>NC_137467.1:147827940-149027940 GCF_964235325.1 Thermobia domestica | reverse complement strand
TATGGAACAGGAAATCGAAGATGAGCTAATTTGTATATAAGTGCGATGTGCCATACCCTGTCAAATGCTTTCTCGAGGTCAAATAATACAAGACATGATGGTTTGACCGAGTTATAGTGTTGTGTAACCATGGTGGTTAAGCGAAGTAGTTGATCGTTGATCGAATAACCTGGGCGAAATCCTGCTTGATGTATGGGAAGTAACTGGCGTCTTTCTATGTATACATGAAGACGTCTTACGAGAATACGTTCTAGGATTTTACTAAAAGTAGACGTTAATTGAATTGGGCGGTAGGATGATAAGTTGGCAGGAGGTTTCTTTGGTTTTGGAAACATTAACGTCTTAGAAGTTTTCCAGGTGACAGGAAAATAGCCAGTTCGCAGAATGAAAGTAAAAATCGTGGCTAACAGAGTAAGCAATATAAGCGGGCTTTCTTTTATATGGCGATAGGTTATTGTATCAAAGCCAGGTGCACTATTTCTTTTGTTGCGAACAACTGTACTGATATCTTGAACTGTGATTGACTCGGTTAGAGGTTCATTTTGCGGAAGAGTATGAAGGGCATGAGGTTGTAATGAAGGAGAAGATGGATTGACTGTGTCAGCTGGATGTCTATATGAAGATGTGGAACTGAGTGGTGTGAAGATGTCTTGGAGGAAATCAGCGAAAGCGTCAGCTTTGGCGGAATCGGTTTGTATAGGTAAGTCACCATTTAATAATGGATATGGTGTTTTAGCATGTTTTCCGCAAAGAGCATTAAAACGTTTCCAGTACTTGCTAGGATGAGTGACGTCAGAGAGTGAATTACAGGTTTTAACCCAACACCTTAGCTTGTAAGCACAAATGTAATTCTTGACCATCCTCTGAAGTTGCCGGTGATGACGGAGTGATTCTGGATTTTTTGTACGTTGATAGTCTCGATAAAACTGTCGAGAGCGAGTGATAAATGTAAGATATTCTGGTGGCAATGTTGGTCGATAAGGCGTTGATGTAGTTACTGGTATGTAAAGTGAACTTGCTTCTTGGATTGAAGTTGTGATGGTATGAATGTCATGATACAGTTCGACTTCTGATGTAGGAGGTTTTAATGGCTCTATTGCTGCCGATAGATATGTTCGGTATTGTTCCCAGTTGGCTTTGTCAAAACGGACGCTAGTTCTCTGAAATTCTGGAGAGGGAGACGTATGTTGAGTACGGAGGAGAAGTTTGATCGGAACATGGTCACTTCCTAATGGATCGAGAACATCAATATGGATTTGCGAAACGAGATTAGCAGAAGTAATGACAATATCTGGTGTGCTTTGTGATTCAGGCCTAGTGGGTTTTGGAAGATCATGAATGATACCAGTCGTGTGAGTTGTGACAAAGGTTTGAAAGTTAGTTCTGTCTCCTTGTGATCTGCTGTGCATGTTGAAATCGGCCATAATTATGAATCTCTTATAATTATCGGAAATGTATTGCACGAATGCAGTAGGTAGCGGCTTTCCAGGTCTGATATAAACAGTGGCAACAGTTATGGCTATATTACGGAAGTATAAAGTAATTATAAGATATTCAGGCAGATCTGGCAGCCTACAAAAGTGTCGTCGTGATGGGATACGTGGAGAAAATCCCACGGCTGTTCCACCATTTGCACGCTTCCTAGGAAGAGTATTATCTTGTCGAATTAGTGTATATCCAGAAAAGTGACAAGTCATAGAGGGAGTGAGAAAGGTTTCGTTAAGGATAAACACTGCAGCTCTTTCCTCCAGTAACAACGCTTCGAATAAAGATTTATTCTGCCAAATGGATCTAATATTGAGAAATAGAAAGACTATATCCATGATGAGTAGGTTAGACAGTAGTTTCCAAAGGTGATGTGTGAAAATAGACATTTTGACCAGAATAAGTAGCATGAAATGTAACATGGAATATTTCTCTGGCTGCGTGGGTGATTTGTTTTAAGACATGCGAACGATGAAATGGCTGGATATTTTGAAGAGTGAGCGTTAGAAAAGCAAGCATATTGCGCACTGTTATAGAAGAGTCCAGTGATTGTGGAACGTCTGCAGAATAGTTATATGTATGTAATGGTGCCACGTACTCAGGATGAGCCTCGGTAGGGGCAGGTTTACCCTTGCACTTGTAACTATATGTAGGATGTTGTTCGTGGCAAGTGTGACAATTCGGTGGTTGTTGTAGATTTGGACATGTACGAGTGGAGTGTTCACCAGAACAGTAGCCGCAAACAGTAGTATTTGGGCATGTTGCGGTAGAATGTTGATTATATGTCTGACATTTCTCGCATCGAAGTGGTAGTGGTGCTGGTGACCGTGAAGGTTCAACTCAGTGTCTTCTGTTATAAATGTATGCTCCATTAGTCAGAAGAGAATCAATGGTGGTTTGAGGAGTTAGTACTCGAACCATGTACGTGGGGCCTGCAGCGTTTCTAATTCGCATAACCTTCTGGAGTGTGTGTCCTTCGTAAGTAAGTTCCTCCTGAATCTCGTCATCGCTATAGGAAGGATCAACACCGCGAATCACCACGGAAAGGAGCGGAGGACGGCGAGGTGGTGGTATTTGCTTGCGTTGAGATGCATTAAGGTTGGTAAGTTTAGCATCTTTGCCGAAGGTATCTATAGGTACTTTGTTCTTTATAGTGCTAAGCAAGTTTGCATCTTCTGTTTTGAAAATGAAGCCGTTCCTAGTCTTGACTATTTCCTTGAGTGAAGCACGAGGAAGGTACTTGCGCAGTTGTATAGCAACTTGTTTCTCAGTGGAGAAACGTGAATCAAAATTAGTCAACAGAAACGAGTAAATTGATGGTGATGAAGAGCGAGGTAAAGCTGGAGCCGCAGTAGAATCTGTTTCCATATCCGTAGTGTTCTCCATTCTATCTGATGCAGTGTGTGCTTTCTTTGCAGGTGGTGAAAATTGCAAGCGGTTAGAATAACTTTGCTTGATGGAAGAGCGGGAAGCCACAGACGTAACAGAGCTTTGAGATGAGCTTCTGGTACGACCAGAAATAGTTTGTGACTGCACCTTGCGTTTTTCCACCTTAGTGGAGCAACCAGGAGGACCAGGGATGATACTTGGTAAAGTATGTTTGCTCATTGTGCGTTTGCCTTGATCGATGCCATTGTCCGCCATAGTGAAAACCGTCTGGTGGGCTAAGCCCGAGTATGAGATGATGCCAAATAAACCGTAAAACCAAGAGGAATAGCAAAGTCGTCGATAGGTAAGACCAGTTAGGTGTGTTAGCCTCCGTGGAGGCTTAAAATCAACTCGACGGTTGTTTCCTTGAACCTCAAGGAGGCAAGTAATCCAACCGTATTTAGAAGTTCGCGATTAAATGGGATGGAAATACTAATGACTTGCTTATTTTTCTCCGCCAGCTACGGATACCCTATTTTTTTACCTGGTTAGAGATTCCAGGTGGCCAGTTCGACTGCAAAGACATCACCTTCAAAGTATATAACAAGTAACTAATAATTGTCAGTGAGAATTTAGGTTTGGAGTTTATTATTTGCAACGAGCAAAGCTTTAGATAGTATCTTTGACATGTTTGCCAAGTAACAAATAACGCAACATATTCTGCTGTAATCGGTCATAAAAATAATTTTGTAAACCTACGAACTGTTTGACTGTAGTTACATCAGTACAATGCTGCCACCTGTTTATCTTGTATCCTAGCTCAGTGGACGTTATGGAGTTTTTACAATCATTCAGCTGTTATTCGTCGAAAAGTCTCTATAACACCGCCTGGAGGAAAAACGACACCTACTAAAAATGGAGGTTACATTCTGTTGATGAGAATGATAGTAAAAGAATGAAAGTAAAAGTATACACTTGCACGGTATTATGGACGTATCATACACACGTGCAGTAGCCGTGCAAATACCCATGTGCACACAACGGCTTAAGCACCGGTAATTTAAATGTGCTTCATCCACACAAATGCACATGTGCACATGCACGGCTCAAGCATGGATTATGTACATGCGCTGCATCCACACAAAAGCACATGTATACATAACGGCTACAGCACGGGTTATATAAATGTGTGCTTCATCCATGCAAATGCATATGTGCACATAACGGCTTAAGCACGGGTTACGTACGTGCGCTGTATCCATGCAAATGCACATGTGTACATAACGGCTTGAGCACGGGTTATATAAATGTGTGCTTCATCCATGCAAATGCACATGTGCACATAACGGCTTAAGTACGGGTTCTGTACGTGCGCTGCATCCACGCAAATGCACATGTGTACATAACGGCTTAAGCACGGGTTACGTACGTGCGCTGCATCCAAACAAATGCACATGTGTATATAACGGCTACAGCACGGGTTATATAAATGTGTACTTCATCCATGCAAATGCACATATACACATAGCGGCTTTAAGCACGGGTTCTGTACTTGTGCTTCATCCACGCAAATGCACATGTGTATGTAACGGCTTAGGCACGGGTTATGTAAATGTGTACTTTATCCATGCAAATGCACATGTTCACATGCACGACTTAGTCACTGGTTATGTACCTGTGCATAACCCACGTAAATGCACATGTGCACATACACGGGTTATGTATGTGTGCTTCATCCACGCAAATTCACGTGTACGGCTTATGCACGGGTTATGTATGTGTTCATCATCCACACAAATGCACATGTGCAAATGTACGGCTTATGCATGGATAGTGCACATGTGTCGTACACGTACGTGTTGTCTGGGATATGTCGTAATCACCAATATAAGTATATACTGTAGTTCTTAAAATTAAGGCTGAGACCTGCACGGTCGAATTCTTGAGCCCAAGCAGAAGACCAACTCGGGTAGTGATATCAACCGGCTCGGCTCGTATCAACTGAGCGAAGTTGTTGTATTACTATACATCTGCTTCCGCCCCTGTCAAATCTGGTCGATCTCGTTGACGCGACATATTTGCTTTTTTATACCCCTTTCTTCGTTTACTGAACAAAACAGTAACTATTCTGAAATATACTACTGCGCATGCCTCGTAGATAAATATTTCTGATGCCAATAGTTTCCGTTTTGTCCAAGGAATGTTCTTTTTCTTATTCCCAGCATGACCCTTTTATTACATTATATGAAGAGCATGTAGGTCTAAATACCTGATGTATTACATATAATGTAGGTTTTACTCTTCCAGCAGAGAAGAAACATGTGATCATAGTATACAACCCACAGAAGTGATAGCTGGCAAGACAGTGGTCGTAATCCCTAACGACAGAGGGAAAGAGTGGTGCCCTTCCCGCTGGTCTAGTCGCTAGCACGTGCGCCTTTGGTGTATGGCGTTCCGGGTTCGATTCCCGGCGGGAGAGCATCTATGATTTTTAACTGTTCTCGATGTTTTTGTGTTCGTGTCCCTGTCGTTATAAGTTATTAGAAAAAGCAAGTTAAACGAGTGAAGCAAGTAAAATTAGCAATAAGTAAGTTACTGAAACACGTTCAGTGAGTCAGTTAAGAAAAAAAAGTGGACAAAGCACTGGCTTTTCGCGCCATCCATGCGAGTTCGAATCAATCTCGACTTGATTTTTTATCCATTTGAGAGAAAATATTGCTTCTTTACGCTACAGGTAGTCCACTCTTTTCGTATTTTTCGCTGTCGTTCACAGTTAAAGTAACTGACTATTATTCTTTCTACGAATGGTGGATCTTCTCTTTGGCTTCATGTCAAACACTACACGTAATGAAAAGACGCTGTCGATAATAATAATAATAATAATATGAAATATTAGTAGCTAACTCGTGTGTGTATTTCGACAACATAATTTTATATTATTATGTGGAAATAAGTAAGGCTGGCTGGCGCCCCCCCCCTATTTTTTTCGATGCGCTTTATGGGTCCACGGTGTCCAAAGTTGGTCCCATCCCAGTATCACCTCTCGATATAAGTTATTGACACTTTGCCTAAAGAGGGCTCTGCCGTGGCCCCATGAGTACCCATGACAATGACTCTTCGTTCATTTTGCATTGAAATCGCTTACTTTTCTGAGTACTATGAGTGCATACTGTCCAACGTTGCTCCCATCGCTCTACAGTTTCTCGTTCTCTCGATATAAATTGCTAATATTTTGTTTGTAAGGGAGATATGGCGTTACAATCATTACGTTTGAAGAATTGATCAAAATATTACCTTGCCACAAACAACACCTATTATTATTATTATTATTATTATTATTATTATTATTATTATTATTATTATTATTATTATTATTATTATTATTATTATTTTACTTACTACTAATGTTGCCTACCTTTATTTGCAATGCAATTTGTTACTAAAAAGCAAATCAAATAACACTCCTCGCCATTCACGCTCTCGAACTCGAAATACATGATTTACAGTTCTCTGTGTTAGAGGAATGCACATTTATTATATTACTCTTTCAAATAACACGTGTCACAAGTTACTTCACTTTCAATGTGTAATTTCATATCATCACTAACAATCATCTTGTTCCGATAGGAAAATAACCCCTCCTGCAAAAAAAAAAAAAAAAAATTTGACCGTAGCGAAAGGGCGTGAACCTTCTTTAGGCGATTAATCGGGTCCAATATTTCCAAGTTTCTGCACACAAATATTTCAGTAAAAGAGGAAAATTTATTCAAACTTTCTGAATACCTATTTATGGGCGAAATTTGGTTCCCTTGGAACTTTTTAAGAGTTTGAAGGGCCACCATTTTGAACATTTTCATCTGATTATTCTGGTTAACGAACTCATCAAGATATTTCAACAATTAATGTTTGTGCCAAGTTTCGTCTCAATCCGCTGAAAATTAGGGTGGTTATGGCATTCACAAATAGCGTTATATATATACAAATAGATAGATAAGTAGACACACAGAGGGAGAGAGAAAAAGTGTTTTTCTCCCTTCTCGCACCTGTGGTGCGTCAGAGCTAAACCGGGCCCCTTTGCAAAACGTATTGACCAACCTAACCTAAACACAAGCCTCTTACTTGCTAACGTAGAAACGTGGTCGGGAGGTGTAAGGCATGTAGAAATTGTATTTTTAATAACCATGAGTATTGTCCACTTCCATGTTTTTCTTTTTACTTTTTGCAGCTACATCGGAACGTTCAATTTTTATTCTTCACTAATTGCAAATGGCGTTTACATTCAAAATATGAGGAATTTTGGTGGCATTTGTTCGAATATTCTTCTCTTTGGAAATGAAGAAAAGAACAAAAGCAATACGGAAAGACAAAAAGTATTATCAGTACTAAACATTACCAATAATAATTGCTACGAAAAACTAAATACGACCTCTTTTACCATCTCTCATGAGTTGTATGTATTATTAACAAAAATTTTTAAAAATGTCCTTGCCGAGGATTCGAACTGGCGACCTTTGCATTTGTAAGCCAGCACCTTAACCACTACACCAAGATCATGGCATAATGGCCGTTTAGTTGTCGGCGTATTTGTTGTATTTGTGTTTTATGTTCCCACTTCGACAATTTTTACTCTTTTTTGTAAGTTTAACAGCTGTTTCTGGCTTTCTCTTTCGGTGTCGTCCTTTATTTACACAATGCACTATTCGTATTCACAGCTTGTGCCCCTCTGCAATGTCTTATTCAGATTAAGCTTTTCTTTTTGCTCCTCAGTAAACATTTGATTGATTTAATTCTCATACTCTCCACGGATGGAGCGCAGGAATGCCAGACTCGAAAAATAGGTGTACATTTACTTTCCTGACAGATCATACAGCTCTTTTTCACATTTTGTGCTAAGTAACCTCTGAAAAGCAAAGTAACTCCATCTTACGGTAGTTTAAATATAAAGATAAAATATTTCTAGGCTCTAGATGTCATTAACATTAGGTTTCATGTTTTTGTCATTGACGGAATTTTTGTTTTCAAGCACAAAGAGAAATTTCGCTATTTTGTATTCACTATAGAATCTCTTCCCTAAAATCTTCCATTACAGTTTGTTTACTGTCCTTCGAGAAATGTGTCAAATACAACGCTTTTTCCCTTAATTATTCAACGCCGTGTTTCTCATATGGAAATTGAAATTTAATAAAATGTTGATGAATATTGCGCGCATTGTGGTAGTTTTTTTTTATCTGTATAGAAACTCACCAAAAATTATATCTCTATCACATTTGCTGATAACTTCACCTAACAGTTGTTGTAGCTTTCTGAAAAATAAAAGCCTTTGGAGTCTCAAATGCAATATACTATAATAATGATTTGAGAATAATTTTGTTTGTTAATTCAATTGGTGCATATTCAAAGTGTCTAACAGCGTTTTCTATTTTGTCAGTTACTTTAGACTTGAGCTGCTCAGCATTTTTTGCAATGAATACAAACACCTCTTTAAACATCAGACTATAATCTAAAATAGTTTATTCGTTTAACACAAGCCAATATTCTAAAGGATATAACATATCTATATCATATATCTTCAATATAATTTCCAGATCATTTTGTTTATTCCGAACTTGTTTCACTATCAATAGTTCATTGAATTCTTTAACCCTTTCGGAACCAGTTCATTTTTAAAGTTTTTCTACATTTTCAGTTAGTGACTTATTGTTCAAACAGTATTTACGCGATTGATATGGTTAAAGCCTTGTTTTCTAGAAGAATGATATGGATGTTTTTTTTTTTTTAATTTTGTGTGTGTGTGTAAGTTACATTGCAGTGTTGCCAACAAGAGGGAAATTATTGTGGAAAATGTAAGGGTGAAAATTTACAAAAAATCCATAACCAAATTTCAATATTTGTGTAGCCGGCACACTATTACCACACGGGTTCAAGTCACCTATTTTTTTTTTTTTTTTTGTATTGGCAAAGTGCATGACACTGACAAAGTTAGAATGTATTGACAAAGTTAGAATCTGAAGTCGCTGGCTACCATATAAAGAGAGAAAGAAAAATTCTGTGTCATCATACACATGAAATTTTGACACTTTTTACGCGCCAGAACCAAAAATCAACAAATATTCCGAGGCTACAGATTATAAACATTATCCTGTTGAAACTTTATGGTGCGGTCTGTAGATCAAAGAGAAGACTTTCAGATAGTGCGTGAATTCTCCTGTTTCTTTCCACTTTCTTGCCGTTGAACGATAAGCAGTCATAGCTTCTCTTCGACACAGAAAGATATGATGGATCACTTCCACCATAAAACATCATAACATTAGCACCTTCTACGTGTGGATGGTGGTTTTGGAAACCGTGTTCCTGAAGTGATCACGATCCAACTACTGTCCTGACCGTTTTCAATTGGTGTCTTCAGTCCTGATTGTTTACAATTGCACATCTTATGCAGGAAAACTTCTCGGTTATTGCATACTCGGAGTGCCATACATTTTAACGGCGATATTAGCCGATGTCAACACACGTAGCCATTAATCCAACTTTTTCTAATTATGATTGTGTGAAGCCACGAACGATAGAGTCATGATCTGTATCAAATTCTACTACAATTTGAGGAATACTTTTCCGAAGGTCTGCTTTCACAGTTGTCCTTAGCAGCTCATCAGAACATGCTGTTGGTCGGTGGACGCGGGGCTTATTTTTTAATATTTTCACTGGCACGAAAGTTTTCAAACCAATACCATATAGTGTTTTTATTCACCACTCCTGGTGCAAACGCAGTGTTTGTATTTCGCGGATGTGAAGAATGTTTTAAGTTAAACTCTTGAACAAAAATACCAATCGCATTTATGAGTTCTCCATGATGCATTTTCACACGATCACGTTCAACGACAAAGGACAGCGTGACTCAGTAATAGAGCATTCACTTTTGGTGCGTATGGGTGTTTGGTTCAATCCCAGCTCGCGCCAAGTGGCCTCTTGTGGTGAACAAATCTCATATGCATGGATTTTCTCGTTCCGTTTCTTTCCACTTTCTTTATACCAGTGTTTTATATATTCTCATTATCATCTCTTTTAGACTAACCGGCATAAACGTAAAACTGAAAACTTTCATTTCATTTCTGTTCAACGACAAGCTACCTCCATGCTTGTTTTCTGAACATGTACACATGATCTTGATTTGTTGATAATTTGAGCTGGAGAGAGTTGTTTCTGAGCAGACGTAATATCCAATATTTCAATCGCGAGTATTGTGTGCAATCTGTATAGTAGATAGATTTTAAAATGTAGCTAAAAGCTTATTACAACCAAGAGAGTCACTGACAAAAGGGTTAATAAAAAGGGTGATATGAAACAAGTTGAGAAGTGTTAATCTACACTGAAATATTCTGTACCCATCACTGTATAGTCTTAACAAGAATAAATTAAATAAAAGCTCGGTTCCAAAACTAAAAAAAGTCTTAATAAATATATTATTACACGATTTTGAAATATGTTTAAAATCATGTTTTACTCTCTGGTGTATGGGATCCCTGGTTCGATATACGCTCACGCCAAGTGAACTTTATGGTGGACAAACCGGAGCTTCAAGTTTTACCTTTTCAAGATTTGTCTAATACCTCCTAGCTATGCAAACGATGACACAGAACTAATTTTCTTATTAGGCGAAAGTTGAATTTTTCTTAAACCTTGGTTTAGCTCGCGTATGTTGATAGTCCTGCACCTCAT
Source organism: Thermobia domestica (assembly GCF_964235325.1). Classification (NCBI taxonomy): domain Eukaryota; kingdom Metazoa; phylum Arthropoda; class Insecta; order Zygentoma; family Lepismatidae; genus Thermobia; species Thermobia domestica. The sequence continues at coordinate 149,017,371 of NC_137467.1, read as the reverse complement.
TCATAATTTATAGTGTATAAAAGACACAAAAATTAACCAATACTTGACACTATGCACTATTGGGACATGAACGATACGGTTTGGGTTGGATCAGACCCACTGCTGCTTCAGATAAAAAAAGCTCATTGAAACAATCAGTTTTATGGAGAGGGTTTATGTTTTAACATTTTAGGTTTCATATAATAAACTCTGCCTCTTTCAGAACAGGAAAGATATCTATTACCTGAAAAACCAAAAATAATAAGAAAGAAGGAACCTCGAAAGATTCACAAAAGCTATGTAAAATTCGAGGGTAGTTCAACACTAAGATAACGCCAACATGTCACTTCCATCTTGTTATTTGATTTCCAAAATGTGATTTCCCTACAATTAATGCACATGTCTGAGTAAAACAATCTCGAACAAGAACAGTTGAACTAAGGGCATAAGGGTTTTACATTTGCAATACACCAGCTTCAGAAAAGAATTTGATACTGATATGTCCAAACAAGTGATTGGGTAGCATTCTTCATTTTCTCCTCCGATCCCCAATCAACTGCTGGAATATCTTACTCCGGCCGAGTTTGCTTTTGATAGCACATCTTCAATACGTGTCGTCTGCTCGCACCCTTTTTTGGGTAGAACTGAGGGAGAGTGGCCGGTGTGAAATAAGTCTTCTGTATGTGAAATACCGACAGAATGTCAGTGCCTTACTATCATGCGATGCATAAAGGTGTAATTAGAAAAATTATCCCACTTTCACGAGTTCTTTAGGATTCATAGTAGATGCATCAATTCACCAAGCGCCATTTTGCAATTTTCGAGACTTTTACATCAGTGAGTAAGAAACACTGTAAATAATGTAAAAAAAATGGTTTAAAGCCTACATATTTGTTTAAATGTTCAGGAATAGCTATTCGACCAAGCGCCAAGTACTGGATCGTAATGGGAACATGTTTTTATTTCCTTCAACATCTGAGAACCGTGTTTTGACGCTTGGTCAATTGATGCATAACACCGTCCAATTAACTGTCTATCTCTCGAGAAGACAAGTTTTCTTACAAGTTTTCTTCTCTTTCTGGAACAGACAAAGTCGTGTCTCTTCCTAAAAAATTGATGTAAAACTATCACATCATCCATACATCCCCATATATTTTCATGGATTCATTCCTGTTTTGCCTATTCCTGTTTAGCCTACTAGCATCCCAGCAATATTTATCAATATTTCTACGTTATCAAGATTGTAGGCGAAACAGGAATTCATGTTTTGCCTATTCCTGTTTCGCCTACTGTTAAGACAAATGGAAATTTTTGAGTTGGGGATTTTTTGAGGGGATTTTAGCTTTATGTGAATCCAGGATATTGATCTAATGCAAGTTACCAAAAGCAAGTAAAAACATTTTAGCATGAAATAAAACTAAGTGATCAGGATTAAAAGAAATGAAAAATAGAGAAGAGCTATGTTATCGTACATGTTCATTTATTTGTATTTTTTTTCTGTCGTACATTCATACTCAGTTTTTCAAATGTATGCAATAGGATACAGTATCAACGTAATCCATTAAATCTATAGCTCTAGATTTTAATCGCTCTTTCAAAGTATTAATTCGTTGATCTAAGCGTTTGTAGTTCAATTTCTGCAGTTTTCTTGGTTCCCTAGCTCTAGCAACAACATTTTACTTTCATTCTCCTGCTGTTCTTGCTTCAACAACTCCAACTATGTAAATATATTAGGGAGATCATGACACAATTTTTATTCAGTTTTCAATGCCATCCCTCAACACTATTAGTTGTTCTTGCCCTTTATCACATTTGTTAATATTTCATACAAAACAATAAAAAGAAACAGGTGAGTTGGGAGACTACTAAATTTTCTTCACTCTTCCACTTGGCTATTCCACTGTTCATTGGTAAAATCTGACAAATCAACTCTGTGCTTATGATACTACAAAAGTCTGTGGCTTGCACTACAATAGCAATAACCCCCTAATAAAAATAACGAAATGTCGTTGTGTTGTGCCTTACAACAAAGTAATCAACGTACCTGTGAATTTTTGGAAGTAGCTCAATTGGATCCTCGATTACCCTGTTCGTCAGTTTATCCACAAAACGTCTGGCTTCAATTGACGTTCTTTGCGGCTTGTGCGAATGTATATCTGACGATTTATGGGTTCATCTACAAGAAAAACAACAGTGGCTTTGCATCCGAATGTACATTTCATGTAAGTCTTCTCACAATTACGCCTTTAATCCGATATAAATAATCTTTATATTCAAACAGTTTGCCTCCACGTTTAGTGTTAACAAAGTTCGACATATCCTTGAGGATAAAGACACTTCTTACAAAAATATTCTCACAAAACACTCAGAAGACAATTCTATCTATAATTTTAAAAGATGTGCGTCACGGGTCCAGGACAAAACCTAGGAAATTTCTGAGCTTCCACAATTCTGAGCTTTTATGCGTACCTTGGCAACATATCTAAATGAATGCTGTCCGGAAAAGGTTAAAAGCACTACCATAAGGAAGTAAAAGTATTGAAACAATTTTTAATTGGTATACGCCACATCTTAAATCACAACGGAATATACTGATCATTTTGAATAATATTGCCACCACTATAGGATTACCGACTGATAAATACAAATATAAAACTGTTAAAAATATTATACAGAAAGATTAAAGCAGAAAAATTACTGCAAATTAAAACTTGATGAGTAATTCAGAGTAAATGTGCAGCAGCTTAGTCTATAATTAATAAGGAAGTTGGGAAACGCGCTGTCCGCCCGTACTAATATCCATAAACGAGTTCAATTGATATTTTGTAAATAGTATAACATGATTAAATTATAAATCAAAAGATGAAAATTGTTCCTCCGAAAATCAAAATTGTATCTTGAGAAGTTTATTAGCACAGCAAATTGTAATTTACATTGAGTATTTTTTTTCATGGACTGCAATTAATACTAGAACAGTTTTATCAATCCTTAGTAAACTGAAATCTTTAATCAATGAGGCTTTCTAAGGATTTTCTAATAACTTGTTAAAAAAAAAGAAAGTAATGTTATAATTGAACTTTTAATTTACCCATTTAACTGGATGCTTTTAGGGGAAATCTTCCAGACTGCCTTAAATTGACAACCACCGTAGCCATACATAAGAAAAGCGATAAAAGTAATTCTAATGACAATCATGCTATATCTTTAGTGCCAATTATATCCAAAGTTTTTGAGCAATGTATTAAAAATCAACTTTAAACTATCTAGAAACGAGTAAACTGTTCCACACTTCTCAATTAGAATTCCTACTAAGACTGTGGAAAATATAGTAATGCATGTTAGAGAATTTCGAAAGTAATTTAAATACGTATGCTGTACAACACTGCTAGACCTGAGCAAAGCTTTCGACAGAGTGTCACACGAAACGTTGGATGCAAAGTTATATTATCATGGTATTAGGGGAATTGAATTGTCATTAATAAACTGCCCGTATTGCAAATAAAAGATCAAGTTTTTAGAATGTAAAATCAGCCGTTGCTCAGAGGAGTGTGTTAGGATTTTTACTTTTTCTTATCTATGTAAATGAGTTCTCCAGTTTTCTACCTTGTAAATCTATTTTATATGCTGACGACACAAAACTTCTAAGTACAGATAAGACCTTAATGGGAGTTAAAATAACGAAAAGTTAGAAGCGCCATCAATATGGTTAAAGTATAACAAACTTTATCTCAATGAATCTAAGACAGAAACCATTAATTTTTATCTTGGTAAGCACGTGACTGATCTAGATGCATGCAATTCTGTAAAACTTCTAGGAATCTATCTATATATAGATCAAAAGCTAAACTGGAATGTGAAAATTTATGTAAAAGGTATTCAGAATATTGTTTATAATTTGTAAACTAAGGACAACCATTACTGAAACCGTGCTTCTTACAGTGTATTATGTTTACTTTCATTGTCATTTACACTACGGTATATTATTATGGGGTAATTCATAGGGTGCTCAAATTGTCTTCCAATGGTAGAAGAAAGCTATGAGAGCAACAAAAGGTTTGCTAGATACTGTATCATGTAGACCATTCTTTAAGGAAATTCAGATCATGACAGTTCCTTCTTTGTACATTTTTAGATGTCTTACAGACATCAGAGAAAATCAGGATGGTATTGGTTATCGCAATAATATTGACTCGTATAATACAAAACGTAAAGATGATTTAAACACCCCACATGTTAGGCTAAATACAACCTAAAGAAGCTATAAATATACCGGCGTCAAATTGTATAATGTATTACCAATATACTGTATATTCGAAAAATGTGTAATGTCGATTTCGAAAACCAATGTAATGCATTTTTTGTAAGTAATATTATTTATAGTATTTAATGAATTCAAATAAAAATGTCACTTATGACCATCTGATTTTTGTATTTATTGACGCTGTCTATTACAACATTCGTTGTTTAATGGCAATGAAAAAATATTCTATTCTACTTATATGACACACACGAAGTTCAACACAAGACTAGCACACACATTACATTCCCGGTGGCTCATTATAAGTTTCTATTCAAACGAAACGCCAATCAGAGCGAAACATTTGTTTCAACTGGCTAGGGTGACTTTTGGTAAAAGTGAAAGTACACACATTGACTGTTGTTCGTACTGTAGTTGTTTAAATCTGGATTATTGATGCGCTTTCGTTAATATTAAATTATTTTACGAAATAGGCCTAACTGAATTCACATTAAAAATAAAATTCCTAATAAGAATCCCAAACTCAAAAATATCCCTTTGTCTCAACAGTAGGCGAAACAGGAATTGACATAACAGGAATTCCTATTTCGCCTAAATTTTGATTGCGTAGGAATCCTGATAAATATTGCTGGGAGGCGAGTAGGCGGAACAGGAATAGGCAAAACAGGAAGACTGATTAACTAGTCATATATTAGATTAAAATAAATATTTAAATTCAATTAATGTTGAAATTAAAAAAAAAAAATATTTTATTTTGTGTCATTTCTTCTGCACAGCGAAATCTTTATTTTTCGCAGGTAGAAAATTTTCTTTGCAGTTAAAAAAAAAAAAAAAACTATTAAAGCAGCATCCAATACTCTTCAATTTTTGGCTCTACTCGCTCAAAGACCACCCACTATAGCGCCTCTCGACTCATCGCTAATGGACTACCATTATTAGTGAAAGTAGAGTTTCGCAGCACATAATAATAGGAATCTTGTGGATCTCACGCAGTAGACAACCAGGAACCAAAAATTTTTATCTTGCATCTTCGCAAGTGTATATGAAGTTCGTCAAAATCACGTAGTAGAAATAGCAAGAAAATGACGCTAGAAAGCAAAGCCACGCCATTAACCGATATTTTGGAAAATGGTGTCAGGGACCCACGACAGCTAATCAGAAACAAAAATTCAAACTTCACAAAGAGAAGAAAAGAAGAGTGTATATCTTTTTTAGAAAACTTTGGAAAACGCCTCTGCAGAGGGGGAGAACACTCCAGGATCGTCTTTCGTACCGACAATATCTATAGTACACCCACTAGTGGATCCAGAAGGATCGTTTGGGAGGGGCGGTTCGCTTTGTCGAAGATGAGCGTAGCTTCAAGGTGACCAGATTTAAATTGCAAGAATGGGACTCATATGAATTCGGGGCTGGGAGGGGTTGGTAAAAAAAAGATTCCCGGATTCCACTTTGGGACCCGAAATTGTATTTTTTTCTTTTCTTTTTTTCTTTTTTTCTTTTTCTTTCTTTCTTTTTCTTTTTTTTTTTTGTAATGGGAGTATTTTTTCTGTAGATTTAAATTAAATACGTACTTCCGTTTCCGAGACATGACGGTGTCATGATTAACTTCACACACAGTCACCGCAACATATGAGATGCACTGTCTGGCACAGTACTTGCACAAAAGAAAATAATGTATTGACGATATCATTCATTTTAACGAAAGAGTGTACAATTTGCTCTAATCATTTATATTTGGAGTAACTTGCGGGACAGCAGTTAGAAAAATTAATACAAAATTAATCTATCTCTATAATTGTGTGGGGTCCACGAAACATAGTATAATTATAGTTATGCTTACAACAACCATAAAATTACCTAGGTATATTATACTAGCCTTCGTCTAGGTGGGGCTCGCCCCAGATTCCCAATGTGGTCGACATACGGCCGTAGCAGATGTTCGTACGTGGTACTGTGGCACAATATTTTGCGTTCTTCCTTCTGCCTTTCATATAGAATTGGATTGAGCTAAGACTGTGTCACGAAATTCAAACACCTAAGGCATTTTAATGAACCAGCCCCACCTTTTTTCTTTTTCTTCTACGTTAAGTGAAAAAAAAAACGTTCAAATAAACGTTGAATTATTTTAAATGAAAAATCAAACTACCAACTTTCATGTTTCTAACCGCAAGGGATCCCGAGATATGGCATCTTATAATAATAATAATAATAATAATAATAATAATAATAATAATAATAATAATAATAATAATAATAATAATAAAATTAATAATAATCCCACCCCTTTTCTTCCCTTCTAGGTAAAATATAAAAAATGCTGCTATACGTATTGAATTATTTTAAGTGGAAAGTCCATATACGAAATTTCATGTTTGTAACCTTCAAAGATTCTTAGATATTGATATCTTATTATAATATTTGCAATCGCCGCCACTTTTTCTTTCCATCTCTTTTTTCTCCGTTTTACTATAATATCAAAAAAAAAGTTGAAACGCGTGTCAAATTATTTTAAATGAGAAATCCAAATGCCAAATTTCAAGTCTCTAGCCGTAACGGATTCGAAGAGATGGCCATCTTATTAAAGTAATTTCCACCGCATTCTCCCTTCCTTTCTTCGAATTAAAAAAAAAATCCTTCCTTAGTAATACCCTACGTAACAAATCTTATATACTGTCCTAATTTCAAGTTTCTAGCTTAAGTGGTTTGGCCTGTACGAAGTTACTCACTCAGGATTTCGTCTTTTATGTATGAATTACAATAACAAACTTGTGTTATTTCTCAAGAAAATATGAAATGCCATTTGAAGTCATAATAAATCCCTGGTCCCTTCCTAATGTTTCCGTGTTGAACCCCAAAAGTCACGGCTCTCTTTGTTGATCTAGTAGCTAGCGAACGTACCCTTGATCTTTGACGCAAGGGGTTCTGTGGTTTGATTCCCGGTGAGTGAGGATCGAACGTACTACAGTGGTTCAGATCCAACTTTAAACTCTAGTCCTCGTTCTGTAAAGCATCGCTTTTGGCAAACGACGTAAATACATATTAATCAATCAACCAACTGAAAAGTCTCAGTTTCAGAGAGCTTTCCGGTAAGGAGCGCTGAAGATTCTATATCTCTCTTTATTCAAGGTAAAGGTACTTGAAGTTTCAGGACCCGAATTCCATTCCCATATCCTTTTTCTAGGACACAATTTTAAAATATACGTTTTTAGTTCAAAGAGTGAGGCGTCTTACCCTCCTTCTTAGAGCTGTTCGTCCAACGAATGAATCATATTCTCGCTCCTTTGGGGCTTATGGTGACCGCCCCAAGGAACTAGGGAGAAACGTATTCACAATTCAAGTATGTCTGTATTAAGTACTATTAAGTACCACACATTTTGATTAGACTCTGCTACGCTTGTCACACATATTGGATCGGTCGGGATAAAGACCATGTTAGTATTTCCCAATGATAAATGCTGAAAGTTCAAAAAACCCTTTGGAGGGGGCAGTCGCCCCCTCCGCCTTCCCCGTGGATCCGCCAGTGAGTACACCACATTATAATCGGGCATAGACATATTTTTTTACGTGTTTAATACGGTGACAATGGCAGGCTAACACCTTATTAGATGCCGGCTCAGTGCCCGCATTTTCTCCACGATTACGGTCCGATATCGATTTTTTGTAAATATTTTATACGTTATTACGGTCATCTCATTATTATTATTTAATTGTGACGCCTCCTATTGTTATTTGAACTAAGTGAGTTGCTTGCATCGGAAAAGTTTAACACTATGCAATAAGTGAAAAAGGAATAGGCAAAAGGGTGTGGTGCTGTCGTGCTTAATAAAAACTGTGTTATTTTAATGAAGATTTACATGCAAGTGGATAAATACTTGTCAGTTCACGTATCGCTGTATCCCAACACCATGGAAATAGAGAGGGATATAGACACGAGTTTGAAGCCCGTCAACTGAGACAGATGCCCTACCATAAGAAGAGATAGACGCTCCAGGCAGACGAGGACTTCTTCTTCGGGATTTGAACCCAGGAAACTCTGCGGGAGACGCTACCGCAAGACTTGGAAATGGATACTAGAAACCACTGTGGTACTCATGAAAGTAAAGTGCAGCTTTCATATAAAGTGTGGATATATAAGCAGAGGAGGAAAGTCTTCATAAGGTAGGATTAACAGTTCTAATATTTTCGTTATTGAGGAAAAATACAGGCCAATATTTCCGGGAATCGTGATCTTCTCCATACCTACATTTTAAAAAAAACTTCCGGACATTGCTTATCTATACGTAATTATTCGTAAATTGTAAGAACATTATTCTTTTTAAGATATAGAAAAATAACCTAATGCCTTGATTGTATTTCGAAATTAATTTATTGGTTTTGAAATAATTAATTTAATTCTTGAATGAATTTTTGATTATTTTACTGGTGAAATCCGCACACCTTGATTTAATATTTAATCGTGCAGTTATTTGAAATTGTCATTTGTAAACATTAAAATTCTGGAAGGTGTCATTACGATCATTAATATATAACCGAATATTTATTAATATCAAATGTGAGTAATTTTCCTTCTTTTTAATATAAATTGCGTGTAAGATGTCTGCATATAGTATAACTTCCATCTTGATAAAATCATAATCTAGTGTAAAAATATAGTTGTTCAGATTTTAATTTTTTGTGTAGGTTGTGCCATGGAAATTGGTGCTAAAGCATCAAGCAAGCTTAATATCATTTTATTGTAAATCGTCACTTATTATTATTATTAAAAATGTCTATTGCTAAGGAATTTCCAAAGTCGTGCTATATCAAGCAAGTTGTAGACAAATAAGTGTATATCTTCTTGTCACGTAATATCTTAAGAATTCCGTAAATGATGTAAACAAGTTAAGATGTTCGAATAAAGTTACATTACATGCCATGCAAAACAATTTTCTTATGTATTCGCAAATAAAAATGAAATAAATTAATAAAATCGTAATACTCATCTTCAATAGACCTACAACAAGTAAATTGATCCTCATGGCAATAGAGAAGGCGTTACCTTCTACGACCCGCCCATCTCGGATGGGAATGAAATTGCTCTTTAAAAACGAAGTGGTGGAGGCAATTGCAGTAATTAATTGAGCAATTGTCCCTCTTTGAGGCCTGAAATGACTCCAGTGTAAGGAAAGGTGAGATTTACATCGCAAAGTTTTGACGAAACTAGATTTGCCTCACGAAGTTTTAGAGTAGAATTTTGCAGTTTAGTGTGGTACACATAAAATTTTATGGCTTTATTAATATTCTTATTGTTCATAACTACAAATTGAAGAAAAAATATTAATTACAATTTTAAAACTGCCTATTTCAAGTTGATTCTTAATAGTATTAGTTCAGCACTGCAGATAGCAGCACATTTGATATTTTAAAAATTCTCCAACTTTTCATCAACTTTTACAGGTAGTGAAATACTAATTCATTTTTGTGTTTTATCTTAATAGAGTCCTTTAGAAGATACAAACAAAATGTCAGTTTTGCAAGTGGTGTGATTAAATATTAGTTTTGTGATTCAAAATACCCAGTAATTACCTATTGGAATTGGGCTACTTATTTCTAGGGTTGAGGCTTAAAGATTTTCTTAACCAGTCGATTACAATTACATAAAAACTTTTTGAAGGAGCAGTAATAGGTAGCATATGCCTTTGCTCTAAAAAGTGACTAACATACCTCCCAAGTATCGTTATAAAAAAAAAAAAAAAATGGGTAATAGTTTTAGTATCCTTGACTGCGTTAAAGAAAAGTTTTTCTATTTCGTTATGAACCACTTACTAGTCGAAATTTGCGACTGAATTTTATCCTAACTCATGCGCTTAAAACAACGAACCTCATGTTCATTATTTTTTATCTATCGGTTGGGCGGAAACTATGCGCCGTTGGTGGTGGTGTGTTAGTTCGGTCTCCATACTACGTCAGGCGCAGTGGAACAGCAGTGTCCAGTGGCTGCAGCAGACGGAGGTAGTGTTAAATGGGAGACCTCACAGATTTTCAAAGAGGGCAAATTGTTGGTGCGCGGTTATGTGGAGTGACTGAGACGGCAGTGGCTACTGTGTTAGGTGTGTCGCGTGGGACAGTGTCGAAGGTGATTACGGCCTACACAACACACGGGAAAACCACATCGGGGAAGCGGAACAGTGGGCGGAAGAAAATCATGAGTGACAGGTCACGCCGGGTATTAAAGCGCATTGTCACGCAGAACCATCGTGCCACTGCGGAGCAAGTGACGGAGGAACTCAATCAGCATCTCCCCCACCCTGTTTCGACAATCACAGTCCGCCGCGAATTACATGACATGAACTTACGGGGTCGTGTTGCACGGGACAAACCGCTCATCAGGGACCATAACGCTTTCCCACGCCGCAAATGGTGCCGCAACCATGCAACTTGGACCGTTGAGGACAGGAAACGTGTGATATGGTCGGATGAGTCATCCTTCACCCTATTCCCAACCACGGGCCGTGTTTATGTGTGGAGAACACCCAAAGAAGCTTATGATCTGCAGTGTCTCCGCCCAACTGTGAAACATGGCGGCGGCTCGGTGATGCTGTGGGCCGCAATATCATGGTTTTCATTGGGTCCTGTGGTCACACTTAGCGGACGAATCACTGCCAACGATTATGTCGCAATTTTAGGAGACCACTTGCATCCTATGGTCCGGATGTCGTTCCCGGACAATGACGCTATCTTCCAGGATGATAATGCACCCATTCACACAGCTGGCGTTGTTGCAGCGTGGTTTGAGGAAAGTAGTAGAAAATGGATCGATCTGGGCCAACCTGGAACAACCTAGCCCAACTCACGAGCCCCTGGGAAATTGAGCACCGTACACCGTGAGCCCACGGTCTTTTACGACCTCCATTTTAGGGGTGAATTTATTCCCTTTTATGAGCACTTTTTAGGGGGTGTATTCGTTCTCTTTTATGACTACTTTTTAGGGGGTGAACTCGTTCCCTTTTATGAGCATATTTTCCAACCCCTATTTTAACATAGCAGAAATTACACTGAGACTATGAACACACAGCAGATACATAAGACTCGTGCCACCCTTATTTGAACATAGCACAGCTAATAAAAGAGTATGGTATATTTTCCAACCCCTATTCGAACATAACAGTATAACTACGAAACATAGTGAACTCGTTTCCACCCCCTATTTGAACATAACGAACATAGCAGAGAATAGGGGTGTACTCGTTTCCAACCCCTATTTTAATTACGAACACACAGCAGAACAGATAACACATAAGAGTACGTAACATAAAAAGGGTGTACTCGTTCTCTTTTATGAGCATATTTTTCAACCCCTATTTTAACATAGCAGAAATTACGAACACATAGAAGAGCACATAAGACTACGTAACATAGCAAGGGTGTACTCGTTTCCTTTTACGACCTCCATTTTAAGGGTATACTCGTTCCCTTTTATGAGCATATTTTCCAACCCCTATTTTAACATAGCGCATCAGACAGAGACTACGAAACATAGTGAACTCGTTTCCAACCCCTATTTGAACATAACGAACATAGCAGAGAATAGGGGTGGTGAACACACAGCAAGGGTGTATTCGTTTTCAACCCCTTAGCATCAGACTACATAACAGAACTAGTAAAAGAGTATGGTATATTTCCAACCCCTATTTTAACATAGCAGAAATTACACTGAGACTATGAACACATAGCAGAGCATAAGACTACGTAACACACAACAACCTCCATTTAAGGGTGGACTCGTTCTCCAACCCCTACGAACACATAGCAGAGATGTATTCGTTTTCAACCCCTTAGCATAAGACTATATAACATAGCAGTTACGAACACATAGTAGAGCAGATAATAAACACAACCACCTCCATTTTAGGGGGTGTATTCATTCCCTTTTATGAGCATTTTTTCCAACCCCTATTTCAACATACCGCATCAGACAGAGACTACGAAACATAGTGAAGATTAGATAACACATAAGAGTACATAACATAACAAGGGTGTATTCATTCTCTTTTATAACCACTTTTTAAGGGGTGGACTCGTTCCCTTTCAACCCTTATTTTAACATAGCAGAACTAGTAAAAGAGTATGACTTATTTTCCAACCCTTAATTGAAGATAGCAAAGAATACATAAGACTACGGGGGTGTATTCCACCCCTATTTGAACATAATGAACATAGCAGAGAATAGGGGTGTATTCGTTTTGGATTCCACTCTAGCAGAGAGTACGTTCCCGTTTAAGGGTGTACTCGTTCTAATGTAACATAGCAGTTGGCCTATTTTTCAACCCCTATTTGAGCATAGTCCATTTTTAAGGGGTAAACTCGTTCTAACCCTCTATAGTAAATATAATCATTTAAGGAGTGAACTTGTTCTAACCTATATTTGAACAAAACAAAGATTATTTAAAGATTGCAGAGGAATGCGAACTTCCGTGTTTTGTTATCAGTTACATAATAACTTCCGCCATATGTGGATAATTCTCATTACGTCATTCATCCGGATTTTAAAAAACATTGAGCTAGTTTTCTCTTCAACGGACAATAACTTGTCATTCAACGATAGGATTGAGAAAAGGAATCCCTGAACGTAATGCAATCAATCACAAAGGTATATGTTGATCGCTCGCGGTATAAATTGTCATTCAACGATAGGATTAAAAAAAAGAGAGGGTAATCCCCGACCGTGACTCATCCCTATTGCGCAATATGACGTAATGCGATCACACAGGTATAAAAGACTGACCGAGATGTTTTTTTTGTAATCACTTCCCTCTTGGTGTTTGAAGTGTAAAGTTCAGATTTTTTGTGTGTTTATATTATTAGTGTGGTTTTGTTTTCTTTTTTAGGTAAGACATTTTATAACAATAGTATTATATTATAAAAACTCACTTCAGAATTATTATAGTAACTTTGAGTTATTTTTTTTAAAAAAGGCAACAAAAAAGGTTAAATCAAATACTATCAATTCACCAACTGATACTCTATTTAATAATAATTTGAAAAAAATCATTTTAAAATGTGATACTGTTTTAAATGAGGATGGTGGATGTTTTTTAAATAATAAAAGAAAAGACTGTTTAGATATATTAAAACAAGAACAAACTAATACATCTTTTAAAGTAAATTTTTCTTTGGCTACAACTTTTGTAAAACCAGTAGATTTAGAAACATGTAGATTCTTTGTAAATAGTGGTAACGAAATTATTTTACCGAGTACAGATGTGAATTCTATAATTGAAAAACTATTTAATAAAATTTTAGTTGAACAAGAAAATAGAGCAATTAAGAAATCAGGGTGGTCTTTATGTTCTGAACCAAACCATCACTTAGAAATTAAAATCAGTAAATATGATCCTCTGTCAGCTTCATCTTTTATAAAATTACCTCAATGGATTTTATCCAAAAATGTGTTATAAATATTCAAAATAACGATAATAGATGTTTTATGTATAGTATTCTAGCTGCGTTGCATCCCACAAAAGAACATCCACATCGTGTGAATAATTACATCCAATATAGTAATACTTTATTACCGTTATTTGAAAAAACGAATATAAAATTCCCAGTTGAAGTAGAACACATAAGCAAATTTGAACATATGTATTATTCCGTATTTACTAAGGAACAAATTTCTATTAATATATATGGCATTGATTATGATAATGAAACAATTTTTCCGTTACGTATAAGCAAAAATACAGGTGTATTTAAACATATAGATTTATTATATTTAAACTCTCATTATTATTTAATTACAAATTTAAATGGTTTAGTTAGACACCAGTTAGGTACTCACCAAACATTTATTTGTAGACGATGTTTAGTATCTTTTTATAACAAATCAAAATTAGATGAACATGACAAATTATGTAAAGAACACACTCCAACCAAAATTAACATGCCAAAACAAGGAGAAGTTTTAAAATTTCGAAATTTGAAATTGTTATTACAGAATGATGTGATAATAGTTGCAGATTTTGAAAGTTTATTAAAACCTATAAATAAACAAAGTGGATCTCATACAATACAAATTCAGCAACATATACCATGCAGTTTTGGTTATATTGTATGTTGGAGTAACAACTATATGAAATCAGATTTAGTTATTTATCGGGGAGAAAATGTATAGATGAAGTTTATGTCTGCTATGGAGAATTAATTAAGAAAAATCATAAACATATTAGATCATCAAAAACCATTAATACCATTAAATGGTTCTCAGTTACAGGAGTTTAATCTATCCACTGAATGCTCAGTTTGTGATAGTAAATATACGAGTAACAATAGAAAAGTTAAACATCATAACCATTTAACTGGTCAGTATATTGCCACAGTGTGCAACAATTGCAATTTACAAATTAAACGTCAAAGTAATTTTATCCCTGTCTTCTTCCATAATTTGTCTGGGTATGATGCACATTTATTTGTGAAAGAATTAGGTTGCACCCCTGGCAATATTTCTGTAATTGCTGAAAGCACTGAGAAATACATCACATTCTCTAAGCACTTTAATTTTAATAGTAAACCTATCGAGTTACGTTTTGTAGACCTATTTAAATTCCTGCCGTACAGTCTCGAAAATTTAGTGTCAAAATTAAAACCTAAGCAATTTGTCTATACAAAGCAATATTTTTCCGATGATAAATTCCCTTTAATTCTTCGTAAGGGAATTTATTATTACGATTACATAACAAATTTAGATACATTTAATGAAATTGAATTTCCTGAAAGAGAGGCATTTAATAGCAAATTGAATGGAACACAAATTTCCGAGACTGATTATCAATATGCAAAACTGATTTGGCGTGTGTTTAAATGTGAAAATTTAGGGGACTACCACGATCTATATTTAAAATGTGATGTACTTCTCACAGCAGATGTGTTGGAGAATTTTAGAAAGACATGTTTAAATGCTTTTTGCATTGATCCGATTAATTGATTTACTGCACTTGGGTTGGCATGGCAAGCCATGTTATATAAAACAAAAATTGAACTTCAACTTTTATCAGATATCAATATGTATATGTTTGTAGAAAAATCGATTCGCGGAGGTATTACTAAAGCTGTGTTAAGGTATGCCAAAGCTAATAATCCTTACGTACATGATTTTGATGCGGAAAAAGAAAAATCTTATTTACTCTATATTGACATGAACAATCTGTACGGACTATCAATGATTGACTATTTACCATATGGTGGTTTTCGGTGGGAGGATAAAATTGACAATTTGCAAGACAAAAATAAAATTATCAATTGGCCCACGGATAGTGAATGGGTTTTTTTTCTAGAAGTGGACTTAGAGTATCCAAATTATTTACACGAATACCATTCTGATTTTCCGTGTGCTCCCATCAATGAAGTTCCACCAAATGGTAAATATTCAAAATTACTATTGACACTTAAATCGAAATTGAATTATATCTTGCATTATAGAGTATTACAATTTTATCTAAAACAAGGTTTAATATTGGTAAAAGTACATAAAATATTATGGTTTCGTCAATCTAAATGGCTTGCATCTTATATACAAGAAAATACTAAACGCCGTGCAAATGCTACAATTGAATTTGAAAAAGATTTCTATAAGTTATTAAATAATTCTGTATACGGAAAGCTCAATGGAGAATGTACGAAAACGCATTGATATAAAATTAATTAACAATGAAAAAAGTGTAAAAAAATTAGTAGCGCAAGATCAGTTTCAAAATTGGGTAAAATTGGAGATAATCTTGCACTCTTCCATATGTTAAAAAAATCTGTAACTTTAAATAAACCGATATATGTAGGAGCTACAGTTTTAGAATTATCAAAATTAGCAATGTATGAATTCCATTATAATATAATGAAACCTCGATATGGAGATAAGATTAGCATTACTTATATGGATACTGACTCTTTCATTTACTACATTAAAACCGACGATATTTATAAAGATATAAAAGACATGAACGAGTATTTTGATACTTCTAATTATGCAGAAAATCATGCTTTATATAACACAAAAAATAAACACGTTTTGGGTAAAATGAAAGACGAGTTAAGTGGAGTTCCTATCATTGAATATGTTGGTTTACGAGCAAAAAATTATGCAATTCGCACTAAATCTGATAAAGAAATAAAAAAAATTAAGGGTATAAGAAAAAATGTAACACGTATGATTTATATCGAAGATTTTAAGGATTGCTTAAACAATAATCGAACTATTAGAAAGAAACAAACACAGTTGCAATCTAAAGAACATGAAATCTTTACAGTATCTGTTAATAAAATTGCTTTAGATCCTCATGATGACAAGCGATGTATTCTTAATTGTAACATTCATACATTGCCATGGGGACATTATCAGTTACCATTGAAATATTGTGATAAGTGTAAAATGTAAAATATTTTTTTTAAGAAAGTAAGTTTTTCAATCGAAACAGCATAATGATAATCAATGTAAAATATGTAAATAATATTTTAGGAGAAATATATATAGAAATGATGTCTTATCAGGATGAAAGAAAAAATATTGTAAATGAATTACATAAATCTGCTACAAAACACTATGCTAGAATTCCTGTTATTACCAAAGGTATTCACGATTTATGGCAGGCAGATCTTGTAGAAATGAATAGTGGGAAATTAAAAGGTCTAGCAAAAATTAATAAAAATTACAAATATTTATTAACTGTCATAGATACATTTAGTAAAAAAGCATGGGCGGTGCCTGTGAAACAAAAAACTGGTGAACATGTTGCCAAAGGTTTTGAGTCGATTTTAAAGCAAAATCAGATAAGTCCTAATTATCTTCAGACGGATAGAGGGAAAGAATTCTACAACACATACTTTACTCAATTAATGAAAAAACATAATATTAAGCATTATTCTACATATACTGAAATAAAAGCTAGTATTGTCGAAAGATTTAACAAAACATTGCGTAATTTAATGTGGAAACGCTTTACTTTACAAGGTAATTTTAAATGGTTCGATATATTACCAGAATTACTAAAACAATATAATCATACTAAACATAGCACTATCAAAATGAGACCTGCAGATGTAACCAAAAAACATGAACAGGTTTTATTATCAACCGTGTATTGTAAAAAATTTGCTTCCTTTAAAGGAAAACCAAAATTTAGAGTGAATGATTATGTTAGAATAAGTAAGGCAAACAAGCATTTTCAAAGAGGATTTACTCGTAATTGGACGACTGAAATCTTTCAAATAGCTGAAGTATTCCTGACAAATCCACCGACCTACCACTTAAAAGATAACAAGCAACAACCTATACAGGGACGTTTTTATGAACAGGAATTAATGAAAACCAAATATCCTCATACGTATTTGATTGAAAAAGTTTTGCGGAAGAAAAATAATAAAGCCTATGTGAAATGGTTAGATTTTCCAAAAACCGAAATTTTTTGGATTGATTTAAAGCATACTATATTGTAAAAAAAAGAAGAAGTCAAGAATTTACAGGTGAAGCATGTCGTCACAAGTATTTTAAATTCTAGCAACACTGTAAATTTTCGTTCTTCCACAAACGCTATTTTTATGTAATATTTAAAAAACGCTATTTAAAATAAATGTAATATATCTGTAATAGAGATGGAATGGAAAATTCCTTTTACATGTATGGTAGCAGGTCCTACAGGCTGTGGAAAATCATATTTTGTTAAAACATTTCTTGACCATTATAGTAAGTTTTTAAAAAATATTGTATGGTGTTATGGTGAATGGCAGCCGTTGTATGATACTCTTTCAAACTGTACGTTTAAAGAAGGTTTACCTAAAAATAATGAATTTCAAGCACATGAGGGCCCACATCTTGTCATTATTGATGATTTAATGCGTGAGTGTGACCATCGGATTGTAGATATTTTTACTAAGGGTAGCCATCATAGAAATATAAGTGTAATATTTATAACACAGAATATTTTCCATCAACAAAAAGGAATGCGGGATATTTCGTTAAATTGTCATTATATTGTTTGTTTTAAAAATCCTAGAGACCAAGCTCAAATTAATTATCTCGCACGACAATTGTATCCAGGTAATACAAAATTTATTCAAGAAGCATATCAAGATGCAACTCGAATTGCACATGGTTATTTACTTTTTGATTTGAAACAAAATACTCCTGATGAGCAGCGAGTTCGAACAAATATCTTTCCAACAGATTCTTTTAATTATGTTTATGTGCCTGTAAAAAATAATTGCAATATGGTTTATATTCTAACAACTATTTGTGCTTTAATAGCCGTAAAAAAATGATTAGCAAGGAAAATGCACATTTGTTAAAACTTTTAGCGAAGTCAAAACCGAAAGCACGTAAGGCAATTTTACAAAATGCAGATCCTGATTTAATTCGCTCTATTTGTGAATGTTCCTATAACGTATTACAGGGAAATGTTCCATTAAATAAAACAGATAAATAAGCTAAAAAAATATAAAATGGAACTGAGATATTTGGTGAAAAAAGGTCCTTCATTAAAACAAAACAAAAAACGAATAATTATACAAAAAGGTGGTTTTCTTACTGCATTGCTTGCACCTATTTTAGGAGGTATACTATCTAGTTTAATTAAATAATTATGCAAAACGCACAAAAACTTATTTTAATCTCACCAGAAAAATTACATCATTATCAAACGATATCTAATCTTGATGATGAAATGAAAGAAATTTTAAATAATAAAAGTCTAAATGCAGAAGAAAAATGGACAAGATATAGAGAAGTCTTACAAAAATAATTAAATATAATTCAAAAACCGACAGCAGTTACAACAACAGCAACTACTACTACTACTACGGAGGAAGAAGAAGAAGAGGATAATGAGGATGATGAAATAAGATCTACTCTCCCTGAAATTTGTAAACGTAAAGCAAGACCTTTATTACGTAAATTGAAACAAAATCCAAATATTCAATGGGACGATAATGGAAATGTGAATATTAATAATAAATTAATTCCAGGTGCAAATATAGTGGATTTGATATCCGATTTTGTTAGATGTCGTAAGAAAAATATTTCAGTTGCCGGCTGGAAACCTTTTGCTACATTATTAGCAAAAGCCAATATACCCTTAGAGTACATTGGTAATCCTCAACGAATAGATTATATTAGAAAACTAACAGAAGACGAAGAGGACGAAGAAGATGGTCCTCCACCCCGTAAACGCAAATGGTGTACTTATAAGCAATAATACTAATATTCTATTGTAATCTATTGATATTTTAAGTATATAGAAAGAAAGAAAGATGAATGAGCCATACCTTAATTATTACACACATCAAGCAGGAGGTGATTATAACGTGTATAGAGGTACAGCATATCAAGAAGGTTATGGCATTGGTATTTTTCTAGAAGGTTTATTTCGTACTGTATTTCCTTTATTAAAACAAGGTGCAAAAACTGTTGGTAAAGAGTTGATACGTACAGGAATTAATGTAGCAGGAGATGTACTAGATAATAATAGACCTATTGAAGAGTCTTTGCATGGTCGATGGCAAGAAGCTAAAACAAATTTAAAAAATAAAGCTCAAAATAAATTAAATCAGGCGTTGGAAGGATCTGGAAGAAGAAAAAGACAGAAAGTTCATTTTAGTGGTGGTGGTGGTGGTATGAAACGGATAAAAAGATCCAAAGATATTTTTGATTGATTAATTATGGAGCAAAGTGATAGTTTTTATCTCACACTTCCTAGCAATAGTTCTATGAAATATTTTCCTCAAAATACTCTTGCTTGTTATACTACTAAATTATATCAACCTATTGTACTGGAGAAGGGAGTGTGGGAAACAGCTGTTGTTGAAGTACATTATACAAGTTCATTTCAGAATGTTTCCAAATATATAAATAATATTTATTACCGTCTCATGAATACAAAAAACTGGAACATAACTCAAATCTTACCAGGCCACTATTATAATGTTGATGATATTCTATCTCAAATTAATCATAAAAGTGATATATTAAATTTACAATTAAAAGTCAAAGCATCTGTAAAACGAATTGAGGTTAATAGAGTAATAAAAGATCAAGAGAAACATATAGAAGTACGCCTATCTCCTGAACTAGCCAGAATACTAGGTTTTGATCATATACAGCAGGAAGATATAGCAGTTGTTCATCATGCTCGTTATCCACCTGATTTACAAAAAGCGCTACCTACACTTATGTATATTTACAGTGATATTGTAGAACCACAAATGGTGGGTGACACCGTAGCTCCATTGTTACGTATTATAAATACAAATATTACAGAGCATGGTATTAATAATGTACATATTTTTGATAATCCTCATTATGTGCCAGTGCAACGTAAACAATTTGATCAAATTATTATTGATTTAAGAGATAGTACAGGAAATCCACTTCCTTTCCAATATGGCAGTGTATGTGTAAAATTACATTTTCGTAGACGTAATACGGTATTGTAAATTTTACCATGTGTGAATATTAATAGTAAGAAAAGAGAAAAATGCAGTGTGAGTGTATGAAATCAGAATTAGATTTATTTGCTGGCTTACCCACTCAAACCAGTATTATAGGTAATAAAATAGTTCCATAGAAGCCTGTGGCTTCAATAGCTGATAATGCACCAATAGAATTTGTAGTCCCCGGTCATGGGGATGACTATATTGACTTACCGCACACAATGTTATATGTTAAAGGTAAAATTACTAAATCAGATGGTTCTAATTTAACTTCTGCCGATAAGAAAATCGGCCCTGTAAATGATTTTCTCAATGCAATGTTCAGTGAAGTGCAATTATATTTAAATAATCAAATTATTTCCTACTCTTCACATACATATGCATATCGATCGTATATTGAAAAACTACTAAATTATAATGCTGAAGCTAAAACAACGCATCTTCAAACATCAATGTGGTTTAAAGATACTGCAGGGCATATGGACAGTGTGGCCGATGCTAATGTAGGATTTAAACAACGTTTTCTTCTCACTGCTTCAAGTCAGTCATTTGAATTATTGGGTTATATTCATGCTGATATTTTCAATCAGGAGAATTTTTTACTGAATGGTGTACAATTGCGTATTAAACTAATTCCAGCTAAACCTACATTTTGTCTAATGGGTGACGCAGATGCTGATGGAAAAGTTGTAATTACAGATGCAACATTGCTTGTGAAAAAGATTTATGTATCACCAGCAGTTAAAATAGCACAAAATAAAGTATTACTAAATCCTAAATATAGAATAAAATATCCTATAACAAAAGTGCAGGTGAAGACAGAAACTCTGCCACAAGGAATTATGGATAGTACACTTCCAGATCTGTTTTCAGACATAGTGCCTAAACGTATTATTATTGGTTTTGTTACTAACACTGCTTTCAATGGTACTTATCAAACAAATCCATTCAATTTTCAACATTTTAGTATGACGTTTTTTACACTGTATGTTGATGGAACTCCAGTACCCTTCAAACCTTTACAACCGGATTTTAATAATAATCTATATGTACAAGCATATTCTACGTTATTTACAGGTTCAGGTATTTATTATTCTAATCAAGGTAATAATATTTCACTCGCCGAATATCCTAATGGTTATACTCTACTGGTGTTTGATTTAACTCCTGATTCAAGCGCAAGTGCTGCATTTCATACTAGTCCACAACGGCAAGGAAGTGTACGTTTAGAGGTTCATTTTAAAGAAGCACTGCCATCTCCTGTAACAACAATTATTTATGGTGAATTCTCTTCAGAATTAGAAATTGATTTCCAGAGAAAAATATATATTAATTAAAGAAAAAAATGTTAAATACAATTGAGCTTTATGAAGCATTACAACAAAATTTGCCTAAAGATCATTTTATTGGTGTATATGCTGCTGATGAGTTACCTTTGTTTATTCATACATTTCCAGCCGCCATAATTATAAATACTGATTCTAGTGATAAGCCTGGTGAACATTGGGTTGCTGTTTATATATCTAATATGTGTGTGGGAGAGTTTTTCGATAGCTATGGTATACCTCCCTATATACAACATCATATAAGGTTTTTAAAACGAAACTGTCTGTATTATACATGGAATAATAGACGTATTCAAGGTGATTTATCTCAATTTTGTCTACATTACTGTTTTCTATATCTAGCATGTCATGCATCTGGTTATTCGATGCACGATTTTTTAAACAAATTCTCACTTACCACTATTGATGCTAATGATATTATGCTTTATTCATTTATGAGAGTATGATGATGTTATTTCTTTAAACTCCGCCATTGCCGGTCCCAAGCCCTGGATGAGAAAGTAGGAGGGTTGGGGGTGTTGCTACCCCCGTAAAAGAAAATAATCTCTGCCATGTTCAAATAGGGGTTGAAAAAGTGCTCATAAAAGGGAACGAGTTCAAATAGGGGTGGAAAAATAGGCCAACTGCTATGTTACATTAAAATAGGGGTTGGAATGAGTACACCCTTTAAAATGGACTATGTTTAATCTTCGCTATATTTCTGCTATGTTAAAAAAAGGGAATGAATACACCCCTAAAATGCAGGTTGTTGTGTTTATAATCTGTTCTGCTATGTGTTCGTAACTGCTATGTTATATAGTCTTATGCTAAGGGGTTGAAAACGAGTTCACCCTTGCCATGTTACTTACTCTTATGTGTTATCTGCTCTGCTGTATGTTCGTAATTAAAATAGGGGCTGGAAACGAGTACACCCCTATTCTCTGCTATGTTCGTTATGTTCAAATAGAGGGTGGAAACGAGTTCACTATGTTTCGTAGTCATACTGTTATGTTCGAATAGGGGTTGGAAAATATACCATACTCTTTTATTAGCTGTGCTATGTTCAAATAAGGGTGGAACGAGTCTTATGTATCTGCTGTGTGTTCATAGTCTCAGTGTAATTTCTGCTATGTTAAAATAGGGTTGGAAAATATGCTCATAAAAGGGAACGAGTTCACCCCCTAAAAAGTAGTCATAAAAGAGAACGAATACACCCCCTAAAAAGTGCTCATAAAAGGGAATAAATTCACCCCTAAAATGGAGGTCGTAAAAGACCGTGGGCTCACGGTGTACGGTGCTCAATTTCCCAGGGGCTCGTGAGTTGGCCTAGGTTGTTCCAGGTTGGCCCAGATCGATCCATTTTCTACTACTGAGGAACATCGGGATGAAGTTCAACACCTCCCCTGGCCCGCCCAATCCCCAGATCTCAACATAATTGAACATCTGTGGTCCGTTTTGGAAACACGACTCCGGCGACGATTTCCACCTCCATCCTCTCTCACAGAACTGACCGATGCCCTGCACGAGAAATGGTGTAAAATTCAACTTGCTACCATTCACGACCTCTATGCCTCCATCCCACGTCGCATCAAGGCTGTTCTGAAGGCGAAAGGTGGCCCGACACCATATTAATCTGGTAAATTGCAATTTCGTTCAGGTGTTTTGTATTTTTCTGATCACCATCTGTAGGTCCTGCAACAATAAGCAGGAGAAAAAGGACAATGGAAATTTAGGTAGAGAACATTTTCTTATAAAAGGAACTTGATTCGATTCGAGGAAATTGTTAATATGAACACTTTCAAAGTGTAGAACAGTTGGTGACAGTTCAGTTCGTTACATTTTTTTCAGTGTAAAATGGACATAGATTGTATCTGAAACATTTATAAGTAAATAAATAAATAAATAAAACAAAATACATTACTTCTATATAATATGATAGTGTAAGTCAGTCCGATGCAGTCAGCTCACTTTCGTTGAACTTTAAGCAGATGATAAATTATAACACCTTTATTAGTTCGTTCACTTTATTAGTATGCACTTTTTACTTTATAGTATTTCTTGGCTTTTTCTATCCTTCTTATATTTATGTACCTTTCTAAAAAAATATTATTTATATTTTTTATAATTAAGTAATTCTGTTCACTTGTAATATTAGAGTAAAACCTCGATTATCCGCAGAACTAGAGTGGCAAGGGCACCACGGAAAGTGAAAATCGCGGATAATTTAAAAAAAAAGACTAAAACTGAAGTGCAAACACGAAAAAAAATATACCATACTTCAGCATAAACACTGTTATATTGTTTTTATTGCTCGTGTCGTCGTCAGTCATTCACAAATTCCAAGAAGACATATAGGACTACGATCCACAGTGAACCTGTCGTAATTCACACTGCAGCACCTATTGTATTTTCGTGCTTGAATTAAAATTGTACTTTTTGAAGTTCCTAATTGAACTATCAGTGGTCGCCCGCGGAATCTCACTCCGCAGTGAACAATGAATGGAATTTACTACCACGTAAATCACTCTTCCCAATTCCCGTTTTTCATACCCTACAACCAGTGTGCGAATTGAAAAATTTTCCCAGGGGGGGATGAATTTCACCCATATGCGCACCCAGTCCTCCCCCCCACACATATATATATAAATTTTCACTCAAGTAATATTTAGGTTAGCTACGCAAAGTAAGAATTGTTCCCTTTTTCTATCTTATCTTTATGTCCATTTAAAAATACTCCAGACGGGGAAAAAGTTATCCCTGCCAGGGATAAAATTTTTCTTCTCCAGGGTGGGAAAGATTTTTGTCAGGGGGGGAATCCCTGGCATCCCCCCCGCCAATTCGCACCCTGCCTACAACAATCGGCTACTGCTTATCAGAATACAGTTGTGCTCCAAAACGTGTACTATTGTTCGAAATATTGATTTTTATAATGCAATTTATTTTTATGTTTTGGAACACACAGTACGTGCGGAGTGTCAGTCCGCAGCGACTCTTATGAAAAATAATTGAGCGCGACTTGAACAGGGTAGCACTTATGGATAATCGTGTTTTTACTGTATTTGGATGCTTTTAATTTATTCATTTCATATTATTCTGATTTTAATATTTTTTCTAGAATTTTCGTTTGTCTATTCAACTGACTCCTTAATAATAATGAAAAAATTAAAATATAAGGTTATTTCTTAATTTGAGTATCTGATAACAGTATATATACGTATTTGAGCTTTATTTTCTTAATTTTCGTACTGGGAAATACGAAATAAAATTTAAGGGTAAAGAAAGTTTTTTTTTTTTTTTTTTTTTTTTTACATGTACCCATAATAAATTATTATTCAAGACGTATCAATATTTTCAAATGTATATTAGTCTTTTCAGCCATCCTTGCTACGAACAGAGAAAAATATACAGGAGGCAAGTTTATATTTAAGCTTGTTTTCTCTTCTCTTTTTAAGTTGCATATAATAACTAGTTAACAATTTTCCTCTCAAATATAGGTATAATATGGAACTTTTAACAAACTTTAATTTTTATGTTTATGTATATAAAAAAAACTAAAATTCTTTGAAATAATGTAAATAATAATATTTATTCCATTTCAATACTTTTTAAAGTTACAATATTAATACTCTTTTACTTATAATATACCTCGTAGTAAATAAGTACAATTTTTTTTTTAAAAAAAGCTGAAGAGTGTAAACCTCGAGAATAGAAGAAATACATGAACCTAATAGTAGTGTTAAAGTTATTTGAAAATTCGAATAGTATTCTCTAATTTTTGAATATGTGAACATAAAAATTACTCATTTTTCAACAATACTAGTATGTACTACTTTATTTAGCATAAACTCAGTTAATTGAGTATCATATTCAATATCAGTACTAAAGCTACAATAAATTTTAGTTTCTGCTGTTAATGGCTAAATAACGTAATAATAATAAGGTAAAAATGGGTAATCATCTATAGTGTATATAATAGGTATATCCAAAGCCCGGTGTATCAAAAGAGCAATTCCATTATGAGTGAAAATACAGGGGAAAAATACAAAGAGAGTACTGTCGTTGGAATAGATAGTATTGAATCTAAAATGGCGGAATTTTTCCAACTATTCTATGCGTTTGGGCTACACACTGATAAGGTTTCCAATGTTAAATTAAAAAGCGACGTTGCCAGTTCAGCTGGCTGTTCCCTTGAGTCTTCCGTCATACCAACAATACAGCATTTTTTGGAAACTGATTGAAAGTGTTTCGAGTCCTCTTACACAAAAATGTACATGTATCCTGTACCATTTTTGCGTGTACGTTTTGTTCGAGCAATCTGATGTACTGGAAACTTTCTTTTCTTTATTTCTTTTTTTTCTTTTTGTAAACTTAGAGCACATTACCACTGTGAACCTTAAACGGCAAGTTTCCTCTCTTTCCATTTTTACGTATCATTACTCATAACAAAGTTACCCTATGACTTCAAACTTTTGATACACCCTGTATATATATTTAGCTTTAATTTTATGCATATAGATTCATCCTTATGTACAAACAGTGAAACTGTAATGTATAAAACAAAGCTTAATGTTATTTCGGTCACTTTTGTCATCTTCAGGCAAACAAACAAAATTGAAATAAACAGAAAGAACATTAAAAAGGAATAACATTTGGCGTACAAGACACACTTCTTTTCTTTGAGAGTAAGTCCAAACATGGAATGCATCTTGTATGCCCATATGGAGATAATGATTATTTCAATTTCAATGGGTATTCCCAATTCCGTGTTATTTGATGTCTTTCTTGATTCTTTAGCGTGCAACAGCATTCCAGCTATTGTTTGATGTCTTTCTTGTTTCCTTACAGTGTGCAACAACATTCTAGCTGTTGTTTGTTGTCTTTCTTATTTCCTTACAGTGTACAACAGCATTCTAACTGTTATTTGATGCTCTTTTTTCCCTTCCAGTATGAAACAGCATTCTAGCTGTTGTTTGCCGTCTTTATTGTTTCCTTATAGTGTGCAACAATTGTTTGATGCATTTCTTGGTTCCTTACAGTGTGCAACAGCATTCTAACTATATATAGTTCAGTAACTCAGTAAATGTAGTTTAGATACAATCCTTTTACTTAATGTTTCATAGTATATATACTTTTCTTTGGACGCACATGCGTTATAGACATTCCCAGATGCGTGTGCGATTCTACATTTAATTAAGCATTGTTAACTCACATATATGTTTCTTCTTAAAATACCATTTTATATTAAAAAGAGAATATCTCCGTATTCTGCAGTAAGTTCCTCCTCCCCCCTCAAAACTGAATGCAGAAAATCGGAAGGTGTATGCTTTGGAAAATATTAATTTTTGTACAATTTTAAGGCTTACATTTTACTTCTCATAATGGTACTTCTTTGAGTACCTATTTGAGTGAATATATTTTTAAAATATATTTCGCTGAACGTGAGGGTTTATTAAAAGTGCAGATCATCGAATATCTGTGATACATATATAGACCAAATGTACCACTCAACACCTCCAGCGAGAATAAAAATGCTCAATATTTACGTAGAGCCGCTGTTTCATAGAAACTTAGGTCTTAAACTCTAATGATTTATAGTCTTAAACTATAATGATTAACAAAAATCAAGTAAGAGTGTAGCGGTATCGTTGGTATTCAGTAAAATGTATTGTTAGTATTAGTCGAAAAAGACTGGGAACTACTAAGTAAAGGTGTCGTAGTTTGCATTTCAGTCAATTCTTGTTGGATTGAAGTGTCACCAGCAAAACTAGATATCTTCTTGTTAAATTTCTCTCATCTATAAATTCGAAATAAATAAGAATAATTTAAGCAATATTTTGTTTACACTTACGAAAAAAGCAGCTTTCTTAACATGTGATTCTTCTTTTATTCACCGAAAAACAGTTTTTAGTATTCTTTTCACGTAATTCTGTTTTAACTCAACGAGAAACAATTTTCTTTACACGTAATTCTGTTTAACGCGACGAAAAACAATTTTCTTTACACGTAATTCTGTTTAGCTCAACTAAAAACAATTTTCTTTACACGTAATTTTGTTTAACTCAACGAAAAGCAACTTCTTTCTACGCAATTCTGTTTAATTCACTAAAAAAAAAAATTACATGTAGTTCTATTTAACTCAAGGAAAAACTGTTTTCTTTACACGGAATTTGTTTAACTCACAGAAAAACAGTATTCTTTATACGTAATTTGGTTTACTCACCGAGAAACTAAAATAACCTAAAACAACTGACATATTTAAGGTGGTAGCAATGGATTACATTAAGCACTTCCAAACGGTGTGCTCCGGCACACTGGTGTCCCGCTACGGGACCATTGATGTACCGGGAAAAAGTTAACGCTTTATAGAAAGGTTTATTATTTATATGTTTAAAACGGTAACAATATTTACTTTTTCATTATTTGATACTCAAGCAGTTTCAGTTCTGTACGTAATGTTCCTTTATGATTAAAAACAGAAAGCACTAACTGTTAAATTTTTATAATAGTACCGCAGGATTTTAAATTACTCAGTTAGTTTACAAAAATTTTAAAACTTTAGGAAACGCTAGTCTACACTCTTAATTGCACCCTCAAGGTTCAGCGATTAAAATACTCTGCAATTTTTCTAAAGAAAGGTTATCGTGACGTTTGTCATAGTCATTTTTGTTTCATTTCTTACTAAATAATAAAGGTACCTATAAGTATTAATATATTCAGATATATGTATATATGCTTTATCACATACAATCTACCATCATACATAATATATAACCACGTCTCATGTGTCACTACACATTCATAAGCTGCAACTCAATCCTTTGAATCAGTGGTAGAGCGTTCACCTCTGGTGCTAGGGGTCCCGGGTTCAAACCCAGCCCCCGCCAAGTGAACTTTGTGGTGGACAAACACCGTGCTCGTGGGTTTTCTCGGGGTTCTCCCGTTTCCTCCCACTTTCTTCATTCCACCATTTCACTCATCTTTCATTATCACCGTCTCCTTTAACCTAACTGGCATAACCGTGGGACGTAAAACTCAAAGATTTCATTTTCATTTTTTTTTCAATCCTTTGAAGAAAAAGAGAACAGTACACACAGTTACTAAGGTTAACTATCATTCTTCACATTTTTATATACAACAAACTTCATATATAACAGGTACCTTATTTTACTTTATTTTTAACAGAGATCAATACAGAGTAAGGAAACACAAAAAAATTTTTATCAGGGATTAGTTTGGTATATGATAATTCATTTTCGAAAGGTTATATTAATACAACAGTGTACTTCATATATTATTGTTTCTCCATTTCAAGAAAATACGAGTTGCACAAATTTAAATCTCGTAATTTAGCTCTTTCGATTAGGTTATGTCATTTTAGCTTTCTTCATATTTTTCTTACTGCTCCTAGCTTTAGAACGAAGTACTGCCTACGTGTGTTAATCCTAAGTTTATGACAAAGTTCTGTATAAGAGCTATTTAGTGGACTCTCTTAAAAGTGTGACTCCTATCGTGCTCTTCGCGTAGTAAAGCTTTATTACCGAATGATGTATATTTACATCGCTAGCTTAAAAGTTCTAAATAAACTTTCTTGTAGTTAGTATCACGACTTTTCCTACCTATTTTCAAACTTTGTTTTTCTTTTAAATAAAACGAAATGAAGGAGACGTTGTTGGTAGGAAATGACTGAAATGGTGAAATGAAGAAAAGTGGAGGAAAAGGGAGAACCCCAAGCACACGGTGTTTGTCCAATACAGAGTACACTTGGAGCGAGCTGAGATCGAACCAGGGACCCCACACACCAAAGGTGAATGCTCTACCACTGAGCGATTGCAGCGACAAAACGCATTTCAAATACACAAAGAATATATAGCAAAAATTTATTTGTTTAATGTTTATGTGTAGATGACTATCGCTTGGGATTCCGTCTTTTCGGTTTTGGTTCTAGAACAGCAACCTGCAACAGCCGGCCCACTGAACCTTTCAATCTTACGTAATCTTTCAATCTAGTCTGAAAGTTTATATTTTATTTTATTTTATTTTGTTTATTTTTATTTTTAATTTTTTTTTGGATAACCGATGTATGCTTAGAAAACATCCTCCGCGTTGGAACATCTAGTGTAAAGTGTACCACCGAACATTGGCGGACTGGTCAAGTGTTTCACTAAAATTGAAAATAAATAGATTTTCTGCTTTGCTTTAATAAGTAAATATCTTTGTTACCGTTATAACCGTTTTTATGTTACTGTAACATTAGTGTACGACGAACGATTTTCTAAATTGAATATCGCTTTTAAATTCTTGTAAAAATGTTGTGCGTTATTTCGTATAGCCATCGACGCTAGTAAGTCCTCTGTGGTTGGCCTCTTTTCTGTTCCAACTTGCACATGCTTGTCTTAGAATTTTCTTCCATTTGTTTAATGGACGCCGTTGATAAGAAAATGAATTTCTAAAAATTAAAAAATAATGACAAAACATTATTCGTTATTTCACTTATTTCATAATATACATAGGTATTTAAGCTTGCTGTAATTTATATTTTATTTTTGGATGGAAGATAGAAAACTTCTTTTATTATTCTTTTTACATCTTAAGATGTACTCAATTATATGAAAATAAAAAGAAAAATACTATTCAACACGAAACTCTACTTTTTTGCAAATTAAATGTTAAAACGACGTGAAATAACCGACAAAGTTTTATTATTACATCAAACGTGATTGAAACGAAAGATTTGGTGTCAAATAAAGAAGTAGCAGAGCAGGAAATAGAACAGATGACTAGTTTTTGATACTTGGGTAGTGTTATTAGTGATGATATGAAATGTGAATGTGAAATAAAAGCAAGGATAGGAATGGCGAAAGAAGCCTTTAGGAGGAAGAAAAGTCTGTTTTGTGGGACCTTGAATAAAGAGTTGAGAAAAAGACTTATAAAATTTTTCGTGTGGAGTATTGCACTGTATGGGTCAGAATCATGTTCATTACACAAAAATGATTAAAAACGGTTGGAAGCTTTCCAAATGTGAGTAGGAGAACAATAGAGAGAATTAGATGGGTCCAGCGAAAAACGAATGAGGTGTTAGAAATAGTAGGGAAGGAAAGAACAATTTTTGATATTATTAAGAAGAGGAACAGAAACTGGTCGGAACATTGGCTAAGAAGGAGCTGAAGTATGGGGGACGTGCTTGAGGATATGGTAGTAGGAAAAAGAAAGAGGAGGCGAAGGAGACTACAATTGATGGACGATATCAAAATAGAAAAATAATAATTGAAGACGAAGAGGTTAGTGGAAGACCGAGGAGTACATGGGCAGTATAGCAAGAGACCTATTAATGATGGCAGGTTATCAATGATGATAATGGTGGTGATAAATAAATCGAATCTAAGTCAATTTTTAATATATAGTCGAATATGGACAGGACGGGAAGAATTTGACGCAAGTATAGCCACGATTCAAAGTGTTAAAGATGAAGTTATAAGACAAGTAAGTACTGTATCAATAATACTTAAAAAAAAAAGAAAAACAAAAAGCACAAATGAACTGGAATACTCGTTTCTCTTGAATATATTTTTCAAACTATTACTCAAAAACCATAAACTCACGTATCTAGCATTCTATACCAATGTTTGGTTGCTTGCAATTTCAGTTACATTTTCTGAACTACGTCAGAGCAATTGACAAAGAATGGATTGGAAATTGTATTCAATTTTTATCAATTTTGTTAGAACGCTAATTGTTGTATTTGATTAACTCAAAAATTGTAATGCAATCATTTACTGGAATACAAAGAACTCGCATATTTTTTTTTATTATTTTGCGTGGAAATCCTGGTTCGATGGCAGCCTGTGTCGAATGGACTTTGTGGTGGACAAACACCGTATGTGTGGGTTGTTCAGTTTCCTCCCACTTTCACTTCTTCAGTTTTCATTTATTTAACGTGGGTGCATATTCGTGAGAGGTTAATTTCATTTCATTTCATTTATTATATGGGATCATATTTCATTTATTGTATGGGGCCCTAACCTAAAATTTTATTTAATGTATGGGACGTTAAACTAAAAAAAAATCATTTCTTTATTGTATGGGACATTAAACTAAAATTTTCTTTTCATTTCTTGTATCTTAATAAAAACTTTTTGTATCCCAATTCTTATTCAAACTTTCTTTGTCTATTTTAAAGAAAGGCGTCTCTTCAATACGCAGGAGACAAAAGCAGCAGAAATTATGGTATGTCTAGTTTTATCACAATGGTTAATTACTTACAGTTGAAACAGTGAGTGGAAAAGGAGAACATTTCACAATACATTACTATTAGAAAAAGGAAAAAGAAAAAAGGAAACTGCTTATACAGACACTAAGTATTGGACATTTCTAGTGTCTGCTAAGACCTATATTTATCAAAATACAGAAAATAATGAGTTCGGATATTTAGTTACTCAAGAATTACTATCTTGGAAAATTCTCCTTTCTTCACTCCCTGATGCAATTTTAAAGGTTATCAATTGTAACAGTTCATATTCTGACACGGATTAAAAAAAAATAAATACAGAAAAGTGACACAACAAGATGTGGTAATAATAAAACTAATAATTCATCATAGAAAATGAAATGAAATTTTTGAATTTTACGTCCTACGGTTATGCCGGTTAGGCTAAAGGAGACGGTGATGATGATTAGATATGAATGAAGTGGTGGAATGAAGAAAGTGGGAGGAAACGGGAGAACCCCGTGAAAACCCAGGCACCGGTGTTTGTCACCACAAAGTTCACTTGGAGGGAGCAGGGTTCGAACTAGAGATCCCAAGCACCAGAGGTGAACGCTTTACCACTGAGCCACCGCGGCCCCTCATTCAGCATAGAGTTGCTACAAAGAATGTCCATTTACAAGGTAGATCTTCTGACCTATAAACTGCTTATCCGGTTTGCTATAAGAACCAGACTGTGTCACGTGATCGGGTCAAAAGTTACGTTGTTCGTGCTAAATTGTGTCTAAAGATTTCAAATCCAGATGTGAGATATTTCAAGCACAATACTCCCGCTTTGGGCGCCCTGGATTATTCGCAGAAGATGCATATACTTTGTCTTTATTATTAATTGGACTCAAACAACTTGACTTTTGACAATGTTCTATCCATATTTACCGTACGTGCTATACATCATTTTCAAGCTCTTCATTATGTCTTTCTAATAAGCTTGCAATTAGCCGTTACCTTATTATAGTTTTTGAGATATGTGGACGAATATATCTTTTTCTACTGATTTTCCATTGACTTTAATGTTCATGTTTCGAGATTTGTTTAGTATGTTCCATCCATATTAGGAAAATTTATTTTCGGAATATACAATCTACATAGTCTCTTCTACATTTAAGCTGAATTTCAGCCATCTCCCCCAAAGTCTGTTCGCATCATTGCAACCGGATAATCCCATTACATTATGTAACTTCTAAAAATTTAATAGTACATTATTCCTAATTCTTCTCATGGGAAGTTGACAGCTTAGGAATAGTTACCGACATATACGCAACAGAATACTCAATAGGTGAATTTATAATGCTTTATACATGTACTGTTTATGCACAACACCGTGATATTGAAATATTTTGTTAGAATATTCGAATTTAAGATTATACTTATTTCGTATTACATTACTTCAAAATACACGTTTTGTTTCGTATAATAATTTCATTTCGGCACAGTTCTTGATTTGAATATTATAAACATATCATCTCTGATATTTTTAATAAACCCACAAGGGACCATTCCGATTTGATGAATTCAATTGCTGAATATGATTACTAGCACTGGATTAAGCATCAAAAGAAACAGAGAAAAAGAGGGTATTATTTACTGGCAGACCGTATACAGGTTGGGATATAAGGGAGGGCAAAGTGCGAAGATACAATGTAGAAAATGTCTAGAAATACCATTTAATTTTGAAACGAGTAGAGGGATAGAGATCAAATTTTGAATGCGAGGAATGTGTATAGAGCTCCACTGAATAGACGTAATGTGAATAGTGTTTTAACTGTCAATTGTATGTAAATGGTTTTGAGAAGAGTCACCAGTGTTACAACCTACACGTTTTGCTGAAGTTGTCATTAATATATCAGAACCCTGAATTTGACAGATGTCTTTGTGCAAGATAACACGCCAGCATTTATCCAGTGGAACTACTACTCATTAAGTTACACGTTGGAAAGATTCTTCTTGATGTTCCAGAATTCGATTCTATCTTTTTCTATCCCTCGTGCGTACAACTTACTCATGAAACGAACTGCAGGGTCTCTAGTTCCTTATTCACGTCACCTTTACGACAGTATTGATACATTGCCACTCCGTGGAACGCCTCCTGTTACAGAGGTCTCAAACTGTATTGACCACCATTGATTTCAATAGATGGTGTGAGTCAAGAGCTATAAGTTACATAACCGCTTTCCCGTATATTCTTCTTGTGCTAAGTGCAACATGGCGGTTTTTCAGATGTCCCCCATGATTCACATTACGCCTATTCAATGGAGCTGTACATGCATTCCTCATATCCAACGTTACCTCAATTCCTCTACTCGCTTCAAAATTAACACAGTATTTCTAGACATTTTCTACGTTCCATTTTCGCACTTTGCCCTCATTTGTCTCCCACTTTGTACACGGTCTGCTAATGAACACACTGTTTTCCTCTGTTTTTTGTTATGCTGAATCCAGTGTTAGTAATCATTTTCAGTAATTGAATTCACCAAATTGGGATGGTCTCTTGTCTTAAAATTTCAAAAATGAATCAACACATACCAACTTTAACTTTCCTTTCTTTTTCAAAAGAGTCCATTTTGTCAACAAAAAACATGATCTAATAAAAAGAACCATTCGCCCTAGGAATAGAACACAACTCTGGCATGTTATAATGTATTTCTTTCTTTTGTATATATATATATTTTTAATAATAATAATAATAATCATAATCATAACAACTACAGAAAGCTCTCACTAATAACCACATCATTAGCGTCGCTAATATATATAAAACATTTTTTCTTGATGTGCTCATAGCTCTATATGTATATATATAAATCTAAAAATAAAAAAACAAAGTGGCTACCATGCGGATACAATACACATCAAATAAATACGATATACATATACTCCTTTATAGATATATAATTTCTTTTTGTTAATATTTTTTCTTTCCCTGAATAATTGTATAATCTTAGTCTATGAACATACTTTCTCTTCTTCTGTAAAGTATTACACACTTGTTTACTTTCTTAAATTATTTTATTTTATGGTTACACAGCATTAACTTTTTAACATATAAAAATATTTATATTTTACAAAACTCATTTTGCCTTATAAATTATTTTTTATATATATTTGTAGAAGGCACTAATATACAAACATTCAGAGAAGTGTGCTCTTTCAAGAATCACATTGTGTAACGACTATAGTATTCCTTTATGTTTTAAATATTTTTAAATTGATTACATTCTTTTTTCAATAACTACGAGGGGAGTAAGAAAATAAGTTTCCCCAGAAAACCGAACAGGAGGAAATAAGATAGCGGTTGGACGCGCAACACATCCAGACATAAGTGGGTATCGTTCCCCCACAATCCTGCAGATTTCGCCATCGTAGCAGAGAGGAGTCTCTCAGTCTGAGTTTGGTAGCTATGGAGAGAAAGAACTATCACTGCTGCGCGTTAACATTGTGGAAATTGAAGGAGGTGTTTCGGAACAAGCGGCCTGGCCTTCTCACATATGATGCTCTGTTGTTGGACAATGCGAGACCACACTGAGTGACGACAACGCAAAATTATAATGCAACTCTTAGGGTGGAAGCGCCTTCCTTATCCGCAAGACAGTCTTGATCTTTCATCTGTTTTCGACTTTGAAAAAGACTCTTGGCGGCAAGCGCTTTTTACGCAATGCTAAAGTCACAGCTGTTAGACACTTCTTCCGTATGCAGAGCCCTGAATTTTTCCTGGAAGAGTTTTTGAAGCTTATAGATCGGTATGACAAATGTCTGAAAGTATGTGATACTTAGGTGGAAAAATAAAGGTACGTCTGATCTTTAAAGTAACATGCTGTTTTTTGCCTTCATTCCCACCTCTGTCCACAGTCGCCTGGAGTGGCTTGTTTTTGGACTCCCCGTCGTATAATTTAAAAAAATATACAAAACACATATTGTGCTACCATACAGACCCGTCAGATTTTGTTTCATTTTTTCTCTACTTCTCCCATCACATTCATATTTTTCTTAACCTGACACGTACCAACATGGAAGTATTTTTTTTTTTAATTTTTAAAAATAATTTTTCATATTTGTTTTGGAATGGATACATCAGCTGCCACATAAGGTTTAAGCTAAAGCTTGGGGAGCCTCAGATACAACATTAAAAACATTATTATTTACTTATTTTTTCCTTGTTGTTTTTCCTGTAATAATAATTACAACTACTTGATTATCAGCTAAACAATAACACAAATGCAGCACATTATCTTAACCACATTGTTTTTCTGCAAAATTTCTTCACTAAGAAAGACTACACTACCAGTCTTTGGAAAGCATATCCTGTAAAAGAGAAAATGTATATCGATTAATGCAGGAATTTGAATTGACTCATGGGGTGTGACTGCGGCTTAGTGGTAGAGTGCTTACGTCTGATGCGTGATGTCCCTGGTTCGATATCCGGCGAAGTAAGTTTGTGGTGGACAACATCGTGCT
Source organism: Thermobia domestica (assembly GCF_964235325.1). Lineage (NCBI taxonomy): Eukaryota > Metazoa > Arthropoda > Insecta > Zygentoma > Lepismatidae > Thermobia > Thermobia domestica. The sequence continues at coordinate 148,980,647 of NC_137467.1, read as the reverse complement.
CGTGGGTTTACTCGGGGTACCTCCTGTTACCTTCCACTTTCTCATTCCACCAATTCTTCCACTATCATTCACCTGCTTTAATCTTCGTCTCCCTTAGCCTAACAGGCATAGTTGTGGGACGTTCAACTCTAAAATTTCATTTTATTTTTTTGAATTGCATCAACAAAATTGTACGCTAAAATTTGTGTGAAGTGTTGAGACATGAACTTATTTATTTTTTACAGAGACGTTTTTTTTAAATAATTAATATTTGCTGACCAAAGTATATGCTTATTTACTAAATTAAAATAAAGTCTAACAGTTTCAATTTTAATGTTATTAAAATTATATAGGCACATGAGAGGATGATTCAAATTAACGAAAAATTGGCTACTTAGCAATAATCTCTTGGGAAGCAGAAATATTTTTCACAAGTTTCGGAACAAAACGCTGGTTTTTTCTTTAGTTGCAAGGTAACAAGATAAAAACGGATTGGAAATAAAAGGTGTAAAACAAGGAATACATGCTCTAAATAAATGTAACGCAAAGAATGGATCCTGGAATGTCACGAGCAGTGCAAAGCGCAAAGAGAGTGGACTGAATCAAAGGAAGCCCGGTCTATGTTACGTCGCTATTGTCAGATTCAAAATATGCATCAAAGGTTGGTCACCCAGTTCTATCAATTTTGCCAGTATCCATATTTAAAGTGGATTTATATTCATGAATAAAAAATGCACTTAGTTCCGCTCGTGAAGTTTCATGATCTATTCTTCACGTTACATTTATTTCGTGGTATGCTCCTCTTGTGACATTTCACGATCCATTCTATGCGTTACACTTATTTAGTGATATATATTATTTGCTTTTACCACTATTACCTCCTATCTGTTTTTTCCTTTTTACTTTGCCACTCAAGAAGGAACCAACGTTACGTTTCGAAACGTATGAAAAATATTTAGGCTTCTCAAGGGAGGGTTGATTCGTAAGTAGCAAATTTTTGGTTAACTTAACGTTATCTTCATCAGACGTTACCTGGAAAAGATATCATTATAATATTAAATTATTGTTATATAATTCTAATTCTTACAATTTATAATTTTAAATTTTAATATGAAACAATCAGATATTGTTATAATTTACTACGGCAGGGATTTACTGTCATAAAAGAAGTTTTGTAGATATTAGCACAAAAAGAAACTTCGTAAGGAGTACAGAGAGGAGAATAGAAGAAATAGATAGTGACGAAGAAAGAAGAAAGAAAGACTACATACAGAAATTTCACAATCTACTAAAGAGCAATGGGTACACCGAAAACGAGATAAAGGAAAACGGAATAGAAGAAAAAAGAAAGGAGACAAGACAGAAGCAGTGACGAACTCAATAAGAAAGAGCAGTGTGAAGCCATACAGAGAAGGAGAGTTCTAGAAGTGGGTACTAAAATGAGAAATAGAAGGAAAGACATGAATGGAGAAGAAGAGGAAGGAGTAGTGTATGAAGTGAAATGTAAGAACTGTAATATGATACACATTGGAAGAACAGAAAAAAATAGAGTGAAACAACATGAGGATGATGTGAGGTTTAAAAGAGAGAATAACGGTGTATACTAACATGATAAAGAAACGAGGCATGATATAAATCTTGAAGGAAAAAAGGGATAATAGAACCATAATAAGAACATGGAAAGAAGCGCGAAGGATTAAGAAAGAAAGAAATGAAATATTAATAAACTGTAGAAATGAACTTCAAAATACACGAATTATTGAATAGATTATTAGAATGAAATGAATTGTAAAAATCAAGGATATGAGAAATTATTAGGAGAAGCAAAAAAATAAAATTATATGAAAGAACACTGAATAGAGACGAAACTTTAAATTTGACTGATATTTGGAATAATTTATTAAAAATAATAATAAAAGGAGTAGCGTGAGAATAATAATGATTAAGGAAACAGTTATAAATTTAAAAGGAAGCAGTAAATTATATCAATACGTAATTGTTTCACATTAAAATTATAAAATGTAACAATTAGAATTATATAAGAACGTGTAATGAAGATTACGTTAAGTTATTAAAATATTACGCCCATTTTAATTCTAATAAAAAAATATATATTAATTACTTACATAATAGTCCCCGAGTCAAAATCAGTGGAGTTACAGATGGTTTTGGTGTCATACAGTAGCAAAATAGATAAGTTTTGACTTACACAGTGGTAGAACCGAATACCACCAATGCAAGTGCTAAGCGCCACTGGAGCAGCTAGTGACAGTATCTATTAAGCATATCAACACTATACTTTAAAATGCAACAAATGAGTTCTGTGATTGGTGTAATACTTGGCGACTCGGAATCAACTCCACTAAAACACAGACACTTGTCTTCATACCATCAGGACAAACTAGTTGGTTCGATGCAATAGATCTCTTATACATATTACTATAGCTTTCACACGCATTTCCGTCACACGTACAGCGAGATATTTGGGTGTTATAAGTGTTAGGACCCCTTTTGGGAAACTTTTCGCCCTGGGAATGTTTCCTGGGCACTGGGTTGCTAAGATGAATATCGTAGTTCATGATTGTTTTAAAACGTGTTGGATTCCATTGATTGAACGTAATCTAATAACGGAAGCTTATCATAGTATTTTATAATGTTTTCAGAACATAGGATGAAAATTTGTATACTCAAGTCAACAGGAGGCGCTTGTATTGCCTGTGAAAAGTGTGATATGAAGAATCACATTAACGAAATTATGATGATGATGTCTGTAATGGCTAGTACTTAAAATCACATATACAGAGAATTCAAAGATCAAATTATGTCAACGAATTTGCTGCTCATGTTGAAGCCGTGATGAGATATGTAGGTGTTCAAGACTTGTGTGATTTGAGAAACCATGTCGTTCCTGCGAGACGTTTAAGAACGTTGAGACGATTGTATGGTTTGGTCGAAATATTTTTAAGTTGTTGCATCCAGGTGGTGTGTGTGTCGAACGTGATGATTAAGTATGTGACTGCTTTTGTAGCTTGCAGGGGAAACTGTTCTACGTGCAGAGGTAGGTAATGTCGATTTCGGCACATTTGGTTGTTTTCTTTGGTGGAATGAAGACGATAGCCTGTGTTTTTGTAGCATTGGTTGTGAGTTTCCAGTGTCGGCACTAAAGGCAGAAGTCAGAGATGGCTGTTTGTAAGATCTTGTTTATATGGTGGATGGATGTTCCTAGAGCGAGAAAAGCAGTATCATGTGTATACTGGAACGAATAAATTTTGTCTGGAAGCTGTGGCATGTGAGTAACAAACAAAATGTATAACAGGGGTGAAAGTGCAGAACCCTGTGGAACTCCTGACAGTAAGAAGATGGGATGAGACAAAGGTTTGTTAATGGAAACATAAGTGATACGACCTCTGAGAAAGATAAAGATAAGTCGTATTTATGCTGGAGGAAGCTCGGGCCTAATCAGTTTATAAATAAGAGCGAAATGCGACACCTTATCGAAAGCTTTCTCGAGATCGAATAAGACTAGACATGATGGTTTCACTCTATTGTAATGCGCAGTGAAAAGGCTTGTGAGACGTAAGAGTTGATCGTTTATAGAGAAACAAGGACGGAAGCCTAATTGAGCTAGAGGAATGATATTTCTGGTGTTGAGGTAAGTATGAAGCCGTTTAACGAGAATGTGTTCGAGAATTTTGCTAAATGTGCTTGTAAGCTTGATTGGCCTGTAAAAGATCTCATAAGTAGGCTTATGTGGTTTAGGAAACATAAGAGTTTTAGGTGTTTTCCAGGGCAGAGGAAGGTAAGTTGTACGCACTACGAGTAATGTAGGTGGACACTCTTTGATCTGGCGATAGGTGATATTATTAAAGCCAGGCGCTGTGTTTCGTTTACATTTGAAAGTATCTATGACCTTTTCAACAGTGATAGGTGAAGTAACAGGTTGGTTTACACTGAGTTCATGCATGGTGTTGGGTTGCAAGAATGGAGAAGTCTAAGCTCTGTCTGCAACATGGGGTGTAGTTCCAGGTAGCTGTGGTGTCAAGATGTTCTGCAAATGATCTGCGAAAGCATTTGCTTTCGCCGTATCTGTTTGAGCAGCAGAATTGTTGATCAGAATTCAGTATGGAGTTCTTGTGAACTTACCTTACAAAGCGTTAAACGTTTTCCAGAATTTGGTAAGGGGACTGATGGTAAACTGGTTATTGCAGGTTTTAACCCAACAACGAAGTTTATATGCCTGGATCTAGTTGTGCACAATTCTCTGCAATTGTTGATGATGGCGTAAGGCTTCAGGATTTCTGGTGCGAATATAATCTCGATAGAGTTGGCGAGAGCGCGAGATCACAATCAGATAATGTGGGAGGAGTCGAAGTTGATATGGGATATTTTTGCTAGCGTGAATGTACAGAGTGCTAGCTTCCTGTATAGTTTGAGTGAGTGTATCAACCACGGTGTAGAAATCGTCTTCTGTGGTGGGAGATTTCAGGTGCTTGCTGCGTTGAGCGAGGTAAGAGCGATAGGTTAATCCAGTAAGCTTTATCAAATCGGAAACAGGTACGGGAAGACATTGCGAGCGAGATGATGCTAAAAATGGAAATTTATGGTGAGTTTGACAGGAGCGTGATCACTACTTAGTATATCAAACACTGCAATGCTGCTACGAGCTAGGAGATTGGTAGATGCTATAACGATGTCAGGTCTGGTATTTGACTCTGGGCGAGTAGGTTTGGGCAACTGTCGAATGGTTCCAGTGGTGTATGTGGTGATAAGACCTGCAAAATTGGTACGATCGTGATCTGAGCGACTATTCATATTTAAATCGGCCATGATGGTGATAGCTGTTTGAAATGTACTTTACAAATTGTATCGCTAGGGAATGACCAGGCCGGATGTAAATGGTTGCAACAGTAGTCATAATAGATTTGAAATACAGAGTGGTAATGATATATTCGGGTAACGGAGTAAGAGCACAGTAGAACTGGCGATAAGGCAAATGAGGGGAAAACCCAACCGCTACACCCCATTATCTCGCTACTGCGAGTCGAGTCGAGTCGAGATTCGAGACATGTCTCGACTCGTACGCATCCCTACTTGCGAACACAAACAATTGAAAAGGTACTTGAAAGGTGTTGTTTACTATTTATTACAAGGATGAAACATTTTATGAAGCACGTTCGACCTTCAAAGGAGGAAAAGGTTTTGCTATTGTTAAACGGACACGTAAGAAGTAAATGTTTACTCCTTGCATTAGATTTAGCTAAAGAACATGGTATTCCTATTGTTGTCACATGACGCATAGGTTACAACCTCCAGATATCTGATTCTTCGTACCTCTTAAGAAATATTACAACAGTACATGCCAGCAATGGATGTCCGCCCATCCTGAATTATCCTTCACCAATCTTCGTGTTGCTAAGCATTTTCAGAGCGCATATCTTCGTTATGTAAAAATGGAAACTGTTGTGAACGGTTTTGTGCAATGTGGAGTTAACCCAATAAATGAAAATGTATTTGATCACTCGGCCTTCATGCCATGTCTAGCACCACCTAACACAGTCACTGAGAATGAAATTATTCTTTCAAATGATTCAGCTTCTACGTTTAGGGATCAAACTACAGCAATGAGAACTATCAGGAAAATCATCTGGTTGAGCCTTTTGTACCTGTTTCAGGTAGGGATGCGCACGAGACGACATTTGAAGCTGTCTCGTCTCGAAAATGTGCTATAAAAGTGATCTCTGGACTCGGAAAATATATAGTTCTCTATTGGAAGGGCTGTGTCACGACTCAAATTTGGTCACAAAAATTCCGTCTCGTCTCGTCTCGAACGCATCCCTAATTTCAGGTGCGTCAGCTCAAGAAAGTCATTGTAATTCTCCGCTACCAGTCGTCAATGTTGCAGATGTCCCCAGTGCCACGCAAGCAAAAGGCAACATGGAAACATCAGGCAAACTACGTGGAAGTGCTAGCGAGTACTCTTGTGCAGTAGCTTTTTGAAGAACAACAACTCAAACGGACGAAGAAATCTCGCAACGATACACTATGCAATGTAACGCAACTGTCACTTCTACAGATATTGCTTACAATTGTCTTATTTGTAATGAGAAATATGTAGATCCTCCACGTGAAGACTGGCTTCAATGTATGATTTTTCTCCGGTGGGCTCACGAAAATTGTTTGCACATTTGAGATCCTTCCATGATAACTTGTGATTTGTGTAGGTAAATGTTCAGCTGTTGGATGGTTGGTGCTTATGTAAAGAGGTAGTTTCTACACATGTACTGCTTTACAATTTTATATTCCATAGTCTTTCGTTTGTTACAGAGATCTTGATATCTTACAGTGTATTATAATTATGTACTTTCATACCACCAATTTACCATGCAATAATTACTACAGTGTGGCTTCAATGTATGATTTGTTTTTAGTGAGATAACGATAATTGTTCGGAGAGTCAAGATTCTTGAGTAGTAAACTGCCACATTTAGAATTACGTGAACATAATGAACTGTATTCTGAATATATTTCATGTCGTTTGAATAGACAAATATGGAAAAGCTGCTTCCATTTTCTTTTATTTTTAGTTTCCATTTCATTTCTTATAAATGTATTGTAAACATAGTCTTACAAATCCGGAACTTCATAATTTTGTTCTCCGAAGGTAATAGTTACGCAACTAATTTCTTAATTAAGTTTGCTATATCATCTCAGCAAACAGCATCTTTCACCCCAGTGCATTTTTTAAAAAACACTACTGGGTATCCAGGGACAAAAGGGGCCCTTGACACCATAACAAAATTCAAACGCTACACAACGTGAGAAAGGTTTACAATTTGTTACGCTTTGTGACATAAAGGATTCTTTTTAACAATTTAACCATCGCAAACTTTCAATCATTTTGTAGCATCTCACTGATCGTAAAATTGCCAAAGAAAAGGAAACATTTTTGCCAATATTTAAGAAGTTGAAAAAGAAACGGAAAACTAGACAGTGATCAATAATCTGAGTATTAGAGCTCCTTATATTAGGGAATAAGGAGATGGGCACAAAAGTAACCAGATTTAGAAAATATTTTGGTAGGGACTTCTCTTAGGAATACTTCATGTTTAGAAATCCCAGAATTTTAGGGGGAGGGTTTGAAGGTTTATGAGTAACATTTGATTCGTTTTCTATAGAAATCCTAAAATTTTGGAGAAGTTCAGGCCCTTTCAGGAGTAAATCCGCCACTGAAGGGCACTCTAAAACAAAGAGAATTAAAAATTGTTTAAAATATCGCTTTGTACTTAATGGATAATCCCTTACTTTCTTATATGTTTGTGCCATCTATTCATTATGTCAGAAAATGTGCCCGAAGAAATCTCAATTACCAATATTGCTCATAACAGACACAAAATGTTTGGTTGACAGGAAATGTTAGACCAGGATAAACCAGATTAGGTTAAAGAGAACAATCTTTGAGAAGGCTGGAATTAGGCGATAATGAGAATTGGGTATCTCTGGAAAGCGAACAAAATTACGAATGCACAAGTGTAGCCAGGAATAGCTGAAAGCTAATCTCAACAGGCTTCTAAAATAACGACTCAAAATTATGTATATGCACTCAACACAACCCAATCTAAGTAAAAAGTCAAAATTAGTTTTATCAAAGTTTGTAAGTTAATATGCATCGCATCAAATGAATATCAGCAATATAGTGCACAGCAGATCGGTGTGATGGTAGGATATGTGTAACAATCATGTGGTGGTAGAGAATAAAAAGCAATGTGACTTTAAAGGAAAAATCGTCTGTGATAGCTTCTTCTGAATAAAACGGAAATGGATTCTAGGAGACTCGATATTCAATTGTCGCCAGAAAACATACAAGCTGCAAAAGAAAACAAACATGGTAAGCCTAACTAATTTGGTCGCTCTAGTTCCTTTCTATTTACCATAGCCTCCGCTTCAAGAGAAAAGTTAGCTTAGCCTCAAATTGTTCTAACACGTGGGCCTACCGTACAGATGACAGACAACAAGCCTGGCTTTGACTTCACGTAGCTACATTAATCATTCGGCGTGAGAGATTTTCACTAAAAAGCCATCGGCGTCGAAACTCTGAATCAGCAGCTCCTTCTTGCTGTACATCTCGCCGTTTTTGATCGAAGGTTACCACGTCAGAAACACAATTGGCTATCGTCGTAAGGCAGTGTTCCAAAAAGTGTAAAAGTTCTATTCACAATATTTTATCAGAAATAATCAGCCCGGCTTTAGGATTTTCACTTTGGGTAGGCCTGCTCCCTCGCTTATGGATACATATACACGTTTCATTGATTGATGACAGTAGGAAATTATTTTTACAGTAGTGGTTGATGTTATTTTGTTAAATAATTATTTATCGTTAATATAAATACTGGAAAATATAATTACTCTTTATTGTATCTTTTAGCGTTTATATAGTTATCAAAATTTTTGTGTAGCCTCGTGCCTACCCGACCTACCCGCTAAAGCCGCCACTGGAAATAATGTCTTAATTGTAACGAACCAAAACATTGTTTTAAGCTAAAGATAAGTAAAAACTCCATTACATAAAAATTAAATATACAAATAGCAAGTTGTTTTCTTCTGTTATTTTCTCTCAGAGACTATTCAAAAGGTATATAAGCCAAATGTCATTTAGACCGTTACATGTGAGAATTCGGCTTCAATCTTTCTACTATTTTAGTTGGTCTATTAACTTTCTTTGCATTAGAGTAGAATGAAAATGCTGAAGAACAGATGAATATCTGAAATTTCAAGAATGAATCTCTCCAATTTTATACTTATCCACAGAATACAAGGTAACACATATAGTCACAAAACCAAAATATATTGGAGTAATTTAAAATTACAGTAGGCCTAATTCAAGTAATTTATTGTTTAAGTACTCTTCCAGTAATTTAAAGATTTATGAATTACACTGGGTATCCAAACTGGTAGGCCTGGGTATCCAAGTGCTGGGCCTGGGTATCCATTTGGATACAAAAAGGCAGCTTAAAAAATGCCCTGTTTCACCCTACATACATGTACATTCCAATTTGCCCGCTTATAAGCGGGCAAAGTGGACTTTGTTGTAACGACATTAAATCTAGTCTATCATCAATACGTTTAATTGTTTATTTTCGTTCTGTTGTATAATATGGCAAAACGTCCAAGCTTTCCACACGTGTATCAAACATTCTGTTATTGTGTTTTGTTCCGACAATATTACGCCATATATTACTTGTGTGTCACTTTGATCGCCCTTCTTATATATATATATTTCAATTGCACCTCCTCAGTGTTTGAGATATCTATCTATCTATTTAGATAGGTAGATAGATAGATAGATAGATAGATAGATTGATTGATTGATTGATTGATAGATAGATATTTCAAACACTGAAGAGGTGCAATTGACTAATTAAATGCGCAGTTGGCCCGTTTCGAAGCTCCACATGACTATCATTTCAGGTGTGAATTTTGCGGTTTATTTCAGACATAAAATTTATAATTTAATTGACATTCTTATTATTCAGCACTAGAAATTATGCAGAAATAAATTATCATATTTTTTTTTTAAAAAAAAAAGTGTTATTAAAGGACATTTCTATTTATTAATAGTATTATTTCTGTACCATAGATGGCAGAATGTTGGCTTTGGAATAGAATTTCCAAATCTGTAAACATTTTTTACAACTAAAGAAAATTAACTTATCGTAACCGATTTCATTTAATAGACTTCGTTAAAAGATAGGAATAAAAATGCTAATTTGTGAGTGTTGTGAACATATTAGAAATGTCTTTTAAAACAGCCGGTGTTCTAACGGGAGATTGAAGATACTAATTGCCAGGACACGCAACACAAGATACCAACACTTGAAGTAGCACATGTAAATCATTTGTAAAACTTTTTGTAGGAGCAGTAATAGGTAATATAAGCCTTTGCTCTGTCAGTGATGTTAACGTGCTTTGTTTCTAGGGGAACAATAGTATTTAATAAGAATTGTTTTCATTACGCAGTAAAGCACTTCTTATCCGTATGCGATGATTTTACTAATCGGAATTTGTTATTGAATTTCAGCCTGTTACTCATGTGCTTAAAGCAATGACCGCTATGTTTATTACACGTAGGGAAAACTGTGCCGCTCAATAGGAAAATGGCTTACACAAAGGTACGATGCATGTTTTTCAAGTGTGTACGAAGTTGTGAATAGACCAAAGAATAAAAAAATACCAGTATTTAAGGTTTCTTTAAAAAGGAAACTATTTCTAATATTTATTTATTTATTTATTCGTGTATTGATGTATTGCCAGCTTTTAACATATATTACTACTCACTAGGGATGATTCCATTCCTGGACCAAGTACCTGGGAAAAACCTATATATCGTCTGAAAGCTCTTACCATGAGAAGTACGAAACCGTTTTCAAATCACGGGCAAACCGTGTTGGTGTTTGTGACCCTATGTATGGTATATTCGACAGAAATAAAAATTAATGTTTCGATGCATCACACATAAGCCCCTGAGCCAATCATGTTCCTGTTTGGCTCACTGCTAGAACTTGATTCGGGTAAGGGCTTGATAGTATCAATTTGCACCCAAACGTACCAATTTCGTCAGTGTTGCCAACGAATTGTAAATACAAAGTGGCAGGTGGTTTCTGTACCACTAGATATATATCAATGAAAACGCGGCATAAATATCATTCGTCACTAGAGAAAATATATTTCAGACATATTCCTCTCCCAAGAACCCCAGTTTGTCAGTGTTGCCAACCAAGTATAAAAACAAGAAATTGTAAAACAGGTTCCATACGATGAGACGTTTATACACCAAGCTTTGCAGAAACATCACACGAACTATAGCAAAAAGATGTTGAGTGTGACCGTCTCCGAACCATTCTAGGTTGTCAATGTTGCCAACAAGTGTAAACATCACAATGTTGAAAATGGCGTGAATGTCATTGAACGAATATATGACAAAAGTGATAGAAGCAGCATTGAACAATGGAGAGTGTCCCCATCTTCCAAGCATCTCAGTGTTGCGGATATAATTAAACTATGGTCCATACTAGGTTTGTAGTATGTTAGTGAACCCACAAGCACCCATGTTGTCAATTATTATATGTTTGCCAATGCGGTAGAGTTCATGCGAAAATCTTGAATGTTCGCATTGGTTGGCAACACTGTCGCACTGGTGGGCTCGGGAGACGGGGACATACACTGTGTTTTCCATTGCCCAATGCTGCTTCTGTCACATTTGTCACATATTCTTTCAATATCAGTCATGCCATTTTCAACATTGTGATGTTTACACTTGTTGGCAACACTAACAACCTAGAATGGTTCGGAGACGGCCACACTCAACATCATTTTGCTATAGTTCGTGTGATGTTTCTGCAAAGATTGGTTTATAAACGTCTCATCGTACGGAACCTGTTTTACAATTTCTTATTTCTATGCTTGGTTGGCAACACTAATAAAATGGGGTCCTTGGAAGAGGAATATGTTTGAAGTATATTTTCTATAGTGACGAAAGGTGTTTATGCCGCGTTTTCATGGCTATACATCGAGTGGTACAGAAACCATCTGCCACAATGTATTTACAATTCGTTGCCAACACTGAATAAATGGGTACAAAGTGATATGATCTAACCCTTACCTGAGTCACTTTCTAGCAGTAAACCAAACAGGAATATGATGGTCAGTTTGCGGGTTTGCTCATGATTTGAAAACGATTTCGTACTTCTCATAGCAAGAGCTTTCAGACGATATATAGGTTTTCCTCAGGTACTTGGTCCCGGTATGGTTCATCCCTAGTCAGTAATAAAGTCAGTGCATTGATTCAACTCAGTGGTTCTCAACCTAATTCCTATCACGAACCCATTTAAAAACACCCTCTTGCCAGCGACCCCCGTTTTAATTTCTGGTTTGCAATAAACTTGTGGATTTCAAGTACACCTATTGCGGAGATCTCAGGATATTCATCTATTTTTATATTCGTAGAATCCATTTCTTGTACTGTATATAGTGGATAGAGTAACTTCCATAAAAGCGAATAGATTAAAACAAAATTTGGTCAGTTCATTCAAATATCGAATCCGATTAGTCATATTGTTTCCAAATGGAAGCTATTTGACAATTTTAAACTTCATAACCATCTTAATTTTATGCCATAAGATGAAAAAATCCTGTTGAAAATGTTCAGTACACTTTTCCTGTTTTGTTTTTGTTCTTACCAGTATGTATATAAATGAAAATATGCGTATCAAAACAAAATTCAGAATAATATTTAAAAATATTTTTCGGAATTTGAAGCTTATTTTCACTACAGGGGCGTCATGTAGGGGGGGCAGGGAGAGGCATTTTCCCCCCCTGAGTTTGAGATTTATATAGATTTTATCAATAGAATAGTAGTAACTCAGTAAAAAACGCGAAATTTTACTTACATCAAGGGGAGCTGCCCCCCCCCAAGCCAAATCAGAAATGACACGTTCTTACTCGTATTAACTGCTTCACTACCGGCATGAAACTCTCTCGCGATCCCCAAGTTGAGAAACCTTGATTTAACTAAACTATATAGGGGTCGTCCACATATTACGTAACACGGCAAAGGGCGGAGGGTTCTCGGCCTTGCGTTACGAAGTGTGACAAGAAGGGCGGAGGGGGTTTATGTTTTCGTTACCTAACGCATGTTTTGTTTTCTTTTTTTTTTTTTTTTTGCTGTAATTTTATTTTTATTCTCAGTGTTATATGCAGTCTTTTAGACAAGTACTTTATTTATTTCTTTTCTTTTTATAAATAAATAAACATTTCTATTGTTTTGGGAAATTCCGAACTATAGTCTATATAAATTGAATCATGTAGAAGGGATTAGAAGATGCTACTAGATACCAGCATGACTGGTGATAAACCTTCCGGGTATTACAATGCAATAAAACTACGTGTTGTGGCTATCCAGCAAAGCATTTATGGCACACGCTTTTCTGAAATTAGTTGTTAGTGATTGTAACCACCGCTTGAAAATGCTCTCGCGTTCTTACTCCTATTAATATTTCTGTGAATATTATTTAAAACTTTTGATTTAAATTATTACCCACTTTATTCTTCTAATGGGTTTCGCATGTGAATCAGAAGACACTCTTTTTCGTGAAATATTTTCCGCAACGGAATGATCCATGATTTCCAGAAGAAAATAACATATTAAAAACTTTATTCTTCGGATATTCATCTCTTACTTTTTTTTTTTTAAGTTGAATATTTGTGGAGAAATTGAGTTTATTCGCATTCTTGCACTGATTTAAGAAAACCACAATTTGAAAAGAGGTAAACTTAAGTCCAAAGAAAACGCTCGAAAGCTTGTTCACAAACGAGATATCCTTCCTCCTTTTAGGTGTGCAGTCATTTCTATTCTCTGATCGACAAGGAAAAGAACTTCTTTCCATCTTCGCCACTGGCGAACTTCAAATGGATGAAGCATCCTGGATCCCAGAAAAAGAGGTCCAAGTCTGTTCTTAAGATCTTATTTCACCTGCATATTCCTGCAGTATGGGTGCTGGTCTCTAGAAAAACGACAGTAGCGGTATGCAATTTCGAAAATTAAGACTGGTAAATTAAACAACTTTATGAGGTTAAAATATTATTACAGTACTACTATTTAAAACACCATTTGTTGGCTAAGGAAAATGCAAATACAAGCATTTTGTAGTAAATAGTTCTACCATTAAAAATAGCTTTTTATTGTAATAACCCTCAAAATAAGCAAAATAAGCATAAACAAAAATCAAAAAGTGTTACGTAACAAACGGGGGAGGGGTTTGGTCTTGCGTTACGAAGTGTGACAAGGGGGAGGGAGATGTAAAATGGGTCCAAAATAGCGTTACGTAATATGTGGACAGCCCCTTAATACGCAACAAGTGTTACTTTTCTTAGCAGCGCAGCAGAATCAATACCTACAGAAATTCGTACTCATGAAGCTATTACGAAAGTTATAATTAAGCTACTCGTGAAAGGACACAAAGGCTGTTGTTATAATAATTTCATTCAGTAGCTTTAAGTAAATGGGCATTGTTTGAAGCCTGAGTTTATACAGTAACAAATGCCTTGATGTTTGAATCAACAATATGATATCTCTCTCTCTCTCTCTGTATATATATATATATATATATATATATATATATATATATATATATATATATATATATATATATATATATATATATATATATATATATATATGGGTGATAGGGGCTAATTGCAATACTTTTCAAATTTTAAAACTCGAAAAATTATAGGCCTATAATTTTCGGTTTTGAACATACATCCACCAAGCTCTGTAGCTGTAGCGAGATATATTATACTTCCATAGGAAACTTGAGAAGTTCGACACTCTTGTACTTTTCTCTCGAAAATTAAAAAATTCCAAACACTAAACTTTTGTTGCAACACATAGAAATACAAAGCAAATCATGAACGTGAAATACATTTATATAACAAATGATACAAAGAACAATGTAAATATTATGTTAGACACGGGTCAGCATATGCTGACATTGTACTTAGCACCTACAACGGAAATTGTCTTTTCTAACACAACTAAGTAAAATATTTTTATTCTTTAAAAAATATAATATTATTATTCTAATCTGCACTGAATATATCATGTGGTGCCATCATCTTACACATAGGCCTACCAAACAGACTAAATAATATTTTGAAGTTTAGGTAGGCTTACACCTAAAAGTTTCATAAGCTATTTGTAGGTTACAAATGTAGGACAGAAAAATAATATATACAAACAAAAGAATCACTTCGATTAATCTCAGAAACAATGATGACAAACATAAAACTGATCCTCTTTCGCACATTTCTTAAAATGACCCCACCCGTCACACTTCAAGCACTGTAGTCTCTGTCTTCCATTATCTTCACACGTTTTGAGACATACTAAACATAAGTACTCATCATCATCCAATGAACTATCAGTGCTCTTACAATGCCATGTTCTCTGTCTTGTTTTTCTTCGGACTGTCTTTCCTTCTCCTTTTCTGGGTCAGTCATCTCTGTTTTTCATAATGCTTCTATTTAACTTTTGCTTCATTATACCAAGGCATGTTTCGACACCTGTTGGAACTCACCCGTTACCAACCTTACTTCACAAAATGAAGAAACTGTTTTCGACATAAACCTCACTGTAAAAACATGGTTGTTATTATTATACAAGTAAAGGTACATCTGTTTCGTTAGTAATATTATAGTTAATTTAAAAGTTACTTGTACTAGTCGCCAGTCACTTCAAAATACCTTCTTTATCTTTTACTGATCTAGTCTGGAAACAAATATTCTTCTCTCTGTCAACAATTACAAGTTCGCAACAACCAACACTCCACCAAGCTTGTTCTTCCACAAAATGTACATGCGTCAAGGGCAGGGCCACTCTCGTAACTGTTCGCGTTGAGATGATAATAACATTATTGGAACATGTCCCTGTTGCAACTAACCTCCGCTTCTCCTATATATTGATGTACAAGAACGATAGTTTGATAACGGAGTGCTAATTTCTGGTATACAAGTTCGCCATAGATCCGGCAAAAAATGCATTCAGGGAAGAGTAGGAGGAAATTTATCCTGGAGAAAATATTTCCTCAAGTAAAAATAATACAAATTCTCTACCGAATTCAATAAGCTTCGCATTCAGCAAGTTAACACGATAATCATGTCTGTGACTTCTGTCGGAATTGTCTACTACTATTATGGAGGTATTTTATGCACAAATAATATGATTTCACCTTTGTTTCCTTTAGCCAATGAAAGTTAATCGTTAATTGATCATATTAGTGCATGAAAAGTATATAACTGACAATTTGGTAAATAGTGGTCCATGTTAAAAATTTAGATACCAACTGAAGTGTTTTGAACACAAGAGTTAACATTTAAATCAGCAAATAAATAGGTATAATAAAACAGTAATGATAAAAAATACTTCTAATTGGATGATTACTGAATGAAATGAAATGAAATTCCTAATTTAATGTCCAACATTTATACCCTGTAATGATAAGAGTGACGGATAACTAATGAAGGTGAATGTTTGGTGTAATGGTTATTTGGGAGGAAATGCCACAACCGCAAGAAAACTCACGAACAAGATTTTGCCCACTAGAAACTTACATGGTGTGGGATCGAAACAGGATCCCTCAGACCACAGGTTAGAAGTGCACAACATATTCACCATGTCCCCTGGTTACTGAATGAGTACGAATTCATGCGATATTTTATGAAGAGTAACATCCACAATATTCTGTTCTTGTGATTGAAGAAATGTAAGGGGAACCAATGCATACTAATAAGACTTAAACATAGGATTTTAACTCTTCATCCGCTTAGTTTTCTGATATTTTCCATGTCTACCTGAGGAAATGTACAACACACAAACGCTTTCACGATCTACCCTTTGCAAGTATGTCATCATATTCCAAACTTTACTCGCAATCACAGCTGACGAAAGAAAAATTATAAATATGTCCGTTCGTTAAGAACAATATTTCCTGTAAGGTTCTTGAACTAAAATAAAAGACACTTTATATAAAAATTAATTTCATACGATGGTCCTTAATTGCAGCAAACTTGTTGATAACTATATCATTGAAGATAGAGATCTTTTGACCATTTCCTTTTCTATTGATAGTATGGCAAGTGTCGCTAACCATTCTTTTCCCTTCTATATTTTAGAATGTTTTTCACTCTTTTAAAGATAGAAAAAGATAATTTAGTCTCACTTGTAGTTAGGGCAGCATTATGTATATTCTCAAAAGTTTTAATACTTCAGAAGAAGTGGAAGCAAGACTCGTTTATAATGTACTGGAAGAAATTCACAGCACCAAGAAGTTTTTTGAACTCTTCTCTCGCATAAACTTCACTAAGTTTAGTATGAAGTTTGTCAGAAGCAGAGAAGAACTTTGTAAATTTATAGATTTATTCAGGAAATGACGTAATAAACTGATCAAAATTAAATTCCTATAGAAGTGAAGATACAGGTAAGTATTCTGTAAAATGGAAGCACAGATTATTTCGTTTAAAACAATGTAACACATTTCTTTCGCTTCTACTGCTCTTGACTGTGTGTTTGAAACAATTCTAATTTTGTTTCGACTTTACATTTCAGTGTCAATTAGCCCCAGAGATTCCTTCATTTTAGTAGTGAAGGTATATAAATATGGTTGAACGTTTTCTGTATCCATATGAGGACTCTATGGTTTGCTATATAGAATATCTAGGTGTCTCATAACTAAGTGAAGAAAACAATAAAACAAAACAAAAAAGTTTTCTGGTTTTAGTGTTTTTCTGGTGTCTCTTTTCATTACAGAATTTAATTACTATCAAGACAGTACATAATATAAGCATCAAGGTATATCTATATCCCTTTGGCCTGCACTCCATTTCTAACCCACTCATTGTAACTGCGTCATCATTGCTTTGATCAATAACTTTACTTTCTTCTTTCGAGATTTGATTAATCTCAGAGAGTATTCATTGCTTTGGTTTAGAAAAGCACCAGAATCATTTGACACTAACAATTTCAGTAGTGCCGTGCCGTGGAAAATCAGCGTTCGGGACGAGATTATAGGGCTACGACGGCGCTCCCGTACATAATGAGTGACGTTGACACACCAGCCGTGAAGAGCCACCATGGTTGTCACGAAACGTAAGAAAATTTTCAAAAATAAACCCTGATTCTCTGTGATGTTGAGCAGTTTTTTATTACTTTTTCCCTTCCATCTTTACATATTTTTTGGTTTTCCTTCCGAATTTTGCTCCCCCTTTCTTTGGTGCCGGGACCGTCGCCCCCCCCCCATATGGGCACAGCATTGACCTTAAGACAATAAAAAGTTGAAACATGTCTGCAATGTCAGTTGTCTCCTCACCCATGAGACAAGTTTGGCAGCTTTAATTTCTTTTATTATATTTTCGCGGGTGTCTTCTACCATGCATTACAATATTTCATTTTGAATTCCCTTTAAACACTCCTTAAATGCTGACGAACTGTCAAGATAGAACCTTAATAAGGAATCTAGTTCAGTTGTATATTTAACCAACCCGACGAACACTGATTTTTCGAACCTTCAGCCTTACAAACATCATTAATTTACAAACATAATGATTTAGAACACTGTATTTTAAACATATGATAGCTAAGTATATAAGGAAAACATTCGTGCAAATGCGTTAGTAAACATTTAGTATAACCATGGTTATTAAAATATAAACTTTGGGGCAAAGTAAACCCTTATATGCTATAGGTGACGATACTTTGGACCACAACAAAACAATGTATTCAATCTACGAACGTAATGTTTCTATCCAATGTTTTCTCTGTAGTATTTATATACTTCCTTCCTGCACAAAACAGTACACAGTCAACACTATCATTGATATGAGACTGATGGTACTGGTGCCGGTACTTAGTATAAATTACCGACATTTGTAAAGAAAATTGTGTAGCATATGTCCCACAAAAATGCCAACCCAGGAATAAAAATAAAAATCCGTTCAAGTAATTTGCCTTTGTTGGTTTTTATCTCCAAGAATATCATCCCAATCGTAATCATTGGAGGATTTACAGAGTATGAGGCAATTTGAGGAATACACAAATTTCAAGGTTTCTTTTTTTAGAAACATCTACTATTAGTCATTTCTATACGTATAAGCTTCAAACCTCCAAAAAGTCAATGAAAAAAACGAAGCCTTTTTGAGCGAAGACCTTCTTAAACTATTTTTCTAGATCCGCCACTGTTCGTAATTTATTTTCCAACAAAAAATCCATTCCAGCATCTACTTAAATAGGAAATTTACCTACAATTAGAAGACAGGAGGTACCGGTAGTAATAACTTCCAATTTTAGGGGTTACTTTAGACCGGTGCAAAGTAACTTCGATTAGACGCTGAAGCCGCCTACTCGCAGTTTTATTTTTTCTATGACTTTCAAGCGTTTCACACTTCAGCTACAACTATTACTTCAAAGTCAAATTATACACAGTAGTGCTCTACGAAACTGACTTACTTCGGATGGAAATTCTTGCAGCTTATATTTTTCATATTTTGTCGGCCTTTACAGTGACTGCTTTCTATACGTCTAAAACACCAAACGCTCCGAGTAATTAAAACTGATGCTAACAGCGAAAATTATAGCGAAAATACAGCTAGATGTTCTGTTTTACGATGGCAGTTGAAACTTTCTCTTTAAATTTCATGATTTTACTGACACACGACTGTACATCTCTTTTTCACACTTTGTGCTAAGTCACCTCTGAAAGTGCAAAGTAACTCCATCTTACGGTAGTTTAAATGTAAAGATAAAATATTTCTAGGCTCTAGATGTCATTAACATTAGGTTTCGTGTTATTGTCATTGACGGAATTTTTTTTTTCAAGGAGAAAGAGAAATGTCGTTATTTTGTATTCACTATAAAATCTCTTTCCTAACCTCTTCCATTACAGTTTGCTGTCTTTCGAGAAATGTGTCAAATACAGCGGTTGTTCCCCTTAATTATTCAACGCCGTGTTTCTCATATGGAAGTTAAAATTTGATAAAATGTTGATGAATGTATCGCGCATTGTGGTAGATTTTTTTATCTGAATAAAAACTCACCAAAAAGTATATCTATGTCATATATACTGATAATTTCACTTAACAGTTGTTGTAGCTTTCTGAAAAATAGAAACCTTCGGAGTCTCAAGTGCGATATACTATAATAATGATTTGATTAATAATTTTGTTTGTTAATTCAATTGGTGTAAATTCAAAGTGTCTATCAGCGTTTTCTATTTTGTCAGTTACTTTGGGCGTGAGCTGCTCAGCATTTTTTGCAATGTATTCAAACACCTCTACAGTATTCAAACATCAAACTATAACCTGAAATAGTTTATTCGTTTAACTCAAGCAAATGTTCTAAGAGACATAATACATCTATATCATATAGCTTCAATATAATTTCCAGATCATTTTGTTTATTCCGAACTGGTTTCACTATCAATAGTTCATTGAATTCATTAACTCTTTCGGACCCAGTTCATTTTTGTCGTTTTCCTACATTTTCAGTTAGTGACCTATTGCTTAAATGTATTTACCCGATTCATATGGTTAAAGCCTTGTTTTTTAGAAGAGAGATGAAGCTATTTTCTGGTGTAAGTTACATTGCAGTGTTGCCAACAAGAGGGAAATTATTATGGAAAATGTAAGGGTGAAAATTTACAAAAATTCCATAAACGAATTTCAAGATTTGTGTAGCCGGCACACTATTACCACACGGGTTCAAGTCACCTTTTTTTTTTTTTTATTGACAAATTGTCGTTAGAATCTGAAGTCGCTGGCTACCATATAAAGAGAGAAAGATTAAATTTTGACACTTTTTACGCGTCAGAACCAAAAATCAACAAATATGTCGAGGCTACAGCTTATAAACATTATCCTGTTGAAACTTTTTACGGTGCGTTCTGTAGATCAAAGAGAAGACTTTCAGATAGTGCGTGAATTCTCCCGTTTCTTTCTACTTCCTTGCCGTTGAACGATAAGCAGTGATAGTTTCTCTTCGACACAGAAAGATATGATGGATCACCTCCACCATAAAACATCATAATATTAACACCTTCTGCGGGTAGATGGTGGTTTTGGAAACCGTGTTCCTGAAGTGATCACGATCCAACTAGTGTCCTGACCGTTTTCGATTGTTGTCTTAAGTTCTGCTTGTTTAAAATTCCACATCTATTCTTCACAATCTTATGCTGGAAAACTTCTCGGTTATTCCATACTCAGAGAATGGCATACCTTTTAACGGCGATATTAGCCGATGTCAACTCACGTAGCCATTAATCCAACTTTTTCTACTTGCTGATTGCGTGAAGTCACGAACGATAGAGTCATGATCTGTATCAAATTCTACTACAATTTTAGGAATACTTTTCCGAAGGTCTGCTTTCACAGTTATTCTTAGGAGCTCATCAGAACATGCTGTTGGTCGGTGGACGCGGGGTTTATTTTTCAATATTTTCACTGGTGCGAAAGTTTACAAACCAATACCATATAGTGTGTTTATTCACCACTCCTGGTGCAAACGCACTGTTTGTATTTCGCGGATGTGAAGAATGTTTTAACTTGAACTCTTGAACAAAAATACCAATCGCATTTATGAGTTCTTCATGATGCATTTTCCCACGATCCCGTTCAACGACAAAGGACAGCGTGACTCAGTGATACAGCATTCACTTTTGGTGCGTATGGGTGTTTGGTTCAATCCCAGCTCGCGCCAAGTGGCCTCTTGTGGTGAACAAATCTCATATGCATGGATTTTCTCGTTCCGTTTCTTTCCATTTTCTTTATACCGATGTTTCATTTATTCTCATTATCATCATCTCCTTTATCCTAACCGACATACACGTAAAACTGAAAACTTTCATTTCATTTCTGTTCAACGACAAGCTACCTCCATGCTTGTTTTATGAAAATGTACACATGATCTTGATTTGTTGATAATTTGAGCTGGAGAGAGTTGTTTTTGAGCAGACGTAATATCCAATATTTCAATCGCGAGTATTGTGTGAAATCTCTACAGTAGATAGATTTTAAAATGTAGCTAAAAGCTTATTACAACCAAGAGAGTCACTAACAAAAGGGTGTAATAAAAGGGTGATATGAAACAAGTTGAGTATTCCTAATCTACACTGAAATATTCTGCACCTATCACTGTATAGTCTTAACAAGAATAAAATAAATAAAACCTGAAAAACCAAAAAAGTCTTAATAAATATATTATTAAACGATTTTGATATATTTTTAAAATAATGTTTTAAACTGTTCAATATGTTTGAAACCTTTTTCCTGTATGTTTTGAAACATGTTTAAAACATTTTGAACATCTTTTTATGTTTTAAACACATGTTTTGTTCTTTTTTTTTTAAAAAAAATGTATTTTTCCAACCCCGCTGGCAGACTGTTCACTTCTGGTGTATGGGATCCCTGGTTCGATATCCGCTCACGCCAAGTGAACTTTGTGGTGGACAAACAGGGGCTTCAAGTTTCATCTATTCAAGATTCGCCTAATACCTCCTAGCTATGCAAACATCCATGAAAACGATGACACAGAGCTAATTTTCTTATTAGACGAAAGTTGAATTTTTCTTAAAACTTGATTTAGGTCGCAGATGTGGATAGTCCTGCACCTCATTCATAATTTATAATGTATAAAAGACACAAAAATTAACCAATCCTTGACACTGTACACTATTGGGACCTGAACGATACGGTTTGAGTTGGATCAGACCCACTGCTGCTCCAGATAAAAAAGGTCATTGAAACAATCAGTTTTAAGGAGAGGGTTTATGTTTTAAAATTTTAGGTTTCATATAATAAACTCTGCCTCTTTCAGAACAGAAAATGTATCTATTACCTGAAAAACCAAGAAGAATAAGAAAGAAGAAACTTCGAAAGATTCATAAAAGCTATGTATAATTCGAGGGTAGTTCAACACTAAGATAACGCCAACATGTCACCTTCATCTTGTTATTTGATCCCCAAAACGTGATTTCCCTACAATTAATGTACATGTCTGAGTAAAACAATCTCGAACAAGAACAGTTGAACTAAGGACATGGTGGTTTTACATTTACAATACACTAGCTTCAGAAAAGAATTTGATACTTATATGTCCAAACAGTGATTGGGTAGCATTCTTCATTTTCTCCTCCGATCCCCAATCAATTGTTGGAATATCTTACTCCGGCGGAGTTTGCTTTTGATAGCACCCCTCAATACGTGTCGTCTGCTCGCACGCTTTCTTGGGTAGACCTGAGTGACAGTGACCGGTGTGAAATAAGTCTTCTGTATGTGAAATACCGACAAAATGCCAGCGCCTTACTATCATGCGATGCATAAAGGTGTAATTGGAAAAATTATCCCACTTTTACGAGTTCTTCAGGATTCATAGTAGATGAATCAATTGACCAAGTGCCATTTTGCGATTTTCGAGATTTTTACATCAGTGAGTAAGAAACACTGTAAACAATCTAAAAAAATGGTTTGAAACCCTACATATTTGTTTAAATGTTCAGGAATAGCTATTTGACCAAGCGCCAAGTACTGGATCGTAATGGGAACATGTTTTTATTTCCTTCAATATCTGAGAACCGTGTTTAGACGCTTGGTCAATTGATGCATAACACCGTTCAATTAACTGTCTATCTCTCGAGTAGTTTCTTACAAGTTTTTTTTTCTTTTTCTGGAAAAGACAAAGTCGTATCTCTTCCTAAAAAAATCACGTAAAACTATCACATCCTTCATACTTCCCCATGTATTTTCATGGATTCCCTCCTATTTTGCCTATTCCTGTTTAGCCTACTAGCCTCCCAACAATATTTATCAATATTTCTACGTTATCAAGATTGTACGCGAAGCAGAAATTCCTTTTTTGTCTATTCCTGTTTCGTCTACTGTTAGGACAAAGGGAAATTTTTGAGTTGGGGATTTTTTGAGGGGATTTTAGCTTTATGTGAATTCAGGATATTGATCTAATGCAAGTTACCAAAAACAGGTAAAAACATTTTAGCATGAAATAAAACTAAGTGATTAGGATTAAAAGAAATGAAAAATAGAGAAGAGCTATCTTATCGTACATGTTCATTTATTTGTATTTTTTTCTGTCGTACATTCATACTCAGTTTTTCAAATGTATGCAATAGAATACAGTATCAACGTAATCCATTAAATCTATAGCTCTAGATTTTAATCTCTCTTTCAAAGTATTAATTCTTTGATCTAAGCGTTTGTAGTTCAATTTCTGCAGTTTTTCTTGGTTCCCTATCTTTAGCAACAACATTTTACTTTCATTCTCTTGCTGTTCTTGCTTCAGTAACTCCAACTATGTAAATATATTGGGGAGATCATGACACAATTTTTATTCAGTTTTCAATGCCATTCAATGCCATCCCTCAACCCTGTTAGTTGTTCTTGCCCTTTATCACATTTGTTAATATTTCATACAAAACAATAAAAAGAAATAGGTGAGTTGGGAGACTATTAAATTTTCTTCACTCTTCCACTTGGCTATTCCACTGTTCATTGGTAAAATCTGACAAATCAACTCTGTGCTTATGATACTAGAAATGTCTGTGACTTGGACTACGATAGCAATTACCCCCTAATAAAAATAACGAAATGTCATTGTGTTGTGCCTTACAACAAAGAAATGAACGTACCTGTACATTTTTACAAGTAGTTGAATTGGATCCTCGATTACCCTGATCGTCATTTTATCCACAACACGTCTGTCTTCAATTGACGTTCTTTGCGGCTCGTGCGAATGTATACCTGACAATTTATGGGTTCATCTACAAGAACAACAACAGTGGCTTTGCATCCGAGTGTACATTTCATGTAAGTCTTCTCACAATTACGCCTTTAATCCGATATAAATAATCATTATATTCGAACAGTTTGCCTCCACGTTTAGTTTTAACAAATCTCGACATATCCTTGAGGATAAGGACACTTCTTACAAAAATATTCTCACAAAACACTCAGAAGACAATTCTATCTATAATTTTAAAGATGTGCGTCACGGGCCCAGGACAAAGCCTAGGAAATTTCTGAGTTTCCACAATTCTGAGCTTTTATGCGTACCTTGGCTACATATCTAAATGAATTCTGTCCGGAAAATGTTAAAAGAACTACCATAAGGAAGTAAAAGTATTGAAACAATGTTTAATTGGTATACGCTACATCTTAAATCACAATGGAATATTGTGATCATTTTGAATAATACTGTCACCACTATAGGATTACCGACTGATAAATACAAATAAACTGCTAAAAAGATTATACAAAATGATTAAAGCAGCAAAAATTACTGCAAATAAAAACTTGATTAATTCAAAGAATAAATGTGCAGCAGCTTGGTCTATAATTAATAAGGAAATTGGGAAACGCGCTGTCCGAGACCCCGTTCTAATATCCATAAACGAGTTGAATGGATATTTTGTAAATAGTATAACAGAATTAAATGGTAAATCAAAAGATGAAAATTGTTCCTCCGAAAATCAAAATTGTTACTTGAGAAGTTTATTAGCAGAGCGAGTTGTAATTAACATTGAGTCAATTTTTTCATGGACTGCAATTAATACTAGAACAGTTTTATCAATCCTTAGTAAACTGAAACCTTCAAACAATGAGGTTTTCTATGGATTTTCTATCAACTTGTTAAAAAAAGTGATGTTATAATTGAACCTTTAATTTACCCATTTAACTGGATGCTTTCAGGGGAAATTTTCCCGACTGCCTTAAATTGACAACCACTACAGCCATACATAATAAAAGCGATAAAAGTAAATCTAATAACAATCGTCCTATATCTTTAGTGCCAATTATATCCAAAGTTTTTGAGCAATGTATTACAAATCAATTATTAAATTATCTAGAAACGAGTAAACTAATCCATACTTCTCAATTTGGATTCCAACTGTGGAAAATATAGTAATACATGTTAGACAATTTTGAAAGTAATTTAAATACGTATGCTGTACAACACTGCTAGATCTGAGCAAAGCTTTCGATACAGTATCACACGATTCATTGGTTGCAAAGTTATATTATCATGGTATTAGGGGAATTGAATTGTCATTAATGAACTTTTATCTTAGTATTAGACGATAGGCTGTCCGTATTGCAAAGGAAAGTTCAAGTTTTTAGAATGTAACATCAGCCGTGGCTCAGAGGAGTGTGTTAGGATTTTTACTTTTTATTATATATGTAAATGAGTTCCCAAGTTTTCTACCTTGTAAATCAATTTTATATGCTGACGACACAAAACTTCTAAGTACAGATAAGACCTTAATGGGAGTTAAAATAACGAAAAGTTAAAAATGCCATCAATATGGTTAAAGTATAACAAACTTTATCTCAATGAATCTAAGACAGAAACCATTCATTTTTATCTTGGTAATCACGTGACTGATCTAGATGCATGCAATTCTGTAAAACTTCTAGGAATCTATCTATATATAGATCAGAAGCTAAACTGGAATGTGAAAATTTATGTAAAAGGTATTCAGAATATTGTTTATAATTCGGAAACTAAGGACAACCATTACTGAAACCATGCTTCTTACAGTGTGTTATGTTTACTTTCATTGTCATTTAAACTACAGTATATTATTATGGGGTAATTCATAGGGTGCTCAAATTGTCTTCCAATGGTAGAAGAAAGCTATAAGAGCAACAAAAGGTTTGCCAGATACTGTATCATGTAGACCATTCTTTAAGGAAATTTAGATCGTGACAGTTCCTTCTTTGTACATTTTTAGATGCCTTACACACATCAGAGAAAATCAGGATGGTATTGGTTATCGCAATAATATTGACTCGTATAATACAAAACGTAAAGATGATTTAAACACCCCACATGTTAGACTAAATACAACCTAAAGAAGCTATAAATATAACGGCGTCAAAATTGTATAATGTATTACACATATACTGCATATTCGAAAAATGTGTAATGTCGATTTCGAAAACCAATGTTAAGCATTTTTTGTAAGTAATATTATTTATAGTATTTAATGAATTCGAATAAAAATGTCAGTTATGATAACCTGATTTTTGTATTTATTGACGCTGTCTATTACAACATTCGTTGTTTAATGGCAATGAAAAAATATTCTATTCTACTTATATGACACACACGAAGTTCAACACAAGACTAGCACACACATTACATTCCCGGTGGCTCATTATAAGTTTCTATTCAAACGAAACGCCAATCAGAGCGAAATATTTGTTTCAACTGGCTAGGATGACTTTTGGTAAAAGTACACACATTGACTGTTGTTCGTACTGTAGTTGTTTAAATCGCGACTAATGATGCGTTTTCGTTATATTAAATTATTTTACGAAATAGGCCTAACTGAATTCACATTAAAACATTCATTCCTAACCATTCCTAACTGAATTCACATTACTTTATCTTAATAGTAGGCGAAACAGGAATTGGCATAACAAGAATTCCTGTTTCGCCTATAATTTTGATTACGTACGAATCTTGATAAATATTGCTGGGAGGCTAGTAGGTGGAACAGGAATAGGCAAAACAGGAATGCGCATTTTCCTGGTCATTATTTAAAAATTTTGGCTTGTGACAATTTCTCGCGCACACTTGATTAACTAGTCATATATTTAGATTAATATAAATAATTAAATTTAATTAATGTTGAAATTCAAGAAACGTATTTTATTTTGTTTCATTTCTTCTGCAAAGCGAATCCTTTATTTTTCGCAATTAGAGATTTTTTCGTTCAAAAAAAAAAAAAAAAAAAAAAAAAGAAAGAAAGAAAGAAATATTAAAGCCGCATCCGATACTCTTCAATTTTTGTCTCTACTTGTTCAAAGACCACCCAACATATCGCCTCTCGACTCATCGCTAATGGACTACCATTGTTAGTGAAGGTAGAGTTTCGCAGCACATAAGAATAGGAATCTTGTGGATCTCACGCAGTAGACAACCAGGAACCAAAAAATTTTTATCTTGCATCTTCGCAAGTGCATATGAAGTTCATCAAAATCACGTAGTAGCAAGAAAACGACGCTATTAAGCCAAGCCACGCCATTAACCCTTTTTTTTTTTTTTTTGAAAATGGTGTCACGTACCCACGACTACGAATCAGAAACAAAAACTCAAACTTCATAAAGAGAAGAAAAGAAGTATATATATATATATATATATATATATATATATATATATATATATATATTAGAAAATTTCGGAAATCGCCTCAGCAGAGGAGGAGAACACTCCAAGATCGTCTTTCGTACCGACAACATCTATAGTAGACCACATTATAATCGGGCATATACTTGTATATATTTTTTAAGTGTTTAATACGATAACCATGGCATGCTAACACCTTATTAGCTGCCGTCTCAGTGCCCGCACTTTCTCCACGACTACTTTCCGATATCGATTTTTTGTAAATATTTTATACGTTATTACGGTCATCTCATTATTATTATTTAATTGTGACGCTTCCTATTGTTATTTGAACTAAGTGATTTTGGTGACTGTGAGCTGCTTGCATCGGGAAAGTTTAGCATTATGCAATAAGTGAAAAAGGAATAGGCGAAAGGGTGTGGTGCTGTCGTGCTTAATAAAAACTGTGTTATTTTAATGAAGATTTACATGCAAGTGGATAAATACTTGTAAGTTCACGTATCGCTGCATCCCAACACCATGGAAATAGAGAGGGATATAAACACGAGTTTAAAGCCCGTCAACTCAGACAGATGCCCCACCATAAGAAGAGATACACGCTTCAAGCAGACGAGGACTTCTTCTCCGGGATTTGAACCCAGGAAACTCAGCGGGAGACGCTACTGCAAGACTTGGAAATGGACACTAGTAACCACTGCGGTACTCAGGAAAATAAAGTGCAGCTTTCAAATAAAGTGTGGATATATAAGCTGAGGAGGAAAGTCTTCATAAGGTAGGAAGTTCTAGTTCTAATATTTTTCGTTTTTGAGGAAAAATACAGGCCAATATTTCCGGGAATCGTGATCTTCTCCATACCTACATTTTAAAAAAAAGTTCGGGAAATTGCTTATCTATACGTAACTATTCGTAAATTTTAAGAACAAAAATTCTTTTTAAGATATAGAGAAATAACCTAATGCCTTGATTGCATTTCTAAAATTAATTTATTGGTTTAGGAATTATTAATTTAAATCTTGAATGAATTTTTGATTATTTTACTGGTAAAATCCGCACACCTTGATTTAATATTTAATCGTTCAGTTATTTGAAATTGTCATTTGTAGATATTAAAATTCTGGAAGGTGTCATTACGATCATTAATATGTAACCGAATATTTAGAGGGTCTATTAATATCAAGTGTGAGTAATTTTTGTTTTTCTAAATATAAATTGCGTAAGATGTCTGCATATAGTATAACTTCCATCTTGATAAAATCATAATCTAGTGTAAAAGTATAGTTGTTCAGATTTTAATTTTTTGTGAGGTTGTGCTAAGGAAATTGGTGCTAAAGCATCAAGCAAGCTTAATATTATTTTATTGTAAATCGTCAATTATTATTATTATTAAAAATAACTAATGCTAAGGAATTTCCAAAGTCGTGCTATTTCAAGCAAGTTGTAGACAAATAAGTGTATATCTTCTTATCACGTAATATCTTAAGAATTCTTAAATAACGTAAACAAGTTAAGACATTCGAGTAAAGTTACATTACATGTCATGCTAAAACCATCTTATGTATTCGTAAATAAAAATGAAATAAATTAATAAAATCGTAATACTCATCTTCAACAGACCTACAACAAGTAAATTGGTTCTCATGGCCATAGAGAAGGCGTTACCTTCTACGGCCCACCCATCTCGGATGGGAATGTAATTGCTCTTTAAAAACGAAGTGGTGGAAACAATTGCAGTAATTAAATGAGCAATTGTCCCTCTTTGAAGCCTCAAGTGACTCCAGTGTAAGGGAAGGTGAGATTTACATCGCAAAGTTTTGACGAAACTAGATTTGTCTCACGAAGTTTTAGAGTAGAATTTTGCAATTAAGTGTGGTACACATAACATTCCATAACTTTATTATAGTGCTGCGGATTAGCTAACCTATTGTGCACTTTTTGATAAAAGCACCAAGTTTGGCACAGAGGTAGACAGATATAGTATGAACAAATTTGGATGTGGAGCCATCGCCCAACTGACCCCGGGCGGCCGTGGTAGATGCATCAAGCGGCGGCCCGGAATACACGTAAATTTTCCAAAATGGCCACCAGTGGACACCCGAAAGACAACAGAAATTAGATAAAGTTTGTTGCTGAATATTTTAGTGAATGTTTATTGAATGTTTTGAATAGAAACATGCCGTGTTGTAATATAAATATGTGTGTGTGTGTGTGTGTGTGTGTGTGTGTGTGTGTGTGTGTGTGTGTGTGTGTGTGTGTGTGTGTGTGTGTGTGTGCAATATCTACAACAGTAATACTTAACCTTTTCATTCCCATTGCATAACTACAGATATAACCACAATTATGGAAAAATTATTAAAAAACTTTCCCGGAGTGTCACTTGAGATACGATATTACCGGAGAGTAAATTTTGGTGCTTTTATCAGAAGTGCATAATATGTTGAAATATCCAGCTAAACTCCCGGACTATCACTAATCTGAGCTAGCTTTAAAATTTCGAAAGATGCTGCTTTCTAATGCTAATTTACATATTTACTCATTCTTCCATTTCTGTTTCCAGAACAATATCAAAGGTCTTCAAACTCGTGAAGTCCCGTGGTGAAGAAGCAGAAACAGTACAGTCTACCTCCGGCCGAATAGCAAGAACAGAGACAGACTGGTCATTATGCTTCATATATCAAGAAGTGACGCAAGAGTCGCTAACATATCCATCCAGGAATACACGTAAATACAAGAGGAGCAGCTACAGCATTCTCGCAGGATATCTGAAAAGGTTGAATGACCTTGAGCTTCTCCTTAAATCATTTCTTTTTAACCGACTAGATCAAGGAAGTGGCGTTGAAGCAGCATTGTTTGCAAACAATGCACGATAGCATAAAACCTGTATGCTGAGGTACAACAAAACCAAGTTAGAGAGAGCAAAAAAGAGGCAGCTGAAAATAGGTGAAGATGAAGAAGTACAGAAAGCTGCTGACCACAAGCAAAAATGTAGTCGGCCACGACAATCAAGTACTGAGCCTAAACAACGAGAAGTGAAATGTTTCTTTTGCGGAAAAACTGCTGGTCGTGCTCTCTTCATGAAGCTGCGACATTCCAACTGGACTCGCGTGTCAGGTCGTATGCAATGATTCTGGGCGATATGGACCTACAGACGAAACTCAACGCTGGGGATATGATTGCACAGGATGCAAAGTACCATCGCAATTGTCTCGTGAATTTGTACAACCGTGTTCGGAAGATTAAGGAAATGTCTCGTAAAAGTTCAAATGACGAACAAGCAATAGAGGGGCTTGCATTTGCACAACTGGTCGTGTTTATTGAAGAAGTTTTAGTGGAAGGCGAGACGGCTCCGGTTTTCAAACTTGCAGACCTGGCCCAGTTATATGTTTCGCGGATGGAACAAATGTTGGGAATCAAGTATGAAGGCAGAGTGCACACGACCCGTCTTAAAAGGAGACTGCTTGCTTACTTTCCTAACATGTGTGTACAGCATCAGGGGCGCGATGTTCTGCTTGCATTTAATGAAGAGCTCGGCGATGCCTTGGCAAAGGCTTGTGAACTGGATATAGATACTGATGCTGACCATCTGGCGCGCGCTGCCCAAATTGTGCGACGCCACATCTTCGGAGATTACATTTTTTCCAGAATGTCAACAGGATTCCGTGCCATCCGTGTTGCTTGCCCTAGTCACTATGATCTTGGAAGGATCAAGTATCAAAGACCTAAGAGAAAGCACTACACAAGCGGCACTGTCCATCAGCCAACTCCTCAAATTCAATTGTGTGAAGCACCGAAGAGCCGACATAGGCAGTACGTCTCGACCAGTCCGTCACGCCACCACGCAGGAGATGCCACTTCCCATTTATATCGGACTCATGCTACACGCACACACTCGTAAAAGGGAGCTAGTCGACAAGCTGTCACACATGGGAATTTCTATTTCCTACGACCAGGTCCTGTCCCTCTCCGCACAGTTGGGGAACAGGGCCTGTCGCCTCTACCATCAGAAGAAGGTAGTCTACCCTCTGGGGCCTGAAAAAGCTCAGGCACTACCGATGTTTCATGCTTTGACGGGCTGCGACACGGTCTCCTGCTTCGCTGGACGTGGAAAGAGGATAGCATGGGCAGTGTGGACATAGCTACCTAAGCTCACGCAGACGCTCACTCTTCTCTCCACTGCACAATATCGTATTAATGAAGACGCCATACATATAATTGAAAGGTTCATCATACTGCTTTATGATAGAACAAGCACAGAAACGGACATTGGCAAGGCACGTCACAAACTCTTTGCAAGGAAAAACAACGTCCAGGTGATCCCACCGACAAGAGCAGCCCTAGGGCAGCACGACCGAAGAGCAGTATATCAGGGCGGACATGTCTGGGGTCAGGCCATGGTTCCTGCACCAACACTGCCATCACCAACCGACTGGGGTTGGATCAAGACCAGCGGCGTGTATGAACCTCTATGGACACCGCTACCCGAAGCATCCAATATCTGCTGGGAGCTCGTCTCTTGCAAATGCAAAGACTGCATGAAAAAGTACAAGTACAAGAAGGCCAGTCTGGAATGCACACCACTGTGTGCTTGCGACGGGGAATGCTCTGAAATGTAAAATTATGAACTAAATATATATAACTTACAAAATTATCTGGCATACTTTTCTTCAAAGCATCTATTAAAACCTTCAGCAAGAAACATTATCTAACTTCTGCTGTCTTTCGGGTGTCCAATGGCGGCCATTTTGGAAAATAGCCACCACGGCCGCAAGGGGTTAGTTGGCCGATGGCTCCACATCCAAATGTGTTCATCTTACATCTGTATAGCTCTGTGCCAAATTTGGTGCTTTTATCAAAAAGTGCACAATATGTTGTAATATCCTAGCTAAAGTGCCGCACTATTAACATTCTTATTGTTCAAAACTACAAATTGAAGAAAAATATTTATTACAATTTTAAAACTGCCTATTTCAGATTGATTTGTTAATAGTATTAGTTCAGAACTGCAGATAGCAGCACATTCGACATGGTAGACAATTTCAAACTTTCTATCAACTTATACAACTAGTGAAACATTAATATATTTTTACGTTTTATCTTAATAAAGTCCTTTAGAACATAGAAACAAAATGCCAGTTTGCAAGTTTTGTGATTAAATATTAGTTGTGTTATTTAAAATACCCACTAGTTTTGTAATGTCATTAGGCTTCTCATTTCCAGGGTGGGGGCTTTGAAGGACTTCCATGCCTCGTTGATTACAGTTAAACTAACTTTTTGTAGGAGCAGTAATAGGTAACATGCCTTTGCTCTAAAAAGCGATTAACATACCTTTCACCGTTTCACGTTCCGTTATTTTAAAAACCAAGAAATGTGGTTGTTATTGTGTTAAAGAAAAGTTTTGCTATACCGTTGTGAACCACCTACTAGTGGAAATTTGTTATTGAATTTCTCATCTGCTCAAAACAACGACCCTCATGTTTATTGTTTTTTATCTATCGGTTGAGCGGAAACTGTGCCCTCAATACGGAAATGGTTTTGACAAAAATACGATGCATGATTTTCAAATGTGTACGTAGCTACTAAAACAAAAAAAATAAACCAGTTCAAAATGTTCCATGCATGGGCGGCGATTAGGGGGGGCAAGAGGGGGCAGTTGCCCCCCCACTTTTTTGAAGAGACGCCCTAATTTATATAATTTCATTTGGAAATGTAAACAGTGTGTCCACACAATTTGGAGAAAAGATCTCTGACTTTTCCCTGACTTCCATGACGAAAGTTCCAGATTTCTCTGACCCCTGAATAACTTTAAAATATAGAAAAAAGAAACTCCATCCTCCACACTCCCCATAGTTGGCCTTTTCCGCTTCTGTTTCTTTCTTTTTTCAATTTTCTTTCCAAAGGAATGTAAATTTACAAACATATGTATTAGGCCGATATTGATTAGGCCTACATATTACACAAAATGTAAAGTTACAAACGAAAGTGTGCAGTATACAGAGTACTTAAGATATGAAAAAATACACATTATATGCTTACACATTATAATCCCAATTACACTGCATTATAATATTGCCTATAGTAATAAACAGTTCATACATGATTTTACTGATTATTAAAAAAAATACACACAGACACACATACTTTTGCTGGTGCAGTTGTTAAATGCAACACATTTAGAAGTTTGTTTTCATCCTTTCTCGCATAGTTTTCTTCTCATTGATCTGAATATTCTTCTTGTCTCCGCAGTTTAACTTTCTTTTTTTCTTCCTCCAGCTCCTTTAGTTGTTGCTGAATCTTCCGTTTCTCTCTCCTCTCCTCGTCTCCAGCATTTATTTCTCTTTTCTTTTCCAGATACACATGGTATTGTCTCATTGAACTTCTCACTGAATTTATCATGCCTTTTGTAATTATTAATCCTGGTTATCCATATATTATCATCACAGAATCATATATGATCCGTTGAGCCACCCGAGATTCTTCTTGTAAGTTGTCAACAATGAGAATTTTATTTATTGTGAAACCACTTTCAAAAAATGCGTTTACGTGAAAGAAGAAAAAACACAATTTCACAACTGACCATAAGTTAACGAAGTTCTTCCCATTTCCTAAGACTAAGTAAAAAGCTCATCAAGTCCAATACCATCTCTATCATTGGCTATGAATTCATTCGAGTGTTCTTTAAATTCTTCAGTCTGAGCTTTTACTGTGAGCTGGAGATAATATTTCTTCGCGTTCTCAACCACTTGTTCAGATATCCTCTTGGCACCATGCAATTCTTCTAGAACAGAGTCTACTCTTTTGAGCAAATATGCCAGGATGCAGTTAGATATGTATTTCGCAGAAAATTAGTTTCAACAACTATATCAGAGAACACTACATTTTGCATCTAGTAACAATAAAGAAATCAACCCTATTTCATAAATTCAGTAATTGAACAATGGACCTAAGTCGATTTTTCCCTGACTTTCCCTGACCAATCTGCCATTTCCCTGACTTCACCTGACCCATTTTTACTTCCCTGATCTTCACTTACCTGACTTTTACTTACCTGACTTTCACTTATTTACAAGAATGTGGATACCCTGGCAAAGGTTTTGTATGTATTACTGTTTCATAGGAAAAAATGATGCCATATGATATTTGCCGTTGCGTAGTACGTATTGGATATTTGTCTTCCCATGGAGTTAAGAAAGCTACAGGAATTGCATTTTAATTGCAATTCAAAGCAATTAATATTGCAATTGCATATTTCCTTAAATGTCATAGCATATGCTTGCAGTACTTACTGTATTTCATTTTCTAAGAGTAAAAACTAGAGATGCAAGGGCTCGAAAAAAAACCGGCTTTTTTTGGAAAAAAACTCGGTTTTTTCTGCTTTGCTTTTTTGCTTGGGAAATTTTGGGCTTTTTTCAAAATACTGCTTTAAATTGATAAAACAGACTTTGTATCGCTTCTCTATAACACAAAAAATCATTTAATTAGTGGTTGATGCTGATAATAATATAAAACATCGAAAATAAACTATGAATTTCGAAAAAATATTTCAAACAATTTTTCTTCAACATATTTACATTATGAATTCCACAGGATTAACCAATGTATATAATAAGAATTTTTTAACCTCCTATATACAAAAGTAAGCAGAGTTGGCAAGAACCGTGGTTGTTTTTGAAAATGCCAAAAACCCGTTTTTTGGGGGATGTTTAAACCAGGCTTTTTTGATTTAGATTTTTTGCTTTATGTATTTATATTACATATTCACAGAAATAAGTTTCTTTCGCCTTGATGTTATTATGCAACAGCGGGGTTATGCCGGAAGAACTCCCATAAGCTTAAAGAACTGCGGTCAATAAATTTCTTAAGTTGAGAATCTCCCGCCCTAGCCATTGGGAAAATCCCGTCATTACTTGAAATGTAAGACAATAACGGGAAAATCCTGTTATTGCTTTGCATGTAAAATTTAAAGGTCAACGTACCATAATCAGTACGCTAAAACTGAGGTATTAAATTACAAATTTAGTACGTAGATATCATTGAAAATCCAATCCAAGCTAATGTTGGAAGCTACGTAGGCAATCGATAAATTTTGCCAATTTCTATCAATATATTTAAGCAATATTGGCTTCTTTATAAAACAACACGCATTTAGGAACGCAGAAATATACAATTTGGTTTGTTTCGTATATTTAGACTTAACATCCTTACGAAATACCGAGGTTATCAAGAAGAAGACTTTCGCTTAAACTGACATCCGAACCGCTACTTGGGTTACGCATGAAAGAAGGTTTGTGGTTCGACCGAGAATTGAACATGGGACACCTTAAAACTATTGCAGGTGGTTTGATATCTGGAAACGTCAACATGAAGTTCAAAGGATTCGCATTTTTCATTCTTTTTATTTTTGTGGTTTAAACCAGTTATTAAAAAAAAAGTTGGTGTAAACCAGCCAACCCTAAAAGTAACACTTCTTTTTAAAGAATACACAAATAACTAGCAAAATAGTATGTAGTATTTTTACTTCAAAATATTCCATACCCTCTTTTTGAAACAAAATAAAATTAAAATAAAACATAAGAGAAATACTTAGATTTATATGATACACTTAAAGGCTGCACATCTAGAGCTTTTGGTTCTGTATATTCTTGAAATTCTACAGTTAAGTTTTATAGAACCACCATCACAGTTTACCCAATCCTCAAGTTTTCTGAATTTTTAACAAGAGGGATTCAACATATCATTACGGAACTCCCCTCCCCCCCCAAAAAAAAAGAAAGGATAACGGAATATATTTAAGTTAAGCTAAATACAACTGCACAACAAACATGACTGAGTGATTAGCTTTTGCGCTTCTATCGGGAAGTCCGGGATTCAACCAGCATTCGACCATTCTGACAAAGCTTTTCTTCATTCCATCTGTGAATGTAGAAATAGTGCGTGTACTGTGAGTTGGGCGACTTCCTTTTTTATTGTTTTTAAATCGTTATTATTACTAATTACCAGCAGTTTTGCGAAGGTTAGAGGGGCGGTCTTTCGGACTGAAGCCCGTTCCCCAAAGTTACGAAATGTCTGCAACAAACGAAATATCTATTATTTATGCCTTTACTCATAAACTTTAAGCTGCCGTCAAATAAAAATTACGAATGTTTATAAAAACTAAACATTAGTAAGAAAAAAACCCTCCCAAAATACTTTTCTAAATCCGCCACTGATTCTCAGTATAAAATGATTTTTAAAGTTGTATCCGGAAGATTATTGCTAAACATATAAATCAAACGAAATATTAGTTATGCCTGTACTAATAAACTTCAAGCACTTCCCAAATAAAATTAGGACTTTTTAGGAAACGACACAATCAGAAAAACCCCTCCTAAAGTACTTTTCTAAATCCGCTACTGATTATTTGTATAAATTGGTATTCAAGGTTGTGTCCGGAAAATTATTGCTAAATCACTTCACAGCTACAGTATAACAGAAATGTGGAAGTACGGTTTGACGGATATATTGAAGAACGTACGCTTTGACGGATAAATAAAAAACGGACAAGTTTAACTTTTGCGCTAGAAGCTAGAGTACTAAAAGCTCTTAGAAATGAAACACGGATGACAAACTAGAGAAGAAAAAAGATGTCGATAACTCAAAAGTTAAAATAAAGTTAAATAGCCTCTAAAATTACCCTCAAATACTACATTCTTCATGTTAGCTTTAATTCGTAAAACATGTGCTCCATCCATCTTGATGGTGAATTTCAGAGCGAAATATCACATTCAGGTCATAGAATTCTTATCTAACTATAGAATATATTATAAGAAAGCTATTTAGATAGAAAAATCATGAAGTTGAAAAAAGCCAAAATTTCCAAAATTCTCGTTTTTTCCCAAAAAAGCCGGTTTTTTTATGTGATAAAAACCATCGATTAAAAAGCCGGCTTTTTTGCATCTCTAGTAAAAACATTCATTTAATGGCATGTGTGGAATTAAAAGTATAAGTTGTTCATTAATTCCCAGTTTTAATATACCTTCTGTAAAACAAGCATCATTATTCATTACTATGATTAATATTATCCTTTCTATTTATTTGTTTTGCAAAATTGTTATTAAATAATCTGATCACACAATTTTCCAGACAGAATTGTAAGATATTCATGAGCAAGGAATCAAATCTCTTCTTACGCTTTCGTTGTTTAAGAGTATAAAGGGCTAGGTGCCTGTATTGCTCTTACGAATTTACTTAATAAAACAGAAATACGATATACGGCATTTTAAGTGAACAAAGATAGTATCCTATTAGTTATGCAACTTTTCATCAACCATTGTTAAAAACAACCAGGAAATCTAACATTGATATACAATTGTTAACATCATGTCTTGCCCCCCCACTTTTAACGTCCAACCGCCGCCACTGGTTCCATGAGCATTGCCGAAACTAACTTTAAAAGAATTAATTTGTCTTATTAACATCTACAGATTTTATACCAATTGTTCTATGTATTTTATTATTATACTCAATAAACATTTCTGATAAATATATCTATCTATTTACAATTTCCTTGAGAAGTAATTTTTTTCACATGTTTTCTTGAAAAGTTCTGTTAAAACGTTCTACGATATATTGTTTTACGAAGACACATGTTCAAAATGTAGGTGCTCCAGATTGAAAAAATCACAAAAGATCATCTGTCTATGACTACTGTTCCCGAGGTATAACCCTAGTTTCTAAAATCCCCTAAAATCGGAAATTTTTTGGCCAATATCTCAGGAACGGTAAAAGTTGCGCGAATAATTCCATCGCTTTTTTCAAACAGATTTTGATGCTCTATCGAATGGAGGACTCAAGATTGAAAAAAATCGATAATAACACAAACACACAGAAAGAGACATACAGAATTTAGTAACGACCCCAAGTTTGTTGAAAAGTAAAAGTATTTAAGGCGTCTTTGAATTTTTTTTACAATGATAGCAAAGGCTGGCTACCATTTACAGGGTTACGCCCAGTGACGTAATGCTGATTTTTTAGGCGGGTATACGCTCATCTTTTGTCACACACACACACACTAACACACACATACACACACACACACACACACACACACACATATATATATATATATATATATATATATATATATATATATATATATATGTGTGTGTGTGTGTGTGTGTGTGTGTGTGAGTGTGTATATATATATATATATATATATATATATAAAGATAACCAAGAAAGTTATGTTACTTTTTGTGGAGATCTGTGTTCAATTGGCCCTCACACCGTCAGTTGGATGCGGATGGAGATAAGGCGAAGGTCAGTTGTTGGTGTGGGTATATCCAACATACTGCCTAATTGTGGCAGTTCAGTTACATTAGTTAAGCCGTGAACTTGCGTAAGGAGAGAGTGAATATGGGACTTTTACAGAGCGTCATAAGGGCGTGTATGCTGTACGAGTTCAAAAGTTCAAACTGGGGTTAAACGCCGCTGCAGCGGGGAGGAAGATATTCCAGGCCTTTGGCGAGGGTGTCGTGACTATGCGGAGAGTACAGCGGTAGTTTAACAAGTTTA
This sequence comes from Thermobia domestica, assembly GCF_964235325.1. Lineage (NCBI taxonomy): Eukaryota > Metazoa > Arthropoda > Insecta > Zygentoma > Lepismatidae > Thermobia > Thermobia domestica. Next base: position 148,941,379 of record NC_137467.1, on the reverse strand, counting down.
ACGACGGTGACGAAACAGTCGAAGACGCACCACGTGCCGGAAGAACAACATGTGTACAAAATGAAGATCTTGAGGCAGCAATTGAGGTGAACAGTGGCCAGACATGTGAAGAACTGGAACTACAATTCAGTGTGTGTGGAGAAACCATTCGGCAGCACCTCCATCAACTTGGGAAGCACTACAAGTTGGGTTGAGGATCCTACATGATTTGACTCCGGGCCAAAAGGCAACTCGAGCAGACACCTATATTTCTTTGCTGCCTCTTCTAAGGAAGGAGCCATTTCTCGACAGTGTGTTGACATGTGATGAGAAGTGGGTCCTGTACGAAGCTCCACGGCGCCGTCATCATTGTTTAGCATCCCATGAACCGGTTCCAAAACAGCCTAAACCAGCACTGCACCAGAGGAAGGTCCTCCTGTGTGATTGGTGGACTGCTCGCGGATCGTGCATCGGAAACTGCTACCAGCTGATCAGAGCATCAATAAAACTGTGTATTGTCAGCAGTTGAGCCGTGTTCAAGAAAAACTCAAAACTCTGGAGCCAGCACTTATAGATCGCAAAGGGGTCCTCCTCTTACAGGACAACGCTAAGCCCTACGAGACTAGGATTACCCGAGATACCATTCTAAGCCTTGGATGGGAAACACTATTGTATCCACCATACTCTTCGGACATTGCACTGTCCGATTATCACCTGTTCCATTACTTGAACACCCACCTTAGAGGACACTAGTAGAGGTACAAAATGCACTTGATACCTTCTTCGCTTCACTGCCCACCAAATTCTACCGCGATTTAATTCATTGGCTTCCAAAACGTAGGCAGAAGGTCGTCGATACTGTTTTTGATCTTCGAGGTACGTCTTAGGTGACGTATCGATGTTGAAGTTGGTGGGTGAAAAAGCGACAGAACTTTCTTGGTTATCTTTATATATATTCCCAGGCCCGTATTTATATATTGTGTTCCCCTGTGTTCTAAATATTTTATCGCCTCCCCCGCACAAACTCATGTCTTAAACAAGGAAAGAAGCCATGATTTTGCAAACATACCAGCTCTTGTGAATATTACAAGTTACAAAAGTTACAACGTAATTTTAAATGGGCTAATTCTCTCAATGATTATAATGTGGTGTTCTTCCGACGGTAGGTGTCCTCATGGTTGTTTGCCATTGTCTTCCATAGGATAATGATGATTATTAAGGACGGAACCTACAGCTCAACTTGAAACCACTTGTGTCCCCACCGGGAATCGAACCTGGGACACCTTGATTAGAAGGCAACGAACGAGCTTAATAACTCATCCATTGAGAACACATTCTCTCAATACTGGCATGTAATTTATTCATGTAGGTTTTAATTTACTGTCCGGAGAAAATGCATTCTATTAATTCTTATTCAAACGTTATGTCATTTTTATATTTCATAATTTCACTTGAATCACAATTGAATTTCTTAAAAATTTACTCTTATCAATGTAATAATAACATATGGAATTTAGAAAAATAGACAGTGTTTTTAACGTTGTTTGTTTTGAACTTACAATGTAATTAAAGATTATAGTGAGTTTAGTGAGAAGTATTTTATAAAACTTTACATTATTCATCGTCAGTAATGGTTTAGTAGCATCTAGTATCTATATCAATAATACAATAAGCTGTCTGTCTGTCCTTCTATAGCGCTTTTCAAGTCGAGAACCATAATAGATAGAAGCACAAAATTTTAATATATTTTAAAGCTCTCAAAGAAATAAGCCAAAGATCAGGGTTGACCTGTGCTGAGATATGGAGGTGCGAAGTCCCCATAAGAATAACATGAGGTCATTTTGAAAATAAATTAAAACAAACAACATTAGAGTTGAATTGATAGTTTCTGGGGTCGCTGAGATGAATAGTGAAAGTTTTAATCCAATTCAATTTCAAGGTCAGACTCCACTTTCCAGGGAGTGGATGATATTTTAAAAGTAATCGAAAACGACAGATAGTGTTGAATTCATAGTTTTCGAGGTCGCATAGTTTCACAGTATCAGTTTTCATGATGTTCAAGTTCATACTCACCCTTGGGGTGGGAGTTCGAGAGGATGACATTTAAAAATAATCAGATAAGCTAGCTAATTAGTAACTACTGTAATTAGAGCGAATTAAACTCATTAACATATTTTCTCGCGTTTGCGTGGGACTGCGTGCTGCTAGTTTTAAATATTACTTTATTGTGAATCTTCGAAAAAATTCCAAAATTGCTCTAGACACTGATGAGAACATGGGGAGCCCAATTTAATAAACAAAGGTAATCACTGTGCGGGAAATGATGGATGGATGAGAGGAAGATTATCGAGAACAACATATTCTGATATGAATCGCAAAGTTGGGTCTGGTGGTTGAAGCGTGTAGTGATATAATGTAAACAGTAGAGAGAGTGGTGAATAATAGTAGGTATAAGGTGTGAGATGAACTGCTAAATAATGCATTGTATCTTGAAGTAATGGGTGGCGAGTTTGAAAGCGTTTAGTGATGTATGTTAGCCGCAGTTTTGCGAGGTGAAATTTCAGAACTGGAAAAGTAATATGGCGGTAAAGTTCCTGCGTAGGGCTAGGGAGCTTAATGCTATAAGCTGTACGGAAAGCGTGGCGTTCTAAGATGAAAAGTTTATGATAGTATTGAGGTCGGGCGGCTACCCAGGCAGTGAAACCATATGTCAAAACAGGTCGGAGGAAAACTTTGTAGGTGTTGAGGATTGTGTGTGGCTTCAGACCCCAGGTAGTACCAGTAAGAAGTTTCAAAATATTGATGCGATTATAGGCTTTAGTAGTGACTGTTTTCAGATGTTGCGACCATGTAAGATAGCGATCAAAAGTAATTCCCAGATATGTTACTATATGGTTGGCCTGAAGCGGCACTTGATCAACATGGAGAGTCCTGCGAGCTCTCGAAGAGCGTCGTGGAGGTAAGAATACCATGGTCTGTGTTTCTGTTGCGTTAATAGTAAGTCTCCAATGAGTACACCAGTTACTGAAACGATCGATAGCAAGCTGGAGAACGGTATTGATCTGTTGGATAGAGTTTCCGAGTCCAAGGAAAGCCGTGTCATCGGCATATTGAAAAAGATGAACGTTATGAGGTAGTCTGGGTATGTCAGCGACGTACAAGAGGTAGAGTAAAGGAGATAATGCAGACCCTTGTGGCACTCCAGTAAGTAGAAAGATCGGATGCGATAAACAGTCATGAATGGATATGTAGGCGAGACGGTTGGTAATGAAATTGTATATTAGCCGGATGTAGCGAATGGGGAGTCGAAACTGAAGAAGTTTGCATATTAGCCCGTGGTGCCAGACTACCAAACGCCTTCTCTAAGTCAAATAGGACTAGACAGGATGGTTTTGCAGAATTGTAATGTTAAGTAATAAGTGATGTGAGTCTTAAAAGGTGATCGTTAATAGAAAAAGAGGATCTGAAGCCGGCTTGTGTGACAGGAATTAAGCTGCGATCGCTTAGGTAGATATGTAGGCGCTTGACCAGGATGCGTTCCAGGATCTTACTGAAAGTCGAAGTTAACTGAATAGGACGATATGATGAAACGTTCCGGGGTAGTTTATTTGGTTTTAGAAACATGAGTGTCTTACAGGTTTTTCTTATTAAGGGAAAGAAGCCTGTGCGCAAGATAAAGGTATAAATATTAGCGAGGAGGAGTAATAACAAAGCAGGACACTCTTTGATATGACGGAATGTTATATTATCTAGACCAGGTGCAGTATTTCGTTTATTGTGGAGAATCTGAGAGATTTCGTGAACGCTTATAGGATTAGATATGGCTGTGTCTGGCGGTAAGAGATGGGAAGCGTTTGGTTGAAGGTGCGGTGTGGACGTGTTAAGCCTATCTGCAGCGACTGGAGTATTTCCGGATGATGGCGTAAAAATCTCATCCAAGTAATCTGCGAAAGTGTTTGCCTTATCACTATTGGTGGAAACAGGTGTGTCGTCCTGGAGAATCTGATAGGGTGAGCTAGTAAATTTGTCACATAATGCATTAAAACGGTTCCAAAATTTGGTTGGATGAGAAGTCTCGGATATATTATTGCATGCGTTTACCCATTTTCGAAGTTTATACGCTTTAATGTAATTGTGAACTGTGCGTTGTATTTGGTGATGATGATGGAGTGCTTCAGGGTTGCGAGTGTGAAGATAATCTCGATAAAACTGGCGTGAGCGTTGGATCAGCGTGATATATTGCGGCGGAAGTTTAGGCTGATATGGACGAGATTTGGTGGTTGAAATATATAAATAACTGGCCTCTTGAATAGCTGAGATAATAGTATCAACGACAGCAGTTAAATCTTCACACGTATGTGGTTCAGTAAGATGATCTGTGAGGTGAGAGATATGTGTGCGATAGTTATCCCAGTTGGTCTTATCGTAACGAACGCTTAAGCGGAGTGGTGCAGATGAGCTATGCCTGGTGGTGGTATTTGCTGATAGGTGAATTTAATTGGGGCATGGTCACTTCCCAACAAATCAAGAATATCTAGCGTGCAATATGAACCGAGGTTTGCGGAGATTATGACTATGTCAGGCTTTGAGTTGGAAATGGGACGGGTTGCTTGTGGAGGATCAAGTATGATTCCAGTGGTATTGGTCGTAATGAAGTTAACAAAATTTGTACACTCGCCATCGGTGCGGCTATGCATATTGAAATCAGCCATGATAATATACGTCTTATAAGTTTTAGATATGTATTGTATGAAATGCTCTGGTAGAGGATGGTTGGATCTGATATATACTGCTGCCAGTGTGGTGATGACGTTTTTGAAATAGACAGTGACGAGGAGATATTCCGGAAGAGATGTCGTTCTATAATAATATTATCGAAACGGTATATGCGGCGAAACTCCAATGGCCACTCCCCCATTGGCTCGAAGTGCAGGTATAGGATTTTCAGCGTGCAATATAGTGTATCGTGGTAAACACGTTCGAGATCTTGTCAAAAAAGTTTCGTTTAGTAAGAACACTGTGACATGTTCCTCAAGAAGCAATTGTTCAAATAAGAGTTTGTTTTTGGGTAAAGACCGGATATTTTGAAACAGAAAAGTGACAGCCATGTTATAAAATAAACTAGTCGAGAGTAGTTGTTTGAGATTTATGAAAATGAACAGTGTTTCCTGAATAAGTGGCTGTGAAATTTACATAGAAAGTGGTTTTTGCCACAAGAATGATTTGTTGCAGTATGTGAGGCCTTATGAAAGGATGGATATTCTGTAGAGCTAAAGTCAGGAAAGTCAGGAGTTGATCTAACGAAACATTTGCGTCAATCGGATGTGGAGTGGCATGGGCTTGTGCTGGTGGTCGTAGTGGAACTGCGAGTTCTGATTGACCTTGAATAGATTCCGGTTTTGCTTTACACTTGTAGCCGGATGCTGATCGTTACAAGTAGCACATTTAACTGTAGGTGGTACAGGGCGCGAGGTATAGCACGAGCTATGACCTTGAAATGCGCCACCAAAACACTTGAAAGAATAAGGCAAAGGTAATAGTTTTGCTAACTGCCACAGCGGTGAACTAGCATTTGGAGATTTGAAGCACTTCTGGGAAGGGATGACAAAGACACTTTGAATCAATCTGCAGCTTGCATTTCTCACCTTCATTTAGAAAGATCTGAACAATAAAGTAGCATATTTATTTAATAAGATGTAAAAGTGCACTCGGTCCGTTAAAGGTTTCCTTACACGTTTATTTTTTAAATACATAATGATCGTAAAGTAAACTAAAATAACTAAAAATTATATCACATAACACCATCTATATTTGCAATCCATTCATTCTGGGGATCACGACTCATGTCTTAGCCTTAGGGAAATTGTGGTTACAGACCTGTCAAATCCTTCCCCTCTCATACAGAGAAGTTTGTCATTTTCTCCAATAAAACAAAGTGGTCCGATTGGTACCCTCCCTCCCGGGGTGGTTATTTATGACACAGATGGGGGCGTCCTAAGATACACATGCAGAAGCCGAACTGGACACAGTGTTATTGTGTTCAGTGAAGAGTGGTTCTTTGTGCATAGTTCAGTGTTGTTTTAGTCTGTGTTAGTTTGTTTCTTTTTTTAAAATCATAATGGAGGGTAAGAAGAGCGGAAAACTTGGAGGATCGAAAGTAATTCACAGCCAAAGCAGAGAGATTTTGGTTAATGTTTATGATTTTATGAAGAGAAAGGCTGACAGTGGAAATCCAATTAATGTAAAACAAGTGCAAAAGCGAGTATCTGAAGCAACAGGTGTTTCAGTAAGCACACTAAAACGTGTTTCGAGTGAGCGCGAAAAAAACAAAATTACGGGAACGAGCTTTTCTACTCCCAATAAGAAGCGAGCACAATGAAAAACAAAAATCTCAGTGGATGATTTTGACAAATGCGTTATTCGTCGAACAATTAATGAATTTCATATTGTTCACGGTCAACGACCCTCTGTAAAACACTGTTGCGAGTACTTCGAGAAAAGATTAATTTTAACCCGGGAAAGCCCGGTGTCCCCTACAGGGGACAGCAATTTAAAAGCCTCCTATTTTCCACCTGAAGGAAGTATTTCGGTTATGTTTGGAGTTTTGGAAAGTATCTAGTGTGAAGATCACCTAGCACTACTGTGCGATTTTAGATCCACCTAGCGGTGGAGATATGAAGTACAGAATTACGCATTCTGCGGCCTGAGTGTCTGTTTGCACTCTTCACTGCATGAAAATGGCTGCCAAGAAAGGAAACAGGTGACTATATTCTTTTAAACTCTTGATTTATTATCTTGAAACATTCATGTTCACATATAAAATGTAAGGTTTGGTCACAAATGATTAAAAGTACTTATAATTTTGCAACAAAGAAGGTGTCCCCTGTAGGGGACACTGGGCACTGTACGTACATAATCTGTTTCTTTGTATAATTTCCGATTTTGAGAACAGTTTGAATATATTATGTAGTAGATTTCTGGCACTGTATACAAAATAGATACGCGATACTTTGCTTGTTATATACTAAGTTTGATTTACGTCTAGTTTTCCTCAAAGGCGAAAAAGGCCTTTGAGAACGGTTCTTTTCTACAGAAAGGTTTTCAAGATGAATTTATCTAACCACTACATAACAATGATAATGATTGTTGTAAGTAAAGTAAGCAATTAAAAAACAATTATAAGAATTGCATTGTATTGTTGAAGTTTACATAACCAAACCAAACCTAATCAAATCTCCTTTGCCAATCTGTTTGATTACGTTTTCTATGTGTAAGTAGGTTGTGCTTTGTGTGATAATTTACGTGAAGCTAATTTTCTTTTCAGCCTCAAGCTACATGAAATTGTAGAAATCCCCTAAGATTTGACTATAAACTGTGGTCGCTGCCCCCCGAACAGGTTATTTGATTGCTTTTGAACCCTATCAGGGAGCTGAGTATAGCAAGCTACCGTATGAAGAGATCTTGGTCTAGGTCCAGGTGTTGATTTGGATATGGAGTCTAGGTTACCGCAAGGCTTTGGACCTTACAATTTTTATTTTGATAACTTTGTTACAACATTGTCACTTATTGAAACTTTGTCAGCGCATGTGGAGGCACTGGAGGCATTGGTACAGTACGAGAGAACCGTATCCAGAAATAAATGTTGCAAGGGACAGCGGCACTGAAGAATAAGAAGAGAAGTTCGTTCTCTTTCGCAGCAAAGTGTGATATGGCACGATAATAGTATTGTGAGTAACAAAAATCTCTGTGGACAGCCAATCTCTTATTGAAAAATACAATAAATACTCGTATATAGGGGGGGTCAACAGATTCAATGAAAATGTACACTTAATGCGAATTGCTTTCCAAGGGGAAAAATGGTGATTCCCTCTCTTCGCGTTTGGTATGGATGCCATTCTTATAATGCATGCCTAATACTAAAAGAATGCGGCCAAGGTTAAAAACTCACTTATTGTCAATTTCGTAGAATGATTGTTCAAATTTACTGCGGTATTTATGGGAAACCACCTGTGAAGAGTGTCACTTGTAGTGCACCATTAGATCAACGAGTTCCGAATGGCGTTCGCCTCAACTCTGACCCTAAGGACCATGTACAACAGAAGTGCGCATAAAGAGGTGTGGTTTGTGCCACAAACACACAAGAATCATGTGCGAAAACTGGGAGATTGGGTTACATGTTCGTTGTTGGTATGACTTTCACTGCCAAAAGTAAACATTGAAGGTCCCTATTGTAATTTGCGTTCTGTAATGCTACCTTGTTCTGTTTTACCTTGCTTTGGGCAGCGTATTGAAATGTTATAACCAGAATATCCCTATTTAATATTTTGCATTTTGTATAGTTATTGTATGTATACGTGATATTTGTGTTCATTTATAATTTATTTACAACAAACCTCTATCTTTTAAGTCGATAGTCGTTTCAATATATGCCCATTGTATTTCTAATGCCCAGTGTCCCCTTCAGAGGACACCCCTATTTCTCCGCATTAAATACACGTATAGAAATATTTTCCCGACAATCTCGATTTAGTGTCTATAAAGGACGCAAAAAAACAAGAAAATTATTCAATACCCACTTTGTAGTAAGTATGGGCTTTCCCGGGTTAATGGAAGCACTTGGTCTTTACGGAAAATAATCCGTGCCTTAGGATTTAGATGGATTAAGGCTGAAAACAATAGACGACTACTTATTGAAAAAGATTAATTTCGGTCAAAGAAGTTGGCTTATTTGCGAGCTATAGATCATTACAGAACGCAGAACCGCCCCATAATTTACATAGATGAGACGTACTTGCATTCATTGCACACAAAACAACACGCGTGGAGCGATAAGAAGAATACAGGTTTACTCACATCAATTTCTAAAGGACAACGCGTAATAATCATGCATGGTGGAGGAGAAAAGGGTTTCATTCCAGACGCGTTAGTCATGTTCAAATCTGGAACGAAATCTGGCGATTATCACGACGACATGAATTATGAAAACTATGAAAAGTGATTGAAGTCACGGCTAATTCCTAACTTGCTAAGTAATTCAGTTCTTGTGATAGACAATGCACCATATCACAATGTCTGTTTAGATCCTTCACCGACATCATCATCTCGTAAAGCTGTAATGATCGATTGGCTTGTAAGACACAATATTCCTTTCAGAGAAAATATGTACAAACCAAAACTTTATAATTTAATCAAAGCCAATAAAGCTCGCTTTCGGACATTTAAAATAGATTCGCTCCTTGCTGAATATGGACATACAGTTCTGCGTTTCCCCCCATATCATCCTGATCTAAAGCCGATAGAGTTGATTTGGGCTGCAGTCAAAGAATATGTAGCAGCAAGAAATACCACTTTTTCCATTATCGATGCGATGAAACTCGCCGAAGAGAAATTTACAAGGATAACAGCGGAAGAGTACAAGGCTAGGTGTGATAAAGTACGAAGATGTGAACAAACATATTTGCAAATGCAACCTCAGTTAGACGTTCTTACTGAAAACGTTACAATAAACTTAGCCGAGGACAATGACAGTAATATTGACTCTCCCGAAGAAAGTGACGACGATACGGAAGACGACGATGATGAGATGGATTGTATGGACGGTATTGAGCCTTTATAAATACCTGAAGCTAAAGGAAAACCTATCATAATATATATATAAGTTGCGTTAAGTAGTTATTATCAATTGTTGTTACTTATGTTGGAGGTTAGTATCAGCATGGGTTAGAAACACTACCAAAAAATCTTCCCTCTCTCTCCAATGTCACCCTGCAGCGATTAGCGTTCTCCCTACCTCCCGCTTCTCATAGCTCATGCTATCTCTCGCGCTCTGTAACTGTAGGTTGTTACAAGTTCGGATGGTATACGGGCCTGCACAATATCCGCATTTACTTGAGCTTTTGCTATCACATGTAAAATGAGCATTATATACTTGACAGCGTTCACACCTAACTGGCATAGGAACAGGTGTCCTCGATGGTTCAACACGGTGTTTATGATTGTAAATGTAAACACCTGCTGCTAATAACTCATCTATAGTGTCTTGATGCGTGGTTAGGACACGAACCATGTATTAGGTCCTTAGTCATTACGAATTCGCAAGACTTTAGTGATGGTATGACCCTCCAGCTTGAGCTCGTCTTGTATTTCGTCATCTCTATAAGATGGGTCAACCCCACGGATAACTACAGATAATAATGGTGAGCGTTTCGGAGGTGGAGGCTGCTTGCGAGTGGATGATGACAGTGCTTGAATCTTTGCGTCCGGACCAAAGGTATAAATAGGCACCTTGTTTGTAATGTTAGTAAGGAGAGTTGGATCGGATGTTTTTAAAATTATGCCATTTCTAGTATGCAGGATTTGTTTAATCGCAGCTCTAGGATGATATTTACGTAATTGAATTGCGACGAACTTCGCGTTGTTGAACTTCGTATCGAAATTTGTGAGTAGCATGGAATAAATAGAAGATATGGGAGGCGCGTTGTTATCGCTTGTAGATGCGGCGGTGTCCATTGGAATCTCATCTGGATCAGATGTAGATGCAAGATGATGTTTTTTTGATGCTGGAGATTGCTGAAGCCGTTCGGAATAGCTATTGTTCGGTGCTGGTGATGATCTGCTGCGGACGGAATCAGACAATACAATGGAAGAAGCAGAGGCAATAGAAGCTTGGGAACCTCGGCGTTGCTGTGATTTACTGGATGGATGGCATTGCCTGGGATCCTTCCGAAGCTGAGTCTTCCTAGGACTCTCGGATGGTCCAACAAGAACTTGAGGTAATCCCTGATGTTTGCTTTTTGTCGTTTCTCCTGTACCGAACCGTGAGTCCGCCATAGAAATATCCGTCCCTGGGCTAATGCCCAAATGAAAAGATGTGTTGCGTATATAGATGTGTAATGATGATGATATGTTTCACCCTCCAGCACTGAAAAGCGCTGTCAATCCCAGTGAGAGCGTATGCGTGCTGGTCTCGATTGTGCGTATGCAACACAATGTCCTCGAAGGCACGTTAACACTTCCCAGCTAGGCTAGGTACAAAAGACAGCTTGTGACGTATGGTACGTCAAGCTGATGAGCATCGAAAAATTAAGATTTTTTTTTAGGTGAGGGAGTAAAGGTATAAAATATATATCTTTATTCATCAGTTTTTGAGCATCCATTTTGAGGAAGAGATGTTGCACTCCCAGCCATTAGAGGGTTACGCCCTCTCTTTGGCACAGCTGTTAAGACAAGTTAATTGAATTTAAACTATTGTAGTTGGTCTAAGTGAGAAGATTAATATTTAACACAAAATACAAATACATTAATCTTGAGAAAAAATGTATAATAATAATAAGAATAAGAATAAGAAGAATGAGAAAACATAAGTGCAGGAAATACATTCAAGGTGCTAAAGTGCTGGATATGAAAAATAATACATATTTAAAAGTGTAAATAAATATAATGTGGATATGAATAGATGAAATGAAGTGCATTCACGCCACAATCACAATGGGCAAGTTAGTTTAAATACATGAGGGTTATATCTTCTGTCTCGGGGTGACTCGAGACTGATGTAGACAGGATGGAAGCCCAATGTTAATTATGAATGAAAAAGAACTGCTAAGATGGTAGAATGTGAGGTAAATGTTCGTGAATCATGTAAATGGCAAAAGTATCTCTTTCTACTGCGTCCAGATTCGATGTTTGAATATATATCGTTGTTAGGATGTTGAGTGGCGAGTGTAGAAATCTGTACGGTGCGTCGGTAAGGGCATCAACTCGTAATGTATCGAGATATAAGGGATGCGAAGTAGTGATGCGAGAGCGTGTATATCGTGTCCTAAGAGTAGAGAGATGGTCAATGATGTTGGGAAAATCAATGTGTTCATACGTGAGGTAATTTGGATATGGTAATTTCATACGATATACAAGGCGAATAACATGGCGTTCGAGAATTGCAAGCTTTTCGTATAGCGTAGGTGAGGCATGGCACCAGGCAATGTGACCAAATGTTAATATAGGCCGTAAAAATGCTTTATAGGTATTGAGTAATAACTTTGCATTTAGCCCCAAGTTGTGCGAGTGAGACGACGGAGGAGATTTAACCTGCGCTTTGCTTGCAACACCAGTTTTTGGAAGTGGGGTTTCCCAGCGAGTTTCGAATCGAAGACCACTCCTAAGTATGTTGCAGAAACTGCTGTTGTAAGAAAATGACCATCTAATGACACACGAAGATTTCCAGGATTTCTGTGTACTTTACTGCGTCGTTTTGAAGGAAGGAAAACAACGGCTTGTGTTTTCGCAGTGTTAACAGTTAATTTCCATTTACTGCACCAAGTAAAAAAGTTGTTTAACGTTATTTGTAGGATCCTGCTGACCTGAAGGATTGTTTTTCCAAGCGATACAAAGGTAGTATCGTCTGCGTATTGAAAGATGTACACATTAGGCGGTGGGCTCGGCATGTCGGAAGCGTATAATATATACAATAATGGACTAAGAGCGGAACCTTGTGGTACACCTGTATGTAGAAAAATGGGCCTTGATAGAACATTCCCTATTGAAACATATGCGATACGGTTACGTATAAACGAGTATATGAGTCGAATGTAACAAGTGGGCAGGCGGAGTGACTGTAGTTTACGTAGTAAGCCATAATGCCACACTTTATCGAATGCTTTTTCTAAGTCCATGAGGACTAGACAGGATGGAAGGCCCATATTGTACTGATTTGTGATGACTGTAGTTAAACGAAGCAGTTGATTGCTGATAGAGAATTTAGGTCGAAAACCTGCTTGATGTATTGGTAATGGATCATATGCCTTAAGATGTGCATAAAGTCGATTTACTAGAATCTTTTTCCAATAGTTTACTAAATACAGAAGTCAACTGAATTGGCCGATATGAACTGACATCATGATTGGGCTTATTTGGTTTATGGAACATACATACTTTGGAAACCTTCCACTGTAACGGGTAATAACCAGTTGAGAGGATGAAATTATAAACGGAAATTAACAAAGTGATAAAAGAGACCGGTGATTCTTTTATCATCATATAAGAAATGCCGGCCATGCCTAATGCTGTGTTTTGTTTTCTACTAAGAGCTGAATGAAATTCAGTCAGTGTAGTAGGCCTTGTAAGAGGATGATTGTGATCAATGTGAAGTGATGTAAAAGGTTGTAGAGAATAAATGGTGGAGAGATCAATCCGCTCATCACGGCAGGGCGATTCTGATGGAGTAAAGACTGTCTGTAATTGGTCAGCGAAAGCATTTGCCTTATCGATATCAGTGTGAAGTAGTTCACCATTAAGTTGATGCGGATACGTATTTATTGTACTTTTACCCTTAGTTGATGAAATTTCTTCCAGTTACGGGTTGGATGTACTTCGTCTGGCAGTTTTTCCAAGTACTAATCCAGTGCTTCCGTTTGTATGCAATAAGGTAGTTCTTAATGCTCTTTACCATTGCCTGTGGTAAAGGAGATCTTCCACATTACCAGTTCGGTGATATTCTCTAATGTGTTGACGTGAGCGCTTTACAAGTGCAAGATATTGAGGTGGCAATTTTGGTTTGTACGCACATATTTTGTCTTCAGGAATACTTACACGTGCGTTTGTTGTTAAGGTGCCAGTAAGATGAGTGAGAGCATTATATAATTCGTGTTAGCTACTCGGTGCAGCAATATCCGTAATATCTCTGTCAATATTCTGCCTATATGTGCTCCAGTTTGCTCGATCATATCGTTTGACAGAACGGTATTCGGTTTTGGACTGTGGGCAACGGCCCCTAGTCAACGATAGCTTAATTGGTGCATGATCGCTGCCTATCGTGTCAAGAATTTGTGTAGTGCAGTAACTGACTAGATTAAGAGAATTTATCACTACATCGGGTGTTGTTTGACTAATTGGTCGTGAATGACTAGGTAAACGATGTACATGTAAATTTAAATTTTGAGCTACATAGTCAAAGAAGTGTTGTTTCTCTCGGTCGCCTCGACTATGAATGTTCCACCCCCAACTCTTAGATATTCGGTATTCCCTGCTCATGATGCAGATATTCGGTATTCCCTGGTCATGGTCTTTGATGCAGAAAAGAAAAAATTTCCGTTATATAGCAACTTGAGTTTTGGAGTATTAGAAAGCCGTGGAGTTTGCATGAACGAAAAAAAAAAGTTAACTAACGATGGGTCAGAATAGCGGTAGCAGAAACTCGGTCTCAAGCAGCATATTTTGACATATTTCTGCTGATTTTCAAAAAATAAATAAGTTACTGTTGAAGCGTGCAGTGAATTAATTCACACTTGTATCCTCTCGTACTTTTCAAGGGCTGCGGTGGCTCAGTGGTAGAGCGTTCACCTCTGATGCATGGGGTCCTGGGTTCGATCCCAGCTCACACCAATTGAGCTTTGTGTGAAAACACCGTGCTCGTGGGTTTTCTCGGGTTCTTCCGTTTCCTGCCAGTTTCTTCATTCCACCATTTCATTCAGGTCTCATCATCACCATCTCCTTTAGCCTAGCCGGCATACTCGTGGGACGCAAAACTCAAAGATCTCATTTCATACTTTTCACAATTGTGGGTTTAGGGGGAGAGAAAGATGGGCCTCAAATTATTTCTGCTTAGCACTTAACAAAGTATTTTGTTAATGTAACTGTACGGTACGATGATAATTTAATGTAAAACTCTCAGCTCAGTGCAAAATATTCATACGCGTATCATTGATGTTGTTGATATGAAGGGGGCTTGAGTTTTTGTGTTTTAGTCCTTACTTAAGTCCAAATCTATCAAGGATTGAACCTAATATTTATGTGGGTTCCGAACCACGGGACATTTGCGGAGGCTCTACAGATTATTATTTAAGACCATAACCTGAAAGAGAGCTACAATACAGAGCCATATTACTGGTTCAGGATTGTCATGGGGGCAGATTACAAACTCGATGAAATTTTGAAATTATAACCAGATCCTTAATAAAGAAAATCAAATTGAGCTGAAATTTGTACTCTCGGACAAAGAATCCAGAGAAAAAGAGAACTAAAATACTCTCTGAATGTTCTAATCATCTAGAAGGGAAAGGGTGCGATCACCAGGTGGAAGTGTGTGATGATATAGCGTGAAAAGAAGGGATAATGGAGTGTGTACATATCGTGAAGGCGTGCAATGTAGTACTAAGTAATGCATTGTGTCAAACAGAAGAGGAAGTTGAGCTTGAAAACGGCTACGGATGTAGGAGAGTCAAAGGGTTTCGAGGTGATATAGCAACGTTAGAAAAGAGATACGGGTTTAGAAGTCACTTATTGGGCTAGGCAATTTTATACGAAAGGCTATGCGGAAAGCGTGGCGTTCAAGGACAAGTAGCTTATGGTAGAATTTGTCGGAAGCGGCTATCCAAGCTGTACGGGATCAGGGGTTTTTGGGGTACTTTTTAGACTTTCAGTCAAGCAGCTACTGCATCGTCACTATTTATCGTAGGATCATGGTTCATACCTCATTCTCTTTAGAATGGAGCTGACTTTCAAATGGTGCCACTTGCATGCGGAGAGGGAAAATGACGTCAAAGGGAAAATTTCGGAGGGATTTTTTTCACACTTTGGGCCATTCTGGAACGGCCCTCTGTGAACGTAGAGATCTAAAA
This sequence comes from Thermobia domestica, assembly GCF_964235325.1. NCBI lineage: Eukaryota > Metazoa > Arthropoda > Insecta > Zygentoma > Lepismatidae > Thermobia > Thermobia domestica. The sequence goes on along the minus strand of NC_137467.1, from coordinate 148,925,789 downwards.
AATCTGATAAATAGTACTTGGTATACTGAATGTGTGTGCCAAATTTCAAGTTTCTACCTTGAATACTAAGGGCGGGAGAAATTTTATCAAGAATTCCCACACTGCCCCAAATTACTGCAAAACATGATCTCAGGTAAAAAAAATTCCTGAGACATCTCTGTTTACCTTAGGATTATAATCCGCCAATCATCCTCTTCAGAATAGAACTGCCTTTCAGGCGGTACAACTCACATGTCTCACATATATCTAAGGCGGGAAAATCCCGAAAAAGGGATTTTTTGTCTAAATATCCCTTTTTTCAACCTTTAGCCCCTCTAGACCCCCCTGTCTTAACGCAGAGATCTGAAAAAAATCTGATAATTACTACTAGGTAGGCTAAATGTTTATGCACAATTCAATCTTCTAGGTGCAAAAGTAAGCCCGCCAAAAAATATATATACCGACAATGTACCATATGCCCGTATACTGAAGGATATTTTGTAAAAATTCCCTGATACATCCCTAATTACCCTAGGGTCATGCTTCGCCATCATTCTCTTCAGAATAAAACTGCCTTTCAGACGGTATGACTCACGTGTCTCCATCATGTATCTAAGGCGGGAAAATCCCGAAGAAAGGGATTTCTGGGTAAAAATATCATTTTTCAATTTTAGCCTCCCTGGATCCCCCCTGTTTCAACACAGAAATCTGAAAAAAATCTGGTAAATACTACTCGGTGGAATGAATGTTTGTGCAAAATTTCAATCTTCTACTTGCAAAAGTAAGCCCGCCAAAAAATAATGAACATAGGCTTAATAAATGAAAATATATATTTTAGAATTATGACGTCATCACCTCCTTTGTCTCGACGCAGGAAAATGTGAAATCATACGTAAGGTCTTCTACAATGCCTCTGGACTTGAAAAACAAAATACCCGGACGAAAAAGCTCAAATAGGAGAGTTATAACGCAATGTACCATGAAACACCCGTATGGTACAAATTGTATCATGGGATCCTCAATGAAGACCTTGTAAGTGCATAGAATAGTGTGCGGTGAGATACCCCAAGTTGTACCAGCGAGACGCTTTAGTAAATTAAGTCTATTATAAGACTTTGTCGTAATTGCTTTAAAATGTTGCATCCATGTAAGATGAGTATCAAAAGTGATGCCTAAGTAAGTTACTGTCCTGGTAGCTTGCAACGGAACCTGATCCACATGGAGAGAGAGACAACGTCTATTTCTGCGTACTTTAGATGTTTTCCTCTACGGGAGAAATAGGATGGCCTGTGTCTTGGTAGCATTAATTGTAATTTTCCAGTGTCTACACTAGCGGCAGAAATCATCTATGGCGAGTTGCAAGATACGGTTGATATGTTGAATAGATGTGCCAAGAGCAAGAAAAGCAGTGGCGTCTGCGTACTGAAGGATGTGCACGTGATCCGAGAGGCGTGGTATGTCAGCTACAAATAGAATGTATAGGAGGGTGAAAGGGTGGAACCTTGAGGGACTTCTGATAGTAAGAAAATCGGATGAGACAGGGCATTGCGAATGGCAACATACGTAAGGCGGCCAGAGAGAAAGTTAAAGATGAAACGTATGTATTCGGCTGTTAGCTGAAGTCTAATGAGTTTATGATTTAATCCGAGATGCCACATTTGTCAAAATCATTTTTCAAATCGAAGAGAACCAAACATGATGTATTTACTGAATTATAGTGTGTGCTGATTAGGCTGGTGAGGCGTAAAACCTGATCATTTATAGAAGACGAAGGGCGAAGTCTTGCTTGGGTGAGAGGTAGGATGTTTCTGGGAGTGAGGTAACTATGGTGACGTTTTACGAGAATACGTTCAAGTATCTTGCTGAATGTTGTTGTTAGTTGAATCGGTCTGTAGGAAGAGGTTTCGTGAGGTATTTTACGCGGCTTTGGGAACATAAGAGGTTTTGAAGTCTTCCAAGACATAGGAAAGTATCCAGTACGCAGGATAAAGGTGAAACTATTAGCAAGAAGAAGTAGCAAGGTAGAAGGACACTCTCGGATTTGGCGATATGTGATGTTATCTAACCCTGGTGCTGTATTTCGTTTGTATCGTATGGTATCGCTGAGCTCTGTGACTATTATGGGTGCGGTGATGGGTTGATTTTGGTTGAATACATGTAGGTGAGTAAAGAGGGGATAGAAGGATATGACCCCAAATATCCATCTTGGGATACGTATGTCAATCGTTGAGGAACTGTGTAACTTCTAACGCTATTGTGATGAATACATTTATAGATTTCCAAAAGTATCAGACCTTGATTGATGACGAACATCGCTCCTTCAACACTACTGACCCAAAGAAACACTGATGTCATCCATAACATAGTATTCAGCATTGGTGTGTTGCAGAAATTATAAGCATTTCGCATAAGAGATTACAACATCCTCTGATGAAGTGTTGAAGATACAAATTGAGTAGAGCATGAGGAAAATATTGACGAGACAGGTTCGAAATCTGAATGCTGAACACAATCTGCAACGAGTTCAATGTTCTTTCCAGATATAGTTCTTCCCCTCTTCCCTCACAGTTGAAACATCTCCTGAGCAGGAACAAAGGTATATCAAATACAGTCAAAGTGTACCCCAACTCATTTTCATTTCTGCCCTTACAAACTTTTCCATAGGAAACTGTGAGCGAGTATTTGATTGTGATCATATGATTAACCTTCATAAAGAGGTGTTAGTAAAATTCGTAATTAAAAATATTACTTACGTTCACCACTTTGAGCCTGAGACAAAACAAGTTTGAAGTCAGTAGAAAACATAAATCATCTCCGCTCCTAAAATAGCCTTATTTGATTGCTCATTGTAAGGTGATGGCAAGGGCTTTATAGAACGCAGAAGACATTCTGATGATAGAGTCTCTACCAAATGGTGGTAAGTGAGTGGGGTATTTTATTAAGAGCTATTAAGGCGTTTAAGTGAAATAAAAATGTGAGATTGCAGCGAAAACCAATCTAAAAATGTTCTGATGAATCAAGATAATATAAAGCTCATCGGTGTAAAAACAAACTGCCAGGAAATATAATGTCTCTCCAATTTTAGTACCCTCAAACCGTTTTTTCTGTTCCTACAAAATAATAATAATAATAATAATAAAAATAATAATCTGATTTGAAGTTTAGCGTTATTTCAGCAGGAAGGCTAAATGAGACGTGAACCTACAGCTTCACGCTGCCTTCAAACCGCATGAGGTTCCGCCGTGAATCGAACCCGGGTCTCCCACGTCAAAGACGCATACAACAACAACAATAATAATAATAATGATAATAATAATAATAATAATAATAATAATAATAATAATAATAATAATAATAATAATAATAATAATAATAATAATAATAATTACCAGCATCTATGGAAAAGTAACCCTTGAATAGGGTGACTAATTTTCATTCCAAATGAAATAACAAAAAAATTTATAAATATGAATTGGTGTAGGATTCATTAAAAAGAAGACGATGACAACTGCGACAAAAGTTCTTTTCTTTTTAGGTAATTCCTTTTGGGTCAAATAGACAGTACAGGGCGAGTATAGAAACAGCAGTAGTGGTAATGGTAATAATTAGTCGATTTCTTAGAAATCCGTTATAGAGTTTAATATTTTCTAGTCCTAGTAGTGTTATTAACTGACAACTTAAACTATTGTTCAGTTCAAGTGTTTCCCCTTCAATGAACAAATGATCTGTGTTCCGTATTGTAAAAGAACAGTAGATTTTTCAAATTATGAGGCTTGGTATTAAAACCGGAAGTGATAGATTTATAACTAGAGGTCTGCGCGGATACAAAATATCCGCAGCATCTCTATCCGCATTCGCACCCGCATCGGCAACATCTCTATCCGCATCCGCAGATAAGGATGTAGCAAATATAAACAACTTACATATTCTATAATACACGTAGTTTTCTGAATCAAACGAAACAATATATTATATCAGTTTCTTCGTGATCAAATACCAACTACGATAAATAAAATACAATACAAATCGTGCAGATACAAATTGGAAATTAATAAACGATTTATGTACTTACCCAAGATCTTCAAATACAGATATCGGACCAAAATAATGCCACGTAGGTAATATTCCCTCAATCGACTAATTTTAGACCACGTCACTAAGTTTTTAAACTTCATTACTCATAAAAAAGAGGCATTTGTTCTAAACACAATAGCAAAATAGAAATAATCGTTAATAAGAAATAAAAATTAATCACACTACCGCAAACACATCCACATATTCCGAACTGACACTAGCACCAGTAATTGCACTAAATTTAAAAAAATAAGTGGTGCAACTAACAACGCAATACAATGCATGCTTTCACGACCAAGCTCCTTCGTGGCTAAGCTGTTAGCGTACGCGCCTTTGGCGTGGGAGACCTGGGTTCAATTCCCGGCGGGAGCTCATGCGGTTCGGATTCCACGTTAATCAATAGGTCCACGTCTCATATAGCCTCGCTGCTGAACGAGACGTTGAACTCAAAATCAACTCAAGCTTTCACGACCACGCTTTGACTGAAACTAGAAGGGAAAATAACTTCGAATACAAGTAGGAAATCTATACCGTTAATTTCGGGAAGAGGCAATAGAGGAAGTTTAGAATTTATTGCTTTTCTTTGCAGTCCCCGTTCATTATTGGACACATTTAGGGTAGGAGAAAAAACGCATTGGTTGTTCTTTCTTTCTTTACCGGAGGTCCAGAACATACATACATATAGACATGCACACAAGAAGAAAGAGAGAGAGAGAAACAATTGCTGTTATAAAACTCCAATCCCTCGAAATATTCATTGAGATCCGTGGCATCTCACCGAAAACAGAAATCTGTGCGGTCGCAAATGTGCATTCAGTATCTGCTGTAATTCAACAGAAACAGTGAAGAAAAAAAATTTTTTAAGAGAGAGGGAGAGAGAAACATAAGCGTATGATGTGATTTGTTTACTATTTCGGTGATCTATGCGCTTCTCCAGTTTATCGCAAAAGGCAAAGATAATTCTGCTGAACAGTTTTCAGTTTATGGAAGGGGATGCGGTGTTTTAAATTAGGGTATTTGTTCCTGACCTCTCAGACTAGAAAAATGTTATTTGAAGAGATTTCTTCCTCTTCAAAGCGAATCGTCTGAAAATTTTCAGCTTTATCAGAGGGGCTTTGGCGGCAATTATTTTTCTTTTTACAGCAAATAGCGGTACTTGAGGAGTAGCGATGGGGCCTGTCGTTTCTTTCTGTTTAGGTCAGAGATGTCATTCACCTACAAAACGGCTGCTAAAAATATTGAAAACAGCAATAAAAGGACAACTCTCTCGTGTCATTTTTTGTCCTTTTGCTGTCACTGAGTCACAAGCTTCAAACACACTTGTATTTTGAATTTAGTATTTTTCAACTGGTTTTAAAACTTTTAATTCAAAACGAACGTTTCTAGTGCACTTTCCTCCATTATCAGAAAATTCACATTTTCTTAAGTAGAAAAAATGTAGGAAACATTATCCGCTATCCGCACAGAAAAGAGATATATATCCTCAAATACCCATTTTGATGCGGATATCCACATCCGTGCAGACCTCTATTTTTTGGTTGCATGAAAGGGATAAGGCCCAAGGTAGAATCTTCCCTTAGGACGATGAAACCACTTGACAACATTCTCTTTATATATTGCACTTTTTGATCCAAGAAGATCAGAATTGAAATTGGTAGTTGTATAGATTTCTAAAACTTCCAATTTTCCCATTAATGCAAAGGTGGAAATGTAATTTGTTCTTATCGTATTTCTGCCATACTGAATCCAAATAAAGAGACAAGCTTTTAGCTATCTAGCGTGTTTCTTCACGGTGATCAGTGTAGAAAGAAAAAAATGTTATACCTGTTAATTTTGAGTAGAGGAATAACGGTGAGAATATTTTATTATGACAATAATGAACTACGCTCTAGTATTGGTGCAGACATTATGGCATAGTAATTTTCCTGAACACTAGAACTCCGTTTTTTTAGGTTTACGAAAATATTATGGAACACTGTAAACAGTGACTTGTAATAAGGATGTTTTTTTTTTATTTTACATTAGGAAATATAAGAAAGGCTTCACATTTGTACGACTTGACTAAGTTAGAAAGTTGTCAATCACTCAGATGTAAAACATAAAACATATAAGAAAACTTACGACAAGAATAGCAGAAAAGAAAAAAATAAAAGCATAGAGTGGGATTCGAACCAGGTTCAAAAGAATTGTATCTCCACAAAAAGAGACAACTTAGCACGCATGACTATCGTAACAACTGCAACACGCTACTCCAGTTCTATTTACAGGTAAAGAACTCCTTAACAATCCTTTTTTTCACGATCAAGGTCGAAAAGCGTATATGTTTTCTTTATCAAAGATTTCTACATTTGCTGAGGTACTGTTTTGTTCTTGAAGTATCATTACATGAAGTAACAGAAGAACAATTGAGAATTTCAAAGAGCAAATTGTGAGTTGTGTTCATATGTCTTGCCTTTTTTCTTCATTACTTCTCCTGGTATTACTCCCAATGTATTGTCGCCAAACTCTCAATTTTAACGGACTTAGAAAAAATTCTGCACGCAAATGTGTTTTGGACAAGTGTACATTTAAGCTAAACGTCACGAGTGGGAACGTGGAGTCGCTATATACTAAATCTTTAATCTGGTAATTTTATAAATATGAATTAAAAATGAATTAAATTGAATTAATGAATCCTAGCTACATATGTATGTTTTAGGCTTAACTAATTCGTATCGGACTTACGAAGAGAAACATCAAAACAATTTTATCACCGTGTCTATAGCAACAACTCCCAGTCACGACCCCTCTTAAGTTTTATTAGAAAAAGGAAAAGAAAGAGTGAGAAAGAAGAGAAGGAGGTCGGGGAAATGAGAAAAAGAGAAAGAGAAAAGGGAGAAAGGAAGAAGAAACTAGGGATAAAGGATTACTGGATAATTATGGATATATGGTAAAGGAACTTGAATAGTTATTAAAAGGTGATTCATATTCGAATATTGTTACTTGAGGATCAATTCTGAAGTGATCTCGAAGAGACACATGTTCCCTCATACTACCCCGACCTGGATCCTGGCAACGCCACAAGTGGGAGTTGCCCTAACCCACCCAGGTGACGAGAAGTTTTAACTTAATTGCTTGTCTATTATCTCGAAATGTTAAGGGGGCGCGGTGGCTCAGTGGTAGAGCGTTCACCTCCGGTGATTGGGATCCCTGGTTCGATCCAAGATCGCCCTGTGTGGATTTTGTGGTGGACAAACGCCGTGCTCGTGGGTTCTCTCGGGGTTCTCCCGTTTCCTCCCACTTTCTTCATTCCACCATTTCATTCATTTCTCATCATCACCGTCTCCTTTAGCCCAACCGGCATAACCGTGGGACGTAAAACTAAAGATTTCATTTCATTTCATTTCGAAATGTTAAATAACCTTTATCCAGTATTTGAATTTTTGGAATAAAGATCGAACACACACATTTGTATAGGCCAAGAAAATAAAAAAAAGTATTTAAATTAATGTATATATTCTTCACAAATAGAAGTTTTAAGATTTCTGAAAAGACTGTCGTTATTCAGGCTCATCCTGTTATTTTTGGCTTTTCTCCCAGAGCCGATTGAGACTACTTTAGAATTAGTTATCTTTCATGACCTCCGTCATACACTAATACATATAACATGCTATTACACATTTATTATGAATACTATCATAGTAAATCAGTATTAATCGCCACCATTTAAAACAAAATTTATCATTCATGCACACACATTCACGTACAACCCCCTCCCCCCACACACATACTCTTTGATTTCATATGTTCCAGCCATTAGCTTTTACAGTGTTAACCCAGACCAATCCAAAAACTACTTTCCATTTTAGCATGTTTAGATTTGTTGCAATTAGATATATGAAAAAATGTCATGGAACAAAATTTTATTGAGTAATAGAAAGTATTTGATAGACATTTTATAAGTTACTGCATATTAAGTTCTACCATAAGGGTCATAGTACTGGAAGCTGAACGATACATCATAGAAAAGAATGCACGGGGACTGTCTACAGCCCCATGGTGCAAATCTCTCCCAATGCCCGCGGGGTCTGCGCCCCATATATTGTTTTCCCCGTTTGTGTGACACATTCATGATGGTACATCCAAATTAGCTAGTGGTGTCAAAAATGTCTTTGGGTGCCCATTATGGATTAAAAGAAGCGAGTTTTTAAAACATTTTCCTATATTGTCGTGATCTATTAGTAATCGTACACCATCATACCAAGCCGACCGGATAGCCGAGTGGTCGGCGGTGATAGACCATCGGTTGGACGGCCCTGGGTTCGATTCCGGAAGAGGCATATATATGGACTTTGACAGTACTTGTATTTTTGTATCAGTGTGAGCGAGCAAAATCGTGCTAGATAAGATGGATTTCAGTCTGAAAGATTTGAGGAGAATAACCTTCCCAGGTTACTTTTATGGGGGTAAGGAATTAGTAAAAATATAGGCTATAAATTTTATGGCAGGACTACAAATATGGTTTGGGTATTCTATTTCTTTTCTGTTAATTATGTTCTTTAATGCTCGAAGTTTGCCCGTCCTTATGATATTTTCTGCTTTCAATGGTGTTCCATGAATATTATACCAAATGTTCTTTACACTTATAAAATTCGAAAGTTTTTTTGTGCCATGTCGGAAACGGTTACTGAAGGTAGTTCAGGTTCTAATTAATATTATTCACTTGGAAAGGGAAATATTCCTCTCTTCTCTACATGGAAGCAGACAGCAATTTCGCACTCTGGTCATATCCAGCATTTCCACGGAACAAAACAAAGACCCCCTGTAAAATCTCTTCATCTCCAGTGTTATTTGGTATCATAAACTTACTGAAAGTTAACAACAATTTGAAGAATCCGTTGACTATCTCATGGATTTCTTTGTGCTTCGCCAGGCTTTCCCCACGAAGAGTTGAATTTTACAACATGACTGTTGTATATTGAAGATGTCCCTCTAAGTATGCAAGCGATTGGTAAAATAGTAAAACTGTGTGTGTGCGAGAGGAAAAGAGAGAAGAAAAATTTTATTTTCAAGATGACCCTGTGCTTGCCGGTTTCGGTGCATTTAGCAAAAAGAAATACCGCCACGAGAAAATAAAAACCAGTCTACTCCGTTTTCTTCCGTCCCTCAAGCCAGAACTTTCAATCATTTTTCAAGTTTCTTCACTTGGGTAAGGTTAATTGCTCGGTTCAATTTCAGCTAATAAAACTTGTGACGAGTTTAGACCCTACCCAGTTTTCAAATTGAATGCATGGTGGTGATAGTTCGGTTTTTGTGACCTTGTAAAAATCTTAACTGTCTTTCTTCTATTTGTTATCATTGCAGCCAGAAATTAAAAAATAATAAGAATACCTCAGTTTACATCAAGGAAAGCATGGGACAAGAGATAAAGGAAGTTCATGTATCACGATTGTTTCATTCAATAGAGAGAGGACACTTTTCTATGGGTTTCTAACATCTTTTCTCACAAAGGGAATTTTTCTTCTGCAATCTAAATGACCACTGACAGTTTCAGTCTTGGTTTTACCGCCAGCGTCTGTTCATCTCAGCTGCTTTAGAAGTCACATGACTTGATCTGAATATGTAGTGTTGGGTTTGAAAATACAGGTAAATCTCGGTCTCCAAGTAAATAAATTTTTAAACACATTCAGAAACTGTCTTTGCATTTCCGAGACACGAGCCGAGACGAGGTTTTCACGAGACGTCTCGTCTCGTCTTGGAGAGGAGACAAGGCAAGTAGTCGTGCAACACTAACAGAACCTGAGCCTCCAGCTTCTGGTGCATATGCATGTGTGCAATCGCTAGAAGTACTCCATCCCTGAAAACTGTATTAGGTACTGTGTACCGGAAATGGTTTCCCGGAGATGACCAATTAGCTACCAATGGCTTTCTATCCTTCTTTCTTACCTTCCTTCTGTATTGCTTGTGTGCAACCACTAGAAATTCACTACTCTTGGAAATAGTTATTCTCATATGTGGCAAGTAGCATGACCTTATGACGTAATTTAAAACTCCAAGTGCTGCATTGCTCATGAGTAATAGAGGTGAAACGTGTGATATAAAAAGACAAGTTTTCAGAAAGCCAGGGAGAAAAGAGTTGTATGGTTCCTGAATATTCAACGGAAATACGCATTTTGCAACCAGGTGAGTACAGCATTCTTCATAGTAGAAATAGATGAAATGACACTGTGAATTGATGAAAACCTTGTTTTGGAGAGCTATAAAATGTGATTCGTGCTGGCGCTGGCAAAGAGAAATAACAGAAGGCGGGCAAAATGGAACTATTTCACCTTGCTAGCTTCCAAACACACACAATTCAAGTAGTATTCGAAAGGTGTTCGTGAACTATTTATTACATGGATGAAATATTTTATAAAGCACGTTCGACCTTCAAAGGATGAAAAGGTTTTTGCTATTGTTAGACGGACACGCAAGTCATAAATGTTCACTCCTTGCATTAGATTTAGCTAAATAAATGGGAGACCTATTGTTGTCATTTGTTTTCCGCCACACATAACGCATAGGTTACAACCTCTAGATGTCTCCTTCTTCGGACACCTTAAGAAATATTACGACAGTGTTTGCCAGCAATGGATGTCCACCCATTCTGAATAATCCTTCACCAATCTTCGTGTTGCTAAGCTCATATCTTCGTGCTGTAAAAATGGAAACTGTTGTGAACGGTTTCGCGCGATGTGGAGTTAACCCAATAAATGAAAATGTTTTTGATGATTTAGACTTCATGCCATATCTAGCACCACCTAACACAGTCACTGAGAATGAAATTATTTTCCCAAAACATTCAGCTTCTACGTTTACGGATCAAACTAGAGCAAATGAGAACTTGTATCACGAAAACAATCTGGTTGAGTCTTTTGTACTTATTCCAGGTACGTCAACTCAAGAAAGTCATTGTGATTCTCCGCTATCAGTCCTCAATGTTGCAGATGTATCCCTAGTGTCACACAAGCAAACGGCAACATGGAGTTGTCAGGCAAACTACGTCGAAGTGCTAACGAGTACTCCTGTGTAATAGTTATTTGAAGAACAACAGCTCAAACAGACGAAGAAATCTCGCAAAGAGACACGTATGTAATATAGTGCAACTCTCACTTCTATAAATATTGCTTACAATTGTCTTATTTGTGACGGGAAATATGTAGATCCTCTACGTGAAGACTGGCTTCAGTGTATGATTTTTCTCCGATGGGCTCACGAAAACTGTTTGCACATTTGAGATCCTTCCATGATAACTTGTGATTTGTGTAGGTAAATGTTCAGCTGTTGGATAAATATATATTGCATGTGCTGTTTTACAATTTTATATTCGATAGTCTTTCCTTTGTTACACAGGTCTTGATATTTTAGAGTGTAATATAACTATGTAATTTCATATCGCCAACTAATCATACAATAATTAGTTCAAGCGTGACTTCAATGTATGATTTGTTTTGAGTGGAATCATGATAATTGTTCGGAGAGTCAAGATTCTCTAGTACTAAACTGCCAATTTAAAGATATGTGAGCATAATGAGCTGTATTCTGAGTAGATTTCATATCGTTTGAATCGACAAATATGGAAAAGCTGTTTGCATTTTCTTTTCTTTTTAGTTTACTATTTCATTTTTTACAAATCCGTACAGTGGCGGCGTAAGGGTGGGGCGAGCGGTGCCCGCACACCGGGCCCCACTTTGTAGGGGCCCCCGACGGTAGGTAAGGAAATAATTACTAAGTAATCTTTTTAGCATGATCCGTAGAAGGGCCGTCAAGGTTTATAATCCACACCTTCCCTAAATGTAAACGCAATTAATTGTCAATCAATACCGGTATTACACCAAATAACGGATGAAACAACAGAAATGTCTGTCTAATAAAGCTAGTCAATGCTGGATTTCCGTATAAGCTTGGGACCTCACTCTCTGGGGGACCCGAAAGAAATTTAAGGAAAAAACTGAATGTAGATTAAAAATAAATAAAATAAAAGTTTCATTCTCCTGTAGTCTTCCATAGAAATTTAAAGGAAAAAGCTCTGAATATAGGTGAAAAATAAAGTAAACGTTTCAAACTCTTGGGGCTCCCGAAAGAATTTTAAAGGAAAAGGCTGAATGCAGGTAGAAAAATGAAACAAACGTTTCACTTTCTTAGCGTCCCCAAGAAAATTAAAGAAACATTTGAACGGAGGTAAAAAAATAAATAAATAAAATTTTCATTCTGTTCAATAACCTCAAAGAAATTTAAAGGAAAAGCTTAGTGTAGATTAAAATATAGTAAAAGAAAGTCAAAGTATATTGTGTTGTTTACATTGTAAGGTCTTATAATGTAAGTAATGGAGCCCCATCTACAAGCCTGCTTCCTAAAATATCACTGTATAATAATTAATTAATTTATTTATTCATAAATCAGTTCAAGCGAAGGGTAGAAAGAAGGAATCAAAATATATAATGCTCTATTATAGGGTAACTATACCATTCTATTGCTAACTAAAAGTTCTTTGGTGCAGACGCTATAGCCCCTAATTCACTTGTTTTCGCTTGTTTCACTTGTTTCACTTGTCCTTTTTAATTTGACCTTTACAAGTCGAGTTTTCAGCGAGCGAAACCCTTTTGCATAGCTGATTTCCCCATTTCTGCTCTTGTTTTTTGGCGTATGAATTTACATTTCAGCCCACAAATTTAGAGTGAAGAAAATATTCAATAAGAAAACAAGTGTTCCAATATTCAAAATACTTCAGCATTATATTTAATTCAACTCCTGATTGTTCTCCTGTGGAACAGTTGTCACAAATCATTCGATTTGTTGACATACAACGTGATTCTGTTCAAGTTCGTGAAGCATTTATCGATTTCATCCCTGACGAAGAAAAGACTGCTGACAAGGGAACATCTTATATTGATAGTAGCGCTGCCCAATCAAACAATGTGCAATCGATAGTGGAGTGAAGAAAAGTGAGAAATCCAGAGTTTTACGGGCCGACACCCCAAAACACAGGAGATACAGAGGAAAGAAGAATCTAGAATCATGTGAAAATAGCAATACAAAAGAGACACTGACACAGAAAGAACTTCAAAATGATTAAAGTAATCAAAATGACATTTACACAACAGTATATTAAGCAAACATTGTACCCACAGATAGCATGTGAAGATAGACTTATATGAATCTCGGATGTAGAAGAGAACATACAGTACACGATTCATACTAGCTAAACCAAAATATGAGACCATAAACAATAATATAATCACTGAAGTATGAAAATAAGGGACGAAGCACAGTGTCGAAGCAGGTTTGCCCAAGTGGAAAATCAGAGTAGTATCAAACACAACATACAAAACTGAAATGATACCATCACTTGGATTGACAATTGATTAGCAGGCTTACTGTTCTGATGCACGTAACATTGCATTACCTCACACATAATTGGTAGTCAATTTTTCAGTGTAGATGTTGATAAAGCGCTCCGCAGTGTGTTGATACGTCCGAGATTCATATATGCCTATCTTCAAGTGTTAGCAACACTGTACATCATGACTTCACAGGTATGGTTCTACTCCTCATAATTATATTTTCTAGATGTTATAATTTGTGTTCCTGCCGTTTAATAAAACTTCACTTTGTGTTCAGTTGGCAACACTGCGTTACATATGATGTTATTGAGCATGGCTGTGGGTACAATGTTTGTTTACTATGCTGTTGTGTAAATGTCATTTTGATTACTTTAATCATTTTGAAGTTTTTTCTGTGTCAGTGTATCTTTTAAGTTGCTATCTTCACATTATTCTAAATTCTTCTTTCCTTTGTATCTCCTGTGTTTCCGGGTGTCGGCCCGTAATGACCTGTTTGGCTTAGAATTATATCAGGACTGTAAGGATATAATCCGTTCACTAAGGTGTACTGAGAAAGCTAAAGAACAACTTGACTTTTCACCACTATGAGTGTGTGTCCGCCCTCACTCCCATTCCATTTGTTTAAATTCCCCAGTGAATCGTATCTGAAGTATATGGTAAAAGGTTCAAGCTTTCCATACGTGTATGAAACATTCTGTTATTGTGTTTTGTTCCCACAGTATTACCCTTTATTAATTGTGTGTTACTATGCTCGTCCTTCTTTATATATATATATATATATATATATATATATATATATATATATATATATATATATATATATATATATATATATATATATAGAGAGAGAGAGAGAGAGAGAGAGAGAGAGAGAGAGGGAGATAAATAGATATTACAAACACTGAGGGGGTGTAATTGCAGTAATTGAATGTACAATTGGCCCGTTTCGAAGCTTCAAATCACTACCGTGTATGGTAGGTAAGATTTAGACCGCGAGGTTTTGACGAGGCTAGATTTGGCATGCAAGATTTCAGGTGTGAATTTCGCAGTTAAGTTTAATTCAGACAAAATTTTACAATTTAATTAACATTCTCATTGTTCAAAGCTAGGAAATTATGCAAAAATATATTATCATATATGTTTTTAAAGAAGCTTATTAAAGAGCATTTCCATTTATTAATAGTATCATTTCTGTACCATAGATGGCAGAACGTATGCTTTGCTATAAAAGTTATAAATCTGTAAACAATTTTTACAACAAAAGAAATATTAATTTATCATAACCAATTTCGTTTTATAGACTCCGTTAAAGGATACGAATACAAATGCAAATCCATGAGTGTTGTGAAAATATGAGAAATATCTTTTAAAACAGCCACTGTCCTACGTTCTAGTAGCCAGGGCACGTAACCTAGGCAAGGATAATATAAATTATACTATACGCAATATTAATTTTAAAACTTTTTGTAAGAGTAGCAAGAGGTAACATATACCATTGCTCTGTTAGTGATATTAACATGCTTTGTTGCCGAGAATTGGTAGTATTAAGTAGATTTTTTTTTTCCATTGCATGCGATGATTTTACAAGTCGAAATTTGCTACGTGTGTTTAGCAGTGTTGTCAGATAGCGAAACATTACCACAAAACGGGAAGTTCTTAACATTGGCGGAAAATTTTGGCTGGAAATGGGAAATTCTGTCAAGTGTTCTTCCCTTTCATTCATGTCGTCCCTTTCTTGCTCCTTGTCTTCATCTCTTTTTAATGGAATAATATAGGTACATAGATTGGAAGCGTGTTTGAAGGTTAAAAGAATCAGAACAGGAAGAGAAGTTTAGAAACCGAACCAAAATAGAACTGATTGTTAATCGCACCAATATCCATTTTCTGCGAGAAAAAAAAGGTACAGGAGGGTTTATCCTTTGCTTACTATATTTGTTATGGCCAGTCATTCAAGGAATGTTAGGGTGAAGTGAGGAGTAGGAAGAAAAGAAGCACACACACAATGTATATTTCTCTCTATACAAAATAAGCTACAGATAGAAAATAGAATAGTGGTCTTATTCATAGATTTCTCCTCCCGCAGGAAAAGATGTACCTCTGATTGATTCCTCATAGTTATTTGCTTTTAACTTGAAATTATTAATATAATGACTAATTAACTAATTATTAATTAAATTAATTCATGATTGATATACTTTCTTGGCGGGAAATTTTGCAAACGATTGGGAAATTTCAGGGCTTTGAGTGGGAAGTATGTTATTCTGAATCTGACAACACTGGTGCTTAGAACAATGACCGCTATGTTTATTACACGTAATCTGTTGGTTCAGGGGAAACTGTGCCGCTCAATAGGGAAATGGCTTACACAAAGATACGATGCATGTTGTTCAAGTGTATACGAAATTGTTAATAGACCAAAGAATAAAAAAATTACCAGTATTTAAGGCTTCTTTAAAAAGGAAACTATTTCTTATATTTATTTATTTATTCGTGTATTGATGTATTGCCAGTTATTGAGTATACTTGAATATTTAGCGATAAAATTGTAGTGTACTAATTTACAACATGATACAACTAAGCTTTTAACATATATTACTACTCAGTAATAAAGTCAATGCATTGATTCAACTCAGTGGTTCTCAACCTAATTCCTATCACGACCCTATTTAAACACATCAGCGACCCCCCTTATAATTTCTCGTTTGTAATAAACTTGTGGATTTCAAATAGGGTGACTGTGCCACTAGTCAGTCTCTTACCGGTAGCCAGCCACTTACGCATTTGTCGAAACAAAAATAAGAAAATGTTACGTTTTGACCCTTATCAACATGAAGCTTAGCTTTTAGACATTCATCCTGTACGCAGCCGATCACATGTCATTCTGAAAAGTCACCTAGTGTCGCAGCAGTAGGTGGACAAAGAAGACGCTATGTTGTAATGCGTGGATTTGCTACATAAAAAATAACAGACAAGACTTTTTGTTAAAAGTGTGTATTTGTTATCTAATGTAAAAATAATAAATATTCTTTTTATTTTTTAATTTGTATATATTAAGGAAATGAAAACAAAAAATATTTTTGTAGATTTTGAGCATTTCGTTTGTATAAAGGGGTGGCCGAGTACTGAAATTGAAAAATGAGTGATTTTCTAATAGTCAGCCCCCGGGTAGCGATGGGTAAATTTCCGGGAAGATTTTTTCGGGAATATTGCCGGAAAGATTCCCAAAATGGGAATTTTTCCGGGAATTTATGTACAATCACAAAGAAAATTGCATTCTATTACTATATTATGATTTCAAAGTTAAATTGGTTTTTTTATCACAGTATATTATAACAGTTGTCTCCAGAGGATTCTTTAAAATGTATATTCTGAACGGTATTATATTATTTTATTTACATTTTATTATATTTAGAGAGTACGCATAAATTTATATTTACTTACAATATGTTCTATGAAACTAAATATGTGGAAAAAATGGTATAGTAAGTCCACATATTTTTACACCGCTAAACAGTTTAAATTTATAAGTAAGTGGATTTTCTAAACTTCGCTTTAATACTGATATTACAAACATATTAAATTTTTAAATGTTATAAACAAATTAGATTGGGTAACTGCCAAAAGATACATGTCTCACCAATTTATCAACATTTACGCATATATATTTATATGTTCACAAAATTTTCAAGATACTGACTTATCTTTATAATTTACCACGTAACATTGCCAAACACGTCCTTTCTTCCTACCTATTTCTCGAAATTTCATGCGTTAATTCACATGTAAGAGAAATTCGAGTCAGAGACAGAAGACAGACCGACGTTTATTACTAACGATGATTCGGAGTGTATTAAATGTACTTCATCTCTACTTCTACATAATTTCTACATTACTTTACAAACTGGTTCCTTTTCATCATTTGTAAATTAGTACTTTGCTACTTTTTAGTGCAAATGGAAATGAAACTAATTAATAATATGATTAGTTATATAAAGTACAGCTAAGGAATGTTATTTTTTTAACCTCCAAATTAATTAAATTCTAGAAGTAAATCATATTAAATGAAAATAAAGTAAGTAGTCATACGATTCTTATAATTTGGAAGATAAAATAAAGAAATGGAAATAAATTCCTTCCCGGGAATTTATATGCCAGTGAAAAAAACCGGGGATATTCCCATTTTTTATTTTCCTTCCCACCGAGAATATTCCCACTTCCCATCACTATCCCCGGGGCTGAGTACTGGAATTATTGCATATGTGTGCAATTTCGTCCATCACATGCCCAGACCAAGTATTCACTTCCTTTCTGTTAATAACATAAAGCATGACTCATAAATCTTTGTTTTTCCAGTAATCCGCCTCGGTAAAAATGCAAAGGCCGAATACTGGTGCCTCGAAAGCCAAAAGTCAGCCCTGTTTGATAAATTTACTGCAATTTTAAATATCAATATCCAAATTTGCTAAAATCAGGTTTCCAATTATTCATTTCATGTGTAAATCTAAATGAATGAAAAAGGAAGGAAAATGGAAGTTCCGAAATAAAAACGGTGGTCAATTCACCAGTACTTAGAAGAGTATCTCTACAATGCACTGAGGGCTGTAGAAAATGGAATGACTACACGCGAAGCTAGCAGAACATTCAATGTTTCTTGCAACACAATCCAAGATAGAATTCATGATCGAGTACACGAAAAGAAAAGTGAAGTGGGACCAGATGCACTGTTAACACTACCAGAAGAAAAGAAACTAGTTCAGTGAATTACTGAAATAACCAAAGTTGGATTTGGGCAAAATAAAATTAATATATTGAATACAGTATACAATATTGTAAAATGTCATAATAGAAAGAAACCTTTCAAAGAGAGCTATCTAGGAGAGAACTGGTATAAATTGTTCGTACGAGGAAACCCAGAATTAGTTTGCAAAGTTTCCGAAGCTAAGAGCAACAGTCACCGAAGAATTTATTCGGAAGTGGCTTAAAAACCTCTAGGAGTACCTCCAAAGCATTAACGCATCCGATATTCTTGGAGATCCCACTCGAATCTTTAATGGTGATAAAACTAGTTTTAGCCTTTGCCCCGAAACTAGTAATGTTATCGCTTCGAAAGGTTTGAAAAATGTTTAAGGAGTCGACGTGCAATTGAAAAAGAAATAATCACTGTTATCATAGTTTTCTCTGCAAACGGCGAAACTGTATTTCCAATAGTTTCCCTAATGTGGTAGACCACCGCGTGACATCATAGAAAGTATGTCAAAGGACTGGTTTTGGGGAAGATCAGAAACAGGCTGGATGAGGAGTGATAAAATATTGCGCTTGATTACATTTTATGAGTATATTGTAAATGGTATAAACAAATGGCTGGAAAAAATAACGTTAAGAGACCAATAATTTTATTTGTTAATGGACATCACTGACATCCAACTATGGAACTTAATGTGTTTTGCAGCGAAAACGGAATAATGCTATATGCCTTACCACCTAATACAATACACATACTTCAGCCAGCAGATGTTAGTGTCATCAAACCCCTAAAGATAGAATGGAAGAAGACAGTTCATGATTGGCAAAGCCAACCCAAAAACATAAATAAGTCTATAACAAAATCTCACTTCTGTTCACTTTTGTCAACGGAAGTAAACCGTTCTTCTCTCTCCGATTCAATTAAAAATGGTTTCAGGAAATGTGGTTTGTGTCCTTTCAATGCAAATGCTGTAGATTACTCTAAATGCATTAAAAATAGCTCAGTGAAAAGACGCTTGGAAAAAAGATTGCAGTGTATCGGCTGACATTAATTCATAACACTTTCAATCAGCTCAGTCAATGATTTCATATGTAAGAGAAAAACTGGAAGAGAAAGGTGTAGGTTGAAACAGTGTTAAGTGATATCGAGGAGGAAGCTTTGATTCATAATAATTCTATTGAAAGAATGGGGAATTCATCAACTGTTCGTAACATCAAAGGAAAGCAGCTCCGAATCTTAACTCTGCTCATCTGCGAGTTGATTTCCTCGCAGATTCCTTCTCTATTTCCTTGTCAAGCAGATCAAGCTGAAATATTGGTCCATAATGTAATGGAAGATTGTAGGATGTTTTGAAAGATGGCACATTACTTCAAGTTCAAAGCGCCGACGTTAATATTGAGAACAAAGTCATAAATAAAGCTCCCGAAAAGAGTTCAAATAAGAGTAGACAAGTCTCACCAAATTGTGAAAATAATTTATTTTGGCCAGGACCAATTGCGAAGACTTCAAAGAGGAAACGAAGCAAAATAAATTACCAAGTGCCATATTGTCAGATGAATGGAGAAATAAAATGATAGACAAGATCTTAGAACGGAAGAAAGCAATTGAAGCCAAACAAAAAAGGAAAGAAAAGAAATACAGAAAAAAGAAAGAAAGAACAAAGATGAAAATTCCAACTTCGTAGAATTTTTGTGAAGATACAACTAATACAATTTTATTATTATTATTATTATTTGTAAGAAGTAAATGTTTTATTTGTGTTTTCAACTTAATAAGGGTGTTCAAACAATAATGGTGATAAACTAATGGCTGTGACATATTTCCACTCTAGTTCTATGTGAAATATTCCTAACTTTGTAGAATTTTTACGAAAACATAATTCAATTTTATTTCATATTTTTGTGAGTTTTTTTTTCTTTTTGCGTTTTCTAACTTTTAACTGGAGTGATCAAATGATATTGTGATATACTGGTCATGAAATTTAGCTATGATCTAACGACTTTAGTTCTATTTGAAATGTTTTAGCTTCATGGTTGCTTATATTTTCACGTAGGGTCCGTTCAATACAATTATGTTCCTGTTTTTCCGATAAATAAATAATGTGTTGTTTTGTTAGAAAATTATAATGTAATCTGTTACATTTGTAGTGTGATGTAGCAAAATAAAAACGCTCCATGATATTACATCTGTTTTTATCATTAGTTTCAAATTCATTCGTTAATGGCTAAGTTCCAGAATGTAGTGGCTCAGTACTGGTATTTTTCGGCATTTTTAGGAAATTTATAAATATTGTTAAAATCCTAAAAATGACATTAAAAACACTCCTTTCATTGTAAACTATACTAAATAATAAATACATATATCATGAAGAAGTCTCATTCTGTTCAAAATTAAAATCAAAAATGACATTCAAACTTAAAATTTGAGTTAGGGGCCTGACTACTGGCACATTCACCCTACACCTATTGTGGAGATCTCAGGATATCCATCTATTTCTATAGTAGTAGAATCCATTTCTTGTATATACTGGATACAGCAACTTTCCTAAAACGGAATAGATTAAAACAAAATTTGGTCAGACCAATCATATTACAAATATCGAATCTGATTCATCATATTGTTTCCAAATGCAGGCCACAATTTTAAACTTCATAACCAGGGGTGCCCACAAGGGGGGGCTATGACGCAAACTGCGTCATTGAAATATTTGGGGGGGTTAAAAATTATATAAATATGTTTGAGAGGGTGTAAAAATTAATCGAAAAGATTTTTTTCATGGAAGAACACCTACGGATAGGCAATTGAGGGGGGTGCGTCATGGACATGAGGGGGGGCACCACTGTCATAACTATCTTAATTTTGTGTCATATGATAAAAAAACTGTTGAAAATGTTCAGTAGACTTTTCCTGTTTTGTTTTTGTTCTTAACAGTATGTATATAAATAAAAATATGCTTATCAAAATAATATTTAAAAATATTTTTCGGAATTTGAAGCTTATCTTCACTACCCACATGAAACCCTCTCGCGATCCCCAAGTTGAGAAACCCTGATTTAACTAAACTACTTAGGGGTCGTCCACATATTACGTAACGCGTAAAAGGGGGAGAGGGGGTTCGGCCTTGTGACAAGGAGGGCGGAAAGGGTTTATGTTTTCGTTACCTAACGCATTTTTTTGCTGTAATTTTATTTTTATTCTCAGTCGTATATGAAGTCTTTCAGACAAGTACTTTATTTAGTTCTTTTCTTTTTTATAAATAAATAAATATTTCTATTGTTTTGGGAAATTCCGAGCTACAGCCTATATAAATTGAATCATGTAGAAGGGATTAGAAGTTGTTACTATAGTGCTGCCAAAATATCTTGAGCCGTGGCAAAATGTGAACTAAAGCTCACACCCGCTACACACCCACTCATTGAGCCAATAAGTGTTCGCTGTTACTAAGCGAGAGAGCCTTAGCGAAAGGGACAGGAATTCCTTCAGCCGATAGCAGCGCTTAGAATGGAAAACTAGGTTATCAAGTCAATGCGGTATATCTGTAGATACCAGCATGACTGGTGATAAACCTTGTGGTAGAGACCTGCACGGGCCGGGCTTGGGCAGGCCGACTCTGCTATTTCTTTGGGCCGGGCCGGGCTTGGGCGGGCCGACACTGTTATTTCTTTGGGCCGGGCCGGGCTTGGGCTGGCCGACACTGATTTCTCTTCAGGTCGGGCCGGGCTGGGGCCGATCAATTGCAATTCTTTAATAATTATTGACTTTCGTTAAACGATAATGGGAATAAAGCCAAACGTTGAAGAAGTGTGTCCGTGAAAAATGTTACAAAGGATGCAATAGCTATTTACAGTTTGTGTTGCTTAACGGCTCCACTTTCACTATTGAGGATTGCAGGCATTATGCGGTAAATTGAGCTCTGACCTTGACCTTCACTGAATTCAAAATATAACAAGAAGGGGTGGGAATGTTTTGCCTGTCGCTGAACAATATTGCCATCTTCACTTTATAGTAAAAATCAATTAAGTTAGATTTTTGTTACAGGGAATGGAGTTTTTGTTCTCTCGATGACAGGCAAAGTTCTAGGAGGCAATGGTACCATTCGGGAGGCAAGCGTCAGGTTGTGAACCAGAGTTTAGAAAATGTTTCTGAGGGTTAGGCCAAATTTAGTACTAAATTTTGAGAAAGATTCAGGCTCGAGCTAATTTTTTTAAAAAATTGTCGGGCCGGGGTCGGGCTTGGGCCAAGAATTTTAAAAAACTTATCGAGCCGGGCCGGGCTCGGGCCGAAAATCTCCAAAACTTTTCGGGCCCGGGCTGGGCCGGGCCTAGGTACGTTCGGGCCGGATTGGGCTCGGGCCGAAAAATTCGGCCCGTGCAGGTCTCTACCTTGTGGGTATTACAATGCAATAAAACTACGTGTTGTGGTTATCCATCAATGCATTTATGGCACACGCTTTTCTGAAATTAGTTGTTAGTGATTGTAACCACCGTTTGAAAATGCTCTCGCGTTCTTACTCCTAATAATATTTCTGTGAATATTATTTAAAACTTTTGATTTAAATCATTACCCACTTTATTCTTCTAATGGGTTTCGCATGTGAAACAGAAGAAACTCTTTTTCGTGAAATATTTTCCGCAACGGAATGATCCACGATTTGCAGAACAAAATAAGATATTAAAAACTTTATTCTTCGGGTAGTCATCTCTTACAGATTTTTTTTTTAATTTTTATTTTTGGGGTTGAATATTTGTAGGTAAATCGAGTTTATTCGCATTCTTGCACTGATTTAAGACGAAAAGAATTTGAAAAGAGGTAAACTTAAGTCCAAAGAAGATGCTCGAAAGCTTGTTCAGAAACGAGATATCTCTCCTCCTTCACGTGTCAGCCACTTCTATTCTCTGGTCGACAAGAAAGAGAACTTCTTTGCATCTTCGCCACTGGGGAACTTCAAATGCGTGAAGCATCCTGGATCCCAGATAAAGAGGTTGATGCCAGTTCTTTAGGTCTTATTTCACCTGCATATTCCTGCAGTATGGGTGCTGGTCTCTGGGAAAATGACAGTATGCAATTTCGAAGAATTAAGACTGGTTAATTAAACAACTTTATGATGTTAAAATATTATTAGAGTACTACTATTTACTAACACCATTTGTTGACTAATAAACAATGCAAATACAAACATTTTGTTGTAAATAGTTCTACTATTAAAAATACTTTTTTATTCTACTAACTCCTAAAATAAGCAAAATTGGTGAAAGAAATCAAAACGTGTTAGGTAACAAAGAAGGGAGAGGTTCGTCTTGCGTTACGAAGTGTGACAAGGGGGAAAGAGGGGGTAAAATGGGTCAAAAATAGCGTTACGTAATATGTGGACAGCCCCTTTATACGCAACTAGTGTTACTTTCCTTAGCAGCACAGCACAATCAATACCTACAGAAATTCTTGTTCATGAAGCTATTTTGAAAGTTACAACGTAAGCTACTCGTAAAAGCACACAAAGGCTGTTGTTATACTGCAAATAAAAACTTGATGAATAATTCAAAGAATAAATGTGCAGCAGCTTGGGCTATAATTAATAAGGAAATTGGGAAACGCGCTGTCCGAGACCCCGTACTAATATCCATAAACGAGTTGAATGGATATTTTGTAAATAGTATAACAGAATTAAATGATAAATCAAAAGATGAAAATTGTTCCTCCGAAAATCAAAATTGTGACTTGAGAAGTTTATTAGCACAGCAAATTGTAATTAACATTGAGTCAATTTTTTCATGGACTGCAATTAATACTAGAACAGTTTTATCAACCCTTAGTAAACTGAAACCTTCAAACAATGAGGCTTTCTATGGATTTTCTAACAACTCGTTAAAAAAAAGTAAGTGATGTTATAATTGAACCTTTAATTTACTCATTTAACTGGATGCTTTTAGGGGAAATCTTCCCGATTGCCTTAAATTGACAACCACTGTAGCCATACATAAGAAAAGCGATAAAAGTAAATCTAATAACAATCGTCCTATATCTTTAGTGCCAATTATATACAAAATATTTGAGTCATGTATTAAAAATCAATTATTAAATTATCTAGAAACGAGCTAACTGATCCACACTTCTCAATTTGGATTCCAACTAAGGCTGTGGAAAATATAGTAATACATGTTAGACAATTTTGAAAGTAATTTAAATACGTATGCTGTACAACACTGCTAGATCTGAGCAAAGCTTTCGATACAGTATCACACGATTCATTGGTTGCAAAGTTATATTATCATGGTATTAGAGGAATTGAATTATCATTAATGAACTCCTATCTTAGTAATAGATGATACGCTGTCCGTATTGCAAATATAAGATCGAGTTTTTAGAATGTAACATCAGCCGTGGCTCACGGGAGTGTGTTAGGATTTTTACATTTTCTTATCTATGTAAATGACTTCTCAAGTTTTCTACTTTGTAAATATGTTTTATATGCTGACGACACAAAACTTCTAAGTACAGATAAGACCTTAATGGGAGTTAAAATAACGAAACGTTAGAAATGCCATCAATGTGGTTAAAGTATAACAAACTTTATCTCAATGAATCTAAGACAGAAACCATTCATATTTATCTTGGCAAGCACGTGACTGATCTAGTTGCATGCAATTCTGTAAAACTTCTGGGAATCTATCTATATATAGATCAAAAGCTAAACTGGAATGTGAAAATTTATGTAAAAGGTATTCAGAATATTGTTTATAATTCTCAAACTAAGGACAACCATTACTGAAACCGTGCTTCTTACAGTGTATTATGTTTACTTTCATTGTCATTTAAACTACGGTATATTATTATGGGGTAATTCATAGGGTGCTCAAATTGTCTTCCAATGGTAGAAGAAAGCTATGAGAGCAACAAAAGGTTTGCCAGATACTGTGTCATGTAGACCATTCTTTAAGGAAATTCAGATCATGACAGTTCCTTCTTTGTACATTTTTAGATGCCTTACACACATCAGAGAAAATCAGGATGGTATTGATTATCGCAATAATATTGACTCATATAATACAAAACGTAAAGATGATTTAAACACCCCACATGTTAGGCTAAATACAACCTAAAGAAGCTATAAATTTACCGGCGTCGAAATTGTATAATGTATTACCAATATACTGCATATTCGAAAAATGTGGAATGTCGATTTCGAAATGCAATGTAAAGCATTTTTTTGTAAATAATATTATTTATAGTATTTAATGAATTCGAATAAAAATGTCAGTTATGACAATCTGATTTTTGTATATTATTGACGCTCTCTATTACAACATTCGTTGTTTAATGACAATGAAAACACATTCTATTCTACTTATATGACACACACGAAGTTCAACACAAGACTAGCACATACTTTACATTCCCGGTGGCTCATTAAAAGTTTGTATTCAAACGAAACGCCAATCAGAGCGACATATTTCTTTCAATTGGCTAGGATGACTTTTCGTAAAAGTGAAAGTACGCACATTGACTGTTGTTCGTACTGTAGTTGTTTAAATCGCGATTATTGATGCGTTTTCGTTAATATTAAATTATTTTAGGAAATAGGCCTAACTGAATTCACATTAAAAATAAAATTCCCAAGAAGAATCCCAAATTCAAAAATATCCCTTTATCTCAACAGTATTCGAAACAGGAATTGGCATAAGATGAATTCCTGTTTCGCCTACAATTTTGATTACGTAGGAATCTTGATAAATCTTGCTGGGAGACTAGTAGGCGGAACAGGAATAGGCAAAACAAGAAGACGTATTTTCCTGGTCATTATTTAAACATATTGGCTTGTGACAATTACTCGCACACACTTGATTAACTAGTCATATATTTAGATTAAAATAAATATTTAAATTCAATTAATGTTGAAATTCAAGAAACGTATTTTATTTTGTTTCATTTCTTCTGCAAAGCGAATCCTTTATTTTTCGCAATTAGAGATTTTTTTCGTTCAAAAAAAAAAAAAAAAAAAAAAAAAAAAAAAAAAAAGAAAGAAAGAAATATTAAAGCCGCATCCGATACTCTTAAATTTTTGCCTCTACTCGCTCAAAAACCACCCACCATAGCGCCTACCGACTCATCGCTAATGGTCTACCATTGTTAGTGAAGGTAGAGTTTCGAAGCACATAAGAATAGAAATCTTCTGGATCTCACGCAGTAGACAACCAGGAACCAAACATTTTTATCTTGCATCTTCGCAAGTGCATATGAAGTTCATCAAAATCACGTAGTAGCAAGAAAACGACGCTAGAAAGCCAAGCCACGCCATTAACCGATTTTTTTGAAAATGGTGCCACGTACCCATGACGACAACGAATCAAACAAAAAATAAAACTTCATAAAGAGAAGAAAAGAAGGGTATATATATATATATATATATATATATATATATATATATATATATATATATATATATATATATATATATATATATATATATATATATATATATATACGAGGGCTAGTCAAGAAAGACTTGGACTGATTTTTTTTTCTAGGCAATTTATTATTACTCAGCAACAGGCACATGATCCTTTTCAAAGTAGTCCCCGCCCATTTGAATGCACTTTTTCATTTGAGTCTTCCAGGCCATTCTTTGAGAGGTCCTTCAAAACCGCCTCCGATGCCTTCAGAACCTCGGAATTATCGGAGAAGCGGCGTCCACGCAGTCTGGATTTTAGGGCAGGGAAGAGAAAAAAGTCGCACGGTGCGAGATCTGGGCTATAGGCGTCTCCACCATCCTCAAACCTTTGCAACAACTCCCTGCAAGTCTCCACTCGAACGGCCTTCTGCTCTGGTGTCAGGAGTCGCGGAATCCATCGCGCACACACTCGGCTCATGTGGAGGTGGTCATGCAAAATTTTGAAGGCACTGCCATGAGATATGCGTAGTGCGGCTGCCAGATCGTCGATACTGATGCGGCGATCTTCTCTAACAATGACTGCTGCCATGTTAATGTTCACCTCAGTAACAGCTGACGCTGATACACCTGGTCCACAAGCTTTCGTGATTGTCATTCGGCCCTCTTTAAACTCTTTGAACCACCAGAACACGGTACTTCGTGGCAGAGCGTCATCTTTGTAGGCTGCTCTCAACATTCCTAGAGTTTCTGTTGCACTTTTCCCCAGGCGATAGCACAACCGTATAGCTGCAAATTGTTCATCTCGTAATGACTCCATTTCTTCTACAGGCGACTTCTAGAGGCGGCGCAGAACATCACCTGCAATAAAAAGTCGTGGTTACCAAACATGCAATGATTCCTTAACAACATTTTATATATATGCACAGCAAGACCCACCCTACTTGTATGCCAAACTATGAAGCTCCAGCGTTAACAGAACTGCCGGGAAAAAGATCAGTCCAAGTCTTTCTTGACTTGCCTCGCGTATATATATATATATATATATATATATATATATATATATATATATATATATATATATATATATATATATATATATATATATATATATATATATATGTATGTATATATATATATATATATATATATATATTTAAGAAAACTTCGGAAAACGCCTCAGCAGAGGAGAACACTCCTAGATCGTCTTTCGTACCGATAACATCTATAGTACACCACATTATAATCGGGCATAGACTTATATATTTTTAAAAGTGTTTAATACGATAACCATGGCAGGCTAACACCTTATTAGTTGCCGGCTCAGTGCCAGCAGTTTCTCCACGACTACGGTCCGATATCGATTTCTTTTGTAAATATTGTATACGTTATTACGGTCATCTCATTATTATTATTTAATTGTGACGCTTCCTATTGTTATTTGAACTAAGTGATTTTGGTGACTGTGAGCTGCTTGCATCGGAGAAGTTTAGCATTATGCAATAAGTGAAAAAGGAATAGGCGAAAGGGTGTGGTGCTGTCGTGCTTAATAAAAACTGTGTTATTTTAATGAAGATTTACATGCAAATGGATAAATACTTGTAAGTTCACGTATCGCTGCATCCCAACACCATGGAAATAGAGAGGGATATAGACACGAGTTTGAAGCCCGTCAACTGAGACAGATGCCCTACCATAACAAGGGATACACGCTTAAGGCAGACGAGGACTTCTTCTCCGGGATTTGAACCCAGTTAACTCAGCGGGAGACACTACCGCAAGACTTGGAAATGGACACTAGAAACCACTGTGGTACTCAGGAAAGTAAAGTGCAGCTCTCATATAAAGTGTGTATATACAAGCGGAGGAGAAAAGTCTTCATAAGGTAGGAAGTTCTAGTTCTAATATTTTTCGTTTTTGAGGAAAAATACAGGCCAATATTTCTGGGACTCGTGATCTTCTCCATACCTACATTAAAAAACACTTTGGGACATTGCTTATCTATACGTAACTATCCGTAAATTTTAAGAACATTATTATTTTTAAGATATAGAGAAATAACCTAATGCCTTGATTGCATTTCTAAAATTAATTTATTAGTTTAGGAATTATTAATTTAATTCTTGAATGAATTTTTGATTATTTTACTGTTGAAATCCGCACACCTTGATTTAATATTTAATCGTGCAGTTATTTGAAATTATCATTTGTAAATATTAAAATTCTATATGGTGCCATTACGATCATTAATATGTAACCGGATATTTATTAATATCAAATGTGAGTAATTTTCCTTCTTTTTAATGTAAATTGCGTGTAAGATGTCTGAATATACTATAACTTCCATCTTGATAAAATCATAATCTAGTGTATAAATATAGTTGCTCAGATTTTTATTTTTTGTGTAGGTTGTGCCATGGAGATTGGTTCTAAAGCATCAAGCAAGCTTAATATCATTTTATTGTAAATCGTCAATTGTTATTATTATTATTATTATTATTATTATTATTATTATTATTATTATTATTATTATTATTATTATTATTATTATTATTATTATTATTATTATTATTATTATTAAAAATAACTATTGCAAAGGAATTTCCAAGGTCGTGCTATTTCAGGCAAGTTGTAGACAAATAAGTGTATATCTTCTTATCACGTAATATATTAAGAATTCTTAAATAACATAAACAAGTTAAGACATTCGAGTTAAGTTACATTACGTGCCATGCTAAAACCATCTTCTTATGTATTCGTAAATAAAAATGAAATAAATTAATAAAATCGTAATACTCATCTTCAATAGACCTACAACAAGTAAATTGATCCTCATTACCATAGAGAAGGCGTTACCTTCTACGGCCCGCCCATCTCGGATGGGAATGAAATTGCTCTTTAAGAACGGTGGGAGGTAATTGCGGTAATTAAATGAGCAATTGTCCTTCTTTGAAGCCTCAAGTGACTCCAGTGCAAGCGAAGGTGAGATTTACATCGCAAAATTTTGACGAAACTAGATTTGTCTCACGAAATTTTAGAGTAGAATTTTGCAATTAAGTGTGGTACAGATAAAATTTCATAAGCTTTATTAACATTCTTATTGTTCAAAACTACAAATTGAAGAAAAAAGTATTTATTACAATTTTAAAACTACCTATTTCAGGTTGATTTGTTAATAGTATTAGTTCAGCACTATAGATAGCAGAACATTTGACTTGGTAGAAAGTTCTCAAAGTTTTTATCAACTTTTACAGCTAGTGAAATATTAATACGTGTTTCGCTTTCTCCTTAATAAAATCTTTTAGAGTGTACAAATAATGTGCCAGTTCGTGAATGTTGTTATTAAATAATAGTTATGTCATTTAAAATACCCACTAGTTTTCTTTAGCACTAGGCTACCTATTTTCAGGGTTATTGGTTGAAGTTCCCCTCTATTCAACTCACCCTTGTGTTTAGCAAGATTCTTGAACATATCCTCGTCACTCGTCTTCACACCCATCTTTCAGCATATAATTTACTCCCTCTCCATCAAGCAGGTTTTCGTCCTTCCTTTAGCATCTCCGATCAACTCCTCCGCCGTACTACTTTCATCACCAATCAGTTTAACACATCCAAACCTTCCTGCCTCATCTTATTTGCCCTCGAGAAAGGTTTAGATAAAGTCTGGCATCTTGGCCTCCTCTATAAACTTTTCTCCTTTCACCTGCCCTACTGTTATATTCGCCTCATCTATCAATTTCTTTCCTGCAGACTTTGCTATATATCAATTAATAATCACCTTTCTTATCCTATCTTCCTTCATTCCGGAGTCCCCCAAGGATCAGCCCTCTCCCCTCTGCTCTACCTTCTATATGTCGCAGACTTTCCTACACTTCCCCCGAACGTTACCCTGTTTCAATATGCCGGCGACACTGCCTTTTTAGCAACAGGAAATACGATTCAACGCATTAATTCTTCTCTCCAACCTGCCATAGATTCCTTTCTTTCTTGGTGTCAGACGTGGCGTCTTACCATCAATGCCGCTAAAACGCAAGCGATTATCTTCTTACCACCTGGAAAGCGCTCCCGTGTTCATCGCAATCCTACCAATCTCCATCTCCGTATATCCCATACTCCTGTCACCATCAGCAAAAGTCACTTATTTAGGCATTACTTTCTACCAACATCTTAAATGGACTCCATACCTCAAGTACATCTGTGCCAAGGCTTACTCATGCCTTAACCTTCTTCGCCGCTTTACAGGCACTACTTGGGGTCTTTCTGCTGTCACTCTTCTTAATACGTACAAATCATTCCTCCGACCAGTTCTTACCTACGGCTTTACAGCTTGGATCGATGCTCCCTCTTCTTTCTATAAACGCCTCCAAATTCTAGAATGCCACGCCCTCCGACTTGCCTTTCGTATCCGTCTTCCCAGCCCTACTCGAGACCTGTATGACCGTACTCCGTTTCCACATATTCTATACCACCTTGAAACACTCCGCCTACGCTATATTTCTCAACGCTTCCAGAACCACCACCCCTTACTTTTTGACACCATGCACGCCGACGCCACTTTCCCGAAACGAGAAATACTTCGCCATACACCGTTGTCTCTGCTTTTCTCCCTGTATCATTACTCATTGCCACCTGACAGCATTGATCTTCCTCTCGTTGCCGATTTCATCACTCATCTCGATTCACCTTACATTTTCCCATCTACTGCACAGTAGTCCTACTGTCTCATCAGGCCTCCCACTGTCTTCATCACGATCCAGAGTAGCCCTGGATCAGAAGATAATCAGCATTTGTCGAACTAACAAAATACTTTGTGTTGTGACGTCTTCTGCACTTCATCCTCATCTCATCATCCCTTCATAGTATGATCATGGTTAAAGGCCATGATGTCCTGCAGCTCCTCCAGTCAATTCCAGAGCTGAAAATTGATGCTTCCCCCCTAATGTTGTTATGATTTTGCAATAAAATAAAGATATAATACATAAATTAAACCTTACTTGTCCCATCTATCTTTCTCCTCTCCCGAGATTTCCTTTATTCCTCATCCCCTAATAAAGGGCATGACCCTTTGGGCGGGGCTAGTCGTGCGCGGCTAGCAAAAAAAAAAAAATTGAAGTTCCTCACAACTCAGAATTCAGAATCGAATCATCGATTCATAGGTCTGAGACCGATTCTTAGCGCTCTGCGAGCATCTAATTGTGTTTTTGTTCATTTAGGGAGGATTGTTCTGCTCCAGACAATCGACATCCCCTTGCAGTCCGTATTGCTGACTCAAGTGGGAGCCCGTGGCCATCATCATCATCTAATTGTTTTTTCATCTCTTGTTGTGGAGGGCCAGTGCTTGCACTGACCGACATCTCCGCGAGGACGTATTGTTTCCTCAAGTGAGAGCCACAGTGGGCTTCCTCTAGGTCTTCATTCATACTATTGCCTGAAAACACTTTCATGTGAGTCGCATCCTCTGCTAAGTTAAATCATCATCATGCCCCCTCCCCGATGGGAGCGAAGGGTACAGCCACGAAACCAGGTCACTCTGCTGGTACGAAGATCACTAAAGGAGATACCTCTAAGCAAACTGAATCTCGATCTCGCTCACGATCTCCAATTAGGCACTCCAAGGAATCAGACGCTAAGAAACCAAGACATTATAGCTCTGATGGAGAATGTTCCAATGCCTCAGTGGCTGCGAGAAACACCGAGATGGACTAGACTAATGCGCCATCCTCTCCTACTTTACCAGCTAACAGATAAACCATGTATAATTTCATCCTAAAGAACTTCGATACCAAGTACCGGACTGCACGCGCCATCTTCATACATATCAATAAATATTTTCCGCGCGCTGATGTCCACCAAATCATTCCTACTAGAGATGGAATTATATTAAAATCTCCTAACCCTAACTTTCATATTCATGTTAGAAACAAAGTTACCTACGAAATTTTTGTTCCGCAGGCTGTGTTGTCACCTCTCAATCCGAGCCAACGGAAAACACCTCCGCCACCTCGTCGTCTACCACTTCTATCAGTAGTTATCTTAGGCATTGAACCCGAACTCACTGACGATGAGATCTTTGATGAGCTGCGATTCGAGGGCCTGGAGATCAAAAATGTATTAGAATCCGTAACAACAATGGCCCTACCTACCTTGTGCGTGTTTTGACTGACCAGCAGCAAATAATTGATCATCTTTTGGCTAACGGTGCTTATATATATCGCCGCCGCTACAAGGTAGAGCCTTCTCGCACGCCTCCACCTCTTCCAATACGATGCGAGAAATGCCAAACATACAACGATCATTACACCCATAATTGTACAAACACCGTCAAATGCGGGTACTGTAGTGGCAATCATCTGACCCAAAATTGTCCCAATTCAAGCGCACCTCCTCAATGCACCACTTGCCCTGAAAAGCACCCTACATACAGTTACCGATGTCGTGCCAAGCCTTCACCTGCACCTGATAAGCCAGAATTAGTAGCACCTATCAAAACCTCTGATGACAGCACCCCACCTGCAAACTCGCTGACACATCCTGTCACAGTAGAAGACCTCTTACGATTCATAACTCTTACTTTACAGAACATCCTGCCATTTCAGCGCCAGCACGTCCTCAACCAAATCATTCACTCCGCTAAACTTCTTTACAATCTCACATTACACGCCACATATAGCGGATCCAACGTTCATTTCCAAATTCAACCCATTGAAACGGGTGTTTGAACATGTTCCGTAGTATCAGTGCTATTTCCATACTTCTGGTCCACATCATCATGGCTTACAATTTCTTATTTTTGAACATAAGATCTCTTCTTACGCATCAAGTACTGTTTCAACAACTTCTTCTGGAGGAAACCATCACCGCTTTTGCTCTCAACGAAACGTTCCTGGCTCCCTATATACCCTGTATATTCCTAAGTACGTTCTCCACAGACATGATGGACCCAACGGCGCTCGGCTCCATGGAGGTACAGCTATTGGCTTGCAATCTCGCATTCCCCATCGGTCTATTATCCTACCTCCTGCTTTCCAGTTGCCCGAATACAATGTTGTTCTCTTATATCTCAGGAATCATACTATAGCTTTTGCAACCATCTATGTCAGGCCGAGACAGGATATACCCTATCAGTTTTTTCAATACCTCTCTGACACCTATCGTAAATTCATTATCATGGGAGACATCAATTTTCACAGCCGGCCTCAACACGAACAACAACGATTTTTGAATTTCCTCACGCTTAATACGACCGGCCGCTTCCATGTACTTCCTCGGCCAACTCGGCCATCTAGCAATACCACACCTGATATCGTTATATCCTCTACAACACTCAACTCTCTCATCAATATTGACGTTTTGGATTCCTTGGGGAGCGATCACATTCCTATCAAGCTGTTTCTTGCTACCAACACTTCTTCACACCATACCATACCGAAGAGAAAAGTTTATATGTATCATCAGGCCAACTGGCCAGCGTACCAAGCGACCATCACCTCAGTACTTTCTGATACTTTAGAGCTAACATCACAACATGACCTAGACACTGCCGTGCAGCATCTCACTCAGACCTTACATACGGCCGCTGATCAACACATTCCAACCGCATACATTTCCCCGCACAAACCGAAACTTCTTCCACGATACCTTTCTCTCATAACTGCAGCTCGACGTGCCTACAGAGAATACACCCGCAGCCGCAATTTAGAAGCACTTCGCCTTCATAGACAATATCTTTGCATCACTCATAACTACATAATCGCATACAAACGCCTTCACTGGACCAGAACTTGTAATAAACTCAACGAAACATCCCATCCTACCAAATATTGGCGACAGTTCAATCAACTTGTTGGCAAATTTCAAAGGACACCATACCCCTCTAGTTGTAAACCAGCAAGCACTCTCTTCTGATCAGGAAAAGGCCAATACCTTTGCCGCACACTTCCAAAATATCTTTACTCCCTTACCTGGCTGGCATACTCCACAACGTTTACTTACGGAAATCGATCGGCTGTCTGATCCTAACTTAACACATATGCAACCACATCATAGTCACCCTCTGGAACTAAATAATGCACTCACAGTACCCATCCAACCGCCAGACATCCAGTCTACTCTCCTTCAGAAACGAAATACAGCACCAGGCTTCGATGGGCTTACCTATACTCTGATTAAAAACGCTCCTCCTGTTGTCTTCACAATCCTAAGCTTTATTTATACATTTATACTCCGTACTGGTTTTTCCCCATCACTTGGAAGTACTCAAAAGTATTACTCTTTCCCAAACCTAATAAACCACCCTCTGACGTTACCTCTTATCGACCTATACAACTGACGTCCACGTTTAGCAAAGTATTTGAACGTATCTTAGTGCGTCGTCTCCACGATCACTTACAGACTAACGCTCTTCTACCATTGCATCAAACTGGATTTCGCCCCAATTTCAGCATTCTGCTACGTCTCAGCACCTCTATATACAATCAATTCAACCAGGGTCATCCATCATGTCTGGTTACATTCGATCTTGAGAAGGCATTCGATAAAGTTTGGCACCAGGGTCTTATATACAAGTTATACTCTTTCCAACTTCCTCTCTCTTACATACGAACTATACACTCCTTTCTTACAGCCCGTCTTGCTTACATATCGATCAATGATGCTCTGTCATTTCCAATATTCCTTAATGCTGGCGTTCCTCAGGGATCTTCTCTCTCCCCTCTGTTGTATTTGCTATATGTCTCCGACTTACCAACAACTCCTGGTATACAACTTTTCCAATTCGCTGACGATACTGCATTTCTTGCTGTCGGACGGACAATTGCTGGTATCCAACAACATCTTCAACAGGCAATTGACACATTTGTTGACTGGTGCAACGTTTGGCGTTTGGCAATCAATGCTACTAAAACGCAAGCTATCGTCTTCTTACCATCTGGTCGTCGATCTCGAGTACACCGAAATCCTAATTTATTACGACTTCATGTTGCTAACTCACCAGTCACAATCCATAACACTCTTAAGTATCTAGGCATTGTGTTCGATTCCAAGCTTACTTGGACACCGCACCTTCTCACTGTCATCGAGAAAGCCAAAAACAGACTTAACTTACTGAAACGACTAGTTGGTACCACGTGGGGTCTACATTCAAATCTCCTCCTAAACACTTACAAAGTTTTCATGCGTCTGGTCTTAACCTATGGTCACAGAGCTTTGTTGCCAGCACCTCCGAAGTACTATCGAAAGCTAGCAATACTCGAACGCCATGCATTTCGTTTAGCCTTTCGTATCCAGCTCCCCCACCCAACCCGTCTACTCTACGACCGTATTCATTTTCCACCGCTCTTATCCCATCTTGAGGCTCTCCGCTTAAAATACATAACGAAACGCATTGAAACTGCTCATCCAGTATTCCTGAACATTCTCCGCTATGATAGAGACTTTGATACCCCAGCTGTTTATTATCCGACACCTTTACAACATCTGATGACCCTGTATCATTTGAACATCGGCCGAGAGAACGTCGATCCGGAAGTCTTCGACATTTATCATCCTGGCACAGTTTCACCGCTCATCTATCCATCTCATGCACGGTAAATCAACCACTAACAGGGCTGCCTTTGTCTTCATTAGTTC
Source organism: Thermobia domestica (assembly GCF_964235325.1). Taxonomy (NCBI): domain Eukaryota; kingdom Metazoa; phylum Arthropoda; class Insecta; order Zygentoma; family Lepismatidae; genus Thermobia; species Thermobia domestica. Next base: position 148,889,620 of record NC_137467.1, on the reverse strand, counting down.
CTGAGTCGCCCCAGGAACAGAAGCTAACAGCATTCGTCTTACTAACAATACCCATGTGTTGTGACGTCATAGCACTTCACCCTCATGACATCTACCACTCCTCCTGTCTTGCCTACCGTCTATTTCTGTGATTGAACCGTGTGTTTTATAGCTCCTGATGAATCTGAATGACCGCAACTGTGTTTTCTTATTTTCTCTTTATTTCAGGCACCGAAGTTAAGGAACGAGTACGACTTATATGTCAGCCAGACGATCTTCCTTAGCATCCATGGCACATGAAAATTGCCCCCATTTAATTGATGCCCATCCCTCTGATTAAACTGAATAAAATGTTAAATAAAGATGACTAAACAACACCTAGACCCTCTCATAATAAATTCATGCTCCTATACCATCCAACCTCTCCCCCGAAGAAAGGGCGCAACCCTTTAAGTGGTTAAACGTAAAAAAAATAAAAAAAATAAAAAATCAAGTTCCTTTTTCTTCTTTTTTCATGCCATGCACTATAAAGAATCAAACTTTTTGAAGGAGCAGTAATAGGTAACATATGCCTTTGCTCTAAAAAGCGATTAACATATGTTTCACGTTTCGTTATTTAGAAAAACAAATATGTGGTTGTTATTGTATTAAAGAAAAGTTTTGCTATACCATTGTGAACCACCAACTAATGGAAATTTGGGATTGAATTTCTCATCTGCTCAAAACAACGACCCTCATGTTTATTATCTTTTATCTATCGGTTGAGCGGAAACTGTGCACTCAATACGGAAATGGTTTAGAAAAAAATACGATGCATGATTTTCAAATGTGTACGTAGCTACTAAAACAAAGAAATAAACCAGTTGAGAATGTTCCATGAGCATTGCTGAAACTAACTTAAAAATAATTAATTTGTCTTATTAACATCTACAGATTTTATACCAATTGTTTTATGTATTTTATTATTATACGCAATAAACATTTCTGATAAATATATCTATCTATTTACAATTTCCTTGAGTACTAATTTTTTCTACATGTTTTCTTGAAAAGTTCTGTTAAAACGTTCTACGGCATATTGTTTTACGAAGACACATATTCAAAATGTAGGTGCTCCAGATTGAAAAAATCACAAAAGAACATCTGTCTATGACTACTGTGCCCGAGGTATAATGCTAGGTAATAAAATCCCCTAAAATCGGAAATGTTTTGCCCATTATCTCAGGAACGGTAAAAGTTGCACGAAAAATTCCATCGCTTTTTTCAAATAGATTTTGATGCTCTATCGAATGGATGGCTCAATTTTGTAAAAATCGATAATAACACAAACACACAGAAAGAGACATACTGAATTTAGTAACGACCCCAACTTCGTTGAAAAGTAAAAGTATTTAAGGCGTCTTTGAATTGCTTTTACAATGCTAGCAAAGGCTAGCTACCATTTACAGGGTTACGCCCTGTTTTAGAGAAGTGGTGTGAGAAGAATGAGGTTTCAAGGTCTGGGGATGGTCTAAGGGGAATGCAGCGTACGATCCAAACTGCGTAGCATCAAAAAATTCATCTCAAAACCTGTTTTGATCCTACGCAGTGTGGACCCTATGCAGTGTGGATTCTATGCAGTTTGGATCCTACGCAGTTGTGGTCCTACTCCGTTGCCCTGAAATAATTTAATTTTTAATCATTCGCTCAAAAAATATATTTATATCATCAATTTAATTTGTTTAACCTGCGCATCTATCAATTAGGGTTATATTCATGGACTCCGCACGAAATAAACTGCGTAGAATCCAAATTGCATAGGATCCAAACTGCATAGGATCCAAACTGCGTAGAAACCAAACTGCGTAGAATCCATACTGCGTAGGATCCAAACTGCGTATGATCCACACTGCGTAAAATCCAAACTACGTACGATCCAAACTGCGTAGGATCCACACTGCATACGACCAGGGGCGTCGCTAAGGGGGGGAAGGGGGGAGCAAGTCACCGTCTTCTAATCGAGTTGGCATTTTCTTAGTTACCCAGTTGTTGTGAAATATCAATTCTTTTACGGACTTGGCAGTTGGCACAATTGAAGATTTATGTAATTATTCTAGGTTTATGGCTAGGTGGGGGCTTCGTCCCAAATTTACCAACTTCTGAACAAGTTGGCAAATTAAAATGCCTAGTTGCCAGTTATTACATTAAAGACTGTCGTCACCTTCAATCAGAGTCGTAGCTAGAGGGGGCCAGCGGGACGCTTGTCCCGGGCGCTGATAACAAGGAGCGCCGAACGAGCAAGAAGAAAGGAAAAGTGTTGAAAATGAATAAACGACGCGGCGGCCCGTAAAAGTTCTGGCCCCCTATTAAACCAATATTGTCGGTTAGCAAAGAAATGGATTTGTTAAAGATTTTCTTGCTCGCTCGGCTCGCAACCCAAACGTTTCAATAAAAATCACAAGTTTTTCACTTATTAAAGAAAGTTATTATATATGATTTATTAATGAGGATGTGATATCAAGGTGCCGAGTAATGTCTTATAGATTACGCAGGAGCATTTTCAAAGTCAAACGGTCAAAGTCTGAAATGTGTTTTGATTGTAATGAATTTGCGTAGTTAATCACGTCTTTCTACCCAATCGGGTTTATCAAGATATTGAGAATCAAGGTATGAAAAGTAGAGGAGTGAAGAGCACATGCAAACTGCTGTTTGCGCGGGAATATTAAAAATGAAAGTAAACAAGAATGTTGTAATGCGCTGTTAATCTGTACCTGTACCTCAGTGCATTACTTCATATTTGGCAAGGGGCGATTCGGATATTGGTCTGTACCCTCGGATATTAAAATTAAAAGTTACGGAAACTTTTTCGAATCGATAATAGAATATAACCGGATTGATTATAAATATGTGAGTTTGTTATTTTGTGATCGGTAATTTTATTTTTAAATATATGGCTGTAATTATATCAAACCTCGGATCAACATATCTAATGCTAATTCCGACTATTTTAGTATTTATAAATGGATAACTATGTTTGAATTAACTGAAGAGATGAATATTTAAATATTGAGAAACTATTGCAAACTTCGTTTCAAAGAATGGACAAGTTACAGGCGTATTTATTGAGAATCAATTATGATTTGTAATGATGACTATGTCAGAAGTGTATAACTTTGAAACAGCTTCGACGGAATATAATGTAAGATAGTTAATATTATGTAATATGAAGAATTTAAAGTAATGAAGAATATGATGTATGATGAATATTGAAGGATAAGAATAATAATAATGTTTAACGAATATTTGAAATGTAAAGATATTATTTAATAAAGGCTGTCAGAGTTAGAAGAAACAAAATAAAAGTCAGAGAAACATTCATATGCTGATCTGTGTGTACTTGTCTTCGTAATATGAATGAAAATTTATATGATTTTATGTACAGCTTAACGACCTAATCACCAGTTATTCATATGTATTTCAACAACGTTACAACATTGTACTTCGCTTTGGGAGTTTCTCATTTGTACACCGAACCTCAAATCGATTTATAATTGGAACACGTACCCGTGGGAGTAGGAGAATTTTAATGTATTCCGTTATATTTCACAAAAATATTTTTTACCGTAGAAGATTCGAAATTAAACTACTATTAAAATAGAGAATAAAATTACGAAAGTTTACAATTATTACTGGAAATCAATGCTGTCACTCATTTTGAACATTTTAAAAGAACATAGTTTCTAATGTATTGAAATTTAATTTCTTATGAATAGTTTGAAACGTTGTAAATAGTTGTAAAGAGCCTGGAGAAAATTCCAACAAAATCCTCCTACAATGGGGAAGCCGTGTTAGACATGGAGTTAGTGAATGCAGATGGTGGCATTGGAAAAGTCCGGGTTTCCCGAGCACAGTGGTGATATCAGAAACCGGGCCCCAGCCATGAGGCTCCAGAAAAATGGGGTAACGAAGTTTTGGGCGCGGGTTCTTTTTATACGCCTATTAAACATGGAATTGTACGTGGAGGGTGAACTTGGAAAGGTTTGGGTCGTCTGAGCACAGTTGTAACGTCAGAAATTTTGCCTTTGTCTCAAACGACCAAAAATGGTGTCCCGAAATTTTGAGCTTGGCTTCATTCTATTTTTCTATTGTGGTGTTGGAAAGCTCCGGGATCTGAGACCCCAGAAATGAGGTCCCAAAAGTTTGGGTTCGGGTCTCTTTTATTTGCCTATTTAACATGGTGTTGTACTATAGTGTTAGCGTTTGAAAGATCGAGGTCGATTAACGAAAGCGGTAATGTCAGAAATTGGGCCCTGGCCTCGAAGCTCCAGAAAATGTGGTTCCGAAATGTTGGGCTCGAGTCCACTCTATTTCTCGTTTATGCATGGAGTTGTTGCATACAGATGGTGACGTTGGAAATATTCGATTCCCGTTAGCACAGTGATGGTCAGGAACCGGACCCCCACCATGAGGTCCCAGAAATTGGGTCCCAATGTTTTGGGCATGAGCCCCTTCTATACGCCTATTAAACATGAATTGTTGTACGAGGGTGATGAAAAACTTGTATATTTCTAAAAAAAAAAAAAAAAAAAACGTATCTTCCTTATAATTATTAGATAATAATCTCAGCTCCTCAACACGTATAAAATATATCGAAGTTATATTTCAGCAAAAGAAAAAAACGATTACCATAATACATCTATTTGCATGTGTAATGATTGAAATGTATTATACTTTGCTTCCCTCCCAAATAAATAAATAAATAAATAAATAAACGAATACAGTCGATAAGCGTAAATCTGGCAGAACCTATTTTCCGAAATCTAAAGCAAATCACGCAGATTGTTTATTGCTTGTTCGAGATTGTCCACATTACATTTTCGGTTTTTCATTGTTTGTAACTAACTTATACCATAACAGAATTTCCCGTTACGAACAAATTACACGTAGGTATGCGCCTATGTGTCTCGTCTCGAAGACTTCTGAGCCGCGGTGGCTTAGTGGCAGAGGGTTCACACATGATGCGTGGGCACGCGTTCTATACCAACTTGCGCCAAGTGGGGTTTGTAGTGAACAAACACCGTGTGTGAGGGCTTCCTCGGAGTTTCTTTTACCCACAACTTTTTCATTTCACCATTCCATTTATTCTCATCATCTCCGTCTCGTTTAGCCTACCCTGGATGACAGTCGGACATAAAACTTGAATTTTTCATTTTCACATTTAGAGACCCTGTGTCTGTGTTCCTTGAGTGCCCCAAATGCTAAATAATAATGGGTTGGAAGGCCCATGAAATGTACTACCTGGTATACCCATTATCTCAACTTGCCCAAAAAGTTAAGGGCTCACGTTAAGTTAGCGCCCCAAATGTTTGGTTTTCACACCTTATTAACTATATTGGCTCAAAAGATGAAATTTGTTAGCCCGTCTTTATCTCGACTAGTCCAGAAAGTTGGGAGGCTCTGGTGGATTAGCCCCCAAATTTTCGGCGCCCATATCTCATTAACTATGGGAGAACGAAAGCTGAAATTTGGTAGCCCATCCAGTCCGCAGACAGTACTATGTGGACCATTCATTTTCTGGACCAGCCCAGAAAGTTGGTGGGGGGGTGGGGGGAGAGCTCACGTTAAATTAGTGCCCGAAATCTTTGGCGCGCATATCTCGTTAACCCTTTCGGGACAAAATCGATTTTGGAGTTTTCGTGGACTTTTAGTTAATGATTTATTGCCCAAACACTGTTAGCCCGACTGATATCGTTTGTATTTTAGAAGAGGGACATGGCTATTTTTTGGTGTAAGTTAGATTGCAGTGTTGCAAACGGGAGGGATTATTGAGAAAAATGTAGGAGTGAAATTTAAAAAAAAATCCCTAGCCGAATTTCATGATTTTTCTAGCTGGCAACACTGAAGCCACATGGGTTCAAGTCACCTAAAAAGAATTCTTTAGTATGTTGAGAAGGAACAGTAAAAACCTGAAGTCGCTGGCATACAAAGAGAGAAAGAAAAAATTATCTCTTATAATACACATGAAATTTTGGCACTTCTTACGCGTCAGAAGCAAAAATCAGCATACATGGTGGTTCACCGGCTTTCCTAATTATCCAATCGTGCTCCTCTATGGTGCGTTTTGTAGGCCAAGAATGATTTCAGACAGTTGTGCGTTGGTTCGAATATGGCCAACGACACTGAAATAATAGGGAGGGGAAGTATACATTTCCCAAATTTCTCAGAAAAATTAGAAATAACATTTTCTGTAGCTGGCAACATTGCTATCAGACAGACGCAAACAATTTTAAAGTAACATTTAGCCTACCACTAACATATTCAGCTAGTATCATGATGATATCTCTCAAATTAGCATGTAATTTTAAAAAATATATCATTTTACCTAGAAAGTCACTATTATCCTTAAAATAATGTAATATGGTATACTATAAGACCTGAATTGTAGGGTCCCTAATTATCCAAGTGAAACTTTTTATAGTGCGTTGTGCAGGTCAAGGATGAGGCTTCCAGAATCTGGTATGTTCGTTCCAATGTAGCCAATAGAAGAAAAGGAAATAAGAGGCAAATTTTAGAAGCGAAAAAGGGAATTTTTTACCAAAAGTCTGGAAATAAATAGTTCTATGGCTGGAAATACTGCTACGAGACAGATGCAAACTATCTTAAAATAAATCTCAGCCCACCACTAATATATCCTGAAAGTACCATGTCGATATTGAATAAACGAAGCTAGTAATTTAAAAAATAATAGATTATGGTAAATATAAAAGTGAGAAAAATCAAGGATTAGAACCTTAATACGAAAATGAAATGAAATGATCTTTGAGTTTCACGTCCTACGGATATGCCGGTTAGGCTAAAGGAGTCGGTGATGATGAGAAATGAATGAAATGGTGGAATGAAAAAAGTAAGAGGAAACGGGAGAACCCCGAGAAAACGCACGCACACGATGTTTAGAACTAAATACGAATTTATGGTGCGCCACCTAATTACCCAATTGCAACGATCAGTGCCCACGTTTGTTCAGTAAGGACCGATGTTTGACTGACGTAGTTCACTTGCGCTCGGACGTATAGGTACGGAATTATAAACATAAACTTCGAAAATTTCGAATTTTTTGCCCACATTTAGAGAAATTTAATATAATACATAGGTTCCAGGTCGCTTCCTTCCCTCCCCATTCCTTTCTCCTCCCCTTCAATGATTGTGTGCTCGCCGAGGGACGTAATCTCTTCAACGTGACGGACTTAAGGTCAAAGATGCTGGTAATGTCGATAACTCTGTATAATAAATAAATATCCGAGATCTAAGACTTGGATGAATTATTGTTGCCTAGCAGACTCGTGAAATTCGTTGGAGCTGAGTTTCTTGAAGCTCGTCAAAACGTACAGTATTTCCATGTGTTTTGTTTCATCTTGAAAATAAAAATGCGCTTCTCATATCTGCCACCATACAAATTTTAGTCAAAATCGGATTATTCATTTCTCATGGGCATTCCCTGCCTCATGGGCAACACTAATTCCATCGATTGCGAAAAATACATATTATCCTTATGACTGGTGTTCGTAATCAATGAAAGTACTAAAAAGTAATAAAACGATTGAATTATACTTAGGTACATAGGCGTAGCAAGAAATATACAATAGGAGGGGAAACATAACAAATACATTATTATTAACATTATTATTATTATCTTCCTATTTTGTAGAATAAATTTTCACTTCTTCCCGTACCTCAAGCAATCGTTTATACAGTTTCTTCGAATTCGGTTACGTTAGCACAATTACTTCTGTAGATGAACTCAAATCGGTAGAAATGACACACTACCAGGGACGTAAGCAGGGGGTTTCGTCCTAGTCCGAACACCTCAATCCGAAATTACCACTTTTCTGTAAATTTAGTCTAATATTAGGGGTGATTTTACAAATTTGAAAATAATTTATCTTCACATTGAATTTGGACCCCTCCTCCGAAGTAAATTCCTGCGTAGGGTACGTGCCACCATACTACTATCTTTAATTTCAGTAAAAATCCTTTCGTTTTCTTGCCCCCAGGATAACTATATACTCTGCCAGTTAATATTTTCTAAACATTTGGAGTGATGTATCGTCATATGTATAGATTAACCTCTTCCACACAGAGAATATTTCTTTTCCAAGATTTAAATAAAACTGTTTTCCATTTCCATACAGAATTCAATTCATCTAAGATGACCAAAGTTTGTGCGCTCACCTGCTCAGACAAGTTCTTCCTCCACCAACGGTTGTGCTCGATGTGGCGGCCACGAGCCTGGACTATCGCCCTGCAACGCAATTGACACTGAAGCATTGCGCGTAGAAGTTGTGTGAGGGGAATTGTAGACCACACCGCTTGACAAGCTTTCCAGAGCCATCTATGGTAGTGGGACGCCTATGTGTGAGTCCTTGTTTCAGAAGGCCAAAGGCTCAGAAATCCATTGGCTACGCATCTGGTGACTCCACAGGTTTGAACGAGAAGGGTATAACAGACACATCAGTCTCCGTGGCCATACGCCAATAATACGCGACAGAACTGCGAACATTATGACTGGATGCTTTGACCATGTGGATCCACACCTTCTGGATGTCCCTGCCATAAAACTGTGGGATGTGCGTTCTGTATAAGGGTTCCATGATGTTCGTTTGAAAGTAGGCTGCATTTACCTTGTCCTCGAAATTCACACGATGCATTGGCAACTTCCTACTGGCGCAGAAACCTTCCACCATCATGAAGCAATTCGAAAACTTCTCGCGACATTCACGGACGGACTCGCCGTGGCTCTTCGCATCATGTGGTGAATAAAAAATGGCCCTGGGCTTATTGGTGTCATCAAGGTAGATCCAGGCTTCATCCAGAGTGACAACCCACTACCATTTGTCATCTGAAAGGTACTGTTCATACAACTTTCTTGAATCTCTCTTGAATGTGCCTTGGTGATAAGTTATGACCCATCGCCTTATGTCGTTTTTTTTTATTTGCAAATTGTCCTTTATGATGCGACACACTGTGCTCTGTGACTTCCTGCATGAGATGGCAAGGTTGCTTTGGGTGGGTGGATTCTTCTTCACAACTGCTGCCCTGATGTTTCTCAAACGCGTGGTTTCCTGGCTGGACATGCCCGTTTCTTCTTCACTCTCACGAGTTGATCTTGATATTTAGGGCCGGTGATTTTACAGCGCTATTACCCTTCCTACTGCACGCCTGCTGATATTGTTGCTGCTTACCGCACACATTTTCACATTCACTGACTCATTGCATTTTGCATCGGAAAGTGCACATATGTGACCTCCGCAATAAGGTGTCACTTTAACAGACACACTAGCTGATCACCACAACTTCCATAGCGGTGTACGTAACTCACTACTGGATTTACGGGCTACTGACTTCTGGTTCCTTCTCCTACGCTGTGCTCGTCAACAGCTCTGTAAAATTGACCACCTTAGGTGAACTGACCTTCTGTAGTATATGAAAGACTCAATGGGAGGGGCTACAACCTGCCCCCCCTTCGGTACGCTACTGCCTAGGTATATGACATATTTAAACGGCATGTGTTGAGTAATAGAAAAGATCTTTTCGCAAACTCTCTTCAGTGCATTTTCAATTTACAAATTGTGGTTAGGTCATTATTAGGTAAGTAAGTGTAGGCTCAGAAATACGTCTCCATCATCATGAGACATAACAAAATGGAATGAAACTTTATTTGGCAGGCCTGTACACGAGATTGTACCAGAAAACAGAAACTCAGCACCAATATCGAATAGGAATATTTAGACCTATACATGTGAGCATTTACATTCATTTATGAAATACTAGCTGAAATGCCCGGTCTGCACAGGGAAATATAGTTATGGGAAGTGTCTTAAGGTATACTTGAACTTAATTTCTCCTTCCTGAAATATTTTATTTTTGACATAAAGTTGAAACCACTCTCCATTGAACCCCGCCCTAGGATCCACACCCCAAAAAATTAAATATAGGCCTACTATAGTCTTTTCCAGACTATTATGTCCTTGATGAATTTAACTAGAAGGAACTTATATATTAAGTTTAATCTTCCTAACATAAGGGTCTCGACAGATATTCTCCCGAGTTCGATCTCCGGTGGGATTCGTGTCGTTTTGATACACGCTAAGTTGTAGATCCACGTCTTACATGGAGTCGCTGCTGAAAGAGACATTATTCTATATATATCCTCACCTCGTAATATATTATAATTTTGCATTACTTTTTACCCCCTTTTCCATTTTTAACCTTTTCCTTCCCCTCTTTCTCCCCCTTCCCACAAGATGCGCACCAAAAATTCTAAATAGTCTACGTTATCTTCCAGACTACGATATCTTTAGTAAAGTTACTAGAAGGAGCTTATATATCAAGTTTCATCAAGGCCTTAACCTTTGATCTTGAATATTCAAAATACCCCCTCTTCATTTTTTTAAAAAAACATATTTTATAAGTCCAATATAGTAGCACCGACATGACAAACATAAAGATGGCACACCAGGGGCATCGTACAAAAAAATAATTATCCACATCGCTACATCACCAAAAATCACGAAAAAAGCACTTTAATGCATCTTAAGTACCGTTTACTCTTATAAACTTGAAAATTAATTTTACTAACAAGGGATGTATGTGGACTCGGACGGAAGAATCCAAATGAAACCATGTGGGTTATATAGGAGGCATCTTTGTGTTCGGATATAGGGTGAACTATTCATCTTGATACGCCTTTATAACTTTTAAGCGAATAGATGCATAACGCTGGGATTTTTCACATATACCCTACAAATATCGGCAAGGTGATATTTTCTGGCATACTCTTCAATACCACCAAATTAACAGTGTTGCCAACCCATCACAAAGTTATATTTTTTTCAATGGCACTAAGTCAGGTTATTATAGATTTCAAATCTACTTTTAAAACAAGAACAAACAATATCACACTTGTTGTTCAGTATTGCAAACTAAGGAAGCTACAGCATCACATACATTCACAAATGTAGAAATTTTATAGTCCTCTACATGAGTGATAACTCAAGTGAGACTGACGGGACAATACACGTCCAGCGTACGTTAGTGCAGTATACTACTGTCATATGTCATGGTATGACATATTTCGAATAAATACGAACAAAGCTACAAGGATTTGAAAATTTGACTTTAAAAAGCTTTATTTCAAAAAGTCCTCATATAAATATCACATCTAATTATACAGATTAGTTGCAAAAGACGTAAAGATCATAATGCTATTTACTGCAATTTGATATTTTAAACCATTTTCAAGATATAATAATTATTGTAAAAGTTGTCAACTCAGCTGAAAATCTTGTAAATGTGAGAACTTGTTGTAATTACACCTATCAGAAACTGTTTGTGAGATGTCAAAGAAAGATTTCTTGCAACTACGTTATTTTAATATTTCCAACTTTAACAATAACTATTATATCTCCGAAACAGTTTAAAATATCAAATTCCAGTAAACGACATTATGATCTTTACGTCTTTTGTTACTAATCTATGTAATTAGATGTGATATTTACCTGAGGACTTTTTGAAATAAAGAAAATGACTATAAAATTTGAATATTTTTGAATGTTTGTGATGCTGAAGCTTCTTTAGTTTGCAACACAGAACAACAAGTGTGATATTGTTTTTTTTAATGTACATTTAAAATTTGTAATAACCTGACGTAGTGCCGTTTGAAAAAAATATAACTTTGTGATGGGTTGGCAATACTGTTAATTTGGTGGTATCGAGGAGTACATGAGAAAATGTCCCCTTGCCGAAATTTGGATTTTGAAAAATTTCAGCATTCTCTATTCATTAGTTTACAAGTGCGTTTCAAGAAAAATGGTCCTCCCTGTATATATTCCACACCTTCCATGGCTCTAATGTCACATACAATTTTTGGGACATTACTTTATCCTTTTCAATATCTTCCATGCGCTGTGCAACTTGAGTTATATGAACCTAATAGTATAAAGGAGTGCTCCATAATATTATGAATTGCAAATATCCAACACGTGTACAGAGTGATTCAAATTTTGGGATTGAAATTCAACGTTCTTTAGAGCTGACATTTTGTAACTTGCGTAATAATTTCATACATATTTTTTTCAACACGTTTATCGTTCAATTGTATTATTGTTCATGTTTATTTGTCATGTTTTGCACCTAGGTAATGCTTGTTAGCTATTCTAGCATTAAGTCCCTTCGGAGAACATTGTACAGTTGTTGTTAGGATACTGGTTCAGCATAAATAGGGGCGATGAATGTTTTCAAAGTCGGCACTAATCGTGGAAGAGAAGGAAGAAGACAGTATATTGTAATTTTTTGTTTGTAACATACAAGTTATGTATCATTAATCAAATATATGGTGTTATTCTTAGTGTGGTAAGAGTAAAGAGTAAATTCACACCAATCTTGTGTATGTATTTTATTTGGTGTACTAAGAGGTATTGTTGCATTACCATTTTTTCATTATCCATTCATTCCATCAATTCATTTTCTGTGTTATAATCGTTTCCTTTAGGTAACATACAGGGTGACACACGGGAGACGGATAGTGTTGAACAGCGTAGTACTGAGAGTGTGGTGGTGAGAGGTGGTCGTGGTGGGGATAGTTCCGGTCTACACAATAGGCCATTTCATTACTCACTCACTGCTCAGTCACTATGGAGCAGTGGAACTTAAAACGTCGATTGTTTGTCTATGACAGTTTCGTGAGAAGTGGTGAGTTTATTACAGCTACGCAGCGATTGTTTCGTGCGCGGTTCAATGTCGGTTGACATGGAGCTGTTCCGAGCCGTAACACAATCCTCAGATGGGTGAAAAACTTCAGATCGACTGGAAACACACTGAATAAGAAGCATCCTGGCCCGAGACGCAGTATAACGAGATTAACGACACCAGAAAATATTAAAAGGGTAAGGGAAGCGGTACTCAGAAGCCCAGGGCAGTCAGCTAGACATCATGCTAGTGACCTACGAATCAATCGTGAATCGGTTAGACAATTCTTAACAATTTTTATAGAGGTAGTTGGTGAGTACTTCAAATTATATGCCCTTAGCAAAACTCCATCTATAAAAACTGTTGCGGAAGTACCGCGGGATTTTGAAACTATGATTTTTGGATAGCTTATTAGTTAGCTCCTATAGCTTTGGATAGCTAATAGATATATATTAGTTTCGAATTAATAGTATTTGAGGTAGAGGCAGCTGAAACGATTAGTGACACTATCGTTTCAGCGAAGCACAAGTTCAACCGAATGGACCTGGAAACAAAGGAGCACAGGGACGGGGATCCATTTTAGCTCGGTCTACGACCTCTCACCTCATGAGCCTACAACCATACCGAATTATTAATTCCTATTCCCATTTCAATCATGATAATTTTGAGGGCCAAATCATGTCCCATTTAAATAACATGGGAACGATTTTTCAGTTGCCCATAAAACCTCAATAAATTTGATTTTTTTTTTTATTTTTTGATGATTTACACCTATGATGCTATCGGAAAAGTACAAGGATACCGACTTTTAAGTTTTAATTCCAATTCTAGGTACCTAAAACATAAGATTTTATGTCAAAAAAAAAAAAAAAAAAAAAAAACATCCTTAAGAATAACATGAAAATTTTCTCCTTCCCATTAGACCTCCTAAAAATAAAAATATTCACTTTTGGCATTCGGTCATTTCCGAAAATGAACAAACATGGCAAATTTTAAGTTTCCATGTTAACCAGAGGTATGTGTTATTTTCTGTCAGTTCATATAGTTTTACCTGGGGGCCCCACCCCCAGCCCCCGCAGTTTGCTCGGCCTGTGGCCTCGCATTTCTTATCTATCAGCCTTTTCATCAACAGTGAATTTCGTGCACTTGCTCTTCATATTTCCTAAATCTGCTCATTCGGATGCTTCGCCCCCAAACACCGTCTTTGCTCGGCCTACGGCCTCGCACCTCTTGAACCCACAATACTCTTGTTTCTTTTCCTATTTCAACTATGTAAAAGATAAGATTTTGTATCCTAAGAAAACGCCCATTTAAATTGCATGGGAATTTCTTCACCCCCTTTAGACCCCTAAAAAATTAAAAAATATTCACTTTTGGCAATTTTCCTGTCGGTTAGTCCTGGAATGCTACAATCATGCAAAATTTCATCATTCTACTCCTGCCGGAAGTGCCTAAACATTTTGGGGTGTAGAAGAGTTTTCATATAAATAACATGGGAAAGATTTTTCAGTTCCTTATAAAAACAGTATAAGGTTGGAATTTTTTATATCTGATGATTCACTTACGTAACGCTAACGAAAACGTACAAGCATACCGAATTTTAAGTTTTTATTCCAATTCTAAATAACTAGAACATGAGTTTATGTTTAAAAAAAAGGCCCTTTTAAATAGCATAGGAAAATTGTTCATCCCTTCTTTAGACACCCTAAAAATTAAAAATATTCATTTTTAGCTATTTTGCTGTGGGTTTGTCTCGAAAAGCTACAATCATGCCAAATATAATCATTGTACCCCTACAAGAAGTGCTCAATAATTTATGTCAGCTCATGTAGTTTTACATATAGTTAAGATATTCATACAATTTTATGGCGCCATCAACAGCCTTAAGCCCGTCACGTTTGAGGAATGAGTCTCTCAGCGAGCATAGAATCCGGGGAAAGAAAGGGAAGAAAGGAATGAGGAGGGGAAGGAAGCGGCGTGGAGCCTATATGTGAGGTACCATCCCGGCATTTGTCTTGTGTGAATGAGGAAAACCCAGGAAAAAAACCTCACCCGGAATGGCTGGCTTGAAAAAAGATCTGTACACCTTTTCGACCTAGTGGTCCTACTGGGAATCGAACCCGGCACCGCTCTTGCCTTCGGCGCGAGCGTTAGCAACTAAGCCACAGGGGCCACAAATTGGAATTTAAAAAATAATTAAAATTTCGTATTGTAGGGTCTGGATATGGTTGTCTATGAAAATTACAATAAATAAATAAAATAACAGTTTAAAACTTTAGTTGTGTTTTATGGAGAACTGAAAATCATTCCATGTTATTTCAATTTAAAGCACCCCAAGGTATTTATGGAACATTTTCTACACCCAAAAATGATTAGGCATTTCCAGTAGAACTACAACGATTAAATTTGGCAAAGTTTGTAGCCTCCTGGAACTATATAGAAAATTTCCAAAAGTGAATATTTTCCATTTTTAGCAGCTTTAAAGAGACAAAAAACTGTGTAATTTAAATAGACTTTTTGGATGTACAAAATCTCATATTTTAGGTACCGTAATTGAAATCGGAATAAAAACTAGGAAGTTTGGTATGTTAGTAGGTTTAGGAGGCGCGAGGCCGTAGGATGAGGAAATTTTGTATCTGGTGACAAATTCCCACCCACTTAAAACTAGACTAATTATATAAAGATTCAACTGTGCCAATTGCCAAGTTCGTAAAGAAATTAAAAATCACAGGAACTGGGTAAATAAGAAAATACTAATCCAAATGTCAATTGAAAGTAACGGCAGCCTTTTAAGTAAGTATTGGCAACAACGCATTTTAATTTTTCAACTTGGTCAGAAGTTAGCAGGGTTGGAAAAAATACAGTTTTTTTTTAAACAATTAACGTTCACATGAAATAGGTGTTTAAAACATGAAAAAGGCGTTTAAAATGTTTTAAGATGTTTTAAAACACACACGAAAAAATACATGTTTTAAGCATTTTGAACGGTTTAAAACATGGTTTAAACATATTTCAAAATCGTGTAATCACGTATTTATTAAGACTTTTTTGCTCTTGCAACCGATCTTTTCATTTATTTTATTCTCTTTAAGACTACACAGTGTTGGGTACAGAATATTTCAGTATAGATTAGTAATTCTCAACTTATTTCATATAACGACCCCTTTTATTACACCCTCTTGCCAGTGACTCCCATAAGTATTTTCTTGGATATAGTAAGCTTTTAAGGTAGATTTTAAAATTTGCCCGCTATAGAGGTTTCACAGCGAACATGTTTGCTTAGTATTCGAAATTTCAAATACAAATGGTGTCATGTTACACGAAGGCTAGAATTTTACCAGAAATGCTGTTGTGCGGTTATTTTAACCCTAAAGAAAATCATTTCGAGTTACAGCTTCTGAAAGTTTTGTAGTTATGCCTTTAGGGGCTAAGCTAGCGTTTCGTGGAGGTGGGTGAGATTTTTGTTGCAAAATTATTATTTCATAACACTGATGCTAATAAAATTATTTTATAATAATAGGGCTACGTTTTCGAAAAGTAATGTTTGAAGCACACTTCATGTTGTGCTAACTTTATATTTTCTATGTAATTGGTTGTTTTTTGAGTCAAGAATTTATTGACGAAAGGTAATATTTGGAGGGTTCAGAGCACAATAGATCCAAATCCATTTTCTATAAATTTAAGTTCTCCTCAGCAAATGAATTTTATTTCAAAACGTAATACTTCGCAGTCAAGAATCCAAAACAAATGTAACTAAAACCATGCGAAAAGGCGTGGGATAGTTTCATATGATAGCCGCTAGTAGGGGCGTCAGTGGAACAGGAGGGCAACCGCCCCCATCGCACCTTGCATTTCAGATTTTGGGGACAGCAAGACAGTTTTAGAAATATTTTGATAAGCAAAGTCCAACAGAATAAACTTGATGTCCTTATATCGAATAAATACGAAGAACATACAGATGATTAAAGCTGCGAAGTTGCTTAGGTCCAATTTCCTGAATTTTAAGCAGGCCCGAAACTCGAAAGTAGAGCCACCTTTGAAATCCTTGGGTAAAAAAATATACAAGAGAGCAATATAGGCCTATAGCTCCTTACGGCCAATGGAAATGGATTATCACTGATCAAAATCCGTATTTATTCGGTGTAAGGACTTCAATTTTTAACTGTTGGACATTGCTAAGCAAAATGTTTCTAAATCTGCATTTCTGCCCCAAAAATCTGAAACTCAGGGTAGAAGACGGATGACTTCTAAACGAACGCCCCTGTCTAGCGGCAATCATACAAAATTCTAGATTCCTTTTTTTCATGTAGTTTTTCTTTCTTTCATCTCGGATTCGTGGTTGTGAAAATATGACATCTTACGTTGGTGTATTCTTTTCGACACATTATGCATTTATGTAACGTAATTACGCATCATTGACTATGATATTCGGAGCTTGACTTGTTAATCATTCCCACGCTGCAGCATACACAATGCAAGTATAATGTTAATATCTTAAATTTATATGTTAATATCTTAAATTAATATCTTAAATTAGCCCTCCTCCCCATTCCGTCAACGCCCTTGTCTAGCGGTTGTCCTATGAAACTCTAGTCCACAACGCTTTCACGTGGTTTTTGTATCATTTATTTCATACCCTATGCTACAAAGATATTACGTTTCTGAGCAAAAATGAATCTTTCTGAAAATGGACTTGGATCCCTTGTGCTCTAAATATTGAGTTGGAGCCAAATTGAAAAAATGAAATGAAATCTTTGAGTTTTACGTCCCACGGTTATGCCGGTTAGGCTAAAGGGGACGGCGATGATAAGTAATGAATGAAATAGTGGAATGAATAAAGTGGGAGGAAACGGTAGAACCCCGAGAAAACCCACGCACACGGTGTTTGTCCACCACAAAGTTAACTTGGCGGGGAGGAGTCAAATTTATCCTGCAACCCAAGTTTTTTCGAAACACACAAAATTAGTTTATTTAGTTTGATTGATTACATGTTGCATCAGTAGCAAGGCTATATGAGACAGGGCTTTTTGTTTAAAGTGGGATCCGAACCACTAATTTTGAAATTTTACGTGGGATCGCAGTCAAAATCTATACAGCAAATTCCGACGTCTCGTGTCTCTATCCTCAAAATTTAATGTTAAAAGACTAAATATTGCACCCTGTAGCGTGGTACATACATACATACAGACGAACAAATTGAGATCAAATTGTCCCAGACCTTGACGTTCAGCACTAACGTTATAATAAGTATCACACTTGGTTAGTTACACGAGCGACTACCATACCTTGCGTTTCTCACCTGGTCTCTTCATACAAGATATGCTAAGTTGTAAAGTTTCAAAGAAAATTTAGAACTGTGGTGGGGAAGAGGTACGAAATAAAATTTTCCTAATATAATGAAAAAGATATTGTTGATACAAAATTAATTGTTACCTGAAGTTTCCAGTTGCATCTCAGCCACACCACTGACGTTAGATTCATCAGAAGCAATTTTCGGATCAACATTTTTACCATTTGTTTGGGTTTCCATTTTTTACCAAGCATTGCATATTTTGTAATGATTTTCGTTCTTTGAACTAAACCACCCATTTCTTTCTTACACGTTTTGCAACAAGCTCCTATGATCGTTTACTTATCTGATGGAGTTTGAGTTACTCTAATAAATTTGCACCAAATCATGTCCTTTTTTTCTTCCCGTATAACTCATGTTAAACGATTCCATGTTGTTAAACGGTTCCACGGAGACTGAGAACCAACATGTACTGTACAAACGAATGCCTGCGATATTTCAATTTCAGAACCTCAACTTAGCAAATAATCTGTTGTTTGTTTTCTGAATACAACACAAAACTTTGTTTCCGTGATAATTATTTTATTCATTTTTTTAAATATCAGTTCTACAAGTAGTCCAATCTTCGACTACGACACTTTCTCGCAAGTTAACTGAGAAGCATTTAAACAACGCAATATACGTTAAAAATAAGGGGGAAAAGAGACAAAATAAATTGTAGATCACCACATTGACTGCTGTAGCCACGATAAATCAAAACATTCACATGGGACGAAAATAGTCTTCTGATTGGGGAGCACTTTTGGACAGTTCTCTTGCTCTGGAAGTTTTTTTCAAAAATAAAATAAAATGCAAATAAACATATGTTTAAGACAAGTATTCAAAATACACGTGTTTAAAACAAAATGTTGAAAACGTAAACAAAATTTGTTTTAAACAAAATCAATCGTTTAAAACAAGTTTTAATAATTTGTTTTAAATATTTTGTTTTAAACAAAACAACCCTGGAAGTTAGTAAATTTGGGACGAAGCCCAAACTAGCAAAAACTTAAACTAATTACTTGAACCTTCAATTGTACCACCTGCAAAGTCTATAAAAGAAGTGACAATTCACAGCAACTAGGTAACTAAGAAAATGTTAAGCTAAATCAATTGAACGTAACCACAATCTTCTGAACAAGGCATTTGCCAACTTGATCAGAAGGTGGGGACTTTGGGGGGAGGTTCTCCTTTCTCCCCCTTTCTCCCTGCTGAGACCTCCTGGGTTAGCTTTCTGGGCCCTCCTGAATAAGTCATAGTCCCCCAAGAAAAACTTCCTGTGTACACCCCTGTATGATTATTTAATTATTTTTGTCACTATTTTATTTGTCAGTTTCGTTTCTATGCAGTTTGGATCGTACGCACTGTGGATTCTACGCAGTTTGGATCCTACGCAGTCTGAATCCTACGCAGTGGATTTTACGTAGTTGTAGATAAGAACTGTCAACATTTTATCAAAGGCTTTCTCTAGATCAAAGAGAATGAGACAAGATGGGTAAACAGAGTTATAGTGGTTGGTAGTAGAGATGCAAGGGCTCGGAAAAAAACCGGCTTTTTTGGGAAAAAACTCGGTTTTTTCTGCTTTGCTTTTTTGCTTGGGAAATTTTGGGCTTTTTTCAAAATTCTGCTTTAAAACGATAAAGCAGACTTTGTTTCGCTTCTCTATAACACAGAAAGTCATTTAATTAGTGGTTGATGCCGATAATAATATAAAACCTCGAAAGTAAACCATGAATTTCGAAAAGATATTTTAAACAATTTTACTTCAACATTTTTACATTATGAATTCCAAAGGAATAACCAATGTATATAATAAACACATTTTAACCTCCTATATACAAAAGTAAGCAGAGTTGGCAAGAACCATGGTTGTTTCTGAAAATGCCAAAAACCCGTTTTGGGGGGGGGGGCAGTTTAAACCAGGTTTTTTGATTTAGATATTTTGCTTTATGTATTTGTATTACATATTCACAGAAATAAGTTTGTTTCGCCTTGGTGTTATTATTCAACAACGGGGTTATGCTGGAAGAGGTCCCATAAGCTTAAAGAAGTCCGGTCAGTAAATTTCTTAAATTGAGAAACTCCCGCCCTAGCCATCGGGAAAATCCCGTCATTCTTTTAAATGTAAAACAATAACGGGAAAATCCTGTAAAATTTAAAGGTCAACGTATTATAATCAGTACGCTAGAACTGAGTGACACACAATCATAGTCAACGTCTTGCGAATAAAATCAGAAAAATAAACACACTGCTGAACAAGACTGCACTTATTTAATATAAAAACACATTTACACCTGACGTTTCGATCTTCTATCCAAGATCCTCATCAGACGTACACTCACGTCCTCATCAGACGTTTATTTTTTTTAGTTTAAACCAGTTATTTAAAAAAAAAAACAGCTGGTGTAAACGAGCCAACCCTAAAAGTAAAAACTTCTTTCAAAAAATACACAAATAAATAGCAAAATTGTATGTAGTATTTTTACTTCAAAATATTCCATACCCTCTTTTTGAAACAAAATAAAATTAAAATAAAACATAAGAGAAATACTTAGATTTGTATGATACAATTAAAGGCTGCACATGGTTCTGTATATTCTTGAAATTCTACAGTCAAGTTTTTTATAACCATCATCAAGGGCGCCCATCAGGGGGGTTAAGGGGGGCGCTTGCCCCCCCTAGAGGAAAATGTACTTCAGAATATTGAAAATCCAATAGGATTTTTACATTAGTTACAGCAAAATTTGAAACTTTTTGAAACGTCGCTTATACTTCCCCTCCTTGGAAATCACAACATGGGCGCCCTTGACCACCATCACGGTTTACCCAGTCCTCAAGTTTTCTGAATTTTTAACAAGAGGGATTCAACATATCATTACGGAACAAACAAACAAACAAACAAAAAAAAGACTACGGAATATATTTAAGTTAAGCTAAATACAACTGCACAACAAACGTGACTGAGTGGTTGGCTTTTGCGCTTCTATCGGGAAGTCCGGGATTCAACCCAGCATTCGACCATTCTGACAAAGCCTTCCTTCATTCCATCTGAGAATGTAGAAATAGTGCGTGTACTGGCCGACTAGGAGTGTAGGAGTTGGCCGACTTCCTTTCTTATTGTTTTTAAATCGTTATTATTACTAATTACCAGCAGTGACGGTTTTGCGAAGGTTAGAGGATCGGTCTTTCGGACTGAAGCCTGTTCTCCAAAGTTGTGGAATGTCTAAAACGAACGAAATATCTATTAGTTATGCCTTTACTCATAAACTTTAAGCTCCCGTCAAATAAAAATTACGAATATTTAGAAAAACTAAACATTAGTAGTAAGAAAACCCCTCCCAAAACACTTTTTTTAAATTCGCCACTGATTCTCAGTATAAAATGATCTTCAAGGTTGTATCCGGAAGATTATTGCTAAACATATAAACGAAACGAAATATTAGTTATGCCTGTACTCATAAACTTCAAGCACCTCCCAAATAAAATTAGGACTTTTTAGAAAGCGAAACAATCAGAGAAACCCCTCACAAAGTACTTTTCTAAATCCGCTATTGATTATTTGTATAAATTGGTATTCAAGGTTGTATCTGGAAAATTATTGCTAAATCATTGCACAACTACGTATAACAGAAATGTGGAAATACGGTTTGACGGACATATTGAAAAACGTATGCTTTGACGGATATATAGAAAAACGTAAGTTTAACTTTCGTGCTAGAAGCTGGAGTACTAAGCTCTTAGAAATGAAACACGGATGACAAACTAAAATGATCTAGAGAAGGAAAAAAATGTCGATAACTCAAAAGTTAAAATAAAGTTAAATAACCTGTAAAATTGCCCTCAAATACTACATTCTTC
Organism: Thermobia domestica; assembly: GCF_964235325.1. Classification (NCBI taxonomy): domain Eukaryota; kingdom Metazoa; phylum Arthropoda; class Insecta; order Zygentoma; family Lepismatidae; genus Thermobia; species Thermobia domestica. The sequence continues at coordinate 148,867,731 of NC_137467.1, read as the reverse complement.
ATGTTAACTTTAATTCGTAAAATATGTGCTCCATCCATCTTGATGGTGAATTACAGAGCTAAATAAGACATTCAGGTCGTAGAAATCTTATCTAACTATAGAATATACTATAAGAAAGCTATTTGAATAGAAAAATCATGAAAATGAAAAAAGCCAAAATTTCCAAAATTCTCGGTTTTTTTCCAAAAAAGCCGGCTTTTTATGTGAAAAAAACCATCGATTCAAAAAAGCCGGCTTTTTTGCATCTCTAGTTGGTAGTGAGTGTAGTAAGACGAAGTAATTGGTCGTTTATGAACTACGAAGGTCGGAATCCAGCCTGATGACTGGGGATTATGTTTCGAGAGGCTAAATATGGATGTAGACGTTTAACAAGAATCCTTTCAACGATCTTACTGAAGGTGGATATTAACTGTATTGGTCTGTAGGACGAAAAATAAGACGGCGGTTCATTCGGCTTGGGAAACATAAGAGTTATGGAGACTTTCCAGTCCAGTGGATAAAAGCCAGTGCGGAATATGAAGGTATAGATCAATGAAAGAAGAATGGGGACTTCTTTAATGGCTATAGCTGATAGCATCAAAACCTGGAGCGGTATTGCGCTTCCGTTGAACAACAGAAGTAACCTCTTCTACTGTAATGGGAGTGGTGAGTGCGTGAGTAGGTAGTGTATGAGTATCAGCTGGTTGGAGATGTGGTGACTGAGTATTAACCCTATCAGCAGGATGAGTGCGAATGGCAGGATCTGATGTTGGTGGAGTAAAGATAGATTGAAGATCAGAAGCGAAAGCGTTGGCTTCGTCTTGCTGAGAATGGGAAGGCGTATTATTGATAAGAATTGGATAAGGTGTCTTAGTGAACTTGCCACATACTGCATTAAAACGTTTCCAGTATAACGTGGGATGGGCTGTGTCTGCAAGGTGATTACATGTCGTAATGCAATGGCGTTCCTTGTATGCGGTAATGTAATTGAGAACGGTTCGTTGGAGTTGGTGATGAAGACGTAAGTAGCAGGATTTCTAGTGCCCAGATATTCCCAATATCATTGGCGTGAACGACGTAACATAGCAAGGTATTGAGGTGGGAATTTAGGCCGAAAGGGTATGTACTCAGTTTGTAGAATGTAGAGTGTGGAGGTCTGTTGCATAACGGTGGTTATAGTATCAAACTGGGTAGTTAGTTCGTCGGAAGTGGTACGTGAAGAGATGGTTGGATGGCGGAAGAAAGGTAAGTGCGAAAATTATTCCAGTTGGCTTTATCATAGCGTGCAGAAGAACAAGGTGATGGTGCGGATGGCGAGTGAGCAAGACCAGTATGGTAAGTAAGTTTAATTGGAGCGTGATCACTGCCAAGCAAATCCAGGACTGTAACTGTGCAATGCGTAACTATTGTATTGGAGGTAATTCCTACAGCGGGTGTAGTATTAGATGCTGGGCAAGTTGGTGAAGGTAAGTCAAGTAGAAAACCTGTAGTGTTGGTCAGTATGAAATCTTGGAAGTGTGTACGTTCCTGATCAGTGCGACTGTTTATATTAATATCTGCGAGAATGATGAAATGCTTATAGGTGCTGGATGATATGGGAAAAGAAGTCGTATTGTATGGGTACGCTGGGCCGTACATATAGTAGCAAGAGTGATAGCAATACATTCAAAGTAGAGAGTTGCAATAACATATTCTGGTATGTTTAGTACAGGACTAGTGTGTTGTCTGAAAGAAAGATCATGCTGGAAACCTATGACTGCTGCGCCGTTTGCCCGTAACGTAGGTAAAAGGTTATCATGTCGAAGTAAAGGGAAATTTGGAATTCTACACTCTTTAGATGGAGTGAGGAAAGTTTCGTTCAAGAGAAATGCAGTGATATGTTCTTCAAGCAAAGGTGCATGGAAAAGGACTTTGTTTTTTGGAAGAGAATGGATATTCAAAAACAGAAAACCTAAACCCATGATTAGCAAAGAGTTACACTGGTGTTTCATAAGGAGTAGTATGAATATGGACATAATTGTTAGAATACGTGGCATAAGAGCTACATTAAAAGTCGATTTGGCGGCTAGAGTGAGCTGGTGATAAATTCTAGCAATTTACTAACGGTAACTGGATCATTGAAAGTAGTCGCGGTGTTTGTGGATGTAGACTGAGTGCGTAATGGAAATACTAGCTCTGGATGTGCTTCGTCTTGTGATGGTTTGCGTTTACATTTATAACTGTAGGCAGGATGGCGCTCGGTGCAAATGGAGCATTGAGTTGCAAGCTGCATGTTTGGACCAACTTTAGTGAGATGTAATCCAAAGCAGTACCCACAAACTGTGGGGTTTGTGCAATTTGCTTTTGCAAGACTGTTGTAGGTCTGGCATTTTTCGCAACGGAATGGTAGAGGCGGAGAAAGCTCAACTTGATGCTTTCTCTTGTAAATGAGTGCACCATAATCAGCACTCGTAACATGTAAGTGGGACCATTATTGTTACGTATGCGAATTACTTTGTCAATGGTGTGCCATTCCTGCTTTAATTCCTCGAGTATTTCTTAGTCAGAATACGAGGGATCGACTCCTCAGTTAACCACTGATAGCAGCGGAGGACGTTTGGGTAGAGGAACTTGCTTACGACGAGCGGTGTTGAGAGAAACCCGTGTAGAATTTTTTGCCAAATATCTCAAAAGATGCCTTATTACTGACGTTAGTTAAGAAATTAGCATCAGTAGATTTGAAAATGAACCCATTTTGTGTCTTGAAAACTTCAGTAATGGAAACACTGGGAAGGTATTTACTTAGTAGAAGAATGATTAACTTTTAGTTAGTGAACTTGGCGTCAAAATTTTGCAGTAAAAAACAACGAAGTGATGAAGAAGCAGAATGAGATGATGATGATCGGTGTGCAGTTGGTGTAACATCGGCTTTCATGTCGGATGAAGCTGAAGCGTTATCGATATGGTGTTTCTTGGGGGGAGGCGAGTTCTTGACCCTATCTGAATATTTAGTTTGGCTCCGTGGAGATCTGGATCGAGATCTAATAGAAGCAGTTGACATAGTGGAGGCAGTCAAGCCTTCTGAAGCTCGTCGATATCTTTCAACATAATTCCTCCGCTTCTCAGCCTTCGTGGAGGGAGCCGATGGGCTAGCGAAGACTGGGGGTAATTCTCCGTGGCGACATTCCAGAAGTATTACACTGACTGAGCCTGGGTCGTTCATCGTAAAGGTCAATTACTGGCACAAGCCTTCGATATTCTGAACTTAAGCGTGTGTAATGAAAATGACAATGATGAAATGTATTGATGTAGAGGTGGGGCAACCTGTCCAGATAGTTGTTCAGGGGGAGCAGCCCCTGCCTCGATCTGTAGAACAGGTTGCTTATGGCTTGATCACTCTGACAGACGGTTCGAGCAAAAGATACAGAGAAAAAGCTCAGGATCAGAAAAAGGAAAAATCTTTACAAAACACGTCACTGTTCTGTCAGTGGCGCTTCAGAGCCGAACTCAAGGAAAGTATGTTAAAAGAGATTTTTTTTTACCGGCTAGCCAAAGCGGCTAGCAATCTATGAGAGGGTTCTGCCCTCTGTGAGGTGAGTGACGAAAAACATTTTATGTGCAAGGTACAGTTGGTGGTCTATGTGCTTTAATGAAATTATTTAGTATTATGTCTTACACTAACTAACAAAATGGACGTAAGGAACTTTGATCCTTACCATTATGAAAGGAAAAAAAACATACATATATATAGCAAGTGACAACTATAACAAATAACTGAACGTAAATGGAAAAATATACAATATAAAACAAAATATAATAGAGAAAAATTAAATAAGAATATACAAGATAAGTAGAACAAAATAATAAATATAGATGTTTAATGAAATTTTGATATGTTTGTAATGAGGATGAAGAAGGAGGCGAGGTGCGAAGCACAGGGCAACACGTGGGTTTTGTTAGTAAGACAAATGAAACTATCTTCTGCCTAGGGGCATCTCTAGGTGATGATGAGAACAGGGGGAGCCCGAGTGAAAATGAAATGAAATGAAATCTTTGAGTTTTACGTCCTACGTTTATGCCGGTTAGGCTAAAGGAGACGGTGATGATGAGAAATGAATAAAATGGTGGATGAAGAAAGTGGGATAAAACGGGAGAACCCCGAGAAAACCCACGAGCACGGTGTTTGTTCACCATAAAGTCCATACTGCGGGAGCTCGGATCGAACCAGGGACCCCAACACCAGAGGTGAACACTCTACCACTGAGACACCAGCCCCCTGGGAGCCCAAATGAGTAGACAAATGTAATTATGATGGGTGAATAAGCTTAAAATGTTCAACAATAATGTAGTCAGAAATGAGTAAGAGCGAAGGATCACTCGGAGGTAAAATGTACTGATAGAGTGTAAACAGTAAAGTCAAGAGGGTATGGTAATAACGTTGTGGTGTGGGATTCTAAGCAAGGTATCGCATAGTATCATGAAGTAAAGGGTTCTGGATTTGGAAACGTTTGTTGATGAAAGTGAGACGTAGTTTTTCGATGCAATACTGTAATGTGGGGAAAGTTATGCGATGGTATAGCTCCTGGGTGGGGCTAGGTAATCGGACACGGAAGGCTATGCGGAAAGCGTGTCTTTCGAGGATCAAAAATTTTGGTAGAATTTATATGATGCACCAATCCATGCTGTGAATCCATATGTTAATGTTGCCCGTAAGAAAACTCTGTATATATTTGAGATTGTCTGTGCGTTAAGTCCCCTTATCGTACCAGTTAAACGTTTCAGTAAATTGAGTCTATTATATACTTTCGCCGTGATAGTTGCAAGATGTTTGTTCCATGTTAAGTGACGGACGTAAGTAATTCCGAGATCGGTGACTGTGTTACTGAGTCGTATAGGCTCATGATCTACATGAAGTGAGAGATGGCGAGGATTTCGACGTACTTTTGATCTTCGACGTGGTGGTAGAAAGACAATAGGTTGGGTTTTAATCGCATTTACGGTAAGTTTCCAACGAGTACACCAGGAGGTAAAGCGGTTAATTGCAATCTGTAACACATGGTTTATTTGTTGAATGGTGTTACATAAAGCAAGGAAGACGGTATATTGGCATACTGAAATGGATGGATCCTATCGGGAAGCGTAGGCATGTCGGCAACATAAAGTAAGTAAAGTAGTGGGGACAAGTTCGAACCTTGTGCTACGCCTAAGAGTAGAAAAATAGGGTGTTACAGGCTGTTGTTCACAGAGATGTATGCGAGGCGGATGGAGATGAAACTGCAAATGAAACGAATACATATTATCGGCAGCTGTAATGCATGGAGTTTGTATATGAGCCGTTAAAAGAGATTTTTTTGAAAAGGAGGATTTTAGGTTGAACAAGGAATGGGTTTTCTTATATGACTTTTGTTGCTGTAGTATTTACTTATTTGTAGAGCATAATTCATTCCATTGGTATCAATCATCAGTTATTTGCATGTGAAACTGCCACTAGAGGCTTACGCCCATTCTCTTGGCATGTGATGTGCTGAAAACAAGTGCAAACATAAATAACATTAGTTGTACAATGTGATTTAAAGAAAACAATACGTGCAAAATAGAACAAGTACTACCAAAAGTACTTAAATAGAACAATATGCATTAACATATATAATAAACACTAAAATACTGAGCATTGCGGAAGATGTAACATGAGAAAGTTATGAACAAGGAAGAAGCGAGAAAAATAATGAAGAGATAGACTTAAAGGATATATAAGATTATATGTTGAATATAATTACAATTGTTATAAATATATTAGCGTGATTGATGAGATGAAAGTGCATTATACGCCACAATACAATGGAATGGTTAATATTAACGAATGCATGTTAGGCTTCTTTCTTGGGGCGGATCAAGACTGATGTAGACATGGGGAGGCCAGATTATTGTTGAGGAAGAACTGTGCAGCTATTAAAAAAGATGAGGCTTGTCATCAATACCCTTTTCACGACCTTGAAAATGCCGTACCCGTCGCCTCGCATTACTCACGTCTATTGCATCGTCTCCATAAACCTTTACCAAGCGTCGATGAATTTCAATCGGCGCAATTCCTTCAGCAATGAGGTATTCAATCACGCATCGTTATTTTATCATCACGTTCATATCAGGCTCCATTTATTAACACTCCTATGCTGGCGCAACTACCGCAGAACAACGGGACCAGCTGCAAATAAAAGAGGAAGGTTCTAGCATTGGCACTACATCATCGACATGGACATAAAAATTCAACACACACAAAAAAATAGGAGGCATTTATTTCTGAATGACCCTTGTATTTTAAAGTTATATTGACAATATAGGGATGCATGTGAAGTACACAGACTCCTTTTGAGGGTGACATTGGTAAAGACTATAATTTCATCCATTAGCGTCTTCTCCATTCGAAACAGCTAGGGCCTCTTATGCATCTCGAAATAATATTTATATTATTGTAAACCCTACATCTTCTAGGGGAAGGTAGTCTAATCTTTGCCTTACTACAGTCAAGCTTCATATCGTTTGTTCTGCAAGGGCACAACGCCGTTCATCATTCGGTTGTTGTCGGTGGTGCGAGAAAGGTTTTCTTCTGAATAAACTCGAGCAGACACGAATATAGCGAGAAACGGACGAAGGTAAGGAAAGTTGTGCATTTGATTTCTTCTGTTCCATCCCTTGTATTAGGCATGGTGGAATTTAACCCTCCACACGGTATAAATATATTTTAGTTTGCCATGGAATAATGGAGTTCGTTAATCCGTTTGTATAACGTTGTTATGTCATATTGTATCATTTTCTTAGATTTTCATATACTGCTACTGTTACTTAAGCTTGTGCAAATAGAATGGCAACGGAACAGGAGAATAGTAGCAGTTCTAGGTTCACATATTCGGAATTTTCATCTTGTACAGAAACAAACCAGCTAGTTTATGATAGATCAAGTGAAATTGTGTCATTTTTGTTCACTGAACTTTATGATAATATATGGTTATTTTTTAAATGACGGATCTACCCTTTAACTTACAGAGTTTAAAACAAAAGTAAAATCTTACACTGGACATTTTTTAAGCAGTCACCATAATTCTAAATGGTTATTTATGTATTCATCAAGTGATAAATTGTAATATTAGTCATGTTTATTTTGGTGTTGAAAAGGCATTTGGAGTGTCTCAAAATTCAATGATCATTTCCTATGTGAATAGGGAGTTATGAATAGTCTCAAAACCATTTCTTCCAAGTACTGCGCAAAAGACATTCAATTACACAAGGATTGATGCTCAAGTAGATTATTAACATCTTTATGAGATATTTAAAAATAATAAAAATGTAAAACCCAACAGAAAATGTCTGATTAGTGTATAAGTTCATTTTTTAGCAAGATTAGGGATTGGATTATGAAAGACATAGAGAGGGTAGCAGTCAATGAACAAAAGCAACTACATTGAACTTCTGGATTTGATTGTAAGATATGATTAGAAAGATGCAAATCATTTGTTGAACAAACTACGTTTGCTAGGACTTCCAATAGATTCAAAATTTACCTAAGTAGTTTTGTAAAAGAGGAAACATTTAACGAAATAAGGCATACAATTTTTCAGTTCTCCCTTTGTCGCAGTATTACTTCTGAACACCGTTAGAGGTGGGAAGATGATATCCATGATTCTTAGATGATATTGGAAACCCATCAGCCGCAATAACATATTGGTCGAGCATCTGTAAAAATAAAAAAGGGAGTTTTTATCGTTCCACGAATATGTCATTCAGGCTTGTAGTATGAAAATTATTAATCATAAATAAGTAGTATTAATAATAATATAATGGCAAAAAAAGATTATGGGAGAAAGAATGTAAGACTCACTGTCTAGTACTGCACTACTATAAAACCTTTAATTTTCTCTCTCATACCGGTCTTCTTCTAACTAAATGAAAAAAACAACATGCTACATAAATAAAAAGTAGAATACGAGATTAGTAAAATTAATCCTTCTTTACTGGCTTCTCCCCAAAACTTAAATGCTAGGGGTATGATTATAAATATTTTAACTACATCTGGGTACAGGGAAGTTTTTATTTTATAGAATGAAACATTATCTTGATCTTTTATCATATTTTATTCAAAAACTACGTATGAGGCAAGACGAAAAAAATCTCTGTGAAACATAGCAAGAGTTCTAGTTTAAAACTTGGAAAACTTTATTCGTGAAGGATCGAACTCACAACCCATCACTCCCTAACTATACACAATTATATGCTAAAGTATGCTCTAAGTTTTAAGGGTTCTATAGCATAAGTTTCTCTCCCCTAGCTAGCGGCACAGCTCCACTTACGATAGCCTTCACTTTAAAAGCAGTTCCTTTATTCAAAGGAAATGCTTGGCCTATCTGCACAGAACTCCAGGACTCAAGAGAATCTGTGAAAAGAGGATGCCTGACTAAGAAACATTACAAGGTGAGTGGTTATGTTCAGAAAAAAATACTCTCTTTCATAAAACTATAAACTGGCTTGTAAAGTGGACCTTGCCCTAACCAAGTCTCTCTCTGCGGAACAATAAACTCGCCACCAACATTTAGGCCTTGCCCTAATAACGCTCCCGCTCTAAAAGAGATCAGAAATTTTTCCTTTTCAAGAAGTAATCACTAATATAGGATTAGGATCAGGGAAACAAAAAACGATAAACTTAACTTGAGAAATAATGTTCTCGAACCAGAGGGGCCTCAACCCAACACCATTGGAGTTCGAAACTAGAATTTTTTAATAAATCTTTGAAAGAGATTAAAACATATCTTAAAATATAAAACCTACTTAATGCATATCCCCACATCCTCTGCGGGATTAATAATCAACACCTAACAATCAAAAAGGATTTCTCCCCAGTTAACGATTCTTTAGTTATCTACCAAAATTTCCTATTCCCTATCCACGGTCATTCCGAATGACCATTGCACTCTGCCAGCTTTAAACAGCATAGCTTAAAAAAATATGGGTGATCCAACAGACATTAGGACCTTCAGTCGAACGTAACAATGTGGTTTAGAGTGTCAGAAGAACCCCTACCAAGCGAAAGAGCTCAGTTTATATACGATTGCGCTCACAAGTGGCAACATCTAAGAACGAAAAAAAAATCCCCTTCCAAAATAAAGAAAGTACGTTACTAATTTGAAAAAAGCCGACGCACAGCGGGGCGAAAACGCAAAAAGCTGGCCAAAATATGATAACTATATTCAGATTGAATGAAATTTAGTATTCAGGGGTTATTGAGGTTGCTGATTACGACTCTGCAACTAAATTTGTAAAAAACAAAATGGTGGATCCAAAATGGCGGAATAAAATTTGCAAAAGCCGAAAAAATCGTAGAAATGTTCTCAAAAGTGGCGATAAAGGGGTTATTGAGGTTGCTGATTACGATTCTGCAACTAAAGTTGAAAAAACAAAATGGCGGATCCAAAATGGCGGAATAACAAGAATGTCAACACACTTCGTAATTTTCACACTACATCTTTAACAACATTCACTTTTTCACATATTTTGATGAACAATTACTTGTTACTTACGTTCTTATTTAATAGAAATGTATTATTACTTAAATGACACAAATTATTGGTATTTGATTCGGTTATGATAACTGCAACGGCTTGTCACTATAACATTAATGAGCAATAATTAACATCAACATGCTTCGTAATTGGCACGTTTTGGCAGCTAAGTTTTTGCCGACAGCATTAATTAATTTTCAGACTACCATTCTACAAAATGTGAACGTGGTGCACGGGGGTGCACATAATGTTTTCAACGCTTTAAGTTAATAAAATATATAAACAATGTGAAAATTTTGCCTGACTTTGCGATTCAAATTATAAATTATTACATAATTATCATTAATTTTTCACTTCATACACTTATTCTACTTACCAGTACGATATAGGAAAACTTTACAGATTTAAAAACTATGAACGCGTTCGAAAGTTACAACCGTTTAAACGGACGCACCACAATTCTTATATTGTTCTCTGCGTATTTGACCTGCTGAAGGGTCTACTTAAGAGTGGCTCAGGTAGTCGGAATAAAGTAAAAACCCTAATCTATTTATAGAATTGGGCCGTTCTAACATCACTCTAGCCAACCACATAAAAACATTCCTATATTACTAACTTTCGTTTTTTCCTTTTGACCAGCTTTTTGCGTTTTCGCCCCACTGTGCGACGCTACAAACCCCCCCCCCCTTGAGGTTCTCTCAGTTCATTAAACACGTATCCGGTTCTTAAACTATAGAAACAAATGGAACAGTGTATCTAGCTAAGATGTAAAACTTTAGAAGCAATTTTCTAATGTTATATGCAATATATAAAAAATGAAAATTATTATACAAATAATATATAGATAAATTATATAAATTAAACATTAGAACTCCTTATAAACTACATAAATATGTATATGCATTTAAATAATTATCCGGTCCTGGAATTAATGAACCTTAACTTACTTGATTTTATATATATATATATATATATCTTTATACAGTTAGCTTATTACAAGGCCCCTGTCTCCCTTAATGTCCACTTACAGGCTAAAGAAGACGATGGTTATGAAATAATTCATTGAATGTTGAAGGAGACGGGAGAGCTCCGACAAAACCCAGGAACATAATACAGGGTGGCCCAAAAGTAGATATACAGTACCGTACTGATCAGTTCATTGCATTTTATATCATTTCTTATTGTTATCCATCAGATAGACTTAGTTTCTTTATTATTTGTTCTTAATGTGTTTTTACTTACATCTCAAGCTCGGAAGAGCCGAAGCAAATAAACCCATAAACTAGAATGTTATACTTGTACACCTACTTTCGGGCCATCCTGTATTTCCTCTGTTAAACGAATGCTAATATTATCTTATGTTTGACAATGCCGAAGGTTGTGTTACTATTCATGACCTGTTGTCCGATCGGAAACAGGACAGCACAAGACTGATTTTAACACTATGAGTTAAGAGAAGGAAACTTACCTAATGCTTTAATCGTTGTATACAGAGCTTCGATTGGAAGTACAATCAATAATAATGGCGACTCTAAGCCATATAAAATAGCGCCGAAAAGCAGATACATTGTGTGCACTACATGAAGAGATACAGTAGACATGACGTACAGATTAATCTTTATGCACACTGCTAACTTTTTTACATTTATTTATTTATGTTTGGTTTAGTTCGCTTAATTCAGAAGAGTCTGGATGGTTATGATGAGCACTTTACAACATGTCCTACACTTGTACGACGGGTATCGTAAAGTTTTAATTATCACCAGGAAGTTATTAAGATATGATCATCTAATTTTGGCAGTGTTATATTTGGTTATGTGCATAATGTTAAAGAAATTAGCTTCTAATGAGTGTTGTTTATTTGTTTTCTAGTGTGTGCCGAAAGTGACCAAAGTGCAAGAGGGATAAGATTGAGACTCACAGTGTGATAAAGTTAAAACCGCAGTAATAATGCTAGACAAATTCATGATGAGATGAAGTTTGTGTATGGCAATGAATGTCCATCTTATCACAACATTGTAAAGTGGAAAAGGAAATTCCAAATTGATCATGCGTCCCTTACAGGCGATCCAAGACCTGGAGAACCATCTCTGACGGATGATGCAGCCACTGTGAAGAAAGTGAAGTATTTAATCCAAGGAAGACAGACGTGTAACCATCCAAACAGTTATGAATGAGATTGGTCTGTTATGGAAGTGTGTGAAAAATTATCCATGACGAATTTCACATGTCTAAGATATCTGTGCACTGGGTTCCTTCGTTTGCTGACTCCTTTTCGAAAGCTCCAGCTCATACAGCTCAAGTTGCTTTCGACAAAGCAAGGGCGTGTGGCTTCCAGATATTGCTTCGTACACCTTATTCTCCTGATCTCGTACAAAGTGACTTCTTCTTGTTTCACAGAATGAAGAATCCGTTACGTAGTTGCCATGTTTACAACACAGATGACGTCATTCTTGAGGAGAAAGTGTGGTTTAAAGCACAATATGCAGACTTCCACAATAACGGTTTTCGTGAAATGAAGGAACATATACGGGTTAACAACCACAAATCAGAACAATCCCTGTATCCTGATTCTTTTACTATGATACTTAAAACTTTACGATACTTCGTCGTATAAACAGTGGAAAAATGCACGACTGGACGGATAATTGCATCCGAGTTTTCAGGTAACCGTGACGATGCGCGGTAGTAGTATCATACAGTAAATATATTTACTCTATGGTAGTACACACGGAAAAGAAAGTGTTTGACAGTTGACAAATTTTCTTTTGCCAATGACTCGGAAACAAATGAATTAACTTGGATCTTTTTGTTGTCATCCTTAGAATAGTTATAGTTTGATAACTTGCTAAAATAAGTACTCCAATAGGTTAATTTATTGTTGAGTTAATAGCCGAAGAAGTTTTGTCAACTGAACTGTTTATTTCGTGACTGTACCAAGGACTTTAATCTGTCCTTGCTCCGATGATAGTGATCGTGCCACGAGATGTGGAGTGGGAATTCAAGATTATTCTTTGAAGTAACCATCTTCATTATCGATGTGAACTTTTTACCATTTAATGGCTCAAAGCTAGCTTCTTATGTATGGCATATGTCTCTTGATCAATAACTGTAACTAATAAACTGACTATATATGCTGTAATCGTCAGTTGATAGTCGCCTCTGTTTTTACACGTAATTGGCCATTATCCTCAGTAATAATAATAGTAAATTTTATTTCTGTACTGCCCACTCGACGAGAAATCTGTACAGAGGAGGGACGAAGTAAAGTGTCAAAGCAATCCAAGTCTATTTTCAAAATTTGAAAATGAAAATGGCGTGACTTTTGCGTGTGAAAGTAATCAGAAATCTCATTTCAAAACAGCATGTTTCTTCACTAGATGTCCGAATGAAAGAGCCTTCCCTGTAACTAGAGACAAAACTTTTTCGTTAATGCGATATGTGTGAAACGTTAAAAAGATGCGTTTATATTTCAAGAAATCTCAAACTTGCCAGAGGTCACGTTTATATTATCGTGAATTTTTGCGAATTCGGCATTACTTGCAATAAATGAGAAAGTTTGATATTCTTGCTAATTATTGCTGATAAAAAATAAAGTGCACATTTCCAACGTTATTTAACTTACAGATCAATACATTTTACCAAAAACGTGGACGAGGCTAAATTATGTTTTCCATAAAATCCGTAAGCTTGCATGGTATGATGTCACTTTCTGGTATTTTCAACGCCTCTTTATGCATCACTGAATCCAGCCGGGACCCTTATACTCACCTTATTGTCGGAGAAACGAGAAACTTGCGAAATAAATTAGTTATCTCAAGCAGGAAAGTTTGGATCTGCTACTGTAGAATTAATTAAAAAGGGCAGTGCTTCTCAGCAGACTGAAGGTGAAGCAAAGTTGAAAACATACGTGTCAAAAGTATTGACGACGCTGCAAAATTACACGCAGGCAGTGACGACAATTCTGTCCGAAGAGTTTACGGAAAGTTCTGCGAGTTATTTGATCCAGAAACTGTTTCACTTCATAAAGATGTAGACATCAACAAAACTGAACTGTATAAATCTCTGACTGAGTTTTGTAGTGAAAATGTTCGTGATATGTTGGTTGCTTACGGTGAATTTAAAAGTAAGGTTATTGGAATTCTCAATAGTGAGGATAAGGAAGTTGACATCGTATCATAGTTAAACAGTTTAAAAGATAACCACAGATCAATTGCTGTCAGCTCGTTACGTTCAATATGGATGCCAGTCTCAGGTGTTGATGCCGAGAGATTCTTTTCCAAGTATAATATGGTTGTTACTGACAGGAAAACAAATTTAAAAGAAGAATTTGTAATGTCTTGCTGCACGTTATCCTTTAACTAAGGATGAGATTAGAAGAAGTGTTTACAATTTTTTTGTTAATTTCTATATTTCAGTGTATACAGTAATTAGAATGTGCACCTAATCAAGGTATATTCTCATTTCTGTATTAGAAACACCTTACTACCAAAGATATTGTTTACAAGTACCATATTTAAAGAAAAGTGCTTCATTAAAAAAGTAAATGGGACTTAAAATCGAAAATTGTGATAATGATACAAAATATCAAAATTGTTGCGTAGTTTCGTCTCTACCATAACCAGTGAAATCGACAGCATGTGATACACAACGTCGCAGATTTTGTCCTGGCGTACAAGCAGTAAGTAATACGTATTTATAAAACAGTGTACAGTAATCACATGTACTAGAATATATAAAAACCAAAATGGGATACCAAGTGAGAAAACATTCCAGTAATTAGATCATTTCAGGCTTTTTCCAGAATGATGCAAAAATGGTTATATTGTAATATATAGTAGATACGGTTCACGGGTTTTTCTTTTTCCTCACCTTTTTATCATGAAAAGGTGTATAGAAGTTCTATGTACACTGTACTACAAATAAGTAGGCATCTCTAAATAGCAGGACATTATCTATAGGTTTCGGATCTCTTGTCCGGAGCAGCACAAAGGTAAATCAAGGAAATCTCTCCTCTTAAGAGCAGAGCTAAGAGAAAAGTAGGAGTGATCAGCTGGAACTGAAATCTTCTGCCTTTTGACACACTATTTAATATCCAAATTTAGATGCGAAACCTATAGAAGTGTTGCAGGTGTCTCTTCGTGACTCTCCGTGTCCTCATCGCACTTCTCCGTAGACGACGTTCGTTGCCTTCTTGATAATCCTCGTGGCAAAGCGTATATTTTGTTTACAAATATGGGGAGATATTGCAATATTTTCCACGGACCATCTATGAATCTAATGAGTAAGTACACTAAATTTATGAATATTTCTGTTTTTCTTTTGTGGGCGGGGAATATGTACTAAAAATATTGTCTATAACTTCTGAAACAACGTAATGACTTTTAAATCCACCAACAAAATGGTAGTGTGTCATTTAAATACCATCGGCCTCAAATTGTTGATCATTACATTACCCGGTCTAGAGCTAGAACAGCTTTCAATATCCTACTACTCTTAAAGTCAGTGTTCAACCACTCAGACAACAAGGACTGTACCACCACTCAATTCTTGTTATGCTTGAAAATCAAATATCTAGATTACAGCCCAGTAAGGAAACACATCTACGGTAACTATAAGTTTGCACTTAATTTCCCTTGCGTTCTGAACAACACATCTCATTAACAGCACACTCGTCCGTTTATGATTTCTTTGAAGTGTTATGTTTGAATGCGGTTAGGGTAAATCTGCTTGAGTACGAAGGAAGCTGTTTGAGACGGTTAAACGTGGTAAATAAAAGACATGCAATATGAACGCTCGGAAAAAAACCTTTGAGATGTTGGAATAGTCATCGAAAGTGCTCTGTAGCAACCAATTTTCCTACAGGTATAGTTGCGGAAGTCGTCCCCTTTTCCTTAAAAGGTGTCGATGCTTTATTTGACTGTTCAGAGTACATTTTCAGAAAACAAGGCTTTGTTGAATTCGCCCTTCCTATCTGAAACACCTCATATGATAATAAATCGAGGAAATAAACGATTTCGTACAACATCAATGCTTCGCCCTTACTATTAGGAAAGCCTCACGTGATAACAATAAATCGAGGTGAATTTAATGATACACCTGAATGGTTGGATACCCTACTTCAAGAATGATTGAATATATGATTGTTCAGAGGAAGGATTGGGAAGTTTATGGTTCACCCATTGGCACGGTAACCCAAAGAAACGAGTTCGATTCCTGGTCTAATCATGCATTGATTTCTATTCTATATATAGAAGAATTTGTGCGGTTCGAAGTCGGTTACTTTCTCCATTTATCATATAAGAGGAATTGCTGAAAAATATGAAAACATTCCACGGTTATACCCTTAGACTGAAGAGATCGATGATTATTTGTGCTCTTCCACCGGGAATCGAAGCCGGCAGCAAGCGCACCGAAGGAACATGCGCTAACTACTAGACAAGAGGAAAGAGCTATACTGGAATTGGTGTGATACAGAACAGGTTATTTCCTCTCATACCGTGTATAGAGGAATTGATGTAATATAAAACGAGTTATCTCCTCCCATTATCATATATAGAGTAATTGATGTGATATAAAACGAGTTATTTCCTCCCATTATCATGTATAGAGGAATTGATGTGATATAAAGTCGGGTATTTCCTCAACTTACCACGCATGTACGTATAATATGACTTGTGAAGTCCTCTCGGAGAATATTTTTATGTTGAATTCTGAGTATAATTTTGTGATACTTTGCACATAAAAGAAAGGTATGTATGATAACGGATGGTAACTTTAAAAAGCTAATGAACTCTTTTTGTTTTTTGTTTAGAATTTTTAATATACCTTCCTACATTAATAATTTTATTATATATATTAAAAATACACAGATTATATACCACCTCACTTTACTCATGCTTCCAAGGGCATGAGATATTAACAACAAGATTTTCTTTAAAAAAAACTGCCAAAATTTGGTAGTTGTAAGTAAATTTCATTTAAGTTAATGACAAGCTTTTAGTTGGTTACAAGAGATTGTCAGAGCTTTTTAGTATAGTTTCAAATGGTTTCTGTTCCAAGTATCACTTAAAATAACAATAATAAAAAACTTATAGTAATAAAAAGGAAAACAAATTAATAATACTGACACGTTACTTTTCGATTGTTGTATCGTTTGCATAAGAATGTATTCATATAATTTATCAATCTTATAGAAAAAATTACATGACTTGTAAATTATCATACAACAAAGCAAACTTAGAATACTTTTCTCTTTGTAACGTACTCCTATTGAAAATGTTTTACTGAAGAAGTTTGTGTTGAAATTTACAACGACTTCTTTCTATTTCTTACAGAATACTAAAATGAAATTTAACTTTTCTACGTATTGAAGGAAGTTTTATTAATTAATTAATTTATTTATCTATTTATTTATTTTTGGTTGTAAAATGTAAGTTAGGCACTTAAGGGGGCAGACTACTATTTCTGAAAAACTAATATTTTTTTCTTTTGCCTATTTATCATAAGTAGAAAGAGGTAATTAAGTGTAACTTACCACCATAATAGATAATATTATACACTCGAAAATACGAATCGGAAGAATTTTCAGTGTTGCCATCCATAGAAATTACAGTGTGACTAGAATTTGAATTACTCAAAAATCTAGGTTAAGGCATCGATTAGAAAAATGAACTCAACGGTAATTGATGCCTTATCTTACTGACCATGTTCCTTGTTTAGTACTTTTTAATAATATTTGTATTTATTTTGTAATAGCTTATTTATTTTGATTGAATTTATGTAAGTTTTATAAAATAAATACAAATATTATTTAAAAAGTAGTAAACAAGGAACATAACATGTCAAGTCATCAATTACCGTTGAGTTCATTTTTGTAGTCGGTGAATTAACCTAGATTTTCGAGTAATTCAAATTCTGGTCACACTGAAGTTCTATGGACGGCAACACTGAAAATTTTTCCGATCCATATATTTGTGTGTAGAATAACATCTATTATTGTGGTAAGATACATTTAATTACCTCTTTCCACTTACGATAAACGTCAAAAGAAAACATATTAGTTTTTCAAAAATATTTAGTACTTTATCCCCTTATAATAGGTACTTTATGGCCTTAACTTAGGCATTGAAAAGGAAAATATAAATCAATGGACTCCTTAACTACCGTGTGAGTATGTTATTTCTCTCTTCTGCTTACAAATAAGTCTTCCTTAATGATGCTGTATATTTTCGCCACCTTTGTTGTCTAACCCAAAAATGAACACATGCTTGAATGACCATTAGGATGTGTTCATTTTCGCTTCACATATTTAAAATCCTTTTAATATTTTTTTACCTATTCACATTCCCTTATGTTTTAATTTTTCTTCGAACTGTTTTAGGGTGAAGATGGAAACACGTTTTTCCAAAAGCGCTACTTAGAGGAATACTTTGTTTCCTTGCAGTGAGTACTAGCCTCTTGTTTAGATTTCTTTCTAAACATTATCACCGGTCGCAATACTGTAACAGACAAACAGAAGAGGATTTTAACTTGTCTAAAGTATACTTATCTTTTCAAAACCGAATTTAGGATTGTTTTGTTCGTGCATTTTCCCATTCCAACCCTATCTTCGTTAGAACTCCCAACAACAATTCCCAATTCACGCGGTCAAAAGCCTTTTCTAGATCAATAAATATAACATACATTTATTTCCCTTTTTCTATAAATTTTTAACCGGTCGCCCTTAATAATCTAATTGCATCTCTTGTGCCCTTGCCTCTTCTGAACCCGAACTGTTCCTCCTCAACTTCTTTATTTGTTCTTCCATATAACCTTCTATTCACTATTCGGACCAGAATTTTAGCTGCATGAGATATGAGACTAATAATTCTATAATCCTCACATCTCTTTGGGTTCGATTTCTTAGCCATCGGTATAATGATCGTTTTCAGAAAGTCTTTTCGCCATTCTCCTGTTTCATATATTTCATTGCATAGTTGGAACAATTCTTTTTTTCCCTTGTCTCCTATATTTTTAATGAATTCGATTGGTATGTTATTTATTCCGGTTGCCTTTCCATTTCTAATCTCGGATATAGCCTTTTCAAACTCATCCCTAAGGATACTAAATCCTTTATCATCCTCGCCTACTTCATTTTCTACTTCAACATTTAGGCTACACGGTCTATCCCTACTCTCATATAAGTCTTCAACGTATTCTTTCCACCTTCCTATGACCTCATTTCTCTCGCTGACTACCTTTCCATTCTTATTTTCTACTGCCATCATAATACCGCCTTGTTTCCTCCGAAATTCCATAGATTTCACCTCCTTGTATACACAACTCCAAAAGTGCATTACCACCTGCAATTCTCGTTTTCCTGCAATAGCAGGCAACCCAAAAAGCGCGGCGGTTTGGTTGGTTCCGAATTCGAAAGGCGTTGGACCAAACCTCAATTCTGTTAAAAATATGTCAGTGTGGGAAACTAAAAATAAGGAAATAAATTGTTAAGAATGACAATTTTATTATCGTGACGGAGTTGGATGACATAAAAAGTTACAAAAAGATCTTACTTAAGCACCTCAAAAAAGATGAATGGCAAAAGACACATATCAGAAAAAACATTTCTCTCTTTCTCACCCAGAAAAAGAATTTTAAAAAAGAAAAGTTATATAAAGTAAAGGTTTAATATAAAAGCCTCACCCAAAATTTTGAAAATTGACACGCGAAAGGCAAGAATAACTGAACCGAAGTGAATAAAATTGTGCACAGACATTGCAGACGTAAAATGTGGGAATACAGGCTTCATATTTTCCTGAAAAAACGGTAGGGTGGGGCACGGACCCCTCAAACCCTTGATCACGAGATATAAAAAATGCTAGTAACAGTATGTCAGATGTGTGTAAAGGACATGAAGAATTGTAACGAAACATTTTCTATGGACAGCTCGCAAAAATAAAGGAATACAAGTTTTTAATGTTCTGCGGAAAACAGTTTTAGGGGGCAAAAGCCCCCACGAAAACTTTTGAAATTTGACGCCCAAAAGGTAAGAAGAAGTGAACCGAACTGAATGAAATTCTGCACAGATATTATAAACATAAAATGAGGGAATACGGGTTTCTTATTTTCCTTTAAAAAACGGCTGGGTAGGGCACGGACCCCTCCAAACATTTGATCACGAAATACCAAAAGTGCTAGTAACAGTATGTGAGATGTGTGTAAAGAACATGAAGAATTGCAACGAAACTTAGTGTATGGGTAATATGCAAAAAACATACGAATACTGTTTTTTTTATTTTCTGCGTAAAAATGGTTTTACGGGGAAAGCACCCACCCAAAATTTTGAAAGTTGAAGAACGAAAAGCAAAGTCAAGTGAATCGAAATGAATGAACTTGTGCACACGTATTGTAGGCGTAAAATGAGTGAATACGGGTTTCGTACTTTCCTGAAAAAAAAACTGTTGGAAAGGGCACGGACCCCTCCAAAGTTTTGATCACGAAATATCAAAAGTACTAGCAACAGTATGTCAGATGTCTGTAAAGGACATGAAGAATTGCAACGAAACATTGTGTATGGAGAATACGCAAAAAGAAAATGAATATTTGTTTCTCATTTTATGCGGAAAAATTATTTTGCGGGCAAAAGAACCCACCCCAAAATTTTGAAAGTTGACGCCCGTAGTCCCGTACTCCCAAAAGGTAAGAAGAATTGAGCCAAAGTGAACGAAATTGTGCACATATATTGTAGACATAAAATGAGGGAGTACGAGTCTCGTATTTTCCTTGAGAAAACGGAAGCGTGTGGCGACGACCCCTCCAAACCTTTGATCACCAAATATGTGCAAGTAACAGTATCTGAGATGTGTGTAAAGGATATGAAGAATTGCAACATATCTTTTTGTATGGACAATACTCTAAAAATAAAGGAATACGGGTTTTTTATTTTCTGCGGAAAGACTGTTTTATGGGGCAAAAGAACCCACCCCAAAATTTTAAATTTGAAGCTGCAAAGGTCAGAACAAGTGAACCGAAGTGAGTGAAATATTGCACAGATATTGAAGGCTTAAAACGTAGGGGAATACGGGTTTCGTATTTTCCTGGAAAAATGGCTTGGGTGAGGCACGGACTCCTTCAAACATTTTGATCACGAAATATCAAAAGTACTAGTAACAGTATTTGAGACGTATGTAAAGGACACGAAGAATTGCAACATAACTTTTTATATGGACAATACGCAAAAAATAAAGAAATATGAGTTTCTAATGTTCTGCGAAAAAACGGTTTTAGGGGACAAAAGACCCTATCGAAAATTTTGAAAGTTGACGCCCGAAAGGTTAAAAGATATTAGCCAAAGTGAATGAAATTCTGCACAGATATTACAGACGTAAAATGAGGATATGAGTTTCGTATTTTCCTAAAGAAAAAGGTTAGGTGAGGCGCCAACCCCTCCAAACCTTTGATCACGAAATATCAAAAGCGCTAGTAACAGTATGTCAGATTTGTGTAAAGAACATGAAGAATTGTAACGAAACATTGTGTATGAAAAATAACCAAAAAATAAATGAATACTGGTTTCTAATTTCTGCGGAAAACTGTTTTAGGAGTCAAAATCTCCCACCCAAAATTTTGAAGTTGACACCCGAAAGAAAAGAAGAAATGAGCCGAAGTGAATGAAATTTGCACAGATATTGCAGACGTAAAATGAGGATACGGGTTTCGCATTTTCCTAGAGAAAACAATCGGGTAGGGCACCGACCCCTCCAAACGTTTGATAACGAAAAATCAAAAGTGCTACTAACAGTATGTCAGATGTGTGTATAGGACATGAAGAACTGCACCGAAACTTTTGTATGAACAATGCGCTGAAAACAAAGGAATATGGGTTTTTTATTTTTGCGGAAAAACGGTTTTATGGGGCAAAAGACTCCATCCCAAAATTTTGAAATTTGACGCCAAAAAGTAAGAAAAAGTAAACGGAAGTGAATGAAATTTTGGACAAATATTGTAGACATAAAACGAGGGAATACGAGTTTCGTATTTACCTAAAAAAACGGTTAGTTGTTGCCCGGACTCTTCAGAACCTTTGATCACGAAATAACAAGAGTGCTGTTAACAGATTGTCAGGTGTGTGTGAAGCCCACCAAGAATTCCAAAGAAACTTTCAACATGGATAATACGCAAAAAATAAAGGAATACGTTTTTTCTTTATTTTCAGCGGAGAAACAGTTGTAGGGGGCAAAAGAGCCCACCCAAAGTTTTGAAAGTTGATGCCCGAAAGGCAAGAAGAAGTGAGCCGAAGTGAATTAAATTGTGCACAGATATTGTAGACATAAAATGAGGGAATACGAGTTTCGTATTTTCTTGGGGAAAACGGAAGCGTGGGGCGCCGACACCTCCAAACCTTTGATCACGAAATATGAAAAGTGCTAGTATGTCAGTTGTGTGTAAAGGACATGAAGAATTGCAACACAACTTTTTGTATGGACAATACGCAAAAAATAAAGGAATACGAATTTTTTATGGTTTGCGGGAAAACGGTTTTAGGCGGCAAGAAATCCACCCAAAATTTTAAAAGTTGACGAACGAAAGACGGCAAGAAGTGAACCAAATCGAATCAAATATTGCACAGATATTGTAGGTTTAAATTGAAGGCATACGGGTTTCGTATTTTCCTGAGAAAAACGGTTAGGAGGCAGGGACCCCTCCAAACCTTTGATCACGGAATATAAAAAATGCTGGTAACAGTATGTCATATGTGTGTAAAGACCACGAAGAATTCCAATGAAATTTTTTGTATTGACAAATACGCAAAAAAATAAAGGAATACTTTTTTATTTTCTGCAGAAAAACAGTTTTAGGGGGCAAAAGAACCCACACCAAAGTTTTGAAAGTTGACGCCCGAAAGGTAAGAAGAAGTGAACCGAAGTGAATCAAATATTGCACAGATATTGTAGGTTTAAATTGAGGCATACGGGTTTCGTATTTTCCTGAGAAAAACGGTTAGGGGGCACGGAACCCTCCAAACCTTTGATCACGAAATATAAAAAATGCTGGTAACAGTATGTCATATGTGTGTAAAGGCCATGACGAATTCCAACGAAACTTTTTGTATGGACAAATACACAAAAAATAAAGGAATACTTTTTCTTCTTTTCTGCGGAAAGATGGTTTTATGGGGCAAAAGAACCCACCCCAAACTTTTGAAAGTTGACTCCCGAAAGGTACATGGTGTCTCAAAGATCGAGGGCATTCTTTATTGCTAGTTTGAGGCAAAAAGTTTCTAAGTCCAGCTTCGCGTATCTTCGAAAAAAAGTAAACCAGGTTCGAACCTCGAAGCCAATCTTTGCGATCGGGAGAAATTTTGCAGATGTGTTTTTCTTCTTTTAAATATAATAAGACTTGTTATTAATTGTATAAAAAAGCAACATTGATTGAAATACTTAATAATACAATATTTCGAAACTTTGTGTTAATATCAGCACATGCTTGTTTGTCATTTAGCTCTCCATACGTAATGAAACATTAGATACGTAAACGAATCTTTCCATATGTGAAAGAATGCAGAAAATTAAGACAACACAATTCTCGCCTGAGTACTAAAATAAAAGTCAAAATAGAACAAAAACAGCGTTTGCAGTGCATATGAATCAGAGCCCTGCATGGGCTGGGCGTGTCCTGTTCGGCCCGGACACAAATGCTATAGGGCCAAACCGGTTGCATGTATTTCCGGGCCAAGCCACGCCGGCCCGGCTCGGCCCGGGCAAGCAAAGACGGGTTGGAAACTAATGTTGTCATTTTTTTCCTTAAATGTCCTCCACTATCCCTGCCTTTGCCGTGTTCGTACGGTCTTACAGTCAGTCTATGTTAATCGTAGTGTGTTTGGGAAACTGACTCTTTATTCAAGACTGCAAAGTACTTTAATACTACTAATATTACTACTTCTATTACTACTACTTCTATTATTACTACTACGACCACAGTTAATACTACTATAACTGCTACGATTTCGCGTCAGAGTTGACATGTCTGGTGGTACAGAATTTACCTTCTAAGTTCAGTATTTTATAACAAGACGTTTCAAACAGGGTGAAATATCCCTATTTTCATTTTCCAACCATTTTTGACCATACATCGACTTTTGCGAGGTGAAAAAGGAAGATACGACAGAAGGAAAACAAATTATTGTAAAAGCATTATCATCAATATTTTGCATTCCAAAATACGAAATGTTTCTTAAAAAAAAACATAACTTTAAAAGAAATATCTGCTAAAATAAAAGAACAAATCATGGCATTTTAGGCGTGTGCGTAACAGTAATATACAAAATAAATAAATAAATGTTACAATACTTTTGAGTGTCTAGATCATTTAGATTATATATTGGTATTCCAAAGGTAAACAAATGAAATGTTTTTTTTTTTACTTTCGACTGAAAACGTGATTTTGAATTATATATATATATACAGACTGTTTCATAATTCGTGTAATTTTCTATAGCACTGGGAGTAGATGAAGTTTTCACACCATTAATATAACATTTTTCACTCTTATTGAGAAATATCTGAATTTTTTGAATTTTTAAAGGAAATAGGAGAAATTTGCTGTTTAGCCCCCCTTTTGGGAGTGTAAACACAGAAGTTCATTTTCCTTATGGGAGATTCAATGTTAAATTTTGGAAGCAGTTTTCTCCAATAATTATTCGTAAAGATTTTGGGGCAAAGAGTTGTATTTGTTACGAAATGCAAAAACAGTCATTCACCAAGCTAGTAAAGCCGTCTCAAACATTATTTTGGGAAGCCCCCCTTTTGGGGGGCAAGGGGCGTAAAAAGATGGTGGGTGATGTGTTACCAAAATCCCAAAATTTATTTTCGGAGTGCCAGTAAACGTCAGATTAATCACGAATGTCACAGAATCAATGCTCCAATGCTCCTTACATGTAAGAGTGACTAATAATGGGGCTACAGCCCTCTTTCAAAGGTAAGAAAATCACCATAAATAACCTTAGTAGGGATATACGAGAAGAAGTTATTTTTTATTAATTAATGTAAAATTTGGCGTCATGTAGAAAAAGGGTATGCCTTTTTGAAATCTGGAATGCTATTTTGGTAACGCACCGCCTTAGGGGGGCACAGGGGACGAAGCATTAGATGATGTATCTTTATAAAAATTCAAAATTTTGTTCCGGAAATGCCAGTGAGCGTCATATTTTTCACGCTCACTGGTATTTCCGGAACAAAATTTTGAATTTTTTGCATGTTCCTTGCATGTGCCAGTAACTTATGTGGGGCCATAACCCCCTTTCAAAAATAAAAAAATCACCATTTATATCCCTAGTAGAGATACGAGAAGAAGGTATTTTTAGTCAATTAATGTGAAATTTGGCGTCGTTGTAGCAAAAAAGTATGCATATTTCATATCTGAAATGTTATTTTGGTAACCACCACCTTATTGGGGCACAGGGGGCGAAGCATCTGATGACTGATCTTTATAAAAATTCAAAATTTTGTTCCGGAAATGCCAGTGAGCGTCAGATTATTCACAAATGTCACAGAATTAATATTCTAATGATCCTTGCATGTGAAAGTGACTTATATGGGGCTATAGCCCCTTTCAAAAATAAAAACATAATCATAAGTATCCTTAGTATTGACATACGGGAAGAATGATTTATTCTCAATTAATGTGCAACTCGGCGTCGAATTAGCAAAAAGTTATGCGTTTTCCAAATCTGGAATATTATTTTGGTAATGTACCGGCTTAGGGGGCACAGGGGGCGTAAGCTATTGGATCTTTTTAAAGTTTCAGATTTTATTTTGGAAAATCCAGCGTGTGTCAGATTGATTGTAAATAATGCAAAATTAATATTCCGATGCTCTTTGCATGTGCCAGTGACTGATAGTGAGTTACAGCCCCCTCTTTAAACAATTACATTAAAAATTTATAATAAATATCCTTAGCAGGAACATACGGAAGAAGCTATATTTTGTCAATTAATGTGAAATTAGGCGTTGTGCTAGTAAAAATCTGGAATATTATTTTGGGAGTAGGAGGCACAGGGCACGGAGGGTAATTTGGTACTTTTGGGGATCATAGGGAGGGGGCTGATAGAAATTCCAAATTTTATTTTGGGAGTGCTCATGAGTGTCAAATTAGTTTCAAGATCCGCACAATTAATACTCCGTAGTGCTTTTATGTGCCAGTGACTAATATGTTACTACAGCTATCTTTGAAAAGCATCATAAAGTCAATATGATTATTCTTACGCAAAGACCTACTGGCAGAAACATGTGAAATTTGCAATGTGAAATTTGGCATTATTTTTTAGAAAATAAATGTTTGTGACAATAAGATAATACCCATATGTGGATTTCTTTTAGGGGCGTGGACTCAGAATTTCTTTTGCCTAATGGGAGTGTGACATAGGTAAATTTGCATTTTTAGTTAGAAAATACAATAACACTCTTTCGCTTGTATCTACACATGAAATTGAAATCAATAAAAATATATCCACAGAAAGCTATATTGGTCCGTATATCCACCCAAATTTGTTGATGATTTGCGAATGAAACATCGCAACCAAAATCTCGCGGCCCAGAATCTCGCCTGGCGAAAATCTCACATAAAGAAAAACTTGCCAGACGAAATCTAGCCTGGCTAGATCCTCGAGGGATAAAACTTAGCCATCTAAACTTTCGCGGGACCAAAGCTTGCAGTAGCAATTTCTTCTGTATTGAATGTTTAAAATATATATTTAAAATATTCACTGTACACTTTGAAAATGATAATAATTATTATAAATAAACTACAAGACAGAACATAAGTGATTTTATTAATTTTTAAAAGAGGAAAAGAAAGATAGATAAGTAGTTACTTCCCGGCTTATTAACACTTGCGTCGAAAATAGATCTTTACATTTCACGCTCACCAAATAATTTAATTAAATAGAGAGACAGAACAAGAATTAGGTGGCCACTTGTTTTGGAAAATTTACGGATAAAACCCGTCAACTCAAAAACGAAGAACTTATTTATGTAGGCGGATAACTTGTAACTCATGTAACTGAGATACAGCACTAGAAAGTTTGTTCCATCACCATGATATTGTTCTATATGAACAATGCAATGAACATACGTATTTAGTAAAACTATGAAGTGTAACTTGTAGAGATGCAAGGGCTCGGAAAAAACCCGGCTTTTTTGGAAAAAACTCGGTTTTCTCTGCTTCGCTTTTTTGCTTGGGAAATTTTGGGCTTTTTTCAAAATACTGCTTTAAATTGATAAAACAGACTTTGTATCGCTTCTCTATAACACAAAAAATCATTTAATTAGTGGTTGATGTTGATAATAATATAAAACATCGAAAATAAGCTATGAATTTCGAAAAGATATTTCAAACAATTTTTCTTCAACATATTTACATTATGAATTTCACAGGATTAACCAATGTATATAATAAGAATTTTTTAACCTCCTATATACAAAAAAGTAAGCAGAGTTGGCAAGAACCGTGGTTGCTTTTTAAAATTCCAAAAATCCGTGTTTTGGTGGATGTTTAAACCAGGCTTTTTTGATTTAGATTTTTTGCTTTATGTATTTATACAGTATTACATATTCACAGAAATAAGTTTGTTTCGCCTTGGTGTTATTATGCAACAGCGGGGTTATGCCGGAAGAACTCCCATAAGCTTAAAGAAGTCCGGTCAGTAAATTTCTTAAATTGAGAATCTCCCGCCCTAGCCATTGAGAAAATCCCGTCATTACTTGAAATGTAAGACAATAACGGGAAAATCCTGATATTGCTTTGCATGTAAAAGTTAAAGGTCAACGTACCATAATCAGTACGCTAAAACAAAACTTATGTATTAAATTACAAATTTAGTACGTAGGTATCATTGAAAGTCCAATCCAAGCTAATGTTGGAAGCTACGTAGGCAATCGATAAATTTTGCCAATTTCTATCAATATATTTAAGCAATCTTGGCTTCTTTATAAAACAACACGCATTTAGGCATGCAGAAATATACAATTTGGTTTGTTTCGTATATTTAGGCTTAACATCCTTACGAAATACCGAGGTTATCAAGGAGAAGACTTTTCTTAAACTGACATCCGAACCGCTACTTGGGTTACGCATGAAAGATTTGTGGTTCGACCGAGAATTGAACATGGGACACCTTGATTAAAAGGTGAAAGGGAAATAAAACTATTGCAGGTAGTTTGATATCTGGAAACGCCACCATGAAGTTCACACGATTCGCATTTTTCATTCTTTTTATTTTTGTGGTTTGAACCAGTTATTAGAAAAAAAAGTTGGTGTAAACCAGCCAACCCTAAAAGTAAACACTTCTTTTAAAAGAATACACAAATAACTAGAAAATAGTATGTAGTATTTTTACTTCAAAATATTCCATACCCTCTTTTTGAAACAAAATAAAATTAAAATAAAACATACGAGAAATACTTAGATTTATATGATACACTTAAAGGCTGCACATCTAGAGCTTTTGGTTCTGTATATTCTTGAAATTCTACAGCTAAGTTTTATAGAACCACCATCACAGTTTACCCAATCCTCAAGTTTTCTGAATTTTTAACAAGAGGGATTCAACATATCATTACGGAACTCCCCCTCCCAAAAAATGACTACGGAATTTATTTAAGTTAAGCTAAATACAACTGCACAACAAACATGACTGAGTGATTAGCTTTTGCGCTTCTATCGGGAAGTCCGGGATTCAACCAGCATTCGATCATTCTGACAAAGCTTTTCTTCATACCATCTGTGAATGTAGAAATAGTGCGTATACTGTGAGTTGGGCGACTTCCTTTCTTATTGTTTTTAAATCGTTATTATTACTAATTACCAGCAGTGACGCTTTTGCGAAGGTTAGGGGGGCGGTCTTTCGGACTGAAGCCCGTTCCCCAAAGTTACGAAATGTCTGCAACAAACGAAATATCTATTATTTATGCCTTTACTCATAAACTTTAAGCTCCCGTCAAATAAAAATTACGAATGTTTAAAAAAACTAAACATTAATAAGAAAAACCCTTCCCAAAATACCTTTCTAAATCCGCCACTGATTCTCAGTATAAAATGATTTTTAAAGTTGTATCCGGAAGATTATTGCTAAACATATAAACGAAACGAAATATTAGATATGCCTGTACTCATAAACTTCAAGCACCTCCCAAATAAAATTAGGACATTTTAGGAAACGAAACAATCAGAAAAATCCCTCCTAAAGTACTTTTCTAAATCCGCTACTGATTATTTGTATAAAGTGGTATTCAAGGTTGTGTCCGGAAAATTATTGCTAAATCACTTCACAGCTACAGTATAACAGAAATGTGGAAGTACGGTTTGACGGATATATTGAAAAACGTACGCTTTGACCGATAAATAGAAAAATGGGCAAGTTTAACTTTTGCGCTAGAAGCTAGAGTACTAAAAGCTCTTAGAAATGAAACACGGATGACAAACTAGAGAAGAAAAAATATGTCGATAACTCAAAAGTTAAAATAAAGTTAAATAGCCTCTAAAATTACCCTCAAATACTACATTCTTCATGTTAGCTTTAATTCGTAAAACATGTGCTCCATCCATCTTGATGGTGAATTTCAGAGCGAAATATCACATTCAGGTCATGGAATTCTTATCTAACTATAGAATATACTATCGGAAGGCTATTTAGATAGAAAAATCATGAAGTTGAAAAAAGCCAAAATTTCCAAAATTCTCGTTTTTTTCCCAAAAAAGCCGACTTTTTATGTAAAAAAAAAAAACATCGATTCAAAAAAGCCGGCTTTTTTGCATCTCTAGTAACTTGTATTTATGGACTAAAAATTATGAAAAAATCTTTTGATCAGTGGCGTATTTATGGGCTATCGCGATAATACCCACAGAAATAATTTCTTTATTACGTTTTCGCATCATACGTACAACACAAATGATGATATAAAAGCAATATGAAGAGCATTTATCTACGTTTAAAATATCCTAGTCATTACACAATTTACTCCAATAATAAATGTGGTTTAAATGTTCTTATATCACACTATTCGTGGAACAATCGTGACGCGGAACGGTTGTCAAAACTCCTAATTGAAATTAAGAAAAAATAAGACATAAATTTTTTAAACATAAATTAACAAAACTCAGCAATAAAATTTCGAGACAAGAGCGAGAAAAGTCTTCAATGATCGAGACTAGACTAGGCCTATTAAACATAGGAGACGAGACGAGAAAACCTTACTTCTCGTCTCGTCTCATGAGGAACATTATCTGAACGAAGCAGATATCATTCTTGCTTGTAGTGACTAGCTGGGAGATGTAGGTGCATTTTTTGCATGAATAGTCGATTTTATGGCATATCAATTTCCAACCATATCATCAATCTGTACGCTATTATTGGTTATTAGCCAAGAATAGAACGCTGTAGAATGCATTAGGTTATTATTTAGAAATGAAATGAAGACTTTTAGTTTTACATCCCACTCTTATACCGGATACACTAAAGGAGACTCTGATGATGAGAATGAACACGAAATGCTGTAATGAAGAAAGTGAGAGAAACGTGAGGACCCCCAAGAAAACCCACACACATGGCGTTTGTCCACCACAAAGCTTACTTGGCGCGAGCTGAAATCGAACCTGGAACCTCATACACCAGAGGTGAGCACTCTACCACTGAGCCACTATGGTCCCCGTTATTATTCAGGGCATAATAACTGATACAAAAAGAATTCTTGAAATTCCCATATCCTTAATCTGCACGAAAATAGATTTAATGAATAATATTTCTTCTTTCTGTGTTTATTATACTTCCAAACGATGTTATGCATAAGTATTGGAAGTCTAATAGAACGGCTCTGCCTGTTGACAGGTATCAGACCAAAAGCGGTAAAAAAAATATTGAGAAGGATTTTCCGGAATAGATTTAGCGTCATAAGAATAGGTTCGATCTCCTCCGTCAATCTTCTATATAAATCGGAAGTGATAGAGATCGACTACTTGCGGGTCATAATAGCTAGCGACAAGCAAGTTTAGGGAATTCATTCAATGTCCCTCAAAAATGTGCCATTTCTACCCCTATCTTTCTATCAAAACCGGAACTGGTAGAAATTTACTACTACTTCCAGTTTCAATATTGATTTTCATAGAGCAAAGACGATAAGATATATCGAGAAGCAGTTTTCTGGAATCCATTCAGCAACCCAAGAATAGGTTCCGTGTCCGTCTCCTCCAACAACCTTATATTTAAACCGTAAGTGGTAAAAATCGACTAAAACCAGTTTCAACAATAATGGCCATAAATCAAAGACGGAAATAACTAGGGACGAGATGATTTCGGAAATCGATCAAACGTCAAGAAAATTTACCACTTATACCCTATCTCATTATTAACACCGGAAGTGGTAGAAATTTACTACTATTTCCGGTTTCAATATTCAGTTTCATAGAGTAAAAACTGTCACAGAGGTCGAGAAGTGTTCGGGAATTCAAACAACGTCTCAAGAATAAGCTTTCTTTCTTCCGTTAATCCTGCATTGAAATCAGAACTGGTAGGAATAAACCGTTTTCGTTTTTAACATTGATCGCCATAAAAATAAATTGGTAGTAGATAGCGACAGTTTTCGAAAATCGATTGAGCATCTCAAGAAAAATACCATCTTCACCTATTTCTCTCTACTGAAACCGGAAATGTTAAAACAATTTTACTCTTCCAGTTTCAATATTGATCCCTATAGCTCCATAGAGTTCCCTCAGGCTATGTGGATAGCATACGCGTCTTTGGCACGGGAAACCCGGGTTCGATTTCCGGTGGGTTCGTATTCCCTCGCTGTAGGTCCATGTCTCATATAGCCTAACTGCTGAACGGTACTCGAAGGTGAAATCAAACTAAAATCAAATCCATAGATCCATAGAGCAAAATCAATAAGTGATATCAAGAGACAATTTTTTATTATTAAAGTTCACCCACAATTTTCTTCTGTCCCACCAAGCGAATATCACCAGGATGATCTAAATGAAGTCTTTGAGTTTTACGTCCCACGGTTATGCCGATTAGGCTAAAGGAGACGGTGATGATGAGTAATGAATGAAATGGTGGAATAAAGAAAGTGGGAGGAAACGGGAGAGCCCCGAGAAAACCCACGCACACGGTGTTTGTCCACCACAAAGCTCACCTGGCGGGGTCTGGGATCGAACCCGGGACCCCAAGCACCAGAGGTGAACGCTCTACCACTGAGCCACCGCGGCCCCCAGGATGATGTACTCCCCACATATGCTCTGCCTGATTTCCACATTTCTTTGCCTTTGTTATTAATGTTTCGGTATAAAATGGCCTTTCGGCTCCATTTGACATTTCGTTTTCGAAAATAAATATTAATTAATACATTTAAATTTACTCGTCAGTTGTGTGTGTGTCTAACACAGCAGCGGTCTGTTTCTCAAAACTACTCGTCTTGTAATGTTTTTTGAGAATCCATCAAATATCATGACGCAGAAATACTAGAATAATAGAAAAATTCATTTCTAAGTACTATTGCTGACAATTTTAATTTGCCGCTTTTTTACAGTATATACAAGTGTACAATATTTGATTTTGAGAAGTTTCACTAGCATTACAAGGCTAGCAGTTTTGAGACGTAGTCCCCTGTAGTCTCAAGTTTGATTTTTAAAAAAGGAAAAGAATTGGGTTCTCGATGTCATTCAAAACGCAGATACGTAAATAAAATATATATAGTAAAAGAATCGTACGGACCGTTCTTTATTTTTACTCATTTCTAGATTTATTAGATAATTTTGATATAAATATACCTAACAGACAATAAGTACCAGCATTTAGTATGTCGTCCGTTTCTCCTAAGACTTCTCTTTGATCTGTATGTAAACTTTTGTCAGTTGATACAACAAATAAGCGAGTTTGCTCTACACTCTACAGTTCGAAACTCATTTTATAAGATGAATAGACTTCCCTCACTTGAAAACAACATAGACAGATTTTCTGAAACTGTCGTACCTTGTTAGCTGCAATATCCTTGTACAGGTAATTATTCGCGGAGATGTTTACGTAGAATCAAGGAAATCTTTACGATCTATGAAGAAAGACGAAACACACTTTGCTCTTATCTGCTGTCAATGGGCATTCCATCGGTTTCTTTTTCTCCGCGGACAACCCTAAGTTCACGCACGTGACCCAGCGAGGGCAGAGAAAGAAAGAAATCTACCGGGTTGGCTTCCTATCTGCTGTTCTGCACTATTGCAAAATGCGGCCAATATCTTAAACAGCTTTTAAATGGAAGAAAATTAATTTTTTAATTAGCGCGCTCTAATATTACCTTAGCAAGAAAAAGTAAAAGTGAACATGCAATATTAATACTAATAAAATTTGGCCGAATTTTGAACTGTATAAAATAAATAGTTTTTATAAAATTTTGGAAAGAAATATGCTATGTTATTATATATATAACGTTCCCCTCGCGTTCCCCTTCAGTTTTACCCCTAATATATATGAGAATTAACATTTCCCTTTATACTTATTATGAAAATAACAAAATGGATACTCAGAACAGTTTTGGTTTTCAAACACTTAATGCCAAGAAGCAAGCATATCTCCATGAAACAAGCATATCGCTTTGTTTGTTTCTTTCTTGACTCCTCTAGTCGATCGCCTGAAGGCAAAACATCGTACGGCAAACAAGCTGAGTCGACACGTGCCAACGACAGAACGAAAGTCTTGATTTTAGTACTCAGGCAAAAAAAAGCAAAATGCCCGCAGGCTTCTGTGCCCTGTAACATTGTGCTAAAAAAAAAACAGACAGAAGGTCAGTTGTGAGTTCCTTACTTCTTTCTAAAACACCTAATAAGACTTTTATACAAATCGTTGTTGTTTCAAGCCTCTTTATTCCTCATAAAAACAATACATCCAGATTCGCGAAAGCCCACAGGGATTGTATTAGAAAGTTAAAAAAAATATATTTATCATTCAGATCCTTTATTATTATTATTATTATTATTATTATTAGTAGTAGTAGTAGTAGTAGTAGTAGTAGTAGTAGTAGTAGTAGTATTACCACATAATATTTTTCGTTAGTCCTTACAGCAATTAATACTTAGCAGCAGAGGTAAAAGTGCTTGAGAATGCAGGGGACGCCGTCCCCCACCTCCAAAAAATGTGTACGGCGTCCCCCAGTTCCTAAGAAATTACAATGGGCAAAGATAGGCATGGGGGACGGCGTGACGTCATGCCGCTACCTACCGTTCCCCTACCTTTTCAGATTCACTTTATCTTTGCTTAGCAGGAAATCGATACAATAGTTAGTAGGACAGCTAGTCTTTATTGATAAAAATCGCAATTTGAAGGTTATTAAAAACAATATTTCTGTGTCTAGAGGTAGAAGAGAGGGGACCATGGAAGTTACTATTGCCACGTACAAAAATGAAACCTGTATTGAACACTGACTACGTATAATTCAAGGATTATTTTTTTAAAAAAAGCAAAACTTTTTTCATGTAAAGTTAACACATGGAAGACCCAGGTTCGATTCCCGGTGGGAGTTCATGTGATTCGGATTCGACGTTAATTAGTAGGTCCACGTTTTATATAGCTTCGCTGCTGAAAGGAACGTTAAGCTCAAAATCAACTCAAGAAAAGTTATAACAATGAGAATGTTTTCTACTGTTTTGGCGTATGGAATTCTATGTTAAATAAAACTACATACACTATTTGATAATGCAGTATCCAATAAATCAAACTTTTCGAGGAGGGTTTATCTGAAGATACATACAAATATTGAAAATAGTTTAAAAACGTGCATAATGCAGAAATACTATTTTATCGCGTATGAACTTGAGGCTTCTAGAACAGCAAGTTCTGACGAGATATTAACACCACAGAACCAGGATATGATCAAGGGATGGACTAAACCATAGTTTCTAACTTTACCCGGTGTAAATAAAGTAGGATTGAAACACACTCTATCCAGTGTATACCTGAGCGTCATGGGGGGGGCTGTAGACCCTATAAAATTCCTTTTGGATCCGTGCCTGTTGAAACCAATTCATATTTCATAACTTCATACACGGCACGATCAAGCACTGAATCTATTGAAATCTTACTATGTAAAATAATTATCGAGTGTCTACACTTTTTCTATTAAAGCTCATAGTATATTCTATCATAATATAAATTGTCACTCATGTAGTGTGTGCTAATGTAACTAGGGATGCGCACGAGACAAGATTTGTGGCTGCCTCGTCTCGAAAATATGCTGTAAAAGTGATGTCTCGACTCGAAAAATGTATATATCTCTATTGGAAGTGCCGTGTCTCGACTCGAATTTTGTCAGGAAAATCCTGTCTGGATTCGTCTCGTGCGCATCCCTAAATGTAACTCATGACAAAAATGTTTCGTTTTAAAACAAAATGAAACAGTTGAGGTGGACTCTGCCGAGTAGAAGACATCCAATTTATTAAATCGCCTCGCAACCCACTTGGCCGCACACTTAGGTTACAGTCTTCACCTTTTTCCTATGCTATCTAAAGTATTGGCTAATCTAAAATTCGCATTGCCGACTCGGGTTTTCTAATAAGAATTATTTTGTTCCAACTTAATTTGGATGTGAAATCCTGACTTAATTAGCATTTAAAAACTTCGCAGTGTGCATTAAAATCATGACAGAAATATATTTAAATCTCTGTTTTAAATTTCATGTCTACCTTGCATTCAAATAGTAGTGCTGTCATTTCTTTCAATGTTGGTAGGAGCCGAAAGTTCCAATTGATCCCAATTTTTCGCTTTAATTTCCTCTATTTGTTCATACAATTTTAAAGAAATGTTATTATTAACAAGCAACACTTCTGAAATGTAACACTCCGATTTTGATAAAATTTGGAAGGTAGATACTACATATGAAATAAACGAATACGTGTTTCTTATTTTCTGCGGAAAAATGGTTTTAAGGGGCAAAAGACCCTACCCACAATTTTGAAAGTTGACGCCCCAAAGGCAAAAACCAAGGAAACCGAAGTAGTAGTTAGGGGTGGTTACTTCTGGGCCAAAACTCCAAGCTAACACATTTCGTATATATTTTTAGTCAACACAGAAGGACCCAAGAAACCGCCACTGTGCACTTTAACACAGAGGGATACCCCAAAGTGAGATTGAATATGCTTTTATGACATTAAAAATCATAAAAACTCTATAACATAAATAAATTTTCAAAGTAAAAAGCAGCAAAACCTGTGCACAGGTGGACCTGAGAGGACTTACGCCTTCCTCTTATTTGTTTGTTTGGTTTGCTTTTGGCTGCCTCTCAGGCTCCTTTTTCTGTTTGTTTCTCTTTCTGCTGCTGCTGCTGCTTCTGTTGTGCCTCCGTTTTCTTTTCCCGACTAGCGTTAGT
This sequence comes from Thermobia domestica, assembly GCF_964235325.1. Taxonomy (NCBI): domain Eukaryota; kingdom Metazoa; phylum Arthropoda; class Insecta; order Zygentoma; family Lepismatidae; genus Thermobia; species Thermobia domestica. Next base: position 148,831,841 of record NC_137467.1, on the reverse strand, counting down.
CTCCATTCACGTTAACTCAATCTGATTTGCTTGAGTTATAGATGAGAGAGTGAAAATCCTTCTTCTGGCTTGGAGGCGACTCGAACCTGCGACGACCACGCCGATAACGACTCATAGCTGGCCAGACCATGAGCGAGCACACTCGGCTAACATGTACTCAAAGAAATCAAGTGAAAATTGGTCCTTATATATGAACAAATACTTCTACAAGCAACGCCATCTATTAGCAAAATGATAAACTACACGATATGAAGCACTATCTACTGAGTAACTGAGTAACTTCTTAGAATGTCCACCTAGCTAGCAAATATAGCTAAAACATCAATGTTCAAAAAAAGAAAAAAATGTCAGTGTTGCCAACTCGCCCAATATTATAGTGTTTACCCAAAATATTTTAATAGGGTAGTTTTACGTCCCCATAGTTATAATGTGCTAACTCATCAAATAAAAAAGTTGGCAAATTTCAGAAAAAAAATTATGAGTTGGTATACACTGCAAAAATAAAAATTCAGATATTTGAAAAATAAAAAATACTAGCATAATCTTCACAAAATTCTAAGACTTTTTAAAGAATAACATTTTCCCGAAAACTAAAAAAAACCGTAAAAAATTCCCGAAATTTTGAACTTGCTGTAACTTCGTCAAATATTAACCGATTTTCAAAATTCAAACGACAATCAATAGACAAATAAATTTCCTATCTATTGAATGTCTTATAAATTGCATAACTCTAAAAATATATTTATAAAAAACTCAAATAAATCCCTTATTTATACATGTATCTTTAAAATTCAACTGGTATTATGTTCTGTATATTCAAAGGCCTTACCTTTTATAGTGTTGATACTATAAAAACACTTATACAGTTAAAGCATACTTAAAATTACAAGTTCGGATACTGATAATGGAACCTTCTGCTAACCTCGTTCTCAATAGGAAACAATGACTTCTTAAACTCTGTCCACTGATCATAATTCAAGCTGAATAGACAGCCGTTAATATCAAAAACAACTTGAACTTCGGTTTCCACAATTTTTACAATTACATTAAAGTTATTAGTAAGAATGACCTTTTTTGAGGATCCATTTCTTACCACTTCATTTTTTACTTCTAACGGCATATTTTTGTTCATTTTTGTTCATTTTTTGGATTTACATACATAACTTAACAGTTGGATAGTTATCTTTTAGACCAGTGTATTTGAGTTTTATTCCATCTTTAACGATCTCATCAATCATTTTATCTGTTAAGTGTTTTGTTAATCTAGGCGGAAGAAAAACCTTGAACTCCTCACACTCGACCAAAATGCTCTTTCCAAACTTAGATTTAATCTTTTCCATTTTTACAATTTTATATTCCGTATTTAATTCTAATTCCCTTAATCCAATAACCTGTTTTTGTTCAAGACTTCCAAGCTTCTTTAAAAAATCAACGTGTTTTGCCATCGTATTTATTATATAGAAAATCAATGAACACTTTTCAATTTTTATTTTCACCAAAAAATATTTAATCATTTTTATCAATTTCGTTTTATGGAAAAACTTCCATAAAACAATCGTTAATGAAAACAGTTTGAGGATGCAAGGGTATCTTTTCGATACCCTTTAAAGTCGAATACTGTTTTTGATATTTTTCTCTTACATGGTCGCCTATGGCTAACTGATAAAGGGCCAGCGCTGGTGGCCCTTAGATTCTTGAACCGTAAGGTGAGCAAAACACTCACCTTTAAAATCTCTATATGTCCGTTGATATTTTGTTAACTATCTAAAACTCTTCTACTACTTTCTCATTCTTGGGATCATATGTAAAGTTCTTTTGCCCAATTAAAATCGCATAACATATAGTATCAGCAGCCACAGCTTCTGCAAAGTCTACAACAATCTTTATGTTTGTTCTCTCATTTACCGATACATTTTTTCTCTTACTACAATTAATCACATACATTGGTCTGTTATCTATAAACTCTTTAGGGTCATAGTACATTTCAGTGTTACCACATGTTATTCTCTTAAATGCAGTATAATCTTCGTACATCTTAAAATAATCCTTGTTAGCAATATCTAAGTTTCTTGGTTCTTTTGGAAATACCTCATTCCTTCCATTCTTAAGATAGATATTCTTTACCTTACAATGATCAAACTTACTTGCATCTGCTGTTTGTTTACCACTTCTATCAGTTTGGAACATTACAACTACGAAATCAGGCATATCAAATTGTCTAGAATTAAATTGAGTAGTAACATCAAACTCCAAGAAGGAACCTACAACAGTCTTTTGAACACATTGATAAGTATGGAATGAAAACATGACTTTAGGCTCTTTAAGAATATTCAACTTTAACTTGTTTTCGTAATTAGATTCGTATTCAACAATAGGCATTCTTATCTCCATACTTTTTATTGTTATTTTTCCATCATGAGGAACTGCTCCTGATCCAGTCCATTTGTACAAAACATCGTTATTGTTGTTAGCTTTTGTAAATGTTATTCTCAATCCGCCTTTCCACATAACCTCTTTATAATCACTTAAAAAGCCTGGAATTAATCTTAATGGATACAAAACACTAAAGTCCTTTCTCAGACCAAGTTTATCATCTGTTTCAAATCCTGCTTGTTTTAAATATTCAACTTCTGGCTTGGAAATCTTTAATGTTCCAATAGCTGTAGATGTTAATCCAGGAAGTTCAACCTTATCTATAACAACTCCATGCTTCCTAACCTCAATTTGAGAAAAGAAGAATGGGAAGAAGTTATCTACAAGTTTTATAGTATCATTTGCGCCAAATGTTCCTCCAACTGATGCACCAACAACTTCAAAAGTCATATGACAATCTGCTTTGTGTGGATGTACGAACCCATCCCCCACATCGAAATCGAACTCAATATCTTTGTTAGCTTCATTCAAATTATTAAATGTTCTTGTGTTAGCTTTAAAGCTCTGTAACTCGTAACTCTCAACACTATCCATTTATTATAAAGAAAATCTTGAAACAACGCTTTTATGGGATATACCCATAAAAGATTCATGCATAATAACAATTAAAAACTTATAATCCCCATCCCAACTTAACCTTAGCATTCATAGCAGTACCAACCCCAAAGGCAGCTAATCGTTCACCAATTGGCGCATCACTACTAAATGCTCTTTTCCATACTTTAGTTTCTAGTTCCTTATCTGCAATATGTCTTGACTCTGTATCTTTATTGTCTATGTAGTATATATCATGTTCTTTACAAGTCTCATCTAATGGGTTAATACCTTCATCACCTCTTTCTAACCTTTCTTGAAGCTTAGTTCCCGGACCGCAAAATCTAAAACCCGGAATATGTAATTCAAATGGGAGTTTATTAATCAAGTCATTTACTAATCCTTTCCCAAGCTTCTCATCATTCCAGAATCGTGGTGGTAATGTATTTAATATCTTAATCAAATAACCTATACCTTTTGGATCATTAGGAATAAATTGTGAAAGCTTTTTATTAATCATACTCACTATACCTACTTTCTCATTGTAAAAGTTATCATTTCCAGCCTTTTCTTCTCCATCTATAACTATTAACCTATCTATAAGCTTTCTCACATCATCCATCCATACATACTCTTTAGGTATCTTTGTATATTGTTTAATTCCTTCACCAGACTTTGGTGTTTTCTTTCTTGGTGGTGTTGGAGGTAAAGATGGTTTAATATAATTAACCCAAATAGGCTTGATAATATTAATGTACTTAGAACCTCTACTAGATGCTACTTTTTTATCTCGATTATATTTTTGGAAAGCAGCATCCGATTCTATTATTATTTCCTTGTACTGTTCAAAATCGTCATCGTCATAATCTTCAATGGTTTTATTAGTATTTATCGTTAACAATTCCCATAGACCTTCTGATCCTTTATAAGTTTTACCATTAATTATCAAATCATCACCATTCACTTTAACTTCAGAATTTCCTATCTTATTTATTATTTTTCCATCTTCTTCTACAGTTCTTATTCCAAATACACTATCATTTCTTTTACTATAATATTTCGTTGCAATGTTACCAAATGATTGTGCTGTTGTTAAAGGTTCTACTCCTTCCACTTTGTCTTTAATTTGTTTTCTCATCTGCTTTATTTCTCCGGTTATAGGCGTATCGCTACTACTTGGAGAACTATCATAAGTTATCATTTTAGGTGTTTCTAGTAGACTAGGATCTATTGAAGCTGTCTTATGTGCAACTGGAACAAGTTCAGTTATTAGATTTTTATTTTGTTCTGCTACTTCTTTGATCTCACTTCCCAAGTTTTGAATAGCATCAATTTCAGGTTGCTCTTGTGTTTTAAATTTATCGTATATACCTGCTCTTTCTTTCTTTCTAGATTTGAAGCCCTTTATCAAGAACTCCTTCAACTTAATATTCTTATCAATTTCTTTCTCATCCATTTATTGTATAGAAAACGAACAAACGTCAATAAACGTCAAAGAACGTCAATAAACGTAAAAAAACGTCAATAAACGTCAAAGAACGTCAAACGTTAAAACGTCAAACATCAATAAACGTCAAACGTCTATAAAGTGTTTTATCTTGTTCCTATACTTACCATTGTTTACCTTCCTTGTCATATCAATTACTATAAAACCATAATCTTCTTGCCAACATTTTGAACACATCTCTTTAAACTTATCATAAGACATATCTCCCCCAACAAACTCATTATACACATGTTTAAGATTAGTATCATCTTGCCTGAATATACATAGGAAGTTAACGTTATCTCTTATAAGCTGTTTAGGTACTTTTGAATATGTTTGTGCAAGATAGAAACAGTCTAAATGTCTATGCCTACCTCTTGTAAAGTAATTTCTAACAGTATCTTGATTCTCCAAAATGTAATCGTCAAACACAACAACAGAGTATTCTTCACATTCATCAATAGGTACAATAGAGTCATTACTGCTTAAGAACTTTGCTATTTGCTTCTTAAACTTTAGTTCTGCTTTTTCAAATCGATCTTTTAACTGCTCATACTTTGGCTGATTCATGCTTTTAGAATATATGTAGAAGTAATTATTGTTTAACCAACCTGGCTGTAATAAAAAATTAAATAGCAAAAACGTTTTACCACACCCAGATGAACCTATGCTAAGACAACGAATATCATCAGGTATAAGCTCTCCATTTCTTTTCTTAGCTGTTGTTTCTTTTATCATCTCTTTTACATCCCAATTAATAGTTTTCTTACTCATTTATTATAGAGAAAATCTGAAGGTGAGCAAAACGCTCACCTATGATCTTATTTGTCTTAGAGTATTCACAACCTAGAAACGCCATCCAAGATCATGTAGACGAAGAAGATAAGAAAAAAATTTCAGAAGTTAAGGGCGGCAATTCACCGCCCTTACCAAAAACACATCCAGATACAATCTTCATCAATGAGTCTGGACTGCCTTCTTGTAAACGTATGTATTTGATATGGTGTTATTGATTATCTGCTAATTTGACTTCATATGATGCTTGTTTGAAACCCTCGGAATTCCGATGATCAATTTTCTGCTCATAGTACTAGTACAGACCCGGTTCGTTGATGAAGGTTGTGTGAGGTTGTTCATTTGGAAGGGTGTCCGGATTACGGACGCCATTTGTAGTTTCCAGGTCTTCAACGTGTATATTTTTGGTAGCACCGATCGGAGCTCCCAAGCTTGTTTGTGCCTTTTGATTTGTTAAAGAACTCTAATCCTTGACCATTCACATGTGAAGGGTCTGAAAGTCTTGTAAACGTTTCAACCCAATCAGATACCTATCCAATCTTGAAACCACTCAGCCTCTTTCTTTTTTGACTTCATGATTAGAGAGTACAGACCCGGTTCTTTGATGAAGGTTGTGTGAGGGTGTACGGTCGATAATGATGTGTCCGCGTTTTGGACACTTGTAGTTTCCAGGTCTTCAAATCTACTCTTTATGATCTTATATCTTTAAGCTGTTCTCTGATTTTAAGCAACGTACCTTTTATATATTCACTATCCATTTCACCATTTAATGTTATTATCATCTCTAACTGTTCTTTAAATGAGTTAATACAAGTGACAATGGCTTTATATTCATCCGTTCTTTTGCTTATGTTGAACTTAGAAGACAAACCTGTTATTATAGCACTTCCAGTTGCAAGAGACGTTGTTAATATCGAGTAAATTGTTACAGGTATGAAAATATTAATAAACCAAGTTGTTGCAGAAAGTATAACCGACAACGTGATCAAAGTGTAGTATGCATATCTAACAATTCGTAGTTTTCTCTTTTTCTTCTTTAAACTGTATTCTAACTTTTGAATGACATCTTCTATTAACTTGATTACTTTCTCTCTTGGAATATCTCTAGGTAAATCAAACTAATTCATTTATTATATAATAAATGGCTAAGGTATTTAAGCTAACGAGTGATACTTCTGTTTTAAAGAAGAAACTCCATTACGAATTAGACAACAGGAGCAACAATTTAAGTATAGGACTAGTTGGGTTTTACAGTACATATCTGACACCAAACATAACAACACAAAAAAAACAGTTTCTCATATGGTGATAGACAAGTTTTTATACCAGAAGGGCAATACAGCTTAAACAGTCTTAATGAATATTTAAAATGTCAATCCATCAACATAACATTATCAGAAGATTATTTAAGAAATAGAGTTAAAATTGAAGCTGATAGTAATGATGTTACAATTGGGAGTATAGGCACTGTCCTCGGGTTTAATGTTTTTGAAGTTTTAGAAAAGAACAAAACACATATTGGAAGTAAGTTGCCAAAGTTTCATCCGTTTGATACTATAAATGTTCAATGTAATATAGCAGATGGCATGTTTGTTAAAGATACAGAATACACACATAGAGAAACAGGTATCATAGCATCATTTAAAACAGATGCCGAGTTTAAACATAGCATCATTTACGAACCTACTTATCCATTATTTTTCCCTATATCCAAAGACAAGATTGATAATTTTGAGATAAGGATAACAGATGAGAATGATTCCTTAATTGATTTTGGTGGTGCAACAATAACTGTACTTTTACAAACTAAGATTTTCTCTTAAATAAATAGGAAGATGTGTTCTATTAAAGGTTGTATGTTTAGTGTTCCTTATAACGAACTAAAGGATCTAAATATTGATCATGTATTAACAAAGAAACAGCTCTGTGATAAATCTAAGAAAATTAAAGAAGTTAAAGGAATGAATTTAACTTTAACTACTGTGCAAATGAAAAAGATTAAAAAGAGCATATGGGCGGTTTTATCTTTACAATTCCAGCCATTTTAGCAGTTTTAGGAGCATTTGGCTCATTAGCAGGTGGTGCAGCAGCGATTACTAAAACTGTACTGGATGCTAAGAAGAATAAACAAGAACTTGAAGAACAAAAAAGACACAATATGGCTATGGAAGAAAAGCAGGGAGCAGGTAAACCAAAGAAGTCAAAAAACTAAAACCATTGACCAACTTCGATATAGAGAGGTTGGCTAAAGAACTAAAGATAAAACGATTTAGAGGTGTATTTATGAGTGATGAACTTCCACAAAAACCCTATGTACATGAGTGTGGTATAGTTAACCTCGATAAATCAGAAAACATTGGTACTCATTGGATATGCTATTGGAAAAATAACAACATAAAGTACGTGTTCGATTCTTATGGTGGCGTTCCTCCTAAACAACTGGTACAATATCTTGGTACCGAAAACTTCTTTTACAATGACGAACGAATACAAGACTTTAATTCAGTTATATGTGGTCATCTTTGTGTTAAGGTTTTAAATCTTCTAAATCAAGGGTATTCTTTTAGCGACGTTATGTATATGATTAAAAATGATTAAGCGCTTTTATGGTTTGTATCCATAAAAGTTTTATCCATCTCTTAAACTCTTTGGCTTTGGGCTTCTTTGATGATAGCACTAAGGAATACAGACCAGACTCGTTGATGAAGATTGTATGAGGCTGTGAATTAACAGGGGGCGTTTCCTGTACACCCCCCTTTATATGTGACAGTTGTGTTTTATCATCTTCGTCTACATGATCTTGAATAGCATCTCTTGGTCGTGAATACTCTAAAATTGTGGCGACGTCTTTACGAGATAAGGATGTCCATAAAAGTTTTGCTTTAAGATAAATATGGAAGCTATACACAATAGGTTTTTAGATTATTTTGAGAAGTATGAGGATGAACTAGATGCACTAGATAGATATAATTTTTATCAGTATTTTCAGGGTGTTAGCGAGATAGACTTAAAAGATAAAAACAAAGTATATAATGTTATTGATTTCTGGAAAATAATACCAAAATTTTTGTACACGGAAGAAGAGTTAGCGACGTTATGTATATGATTAAAAATGATTAAGCGCTTTTATGGTTTGTATCCATAAAAGTTTTATCCATCTCTTAAACTCTTTGGCTTTGGGCTTCTTTGATGATAGCACTAAGGAATACAGACCAGACTCGTTGATGAAGATTGTATGAGGCTGTGAATTAACAGGAGGCGTCCAATAATTACCGTAAAGGACTTGTTGTCGAATTATAGCTCTAGACCATTAGAATGCAGTAATTGTGGCAGTAAGTCATTAACAAAAGGTATGAGTAGATACATTTGTGATGATTGTTCTGTAGAGAGTGGTTGGGTTTACGATACTAATGAAGGAATGAGAGCTGCTTGCGCTAGAAAACCATGGTACGATACTACAAAAAGATTTAAGTTACAGTTATCTCGTTTGCAAGCTTTACAGGATAGAATTATTCCCGAAGAGGTGCTCAAGGTGTTAAATGATGAATTTAGAGATATACCAAGAGATTTAATATCAACAAAAGATGTTCTAGAAGTACTAAAGAAAAACAAATACACAAAATATTATGATGATGTCTATTTAATACACTATCACCTTACCGATCAAAAACCATTAAAATTACAACATATGGAGGAAACACTTGTAAATGAGTTCGAAAACTTACACGAGGTCTTTAGGGAGCTGTATCCGGAAAGAGCATTGTTTATTAACCTAAAATGTGTATTGTACTATCTGTTGAAAAAGCACGATGTTCATGTTGATATTGATTTTAAACGCTCACTTAGACAAATAGAGATGTTAAAGAAATGTTTTGAAAAATTAGGATGGGCATTTTCTGTATAATAAATGAGTATGGATACATTTGGTAATGTTAAAGATAGAAAAGATAATGTTAAAGATAGAAAAGATAATGTTGATATTAGTGAAGAAAAATTAAAATTGTTGGAGAATTTAAATGATGTTGTTAGCGTAAGTCAACTTAGGTCAATAGAAGCCCAATTAGAGAACGATAGAAAACGATTTGAAGATGCATTAGAAACGTTACAAGACACATACGTCAAGAAAGAAGATATTGAAAAGATTAGGATGGATACTACTAAATTGGTTATGCAGAAAGAAACCATGCCTCTATTATATCGATTAAGAGCTAAAAACGTTAAGGAGCCAATCTTTAGAATATTTAATCTCTCTAATGGTTACAAATTTCTCTATAATGGGAAAATAATACACATGGAATTAAGTTTGGATAAATACTTTCTAGATATATATTTGGGTGATACTTTGATTAAAGAGATACCTTTTGACTTTAAGAAGAACGATATATTTACGATTAAACCAAATAAAAACTCTGCTATGGAAGAAGGACAATTATTGTTTGTTGTAATGTACATAGAAAGAGAGCTTTCCTAAAGACGTTTGCTATATAATAAATATGGATATCTTTGGTAATGTTAAAATGACTTCAGAGTTAGATAATACAGTTGTGAGAAAAGATATTGCTATGTTGAAAGAAGAGCTTAACTTCATCAAACGGAGTTATGTTATAGAGTTCATAGTCGATTGATATCAGAAAATGTTGAAACTCCGTTCTTTTTAATACATAATCTATCTATCGCATACAAATTTCTTTATAAAGGTAGGATAATGCATGTAGAGTCATCTTACAATACGTATTATATAGATATATATTTAAATCATTCTCTAGTTGAAACTTTTCCATTGCACTTTAATACAAATGATAAATTGACAGACCATCTAAAGATTCTGATCTGAAACATGGTAAATTATTATTGCTTAATATGCATGTAGAAAGAGAAGACGAAGATAGTGATGATGATGGTGAGAATGTTGATAGCATAATATTAAACAGCGGTAGTTATTGATTTTCTATATAATAAACAGGATGTATTGTGTTAAGTGTAAGAAATTGACAGATACGAAGAAAGATAGCATTAGAATTGAACAAACAAAGAATGGAAGATATCTAAAGAAAGGTATTTGTTCTGTATGTGGTATTACTAAAACTCAATTCGTTAAAAAGCCTGATTGACTAGAAGAAGGTAAAGGTGTTAGAGAAGACATTATAGAAGAAATTCACAAACCATCTAGAAAAAAACTTTGACAGATTAAGTGTAGTTATAAAAGGTATCGATGATCTTTGGCAGGCTGATCTTGTAGAAATGGATAGTGGAGTATTAAAAGGTGTTTCCAAATTAAATAAAGGTTATAAGTTTTTGCTAACGATTATAGATGTGTTCTCGAAATATGCGTTTGCTGTTCCTGTTAAAGATAAGAGTGGTAAGAATGTTACAGCAGCATTCGAATCCATATTAAGAACGAGAAAACCTAGTAACTTACAAACAGATCAAGGTAAAGAGTTTTACAATAAAGAGTTTAAGAAGTTAATGGATGAAAATAAGATTAATCACTACTCAACCTATAGTGGTAAGAAAGCTTCTGTTGTTGAGAGATTTAATCGAACACTTAAACAGAACATGTGGAAAAGGTTCACAACACAAGGGAATTACAAATGGATAGAGATATTACCAACACTAGTTAAAGAGTATAATCATCAAATTCATAGAACAATTGGTTTAAAGCCTATAGAAGTTAATAAGAAGAATGAGCAAACAATATTGGAGAAAGTGTATCAAAAAGAATATAAGCGTGTTAAGCCCAAATACAAGTTAGGTGATCATGTTCGTATAAGTAAGTCGAAAGGGTTATTTGAGAAAAGATATACACCTAATTGGTCAACAGAAGTATTTGTTATTAGTGAAGTTATTCCATCTAATCCGCCTACATATAGAATTAAAGATTTAGAAGAAGAGGATGTGCAAGGTAGATTTTACGAACCAGAACTATTAAAGACGAGGCATAAAGATGAATACTTGGTAGAAAAGGTGTTGAGAAAGAAAGGTGATAGAGTATATGTTAAATGGCTAGGGTTTGATGATTCGCATAATAGTTGGGTAGATAAAAGTAATGTTGTAGTGTAAATATAAATGTTTGTCTTTTATGGAATAATAGCCATAAAAGGTTGGTTTAAATGAGATAAGGGGGTAACGAAACGATACCCCCATAACATATATTTCCAGCGCTCGTATTCGAGCTGTGAAAATTATCAAAAAATAAGCGACTCCTCATATGCGAGGGGTCGCTCCAAAACAAAGTTACATACAAACAAATCAAGGTCCCGGAAAAGGGGACCCGCGTTAATCCACAACCACCTCCTTTTATTGTTTTGGTAATTTCATTTCCTATAATTATAGGAGATGAGATAAAACTTGCTGGTAGCTACAGGATACTTTAATGCTACTAAGCTGTGTCAGAGTGGTGGTAAGAGGTTTGACAACTGGCTGAAAAATAAAGATTCTAAAGAATTATTGGAATACTACAATGAAAAATTAGCTTCCTATAATTGTAGGAGGCTAAATTTAACGTATTATATAGAACCAAAATGTACAAACAGCGATCAAAGATTTACAATAACAAACTAAGTGGACCGAATTCGGGCTACTTTGAAAATTCATAAGAACTCATAGCATATATTTCCAGGGACCGAATTCGGGCCGATGAAATTATTAGAAAAGTAGCAACACAACAAAAAAGCGTAGGTCGACTTTCCGGCAGACGCTCTACTTATCAAATAACAGGAGGAGCAATGGAGCACTTTTGCTCCGTTGCTCTACATAAAAATTAGGTGGAGCAGATCTGCACCACCAAAACCCAATTTACATAGTTGAGTCAAAAAGAACCATATTGCTCCGCTATCATCGCAGGCTCATTAATGAAAATTGTATGAGATTGTATGTTTGAAAGGGGGCCAGTGCTGGTGACCCCAATTGAGTCACTTTGAAAACTCATCTTACACAGTAAAACTAGGTGGATGAAAATGAAGTTAAAAATCAACATTTTCTATATAATAAATATGAGTACTATGGATAGTTCTCTTAGTTTAAACGATATTTGCTACGAACAGATTAAATACAACTATTGGTACGGCGTCTTTGGTGACTTCAAGCTGATTATAGATAAGAACACTGGGTACTTCAATGAACCAAGTTGTGTCAAGATGGAGGTAAAAGGTTCGATCACTGGTTACAAAATAAACAATCAAAAGATCTAATGAGGTATTATGATGAAAAATTCAACTCCCGGCTTCCTGGGAGTTGCTTTTCCACATATCTAGTAAAAGGACGTGACAGAGAATCGACCTCAGTTATCTCAGGAACATATGTACATAAGAAAATATTTCTCGCTATTGCCATTTGGATATCACAAGACTTCTATGACAAGTGCTATGATATCATCGAGACTATTTCGTTTCTAGTTTTAGACAGATTCAAGAAGATCAAGAAGAATTGCAATCAAGAATAGAAGAGACAGAACAAGTAATGGAAAGATTAAAAATTCAAAACGAAGAACAAGCACAAGAAATATCAAAACTCAAATCAATAGCCGCAGAACACACAGAAGACCCAAATAAGGTACACAAGTTAATCATCGTTAAAAAGAACCTCACAGCTAGTCAGCTTCAAGACATAGTAGACAAGTACGACACAGACAAACACGATCAGGTTAGGCGTTACGAGTCATACAAATATTGGGTTGGAAGGGTTCAGCAGCGAAACATCAAAGCAAGACTTTAGTGTCTCAAAGAAAAGTACCCAAGCATGTCAGTGTTATCAGAAACCAAAGATCCAAATTCGGTCAACCTCCTAAACAAAGTCAAAGAAAAGTACAGCTGTGTTGTTTCGTATGGTTGTCATGTGGATATTGAAGAAGAAGACGACGAGTTTGTTGTTGATTTGTTTTTGACTATAAGAGATTCGTAAAGGTAAGGGGTATGAGTTTTGGACACCCCTATCAGAAGAAGAATTGATTAACAGTATAGATCGCTTGTATAATAGGTTATCTGATAATTAAGATTACGACTTTTATGGTTTAATCCATCAAAGTACAATTTCAAGCGTTAAACAAACCATCTGTTGTAACATCGAATGCTAGATTCAATATACCACCTTATTCAGGATTATTAAGGTATTTTCTTATTATAACTCTCCAATCTACATAATGTCTAAATAAATATATAAACTCTACAGAGAGGTGTTGATAAATTGAGATGTTATGCCAATGAACTCTGTCTTTGAACTCTGCAATAAATCCTTCTGTTAAATTTTGAAACAATGAAATTGTTTCCCAATCTACTTTGTCAGCGTAATCTCTTATAAGGTTTTCTGATAATTGTTGAGTTTCAGATAAGCACCTCCAAGAAACCTTATCTGCATGTTCTCGTATAAAGGTCTCAGAGAGTTTGTTTCCATAAGATATAGCATCAAAATCAACTTTATATATAAACTCGCTAATAAATTCTTCAGATAGGTTTTGATTATACGATACTTCTCCCCAATCAACTTTATCTGCAAATTCTCTTATAAAGTCTTCTGATAGGTCTTGGCTTCCTGAAATAATCCCCCAATCAACTTTATCAGCTAATTCTCTTATAAACTCTTCCGACAAATTTTTCCATAAACATATTTCGCTCAAATTAACTTTATGCAGATATTTGCGTATGAAGTCTTTTGTAATGTGATCATAGTTATATTCCTCCTCATAATTATCATAACCTATAGATAACCATTGTTCATCAGTCTGTGAATCTAATATCTCATCAGACAAGTCCATAACGTTTGCATAGAGAATGTTTTGTATAAGAAATGAGTTGTTTTCTTTAGTAGCTTTCTTGAACAAATGATCTAACATACCTATGGACATGCTAAAATTTATTTTGTCTTCATCATTATAACCACCAATATCTAAATATTTACATACACAATCAAATACAGGTTTGTAAGATAATATTTCCTTAGCAGTAGTCATGTTCGTTTTTATTCTTAGATTTTTAAAATTTATTTCATTTTTGTTGGTTTTGTATATAATAAATATGGAGAAAGAATTTGATTTATTACATGATAGACTTAACATTATTCATGAAGATCTTAAACTTTTAGCAGCACTACTAGAGAAGCAAATACTGTTAAAGGAAAAAGAATTAATAATAATGCAACAAAAAACATCTGATTTGAGTAGTGATGATGAATATAAATATGGTAGTGATGATGATGATGATGATGATGATGATGAGTAAGTTTACAAAAATGATTTAATTTTAATATGTGTATATGTGACTTTGATGGGTTAATCCCATAAAAGCCGTGTTCTAATACAACGCGTAATATGTAGACAGTGGCAGGGGTGTACAATGTTAAGCGTTGTACTAGGACAAATGAAAATGAACTGAAATAATCCGGTGAAGATAAAAATTGAAGATTTTCTATATAATAAATAAGATGATTAATTATAGTAAATTTACTGTAGTAGAGTTAAGACGCCAATGTAAAGAGAGGGGAATCAGAAGATATTCCCGATTAAGAAAAGCAGAACTGATAGACCTTCTTAAACAATATGACGATGAACAAAGCAGAAGGCAGATTAGAGATATATTCCCATTTAAACAAGAAGTAATTGAAGAACCAAGAATCAAAGTTGATTCACAACCAATCGATGTAAAACGTCAGAACATTGCATTAAAATCAAGATTAGAAACATGGAGATTTACAACAGATTACAAACCACAAGATCCACTTGAACAATATATTACTGCAACATCTAAAGCTATATTAAACAGATTACAAATTGGCTTAAGTAAACATAGTTCATTGAAAGCTAATCTTTATATAAGCTGTACATATAAAAAAGGTGAAGAAACTCAAAACTTCTATTTTAACACTGAAAACCAGGAAATATACCGATCAAGTTATATAAAGGAAGAAATAGCTAAGATGAAACAAAGATTAAGAACAAGAATGGATGAGTTACAAGCTAGAGGTTCCGGCTGGGCTCTTATAAACATTAACTTTTTACAACTAGCAATCGCCAAATATACACCATATAGAGGATCAACATATATAGAATTACCTAAACAAATTCAAAACAAAAAGGCAGTAATTAATGTAAAGAATGAAGATGAGAAATGTTTCTTATATTCATTATACAGAGCCCTATATCCTACAAATTCACATCCTGAGCGAGTACCAAAAAATAATGAGCTTTTGTTAAACTTAGAATCTAAATTAAAAAATATTCATTTTCCTGTAAAACTAAGCGATATTCCAAAAGCTGAAAAATTACTTGATATTTCTATAAATGTTTATGCATATGATAAAGACTATTCAATCTATATACTACATCACACACAAAACAAGCAAGAAAATCATGTCAATTTATTATATGTAAAAGAACAAATTGAAGACCAAGTTAAAACACACTATTGTTGGATTAAGGATTTAAGCAGACTAGTATGTACACAGTTAACTAAAAAGAGAGCCCGAAAATATTTATGTGATAGATGTTTGTTATACTTTTACTCTCAAAACGCTTTAAATAAACATGAGCAAGATTGTTCCTTTTAATGAGCCAGTAAAAATAATAATGCCTGAAGAAGGTAAATGTGTTGAATTTAAAAATACCAATACATAATGAAAATGCCATTTGTGATTTATGCCGATTTTGAATGCTTGTTACATAAAGTTATGGGTTGTAAAGAATGTTATCCGGATGACGAGCCATATACGAAAAAATATCAACAACATAAGCCATCTGGATTTTGTTATTATGTAGTAAAGAGCGATGGAAGTAAAACTAATCCTGTTTTGTATAGAGGTAAGAACGCTGCTAAGAAATTTATAAGACTGTCAACAAAAGAAGCTAAACACATATCGAACATATACAAACAAAATAACGAATTACCATTAACAAAAAGCCAGAGAAAAGAGTTCAATGAATCTAAATGTTGTTATTACTGTAAGCAGGAGTATACTAAAGAAAATCATAAAGTTAAGCATCACGATCATATAACAGGAAAATTTGTAGCACCTCTATGTAATAACTGCAATTTAAAAGTCAAAGTACCAAAGTTTCTACCAGTGATCATACATAACTTGACAGGATATGACTCTCACTTGTTTATAAAAGAACTTGGATGTAATAAAGAAGAAATAGATCTAATACCCAATAACGAGGAAAGATACATATCATTCAGTAAAAAGGTTGGAACTATTAAATTGAAATTTTTAGATTCATTTAGATTTATGGCTTCTAGTTTAGACAAATTAACATCAAACTTGAAACCTGAGCAAATGATACATACACAACACTTTTATCCTAATCAAGAACAGTTTCAACTTGTAATAAGAAAAGGTGTTTACCCATATGATTATGTTAACAATTGGGATAGGTTTAGAGAAAGAAAATTACCACTAAAGGAAGCATTCTTCAACAAGCTTATGAACACACATATAAGTGATGAAGATTATGAACATGCAAAGAAAGTATGGGAATCTCGGACAATACCATGACTTATATTTGAAAACAGATGTATTATTGTTAGCAGATGTATTTGAGAACTTTAGAGAAACATGTCTTAAAGCTTATGATCTTGATCCTGCTTGGTATATGACGGCACCAGGTTTAGCTTGGGATGCAATGTTAAAGATGACAAATATAAAATTAGAATTGTTGTGGGATTATGATATGGTATTAATGGTAGAGAAAGATATAAGAGGTGGGATTAGTCAATGCTCAAAAAGATATGTAAAAGCAAACAATAAGTATATGAAAGATTACGATAAGGATAAAGAAGATTCTTACTTAATGTATCTAGACGCCAATAACTTGTATGGGTGGGCAATGAGTCAATATCTACCGTATAAGGGATTTAGATGGTTAAGTGAAGATGAGATTGAAGAAATAAATTTCACAAATATACCTGATGATTCTGATACTGGTTACATATTAGAAGTTGATCTTAAATATCCTAAAGAATTGCATGACTATCACAAAGACTACCCATTAGCACCTCAAAATATATGCCCGCCTGGTTCAAAACAATCGAAGCTATTAACAACCCTATATGACAAAGAAAAATATGTAATTCACTATCGAAACCTAAAACAATGTCTTTCACTTGGATTAAAACTTAACAAGATACATCGAGTAATAGAGTTCCAACAATCAGATTGGTTAAAGAAATATATTGATTTAAACACGCAGATGAGAACTAGAGCAACAAATGACTTTGAAAAAGACTTTTATAAGCTCATGAACAATTCAGTTTTTGGAAAGACTATGGAAAATATTAGAAAGAGAGTTAATATCAAACTTATAAGTGATGAGAAAAAATACGAGAAGCTTGTAGCAAAACCGAATTATAAGAGTACTACAGTTTTTACGGAAAATTTAGTAGCAGTTCACATGAACAAGGTTAAAGTGCAATTTAACAAACCGATCTATGTTGGTATGTCAATTCTAGATTTATCAAAATATTTAATGTACGATTTCCATTATAATGTGATGAAACCAAAATATCAAGACAAAGTAAAAGTATGTTATACAGATATCGATAGTTATATATACCATATCCAAACAGAAGATGTGTACGAGGACATGAACATTTATATTGATTACTTCGACACAAGTGATTACTCTAAAGATAACAGATATAAGATGCCACAGGTCAATAAGAAAATACTTGGTAAGATGAAAGATGAACTTAAAGGAACAATCATAGAAGAATTTGTTGGTTTGAGATCAAAAATGTATTCAATCAGGTTCGAAAAAGATAAATGTTGTAAGAAAGCAAAAGGAGTTAAGAAAAATGTTGTAAGTAAAGAACTGTCATTTAACGATTATAAAGACTGCTTGTTCAACCAAAAAGAATATTATAAGAAGATGAATTTGATTAGAAGTTATAAGCACGATTTGTACAGTATAGAAGTAAATAAGTTAGCTTTAAGTTGTGTGGATGATAAGAGATGTGTTTTGAAGAATGGGATAAATACTCTACCATGGGGACATTATAAGTTAGAAGAGTTGTAGTTTTAGATGTAAGTTTTTAGATTGTAAGTTTTTAGATGTAAGTTTTTATGATTTTAAATGTCATAAAAGCATATTCAATCTCACTTTGGGGTATGCAACTTAGTACAGTTTCTTGGGTCATTCTGTGTTGACTAAAAATATATACAAAATGTGTTAGCTAGGAGTTTTGGCCCAGAAGTAACCACCCCTAACTACTCGAAGTAAACGAAATTTTACACACATATTGCAGACATATAATGAGGGAACACGTGTTTCGTATTTTTCTGGAAAAAACGGTTAGGTGGGGATCGGACCCCTCCAAAACTTTCATCACGAAATATTGAAAGCGATAATAACAATATGACAAATGTGTGTAAAGGACACAAAGAATTGCAACAAAAGTTTGTGTATGAACAACAAACCAAAAAATAAAGGAACACGGGTTTTTTATTTTGTGCTAAAAAACGGTTTCAGGGGGCAAAAGCTATCACCCAAATTTTGAAAGTTAAGGCCTGAAGGCCAGAGGAAGTGAACAAAAGTGAATGAAATTGTGCACAGATATTGTAGACCTAAAATGAGGGAATACGTTTTTCTTATTTTCCAGAAAAAAAGAAAATCGTTTAGGTGGGACACACACACCTCCAGAACTTTGATCGTGAAATATCAAAACTGCTAATAACAGAAGTGTTTGAAGGACATGACGAATTGGAACGACACATTGTGTAGGGACAATACGCAAAAAATAAACGAATACGGTTTTTCTTTTATTTTCTGCGGAAAAAACGGTTTTAGGGGGCAAAAGCCCTCACCCCAAATTTTGAAATTTGAGGCCCAAAATGCAAGAAGTGCACCGAATTAAATGAAATTGTGCGCAGATATTGTAGACGAAAAATGAGATAATTGGATTTCGTATATTCTTGGGAAAAGCGGTTGAGTGAGGCATGTACCTTCTAACCGTTGATTACGGAATATCAAAAGTGCAAATAAGCATACGCAAAAGTTCCTAAAGAATATGGAGAATTGCAACGAAACTTCGTAAAGGGACTATTTGAAAAACAGTATATGAAACATGTTTTAATTTTTGCGGAAAAACAGTGTTGGGGCCTAGGTCCCATCCGACAAAAAAAAGAAAATATTACCGTAATAGCTCAGAAAGGAGTGGACCCAAGCAAATCAAATTGTGTGTAGATATATGTAAAATAAGGGCTCTCGTGTTTCTCAAGTGTTCCTATCCGTTTTGCTTAAAACTTGGCATATCAATAGCAAACTGGAAATAAATCGACACGTGTTTTTCTTTATGCTGGAAAACATTGCAAGGATTAAAGGTGCCTCCTGAAATACTATAAAATACGCTATACTGTTTGTGTCTACTGTTACTTGATCTGCCAAATTTGAAGAAATCGGATGGAGACACGACACTTGTGAAACACGGAAGGCCATATTTTACATATCCAATATCTACATACAATTGCTTTCGCTTCGGTCCACTTCTCCCGCAACTCAACGCCTCGGTTCACTCACAAGTTTTTTTTTCTTTCAAGAAAATACGAAACACGTATTCCCTCACCTTACCTCTACAATATTAGTGCACATTTCATTCACTTCGGTCCACTTCTTTTTGTCTTTTGGAGTCAAATTCCAAAATTGTAGACGGGGGCTTTTGCCAACCAAAACTTAAAAATGTATTCGTTTATTTTTTGCGTATTGTCCACACACGCAGTTTGATACAATTCCTCATGTCCTTTACACACATCTAATATACTGTTACTAGATATTTTGATATTTCGTGATGAAGGGTTTGGAGGGGTCCGTGCCCCACCTAACCGTTTCTTCCAGGAAAATACGAAAACCATATTCCTTAATTTTGTGTCTACAATATCTTTCCAAATTTCATTCACTTCAATTCACTCCTTCTTACCTTTCGCACGTCAACTTTCAAAATTTTGGTTTTGGGTTCTTTTGCCCCTAAAACCGTCTTTCCGCAAAAAAGAAAAAAACATATTCCTTTATTTTTTGTCCATACAAAAAACTTTGTTGCAATTGTTCATGTCTTTTACACACATCTGACATATTGCTACTAGCATTTTTCACTTTTTGTGATCAAAGGTTTGGAGGGGTAGGTGCCTTACCCAACCGATTTCTCCAGGAAAATACGAATACCGTATTCACTCACTTTATGTCTACAATATCTGTGCACAATTTTACTCCCTCCGGTTCGCTTCTTTTTGACTTTCGGGAGTCAACATTCAAAATTTTGTTTGGGAGGTTTTACCCCCCAAAAACAGATTTCCCGCAAAGCATTAAAAAACCGTATTCATTTACTTTCTGTGTATTGTTCATACACAAAATTATGTTGCAATTCTTCATTTCCTTTACACACATCTGACATACCGTTACTATTTCTTTTGATTTTTCGTGATAAAAAGTGTGGAGGGGTCTGTGCACCACCCTACTGTTTTTTTTCAGGAAAGTACAAAACTCGTATTCTCATTTCACGTCTGAAATATCTGTGCACAATTTCATTCAATTCGGCTCACTTCTTCTTGCCTTTCGGACGTCAACTTTCAAAATTTCGGGTGGTGGCTTTTGCCCCTGAAACCGTTTTTCTGCAGAACGAAAAAAGTATTCATTTTTTTGCGTATTGTTAATACACAAAGTTATGTTGGAATTCTTCATGTTGTTTGCACACATCTGACATACTGTTGGTAGCACTTTTAATATTTCGTGATCACAGGTTTTGAGGTGTCCATGCAGCACCCAACCCTTCTTTCCAGGAAAATAGGAAACCGTATTCCCTCATTTTACGTCTACAATATCTGTGTAGAAATTCATTCACTTCGGTTCATTTCTTTTTGCCTTTCGGGCGTCAATTTTCAGAATTTTGTGTGGGAGCATTTGCCCCCTAATACCATTTTCAACAGAACATAAAATAACCCGTATTGCTTTATTTCTGGCGTATTATCCATACAAAAATTTCATTGCAATTCTTCATGTCCTTTATACACTTTCTACATACTGTTATTAGCATTTTAATTTTTTGTTATCAAAGGTTTGGAGGGGTCCGTGCCCCACACGACCATTTTCTCCAGGAAAATATGAAACCCGTATCCTCATTTTATGTCTACAATATATGTGCACATTTGCACTCACTTCGGTTCACTTCTTTTTTCCTTTCGAGCTCAGCTTTCAAACCTTAGGGTGGGAGCTTTTGCCCCTAAAACCGTTTTCCCGCAGAAAAACCTGTATTCGTTTACTTTTTGCGTATTGTTCATACACAAAGTTATGTTACAATTCTTCATGTCCTTGACACACATCTGACATACTAGCACTATTGATATTTTGTGATCAAACGTTAGGGAGGATCCGTGCCCCACCCACCCCTTTTCTCCAGGAAAATAGCAAACTCATACTCCCTCATTTTATGTCTAAAATGTCCGTGAACAATTTGATTCACTTCGGTTCACTTCTTTTTGCCTTTCCGGCGCCAACTTTCATAATTTTATGTGAGAGCTTTTGCCCCTAAATCCGTTTTGCCGCAGAAAAAACCCTTCTATATTTTTTGCGTATTGCCCGTACATAAAGTTTCTTTGGAATTCTTCATGTCTTTTACACAAATCTGATATACTGTTACTAGCACTTTTGATATTTCCTGAGAAACTGTTTGGAGGGGTACGTGCCCCACCTAACAGTTTTTTTTCAGAAAATACGGAACTAGTATTCCCACATTTTATTTTCACAATATGTGTGCTAAATTTCATTCACTTCGGTTCATTTCTTCTTGCTTTTCGGGCGTCAAATTTCAAACTTTTGTGGTGGGTTCTTTTGCCCCTAAAACCGTTTTCCTGCAGAACATTAAAAAACGTATTCTTTTATTTTTTACGTATTGTTCATACACAAAGTTTCGTTGCAATTCTTCATGTCCTTTACACACATTTGACATATTGTTAGTAGAACTTTTTATTTTTCGTGTTCAAATGTTTGGAAGGGTCCGTGCCCCGCGCGGCCGTTTTTTCCAAGGAAACACGAAACTCGTATCCTCATTTTACGTATGCAATATCTGTGAAAATTTTTATTCACTTCGGTTTACTTCAGCCTTTCAGGGGCCGCGGTGGCTCAGTGGTAGAGTTCACTTTTGGTGCTTGGGGTCCCGGGTTCGATCCCAGCCCCCGCCAAGTGAACTTTGTGGTGAACAAACACCATGTGCGTGGGTTTTCTCGGGGTTCTCCCGTTTCCTCCCACTTTCTTCATTCCACCATTTCATTCATTACTCATCATCACCGTCTCCTTTAGTCTAACCGGCATAACCGTGGGACGTAAAACTCAAAGATTTCATTTTTTTCTGCCTTTCGGGCGTCAACTTCCAAAATTTTGGGTGTGAGCTTTTTCCCTCTAAACCCGTTTTTCCGCGGGAAATAAAAAACAATATTCATTTATTTTTTTGTCCATTCATAAAGTTTCGTTGCAATTCTTCATGTCCTTTACACACATCTAAGATACGGTTACTAGCACTTTTGATATTTCGTGATCAAAGGTTTGGAGTGGTTAGTGCCTCACCGAATCGTTTCTTCGAGAAAAATACTAAACTTGTATTCCCACATTTGATATCTACAATACATGTGAAAAATTTCTTTCACTTCGGTTCACTTCTTCTTACCTTTCGGGAGTCAAATTTCAAAATTTTTTGAGGTTGCCCCCTAAAACCGTCTTTGTGATGAACATAGAAAATCCTGTGTTCCTTGATTTTTTGTGTATTATGCATACAAGAAGTTTCGTTTCAATATTTCGTGTTCTTTACACACATCTGACTGACATACTGTTGCTAGCACTTTTCACTTTTCGTGATCAAATATTTGGAGGGATCGGTGCCCCACTCAACCGTTCTTTCCAGGAAAATACGAAACGCGGATTCCCCGTTTTGTCTACAATATCTGTGCACAGTTTCATTCACTTCGGTTCACTTCCTTTTGCATTTCGGGCATCAACTTTCAAAATTTTGGGTTTGAGCTTTTTCCCCTTAAAACCGTTTTTTCACAGAAAATTTAAATAAATGTTTTCTTTTATTTTTTGCGTATTGTCTATACACGCAGTTTGATTAAATTCTTCATGTCCTTTACACACATCTGACATGCTGTTACCAGCACATTTGATTTTCCGTGATCAAAGGTTTCGAGGGGTCCGTGCCCCACCCGGCCGTTTTTTCCAGGAAAATACGAAACTCGTATTCCCTTCTTTTACGTCTACAATCTCTGTGCACAATTTCATTGACTTTGGTTCAGTTGTTCTTGCGTTTCGGGTGTCAACTTCCACAATATAGAGTGGGGCTTTTATATTAAAACTTACATAACTGTATGTAACTTTTTCTTTTTTATGAGATTCTTTTTTTGGGAGGTGAGGAGAGAAATGCTTTCCTCTGATATATGTTTCTTGCCATTCATCTTGTTTGAACTGCTTAAGTAAGATCATTTTGTAACTTTTGATGTCATCCATCTCCGTCACGATAATATTATTGTCATTTTTAACAAATTGTTTTATTCCCTTATTTGCAGTTTGCCACACTGATATATTTATTACAAAATTTAGGTTTGGTCCAGCGCCTTTCGAATTCGGAACCAACCCAACCGCCGAGCTTTTGGGGTTGCCTGCTATTGCAGGAAAAGGAGAATTGCAGGTGGTAATGCACTTTTGGAGTCGTGTATACATTTCCTCATATTTTTTAACTCTTTCTAATTCTTCTATGTCCTCGCATTTTCTTTTGTAAAACTCTTCCCTCGCTCTGTCTATTTCTCTTCGTAATTCATTATTTTGCTTTCTGTACATCTTTCTGCCCTCTTCTGTATCAACCTGTTTCCACATCTTTTTCTCCCTCATTTTCTGCAACATCTGCTCCGTAACCCATGGTTTCTTAGCTGTTTTGTGTTCGCGGTAACCTACTGCTTCTTCTGCAGCCTGCTGTATGCAACGTTTAATATGTTCCCACCGTGCGTTACTACCTGCACCTATACTTTCCTCGTTTGAACATTTTTCTTCGAATTTTCCAACGAAAATATTTCTTATTTCCTCGTTTTTCAACTTTTCACTATTCAACACTTTGTTACATACTTTTCTTCTGCCTACATTTTTTAGTTGAGTATCTACTTCGGCCAGCACAAGATTATGATCAGAGAAAACATCAGCCCCGGGAAGGGTCTTCGCGTTCTTTAAGCTATTCCGATACCTGTCCTGAATCATAACATAGTCTGTCTGATATCTTCCGCCGTCTATTGGTGATTTCCATGTATCTTACAGTGTATTGGTGATTTGATATCTTACAGTGTATTATAATTATGTAATTTCATACCGCCAACTTACCATGCAATAATTACTAGTGTGGCTTCAATGTATGATTTGTTTTGAGTGGGATCATGATAATTGTTCGGAGAGTCATGATTCTTGAGCACTAAACTGCCAGATCTAGAATCACGTGAACATAATGAACTGTATTCTGAATATATTTAATGTCGTTTGAATAGACAGATATGAAACGCTGCTTGCAATTTCTTTTATTTTTAGCTTCTATTTCATTTCTTATAAATGTATTGTAAACATAGTCTTGCAAATCCGTAACTTCATAATTTTGTTCTCCGAAGGTAATAGTTACGCAACTAATTTCTTAATTAAGTTTGCTATATTATCTCAACAAACAGCAGCTTTCACCCCAGTGCATTTTTTAAGAAATCGTTACTGGGTATCCAGGGACAAAAAGGGCCCTTGACACCATAACAAAATTCAAACGCTACACAACGTGAGAAAGGTTTACAATTTGTTACACTTTGTGACATAAAGGATTCTTTTTAACAATTTAACCATCGCAAACTTTCAATCATTTTGTGGCATCTCACTGATCGTAAAATTGCCATAGAAAAGGAAACATTTCTGGCAATATTTAAGAAGCAGAAGAAGAAACGGAAAAATAGACAGTGATCTATAATCTGAGTATTAGAGATCCTAATATCTGAGTATTAGGGAATAAGGAGATGGGCACAAAAGTAACCAGCGACAGATTTAGAAAATAATTTGATAGGTGCTTCTCTTACGAATATTTCATGATTAGAAATCCCAGAAATTTAGGGGGCGGGGTTTGAAGGTTTATAAGTAACATTTGATTGGTATTCTATAGAAATCCTAAAATTTTGGAGAAGTTCAGGCCCTTTCAGGAGTAAATCCGCCACTGAAGGTAACTCTACAACAGAGCTAAAAATTGTTAAAAATAGCGCTTTGTACTTAATGGATAATGACTTACTTTCTTATATGTTTGTGCCATCTATTAATTATGTCAGAAAATGTGCCCGAAGAAACCTCATGAAATGTTAGGCCAGGATAAACCAGGTTACTTTAAAGAGAAAAATCTTTGAGAAGGCTGGAATTGGGCGATAATGAGAATTGGGAATCTCTGGAAAGCGAACCAAATTACGAATGCATAAGTTTAGCTCAGGAATAGCTGAAAGCTAATCTCAACAGGCTTCTAAAATAACGACTCAAAATTATGTATGTATAATCAATGCACGGAATACTACCCAATCTAAGTAAAACGTCAAAATTAGTTTTATCAAAGTTTGTAAGTTAATATGCATCGCATCAAATGAATATCAGCAATATAGTACTCAGCAGATCAGTGTGATGGTAGTTTGTGTGCAACAATCATGTGATGTTAAAGAATAAAAAGCAAGGTGACTTTAAAGGAAAAATCGTCTGTGATAGCTTCTTCTGAATAAAACGGAAATGGATTCTAGGAAACTAGAAATTCAATTTTCCTCAGAAAACATGCAAGCTGTAAAAGAAAACAAACATGGTAAGCCTAACTAATTCGGTCGCTCTAGTGCCTTCCTATTTACCGTAGCCTCCTCTTCAAGAGAAAGGTTAGCTTAGCCTCAAATATGTTCTAACACGTGGACTTACCGTACAGATGATAGACAACAAGCCTGGCTTTGACTTCACGTAGCTACATTAATCATTCGGCGTGAGAGATTTTTCACTAAAAAGCCATCGGCGTCGAAACACTGAATCAGCAGCTCTTTCTTGCTGTACATCTCGCCGTTTTTGATCGAAAGTTGCCACGTCAAAAACACAATTGGCTATCGTTGTAAGGCAGTGTTCCAAAAAGTGTAAAAGTTCTATTCACAATATTTTATCAGAAATAATCAGCCCGGCTTTAGGATTTTCATTTTTGGTAGGCCTACTCCCTCGATTATGGATACATATACACATTTCATTTATTAATGACAGTAGGAAATTATTTTTACAGTAGTGGTTGATGTTATTTTGTTAAATAATTATCTACCATTAATATAAATACTGGAAAATATATTTACTCTTTATTGTATCTTTTAGCGTTTATATATTTATCAAAATTTTTGGGTAGGCCCGTGCCTACCCGACCTACCTGCTAAAACCGCCACTGGAAATAATGTCTTAATTGTAACGAACCAAAACAATGTTTTAAGCTAAAGATAAGTAAAAATTATATTACAAAAAAATTAAATATACAAATAGCAAGTTGTTTTCTTCTGTTATTTTCTCTCAGAGACTATTCAAAAGTATATAAGCCAAACGTAATTTAGACTGTCACATGTGAGAATTCGGCTTCAATCTTTCTACAATTTTAGTTGGTCTATTAACTTTCTCTGCATTAGAACAGAATGAAAGTGCTATCATCTGGTGGTAGACAAATATATATATATGCGAAACGAAGAACAGAGGAATAACTGAAATTTCAAGAATAAAGCTCTCCAATTTTATACTTATTCACAGATAACAAGGTAATATATAAAGTCACTAAACCAAAATATATTGGAGTAATTTTAAATTTACAGTAATTTAAGTAACTTATTGTTCAAGTACTTTTCCTGTAATTTAAAGATTTATGAATTACACTGGGTATCCAAACTGGTGGGCCTGGGTATCCAAGTGCTGGGCCTGGGTATCCATTTGGATACAGAAAGGTAGATTAAAAAATGCCCTGTTTCACCCTACATACATGTGCATTTCAGTTTGCCCGCTTATAAGCGGGCAAAGTAGACTTTCTTGTAACGACATTAAATCTAGTCTATCATCAATATGTTTAATTGTTTATATTCGTCCTGTTGTATAATATGGCAAAAGGTCCAAGCTTTCCATACGTGTATGAAACATTCTGATATTGTGTTTTCTTTCGACAATATTACGCCATATATTAGATCTACTTGTGTGATCGCCCTCCTATATATATATATATATTTCAATTGCACCTCCTCAGTGTTTGAGATATCTATCTATCTATCTAAATAGATAGATAGATAGAAAGATATTTCAAACACTGAGGAGGTGCAATTGCAGTAATTAAATGGGCTGTTGGCCCGTTTCGAAACTTCAAATGACTACCATGAGGCTAGATTTCAGGTGTGAATTTTGCAGTTTATTTCAGAGATAATATTTTACAATTTAATTAACATTCTTATTGTTCAACACTAGGAAATTATGCAAAAATAAATTATCATACTCTTTTCTTTAAAAAAAGCATATTAAAGGACATGTCTAGTTATTAATAGTATTATTTCTGTCCCATAGATGGCAGAATGTTGGCTTTGGGGTAGAATTTTCAAATCTGTAAATTTGTTTTACAAATAAAGAATTATTAACTTATTGAAACTGATTTTATTTAATAGACTACGTATAAAAAAATGAAAAAAAAAAATGCTAATTCATGAGAGTTGTGAACATATTAAAAATGTCTTTTAAAACAGCCGGTGTTCTAACGGGAGATTGAATATACTAGTTGCCAGGACACGACATGCCTACTTTTCCAATATTCCTTAATTGTGGCGTTCCTCAGGGATCTTCTCTCTCTCCTCTGCTGTATTTGCTATATGTCTCCGACTTACCAACCACTCCTGGTCCACAACTTTTCCAATTCGCTGACGATACTGCATTTCTCGCTATCGGACGGACAATTACTGGTATCCAACAACGCCTTCAACAGTCAATTGACACATTTGTTGACTGGTGCAACGTTTGGCGTTTGGCTATCAATGCTACTAAAACACAAGCTATCGTTTTCTTACCATCTGGTCGTCGATCTAGAGTACACCGAAATCCTCATTTGTTACGACTTCATGTTGAGAACTCACCAGTCACCATCCATAACACTCTTAAGTATCTGGGCATTGTGTTCGATTCCAAGCTTACTTGGACACCGCACCTTCTCACTGTCATCGAGAAAGCCAAAAACAGACTTAACTTACTGAAACGACTAGTTGGTACCACGTGGGGTCTACATTCAAATCTCCTCCTAAACACTTATAAAGTTTTCATGCGTCCGGTCTTAACCTATGGTCACACAGCTTGGTTGCCAGCTCCTCCTAAGTACTATCGAAAGCTAGCAATACTCGAACGCCATGCATTTCGTTTAGCCTTCCGTATCCAGCTCCCCCACCCAACCCGTCTACTCTACGACCGTATTCATTTTCCCCCGCTCTTATCCCATCTTGAGGCTCTCCGCTTAAAATACATTACGAAACGCATTACAACTGCTCATCCAGTATTCCTGAACATTCTCCGCTATGATAGAGACTATGACACCCCTGCTGTTTATTATCCGACACCTTTACAACATCTGATGACCCTGTATCATTTGAACATCGGCCGCGAGAACGTCGATCCGGAAGTTTTCGACATTTATCATCCTGGCACAGTTTCACCGCTCATCTATCCATCTCATGCACAGTAAATCAACCACTAACAGGGCTGCCTTTGTCTTCATTAGTTCCTGAGTCGCCCCAGGAATAGAAGCTAACAGCATTCGTCTTACTAACAATACCCATGTGTTGTGACGTCATAGCACTTCACCCTCATGACATCTACCACTTTTCCTGTCTTGCCTACCGTCTATTTCTGTGATTGATATGTTTTATAGCTCCAGATGAACCTGAATCACCGCAACTGTGTTTTGTTATGTTCTCTTCATTTCAGGCGCCGAAGTTAAGGAACGACTACGACTTATATGTCAGCCAGACGATCTTCCTTAGCATCCATGGCAGATGAAAATTGCCCTCACTTAATTGATGCCCATCCATATGAGTGAACTGAATAAAATGTTAAATAAAGATGACTAAACACCACCTAGACCCTCTCATATTAAAATTGATGCTCCTATACAATCAAACCTCTTCCCGAAGAAAGGGCGCAACCCTTTAAGCGGGTAAACGTAAAAAAAACATGCCTACTATCCATAAGACGACTTACCAATCCGAAGTAGCCCGTGTAAATTATTTTTGTAGGAGCAGCAATAGGTAACATATGCCTTTGCTCTGTAAGTGATATTAACATGCCTTGTTGCTAGGGGAACCTGTAATCAACTGAACACAGAGTCACATCCAACGAAATATTGGACAAAATTTCACCTTCTAACGGGGCAAAAAGTAAATTCATCTTATCCTCTTATACAGAATGATCAACCTTTACATACGGACAATGAGAAAGCAGATGCTTTCGCCGGCCATCTCCAATCTTTCTTTTCACCTGCTACCTGCATTCACCGCAGCAGTCCCAAAGTTTCCGAAGAAACAATAAACCAGCTATTACAGCCTTCCATCCATCACAGGTTAGACAACAATAATCCTTTAACTCAGGAAATTACTTCTGGAGATATTCTATCCGTCATTAAACGGAAACGTAGCACTGCCCCTGGATTTGACCAAATATCGTACAGACTTCTGAAAGAATGTTCGGCCAACTTTTTCATTTTTCTGGCTACAATATATACATTTATATTTCGAACAGGTTACTATCCTTCCGATTGGAAGATATCCAAAGTCTGTATGTTTTTGAAACCGAACAAACCAGCACATTCTGTGCAATCTTATCGTCCAATTCAACTAACGTCCACACTTGGAAAAGTCTTTGAAAAAATACTGGTCTTACGTTTACACCCCTATATCACTGATCATCAACTTTTACCACTTCATCAGGCTGGATTTAGACCCTATTACAGTATAAATGATCAGTTACTTCGCCTAACCACCATCATAAGAAACCACTACAATAAATCTCTTTCGTCTTGTCTCATACTGATGGACCTTGAAAAGGCATTCGATCGGATTTGGCACTACGGATTATTTTATAAACTGCTTAAATTGAGTCTTCCTCTCTCATATCTCAGAGTTATTTATTCGTTCATACTTAACCGTATTGCCTATGTCAGCGTCAATAACTCTCTATCACATCCAATATTTCCACACACGGGGGTACCGCAAGGTTCTAGCTTATCACCTCTTTTGTACATCTTGTATGCTTCAGATTTGCCATCTCCAGCACCGAATACTTATCTGTTCCAATATGCTGACGATACAGCCTTTCTAACACTAGGTAAAACAATACAACATATTAACATACATTTGCAGACTACGATTACAGCTTTTCTGCAATGGTGTCGTAAATGGCGACTATCAGTAAACGAAGACAAAACTCAGACACTAGTTATTCTACCAACAAAGTGTCGTAGTATATTTAGGCGTAATCCAAATTTGTTGCAGATACGAGTAGGCGATCACCTTCTTCACCCCTCTAAAACTGTTACATACTTAGGTATCATCTTCGATGATAAGTTGCGATGGACACCTCAGTTACAAAAACTTGTTACGAAGGCTAAAAACAGATTACAGCTTCTTCGTCGCCTTGTTTGTCAGAACTGGGGACTTAACTCTAAATTACTACTTAACACCTACAAAGCATTCATGATAATATGCATTTGTCTGTTCTAACATCCTTCTACTGTGTTGTGACGTCCAGAGCACCTCACTCATCACTATTCATTTGTCCTATATATGTACTATAATTTCTTTCAACAGTACCTTGTATACATATCACAAAATTTTATTTGCTCTACTTCTATTATCACGTTTTTTGCACATATGTTATTTTTTCTGCACTCGCACCTTTGTTTACTAGTTTCATACTTTGTTTAATATTGTTTTGTTTAATAAATTTTTGTTTTCCTTTTTCGTTTTGTTTATGATGTTGATATATAAAATTAATCTTTTATTTTGCTATAATCTTTGTATTTTGATTTTGTTAATGACTAAAATAAATAATTCTTTCACAGCTCCCTGACCGACCATAATATGAATAAAGAATAATTGATGATCTCACACCCCAGGCCAAGAGAGAGGGCGAAACCCTCTAGTGGCAGATTATATACAACTAATGTTTATTCCAATTACCAATAAAAATAAAGATAGTTACACTCATAATAAGATGCCCTCATAATTCCGTATAGAGAAATAAAGTGTTAGTTCCAACCACTACCCCCCTCCAAAAAATGACTACTATCCGTAACACGACTACCAATCCGAAGTAGCGCGTGTAAATTATTTTTGTAGGAGCAGCAATAGGTAACATATGCCTTTGCTCTGTAAGTGATATTAACATGCCTTTTTGCTAGGGGAACGATAGTGTGATATAAGTAATTTTTCCATAGCGCAATAAATCAATTCTTACCCATATGCGATCATTTTTAATACTCTAAATTTGCTATTGAATTTCAGAATGTTACTCGTGTGCTTAAAACAATGACCGCAATGTTTGTTACACGTAATCTGTTGGTTCAGGGAAAACTGTGCCACTCAATAGGGAAATGGCTTCCAGAATGATACTATGCATGTTTTTCAATTGTGTACGAAGTTGTTAATAGACCAAAGAATAAAAATTACCAGTATTTAAGCTTTTTTTAAAAAAAATAGGAAACTATTTCTGATATTTATTTATGTATTTATTCGTGTATTGATTTATTGCCAGTTACTGAGTATAGTAGAATATTTAACGATAAAATTGTAGTGTACTAATTTACAACATGATACAGCTAAGCTTTTAACCTATATTACTACTTTGTAATAAAGTCAATGCATTGATTCAACTCAGTGGTTCTCAACCTAATTCCTATTTTAACACATCCTCTTGTCAGCGACACACCTTTTAATTTGTGGTTTGCAAGAAGCTTGTGGATTTCAAATACAGATTTCTGTATACCTATTGCGGATATCTCAGGATATTCATCTATTTTTATATTAGTAGAATCCATTTCTTGTATATAGTGGATAGAGTTACATCCATTTTTTTTTGCTAGCCGCAGCTAGCACCCACCCAAAGGGTTACGCCCTTTATTTGGGATGCGGAGTTGACAGGAACTTTAGGTGTTGGACCATTGTCGTCAGGCAAAGGAGATTTTATTAACTTTATTACATCCGAACTTCGGTATCATTAGAGGACATTATGGCCTTTAACCATAATCATTAGGTCTGGAAAAGGGAAATGTACACTAGCGAGCAATTCAACATGACATTGGAGAGAGCAGAGCATCGGTGAAAAATGAAAATGAAACTATGAGGTGCACTTGACATCACAACACAATACAGAGAAGAGGGTTAGTGAGACGAATGAGTGTTATCTTCTGTCCAGGGGCTGCTCTGGACGCAATGGAGACGAGGGGAGCCCTGTTAGTGCGGGAAAGTCACTGTGCAACATGAGATGGAGTGATGAAGTGTGGGGGGAGCGCAATGAGGAAGTCTTCAAGAAGTGCAAAGTCAGGACTATTTGGTGGGAGAACGTAATGGTACAGAGTAAACAGCAGAGAGAGTGGAGAATGCCGGAGAATTGTTGAAGGTTTGCGGAGAGTGGCTTCGTGATGCATAGCATCAAAGAGCAAGGGATGGTGAGTCTGGAATCGCTTTGTAATGTACCTGAGTCTGAGGTCTTCTAGGTGATAGAGAATGTGTGGAAAAGGTGTTCTGTCATATAAGTCCCGGGTAGGGCTGGGTAATTTAATTCGGAAGGCAAGGCGTAGGGCGTGGCGCTCAAGAATTTGGAGTCGGCGGTAGTATGCCTCGGGTGCGGAAAGCCAGGCTGTAAAGCCATAAGTCAAAACGGGACGTAAAAATGCCTTGTAGGTGTTAAGTAGGATTTTAGGTTTCAGTCCCCAAGTAGTCCCAGTTAGGCGGCGAAGTAAGTTCAGTCGGTTGGTCGCTTTTAGAGCAAGACTTTTCAGATGAGCAGACCATTTCAGATGTGAATTGAAGATGATGCCCAAGTACTTGACTGTGGGACTAGCAGCAAGTGGTGTACCTGCAATCTCAATATTGAGGTTGGATGGATTGCGATGGACCCGACTGCGTTTGCCTGGTGGTAGAAAGATAATGGCTTGAGTTTTATTGGCGTTAAGCTTGAGTCGCCACGTATCACACCACTCAAGGAAAGCATCGATGGCAGTTTGAAGAATGTGGTTGATGCGTTGAATGGTATTTGCCGTTGCCAGAAAAGCCGTATCATCCGCATATTGGGAAAGGCTGATATTTGGATGGAGAGGAGGGAAGTCAGCTACATATAGTAAGTAAAGAAGCGGGGACAGAGCAGAGCCTTGAGGAACACCAGAATGGATAAATACAGGGTGAGAGTGAACATTATTAATGGAAACGTAGGTCAGGCGACTTGAAAGAAAATGGTAGATGAAGCGAATATAACACAGTTTCAGTCGAAAAGAAAAGATTTTATAGAGAAGGCCAAGATGCCAAACTTTATCGAAAGCCTTTTCTAAATCGAAAAGGACAAGACAGGAAGGCTTAGATTGATTAAACTGGGCAGTGATGTACGTGGTCAGGCGTAGTAGTTGATCATTAATACTGTAAGTCGGACGGAATCCGGCCTGATGAAAGGGAATTAGGTTATGATCAGCGAGATGTATGTGTAGACGAGAGACAAGTATCCGTTCGAGTATTTTACTGAAAACAAGGGTGAGTTGAATCGGGCGATAAGAAGACACAGATGAAGCTGGTTTCTTCTATTTCAGAAACATTAGAGTTTTAGATGTTTTCCAGTCGTTAGGGATGAAACCAGTACGGAGGATGAACGTGAAGATGAGAGACATGAGATAATGGAGGATGTATGGCCCTTCTTTGATATGGCGATACGTAATAGAATCTAACCCGGGAGCGATGGTGCGTCTACGAGCGACGGTGGTAATAATGTCGGTGACTGTAACAGGTGCTGTCAATGGTGAATTGTCGGGTAGAAGATGATCAACATGAGGTTGGAGTGATGGTGAGTTGAGATTGAGCCGTTCAGTAGGATGAGTGCGAGCTGAGAGGGCAGGTCCAAGAGGCGTGAAGACACCTTGAAGTTGATCAGCGAAGGCATTGGCTTTGTCCAGGTCAGAGTGTAATGGCGTATCATTGACAATGAGTGGATATGAAGGGCGAGTGGTGTTACCAGTGAGCTGATGAAAGCGTTTCCAGTACTTAGTTGGATGCGCTGTATCAGAGAGGGTATTGCAGGTTTTTATCCAGCTTCTGGTCTTGTATGCTACAAGATAATTATGCACTGCCCTTTGGTATTGACGATGTTGACGAAGCGATTCCAGATTGCCCGTGCGAGTGAAATCTCGATAAAGTTGGCGGGAACGACGTATTAAAGGTAAGTATTGTGGCGGTAATTTTGGTCTATAGGGATCAATTGTAGTCTGAGGGATATACTGCAAGGATGCCTGATGAATACTATCAGTGATCTCATCAATAGTGGCGTATAGTTCAGACTCTGAAGTTGGAGCGGATAAAGGTGTTAACCTGTTGGAAAGGTATTCCCTATAGTTAGGCCAACGGGCACGGTCGAAACGAGCCACTATGCGGGGAGTTGTAGGCGGAGCGGGTTGAAGTGGACCTGTATTTTGAAGAGTAGCTTTAATTGGGATATGGTCACTCCCAAGCGGGTCAAGCACAGAAAGAGTGAGCTTGGAGAGAATATTGGGTGATGTTATGACTATATCCGGAGTTGTATTTGAAGCCGGTCGAGTCGGTTTAGGAATGGGATGAATAAATCCCGTCGTTTGAGTCTGAATATAATTGCAAAAGGTGCGTTTTTGATTATCTGAGCGGCTATGGTAATTAATGTCGGCCATTATGATATAGGTCCGGAAATTGTCAGAAATATATTGGAAGAAACTTAGAGGAATAGGATGGCCTGGTCGTATGTATATAGTAGCAACAGTGACATAGCATTGTTTGAAATATAGAGTAGCGATAAGATGTTCTGGCAGTGATGTATCTCCAGTAGCGTGTACTCTATGTGAAATAGAGTGCGGAAAACCAATAGCAACGCCACCATTAGCACGTCGAGTGGGAATGGTATTATCGTGTCGAAGAAGGAAATAGGGTGAGAGTTTGCATGAGATTTTAGGAGTAAGAAATGTTTCGTTGAGAAGAAAACAATGAACGTGTTCCTCCATAAGTAGTTGCTCAAACAAAGGCTTGTTTTTTGGTAGAGATCGAATGTTCAGAAAAAGAAAATGTACTGCCATAATGAAAAATAACGTGAATAGATGGGGAAAGAAGTTAGACTGCAGACTCATGGACTGTAGAATGAAAATGAGCGTAGTTGTTGGAGTAGGTGCCGGTGAAGTTGACATGTAGGATAGTTCTAGCAGCGAGTTGTACTTGTTGGAGGATATGTTGACGAAGAAATGGATGTATGTTTTGCAGGGTAACAGTTAGAAATGATAAAAATGTGTCGATTGTGATCGGTTGTTGTGCAGAACTAGGAGGCGGAGTACTAGAATCTGTGTTATGAATGCGTATAGGTACAGTGAGCTCTGGTTTTAGCACCTCTGCAGCGGGTTTGGCCTTACATTTATAGCTGTATGTAGGATGCTGATCTGGGCAGGTCGAGCATTGCGGTGGATTACTGAGATTGGGACAAGACTTGGTAGAATGGGGACCTGCACAGTACCCGCATTTGAAAGGGTTCCTGCAGTCGTTAGTGTGATGGGAGTTATAAGCTTGACATCGCTCACAACGTACAGGAAGAGGCGGAGGTGAGTGAGACGGTTCCACCCGATGTCTTTTCAGGTATATGTAAGCACCATTGCTAAGAAGGTCATCCACGGTCTCTTGACTGTTTGTGAGAACTCGGACCATATAAGTAGGTCCGGATGCGTTCTTTATGCGAAGGCATTTCAGGATTGAATGGCCCTCCAGCTTAAGTTCATCAGCGACCTCGGCATCCGTGAACTGGGGATCTACTCCTCGTATTACAACAGAGAGAGCTGGAGGCTTGCGAGGAGGCGGAGGCTGCTTCGCCTGGTTGGATGAAAGCTTTTGGAGGTTAGCTGAGGGGCCAAAGATCTCGAACGAGTAGGTGTTACGGAGAGTGGTTGCCATGTTAGGATCTGTCGATCGGATAATAATACCGTTCTTAGTAGGTATTAGCTGTTTAACATCCGATCGTGGCACGTACTTCAGGAGACGTAAGTAAATCTGCTTTAAATCATGGTACTTAACGTCGTAGTTGGTAAGAAGAAAAGAATGGACTACTGGTTTAGATGATCTTCCAGGAATCTCGATATCCATATTGTTAGACTCAGACGAGGACTCACTCAGTGTATGATGACGTTTGGTTGGAGGTGTCATCTGGAGTGCAGCAGAAAAGGTAACAGCTGTTGTAGAGTGAGAAGTTGGACTGCTTGGCTCTGACTCTTGGCGGGCTTTCCGTTTGTCGATCTTTGCCGCCGTCAGAGAAGGTCCCTGAGCAACAACAGGGGGTAGTCCAGTATGACCAGTACCTTGTCCAGAAGCCATAGCGAAGGTCGTCTAGGTTACAGGTTTGAAGAAGACCACCCGTTTGGATAGTGGTCTAGGTGGGCCAAAGAGGCTATCAACCTGCGTAGGTATCTGATGAGTTGGGCTAGATCAGTCTCTCAACCGATACACACAGATGCCAAGCTTCAGTGACCAGGATTGTGGGATAGGAGATTGCAAAACTCGTCACTATGCTCTAGTGGCGCTTCAGAGCAGAGCAAAGCTAAGCTCTGGGAAAGTATGTGTTACATCCATAAAAGCGAATAGATTAAAACAAAATTTGATCAGTTCATTCATATTACAAATATCGAATCCGATTCGTCATATTGTTTCCACATAGTGGCTATTTTACAATTTTAAACTTCATAACCATCTTAATTTTGTGCCATAAGATAAAAAAAACTGTTGAAAATGTTCGAGTAGACTTTTCCTGTTTTGTTTTTGTTCCTAAAACAAAATTCAAAATAATATTTTAAAATATTTTTCGGTATTTGAACTTTATCTTCACTACTCGTATGAAACCCTTTCGCGATCCCCAAGTTGAGAAACCATGACTTAACTAAACTATTTAGGGGTCATCCACATATTACGTAATGCGGCAAAGGGCAGAGGGGGCTCGGCCTTGCGTTACGAAGTGTGACAAGGAGGGAGGAGGAATTTACGTTTTCGTTACGTAACGCATGTACTTTTTGTTGTAATTATTATTTTTATTCTCAGTTTTGTATGCAGTTCTTCAGACAAGTACTCTATTGAGTTTTTTTATAAATAAATAAATATCACTATTGTTTTGGGAAACTCCGAGCTACAGCCTATATAAATTGAATGATGTAGAAGGGATTAGAATTTGCTACTATAGTGCTGCCAAAATACCTTGAGCCGTGGCAAAAATGTGAACTAAAGCTCACACCCGCTACACACCCACTCATTGAGCCAATAAGTTTTCGCTGTTACTAAGCGAGAGAGCCTTACCGAAAGGGAGAGGAATTCCTTCAGCCGATAGTAGCGCTTACAATGGAAGACTAGGTTGTCAAGTCAATTAGGTATATTTATAGATACCAGCATGACTGGTGATAAACCTTGCGGGTATTACAATGCAATAAAACTACGTGAACACGCTTTTCTGGAATTAGTTGTTAATGATTGTAAAATCCGTTTGAAAATGCCCTCCCGTTCTTACGCATATTGCTATTTCTGAGAATATTATTTAAAACTTTGATTTAAAACATTACACACTTTATTCTTCTAATGGGTTTCGCATGTCAAACAGAAGAAACTCTTTTTCGTGAAATATTTTCCGCAACGGAATGATCCACGATTTGCAGAACAAAATAACATATTAAAAAAATTATTCTTCGGATATTCATCTTTTACTGATTTTTTAATTTTTTTATCTTTGGAGATGAATATTTGTGCAGAAATCGAGTTTAATCGCTTTCTTGCACTGATTTAAGACAACAATTTGAAAAGAGGTAAACTTAAGTCCAAAGAAGATGCTCGAAAGCTTGTTCACAAACGAGATATCCCTCCTCCTTCACGTGTGCAGGCACTTCTATTCTCTGGTCGACAAGGAAGAGCACTTCTTTGCAACTTTCGCCACTGGCGAACTTCAAATGCATGAAGCCTCCTGGATCCTAGAAAAAGAGGTCCATGTCAGTTCTTTAGGTCTTATTTGACCTGTATATTCGGGCGGTATGGGTGCTGGTCTCTGGGGAAACGACAGTATGCAATTTCGAAGAATTAAGACTGGTTAATTAAACAACTTTATGAGGTTAAAATATTATTACAGTACTACTATTTACTAACACCATTTGTTGGCTAAAAAATGCAAATATAAGCATTTTGGACTAAATAGTTCTACCTTTAAAAATAGTTTTTATTGTAATAACCCTCAAAATAAGCAAAATTGGTGAAAAACAAAAATCAAAAGCGTTACGTAAGAAACAGAGCAGGGGTTTGGTCTTGCGTTACGAAGTGTGACAAGGGGGAGGGGTCGAGAAAAGCGTTACGTAAAATGGGTCGAAAAAACGTTACGTAATATGTGGACAGCCTCTTAATACGCAACTAATGATCTTTCCTTAGCAGCACAGCACTATCAATACCTAAAGAAATTCTTGTTCATGAAGCTATTTTGAAAGATACAACGTAAACAACTCGTAAAAGCTACTCGTAAAGTCACACAAAGGCTGTTGTTATAATAATTTCATTCAGTAGCTTTAAGTAAATGGGCACTGTTTGAAGCCTGAGTTTACATAGTAACAAATGCCTTCATGTTTGAATCAACAATATGAAACATCTATCTATCTATATCTATATCTATATCTATCTATCTGTCGCTATATATATATATATATATA
The DNA here is from genome assembly GCF_964235325.1 of Thermobia domestica. Taxonomy (NCBI): domain Eukaryota; kingdom Metazoa; phylum Arthropoda; class Insecta; order Zygentoma; family Lepismatidae; genus Thermobia; species Thermobia domestica. The sequence continues at coordinate 148,792,631 of NC_137467.1, read as the reverse complement.
TATATATATATATATATATATATATATATATATATGGGAGATGGGGTCTAATTGCAATACTTTTCAAATTTTAAAACTCGAAAAATTATAGGCGTATAATTTTCGGTTTTGAACATACATCCACCAACCTCGGTAGCTGTAGTGAGATATATTCTACTTGCATAGGTAATTTGAGAACTTCGACACACTTGTACTTTACTCGAAAATTTAAAATTTTCAAACACTAAACTTTTGTTGCAACACACAGAAATACAAATCAAATCATGAACGTGAAATACATTTATATAACAAATGATATAAAGAATAATATTAGTATTATGTTAGACACTGATCAGCATATGCTGACATTGTAGTTAGAGCCTACAGCGGAAATTGTCTTTTCTAACACAACTAAGTAAAATAATGTTATTCTTTAAAAAATATAATATTATTATTCAAATCTGCACTGAATATATCATGTGGTGCTACCATCTTACACATAGGCCTACCAAATAGACTACATAATATTTTGAAGTTTAGGAAGACTTACACCTAAAAGTTTCATAAGCTATTTGTAGCTTACAAATGTAGGACAGAAAAATAATATATACAAACAGTTGAATAACTTCGATTAATCTCAGAAACAATGATGACAAACATAAAACTGATTCTCTTTCGCACATTTCTTAAAATGTGCCCACCCGTCACACTTCAAGCACTGTAGTCTCTGTCTTCCATTATATTCACATGTTTTGAGACATACTAAACATAAGTACTCATCATCATCCAACGAATTATCAGTACTCTTACAATGCGATGTTTTCTGTCTTGTTTCTCTTCGGACTCTTTCCTTCTCCTTTTCTGGGTCAGTCCTCTCTGTTTTTCATAATGCTTCTATTTAACTTTTGTTTCATTATACCAAGGCATGTTTCGACACCTGTTGGAACTCACCCGTTACCAACCTTACTTCAAAAAGGAAGAAAATGTCTTCGACATAATCTTCACTGTAAAAACATGGTTGTTATTATTTTACAAGTAAAGGTACAACTGTTTCGTTAGTAATATTATAGTTAATTTAAAAGTTACTTGTACTAGTCGCCAGTCACTTCAAAATACCTTCTATATCTTTTACTGATCTACTCTGAAAACAAATATTATTCTCTCTGTCAACAATTACAAGTTCGCAACCAACACTCCACCACGTTTGTTGTTCCAGAAAATGTACATGCGTCAAGGGCTGAGCCGCTCTCGTAACAGTTCGCGTTGAGAAGATAATAACATTATTGGAACATGTCCCTGTTGCAACTAATTTCCGCTTCTCCTATATATCGATGTACAAGAAGGATAGTTTGATAACAGAGTGCTAATTTATGGCATATAAGTACGCCATAGATCCGGCAAAAAATGCATTCAGGGAAGAGTAGGAGGAAATTTATCCTGGAGAAAATATTTCCCGAAGTAAACATAATACAAATTCTCTACCGAATTCAATAAGCTTCACATTCAGCAAGTTAACACGATAAACATATCTGTGACTTCTCTCGGAATTGTCTACTACTATTATGGATGTATTTTATATACTAACAATATGATTTCACCTTTGTTTTCTTTAGCCAATGAAAGGTAATCGTTAGTTGATCATATTAGAACATAAAAAGTATATAACTGACAATTTGGTAAGTAGTGGTTCATTTTTAAAATTTAGATACCAACTGAAGTGTTTTGAATACAAGAGTTAACATTTAAATCAACAATTAAATAGGTATAATAAAACAGTAATGATAACAAACTAGTTCTAATTAGCTGATTACTGAATGAAATGAAATGAAATTCCTAATTTAATGTCCCACATCTATACCCTATCATGATAAGAGGGACGGATAACTAATGAAGGTGAATGTTTGGTGTAATGGTCATTTGGGAGGAAATGCCACAACCACTAGAAAACTCACGGACAAGATTTTGCACACTAGAAACTTACATGGTGTGGGATCGAAACAGGATCCGTCGGACCACAGGTTAGAAGTTCACAACATATTCACCGTGTCCCCTGGTTACTGAATGGGTACGAATGCATGTGATATTTTATGAAGAGTAACATCCACAATATCCTGTTCTAGTGATTAAAGAAATGTAAGGGGAACCAATACATACTAACAAGACTTAAACATAGGATTTTAACTCTTCATCCGCTTGGTTTTCTGATTTTTTCCATGTCTACCTGATCAAATGCACAAAACACAAACGCTTTCACGATCTACCCTTTGTAAATATGCCATCATATTTTAAACATTATTCACAATCTGAGCTGACAAAAGAAAAATTATAAATATGTCCGTTCGTTAAGAACACTATTTCCTGTAAGGTTCTTAAAATAAAATAAAACAAACCTTATATAAAAATTAATTCCACAAGGTGGTCGATAACTCCATTATTAAAGTTAGGGATCTTTTTAACAATTTCCTTGTCTATTGATAGTATGGCAAGTGCCGTTAACCATTCATCTCCTATTGTATATCTTAGAATAGTTTTCACTCTTTTAAGGGTACAAAAAGATCATTTAGACTCACTTGTAGTTACAGCACCATTATGTATATTCTCTAAACTTTTAATACTTCAGAAAATGTGAAAGCAAGACTCGTTCATAATATACTGGAAGAAATTCACAGCACCAAGAAGTTTTCTAAACTCTTCTCTCGCATAAACTTTACTAAGTTTAATATGAAGTTTCTCAGAAGCAGAGAAGAACTTTGTAAATTTATAGAATTATTCAAGAAAGGACGTACTAAACTGATCAAAATTAAAATCCTGTAAAAGTGAAAATACAGGTAAGTATTCTGTAAAATGGAAGCGCAGATTATTTGGTTTAAAACAATGTAACACATTTCTTTCGGTTCTACTGCTCTTGACTGTGTGTTTGAAACAATTCTAATTTTGTTTCGGCTTTACGTTACGGTGTCAATTAGTCCCAGTGACTCCTTTATTTTAGTAGTGTAGGCATATAAATATGTTTGACCTTTTTCTTCATACATATGATGACTCTATGGTTGGTTATATAGAATATGTAGATGTCCCATAACTAAGTGAAGAAAACTATAGCCAGAAACAAAATTATTCATTCCGAAGATAACCTAACAAGCCAGACGCTTCATTTATTGTTGTAGTGTTTTAGGTCTCGGATTCTGACAAAATTTAGAAGCAGTATTGTAGTTCTTCCTTCTTTTCGTACACCATATTGATAGCCCTAGATTTCAAATTATATCTAGTTGGTCCACAGCTGGATATCCGATTGGAAACAAGAATCTAAAAGAGGTGTTCTGTAATGAAAGCGAAAGAAAACGCCCGGATAACAAAATGATAATTAAAAGTTTTCTGGCTTTAGTGTTTTTTTCTGGTGTCTCTTTTCATAACAAGATTTAATTACTATGAAGACAGTACACATTATAAGCATCAGGGTATATCTATATCCCTTTGGCCTGTACTACATTTATAACCCTCTCGTTATAACTGCGTCATCATAGTTTGGCCAATAAGTTTATTTTCTTCTATAGAGATTTGATTAATCTTAGAGAGTATTCATTGCTTTGGATTAGAAAAGCACCAGAATCATTTAAAGGAACAATTTCTGCAGTACAGTACCTTAAGAAGTAACGTGCCGTAGAAAATCGGCGTTCGGGCGAGAGTATACGACGGCGCCCCCGTACATAATGAGTGAGGCTGACAGAGCAGCCACGAAGCGCACCATGTTTGACCCGAAGTGTAAGAAAAGTTTCAAAAATAAACCATGATTTTGTTTGATTTTGAGCACTTTTTAATTATTTTTTCTTTCATTTTTTATATAATTTTTGGTTTTCCTTCCGAATTTTGCGATCCCTTACCTTGGCGCCCAGGATCGTCGCCCTCTCTCCCCGGAGGCACAGCACTGACCTTAAGACAATAACAAGTTGAAACATGTCTACAATGTCAGTTGTCTCATCACCCGTGAGAGAATTTTGGCAACTTTAATTTCTTCTATTGTATTTTCGCGGGTGTCTCCTACCATACATTACAGTATTTCATTTTGAATTCCCTTTGAAGCCCCCTTAAATGCTGACGAACTGTCAAGATAGAACCTCAATAAGGAATCTAGTTCAGTTGTATATTTAATCAACCCGATGAACTCTCCTTGATTTTTCGAATTTTCAGACTTATCAATAATTTACAAACATAATGATTTAGAACACTGTATTTTAAACATATGATAGCTAAGTATATATGGAAAACATTCGTGTAAATGCGTTAATAAACGTTTAGTATAACTATGGTTATTGAAATATAAACTTTGGGGCAAAGTAAACCAATATATCCTATAGATGACGATATTTTGTACCACACCAAAAAAGTGTGTCCTCCAGTATTTATATACTTCGCTCGTTGTACAAAACAGAAGACAGTCTACACTAACATTGTATTAGAATAATGGTACTGGTACCGGTACTTAGCATGAATTACCGATATTTCTAAAGAAAATTGTGTATAATCTGTTAGTGGCACGGGAAACACATTCTGATAGTTTAGCACATGTCCCAGAAAAATGCCAACTCAGGAATATAAATAAAAATCTGGTGAAGTGATTTGTCTTTGTTGGTCTTTATCTTCAAGATTATCATCCCAATCGTAATCAGTGGAGGATTTACGGAGTATGACGCAATTTGAAGAACTCAAATTTCAGGGTTACTTTCCTTGATATTTATATATATATATATATATATATATATATATATATATATATATATATATATATATATATATATATAAATCTATTATTAGCCATTTCTCCGCGTATAGGCTTCAAACCTCCAAAAAGTCTAGTGAGTTTAAAAAAACGAAGCGTTTTCGAGCGAAGACCCTCGTAAACTATTCTTCTCAATCCTCCGTTGTTCGTAATTTATTTTCCAACAATAAATCCATTCCGGCATCTACCTGAATAGGAAATTTACTTACAATTAGAAGGCAAAAGGTACCCGTAGTAATAACTTTCAATTTTAGTGGTTACTTTATACCGGTGCAAAGTAACTGCGATTAGAGACTGAAGCCGCCTTCTTCCAGTTTTATTTTTTCTATGACCAGCGCTAAGGTAAGGTAAGGTGCTAATTATTATCTGCCGCCATTTTGAAGGGTGGAAAGGAGTTTACGTGATTTATCCCAGAGCAGGCTACCAGTTTGCAGCGCCTGAATATTCCATTACAGACTTCAGTTTGAAGTATCTCACCACAGGTCATCAATTGAAGAGTATTCCACTTCTGGTTACCATAGTTAAAGTAACACAACACAACGCCAAAAAGGAATTTTTATTTGAACACTAATGATCGTTAGTAATGTAAGCAAACATGAATAAATTATTGTCTTTGAAATTATTAATTCGTAGTGGGAACGGTGAGAATGCTTATTAGTTTAAGTACCTAGGTATAAACAAGTTGTGTATACAAATAGTGATAAAATACAATTAGCAACAATTTAAAGAGAAGTATAATATCTCAATCGTAATCAGTGGAGGATTTACGGAGTATGAGGCTATTTAAAGAATAATCAAATTTCAGTGTTTCTTTCTTTAAATAAAAATCTACTATTAGTGATTCCTATGCGTATAAGCTTCAAACCTCCAAAAAATCTAGTGAGTTTGAAAATAACATAGTCTTTTTCAGCGAAGACCCTCGTAAACTAATTTTCTGGATCCACCACTGTCCATAATTTATTTTCCAACAATAAATCCATTCCGGCATCTACCTAAAGAGAAAATGTACCTACAATTAGAGGGCAGAAGGTACTGGTAGTATTAACTTCCAATCTTAAGGGTTCCTTTACACCGGTGCAAAGTAACTGGGATTACAGGTTGAAGCCGCCTTCTCCCAGTTTTATTTTTTCTATGACTTTAAAGCGTTTCACACTGCAGTTTCAACTATTGCTTTAAAGTCTCATTATACACAGTAGTGCTCTACGAAACTGACTTACTTCGGATCGAAATTCTTGCAGGTTTATATCTTTCCAATTTTCTCGGCCTTTACAGTGACTGATTTCGATACGTCTAAAACACCAAGCCCTCCGAGTAATTAAAATTGATGTTAACAGCGAAGGTTATAGCGAAAATACAGCTAGATGTTCTATTTTACGGTGGCAGTTGAAACTTTCTCTTTAAATTTCATGGTTTTACTGACAGAGGACTGTACAACTCTTTTTCACATTTTGCGCTAAGTAACCTCTGAAAGTGCAAAGTAACTCCATCTTACGGTAGTTTAAATATAAAGATAAAATATTTCTAGGCTCTAGATGTCATTAACATTAGGTTCCATGTTTTTGTCATTGACAGAATTTTTGTTTTCAAGCAGAAAGAGAAATTTCGCTATTTCGTACTCACTATAGAATCTGTTCCCTAACCTCTTCCATTACAGTTTGTTTGCTGACTTTCGAGAAAGGTGTCAAATACAAAGCTTGTTCCTTTTAATTATTCAACGCCGTGTTTCTCATATGGAAATTGAAATTTGGTAAAATGTTGATGAATGTATCGCGCATTGTGGTTGATTCTTTTGTACCTGTATGAAAATCGCCAAATAGTATACCGTATTTACTGATAACTTCACTCATCTTCTGAAAATAGAAACCTTTGGAGTCTGAGGTGCGATATACTTCAATAATGATTTGATTAATAATTTCGTTTATTAATTCCATTGGTGTATACTCAAAGTGCCTAACAGCGTTTTCTATTCTATCAGTTACTTTGATCGTGAGCTGCTTAGCATTTTTTGCAATGAGATTCAAAGACTTCTACAGCATTTAAACATCAAACTATAACCTGGAATAATTATTTATTCGTTGAACTAAATCCAATACTCTAAGAGACATAATGTATCTATATCATATATATTTTTCTTCAATATAATTTCCCGATCATTTTGTTTATTCAGAACTGGTTTCACCATCAATAGTTCATTAAATTCTTTCAATTAGTTTAGCGTTTTCCTACATTTTCAATTAGTGACTTATTGATCAAAAAGTGTTTGCCCGAGGGATACTTTTAAGACCTTGTTTCTTAAAAGAGAGATGTGGCTATTTTTTGGTGTAAGTTACATTGCAGTGTTGCTAACGAGAGGGAAAAATGTGAGGCAAGTCTAAGGGTGAAAATTTACAAAAACTTCCTAACCGAATTTCAAGATTTTTGTAGGCGGCACGATTATTTCCACACAGGTTCAAGTCACCTAAAAAATCTTTGGTGTGTTGACAAAGTACAGTGAAAACCTGAAGTAAGTTGCTACCATATAAAGAGAGAATGAAAAAAAAATATCATCATACACATTAAATTTTGAAACTTACGTCTCAGAACCAAAAATCAATAGATATGCCGAGGCTACAGCTTCCATAATTATCCTATTGAAACTTTTTATGGTGCGTTCTGTAGAACAAGAAGGAGGCTTTCAGATAGTGGTCTGTTTGTTCCAATATAGAAAGCAAGAGGGAAATAATAGAGGGAAAAAATGGAAATTTTCCGAATTTTTCTCCTAAAATCGGAAATTAGTTTTGTTTGGGCATGGAAACACAGCCACCAGACAGAAGCAAACTATCTGAAAATAAAACTTGGTACCCCACTAACACATCCTACAAGTATCATGCCGATATCTAATAAAGTAAGCATGAAATTAAAAAAAAAAAGATATCTCATTCTACCTCAGAAATTCACCATTATTTACCATTTAGAGAACTTGGTTTGTTATAGGTAAGCCTACAACAAGTAAATTAATCCTCATTGCTAGAGCTGTAGTCGAGGGTACACGGCGGTACTTGCCGTATACCCTCTGCTTCATTAGAGTGTACCTTCGGCTTCAAAGCGCATGGTACTTTCTACTTTTGTTTTATTTATATTTATTTATTTATTTAATCGGACCATAACTCCAGTGATAAAGTGACTATATTATTTTTTTACGTTATATTGTTAGCAGGTGTTTAAATACCCCTGCATGATATTTGAGGGGTTAGCAGGGGTTTTCATGAGAAAAAATCTATTTTTTCTAATTACTATGTTTTTTTTTCTTAGAGTTAAATTTGGGCAAAATTTTCTTATTTCTGGCAACGTCGGCGCGAGTTTTTCTGTTCCTTCTCGGAGTGAGTTGTTCCTTCTTCATACCTACACCCATTAATAGACTATTAAAATTTGTGTGATTTACGTAAGAAGTGTCATGAAGAAAATAGCATGAAGTGCTTTTAGACTATAAAACAGTAGTGTCAGTAGTAGAAAATGGATCGATCTGGAACAGACCTGGCTCAACCTAGGACAACTCACAAGCCACTGAGAAAATGACCACCTTGCACCGTGAGACCACGGCCTTTTACGACCTCCATTTTAGGGGTGAATTCGTTCCCTTTTATGAGCACTTTTAAGGGGGTGACCTCGTTCTCTTTTACGACCTCCATTTTAGAGGGTGTACTCGTTCCCTTTTATGAGCACTTTTTCAACCCTTATTTTAACATAGGAGATAACACATAAGATTACGAACACATAGAAGAGAAGATAACACATAAAACTACGCAACACACAACAGAACAGATAATACATAAGAATACGTAACATAACAAGGGTGTATTCATTCTCTTTTACGACCTCCATTTTAAGGGGAACTCGTTTTCAACCCCTATTTTAACATGGCAGATAACACATAAGATTACGAACACATAACATAGCAGGGGTGAACTCGTTCTCTTTTATGAGCATATTTTCAACCCTTATTTTAACATAACGAGCAAGGATTACAATCGAACACCCACGGTCTACAGATAATCATTTTAGATGGTGTATTCATTCATTCTCTTTGATGACCATTTTTCCACCCCTAATGAAATTACATAGGAGAGCAGATAATACATAAGATTCGTTCTCTTTTACGACCTCTATTTTAAGGGTGAACTCGTTCCCTTTTATGATTACTTTTTCAACCCCTATTTTGAACATTTGAACATAGCAGAAATGACATAAGCATGTCCTCAAACTACTGGCCATCGTGAACAAAAGGTCAAACTCGAAAACGAAACAACATATTGAGGTGCTGTTTCCAAATCTAGTAACTGGTCATCAACTACTACAAGTTCCAAAAATAGTGGTCATCGAGGTCAAAGGTCACAGTACTTAAAACCTAATTACTCGAAAATGGAGCCACATACTCAGGTGCTGTTTCCACATTTAGTAATCGGTCACCAACTACTACATGTCCCAAAATTAGTGGTCATTGAGGTCAAAGGTCAAACTCGACAACTGAGACACATATTGAAGTGCTGTTTCCAAATCTAGTAATACGCCATCAACTACCACAAGTTCCAAAAATAGTGGTCATCGAGGTCAAAGGTCAACATACTTAAAACCTAATATCTCGAAAACGGAGCCACATACTCAGGTGCTGTTTCCACATTTAGTAATTGGTCATCAGGTACCACAAGTTCCAAAATTAGTGGCCATCGAGGTCAAAGGTCAACATACTTAAAACCCAATAACTCTTAAATGGATTCACATATTGAGGTGCTGTTTCCAAATCTAGTAACTGGTCATCAACTACTACAAGTTCCAAAATAGTGGCCATCGAGGTCAAAGGTCAAATGTTTAAACCTGAATAACTCTTAAACGGAGCAACGTATTGAGATGCTGTTTCCAAATCTAGTAATTGTCATCAACTACTACAAGTTTAAAAAATAATGGTCATCGAGGTCAAAGGTCAATCTCATAAATGAAACCACATATTTAGATAACGTTTCCTTATTTAGTAAATTTGTGTGATCTATTCAATTTTGTACAGAGCAGAAAAAGCAGTGAAGAAGGAATAAATTTGAGTGGCTTATTTACTTTTGTATTAACAAGAAAGAAAGCAAAGATATGCCATATTAACTAGCTGAGAATTATATGTCATCTTGTATTATTTAAGCAAAACGAAAGGCTAAATTTGAGAAAGCGAACATGGGCCATTTTACTCAAATTTGGATGGAGTATTTATCTTTGTATGAACTAGAAAAAAAATGAAGAAGGTTCAATATTTCTATACAATTTTGTACTACCCAAATAAACGAAATTTTATTTTGTACCAATCACAAGAAAATCAAAGAAGGGTCATTTTATACCTTTTGTGCTATTCAAATAATAGAGGGAACAAATTTCAGTGGTCTATTTTATTTTTGTACCAATCAGAAGAAAAGCAAAGATATCCCATTTTAACTATTTAAACAAACGAAAAGATAAATTTGAATGACCTATTCAATTTTGTACCAACGAGAAATGCCATTTTATACAATTTTGTACTACTCCAATAAACGAAGCAATACCAACCAGAAAAAAAGAAGTGAAGATTAGGTGGATTATTTTCTTTTGTACCAACTAGAAAAGACAAGAAGAGCAACTTTAACTAGCTCATTATGTACTGTTTACACAAACAAAAATGGACCATTATGTAACTTTTGAACTGCTGAAATGTTCTATTTTTGTATCAATTAGAAAACCCCGAAGAAGTTCATAATTTCGATGTTCTACTTTTTATACCAACGAGAAAAAAATGAACTAGCTAAATATACGAAAGAATAAATTTAAGTGACCTATTCAATTTTGTACCAATGCTGAAATGTCGTTTTTAACTGGTTCAGAATTTTACTACTCAAATAAACAATGGAATATTTAGTTTTGTACCACCGAGAAAAAACAAAGAATATTGTACCACTTTGGAGTTTTCAAATAAACAAAGGACTTATAATTTGTGTCAACTCTAATAGGATCGTTTTAACTAGCTGAGTATTTTATATCATTTTGTATTATTTCAACAAGCAAAAGGAAAAAGCAAAAAAGGATCATTTTAACTAGTATAATAAAGGAAGGCATAAATATGAATGTACTACTCAAATAAACGAAAGAATAAAATTGTAGTAACCAGAAAAAGCGAAGAAGGCCCATTTTAACTAACTGAGAATTTCTGTACCTTTTTGTACTATTTAAACAAACGATGGAATAAATTTGAGTTGCCTGTTTTTTGTACTAGACCAATGAACGAAAGAACGAATTTGGGTGTTCTACTTTTTTATACCAAACAAGGAAGAACCATTTTAACTTGTTGAGTATTTTATACCATTTTGTACTACTCAAATAAACGAAAGAAAAGCGAAAAAAGACCTTTTTAACTAGCGCAGAATTTCTGTAACGCAAAAATTAATTTGGATGGAGTAACAAGAAAGAAAGCAAAGATATGTCATAGTAACTATTTAAATAAACGAGGGGATAAATTTAAGTGATCTATTCCATTTTGTACCAAGGAGAAATGTCATTTTTATCTAGCGTAGAATTTCTAGTGCATGTTGTATTATTTAAAAAAAACGAAGGGCTAAATTTGAGAAAGCGGACATGAACCATTTTACTCAAATTTGGATGGAGTATTTAGCTTTGTATGAACCAGAAGAAAAAAGTAAAGAAGATCCGTTTTAACTAGTTCAATATTTCTGTATAATTTTGTACTACCCAAATAAACGAAATTTTATTTTTGACCAATCACAAGAAAATCAAAGAAGGGTCATTTTAACTAGCCAAGCAAAAAAAAGGGAAAGAATTAACACTTTGTACTAACCAGAAAATGAGAAGAAGGATCAGCATTCTATACTTTTTGTGCCATTTATTGGGGTGTCCTATTTGCTTTTATACCAACGAGAACCATTTTTAACTGGCTTAGAATTTTATGCCTTTTTGTAAATTTTGTATCAAATCGAAAAAAGCAAGGAAATACCATTTTTAAATAGCTCAGCATGTTACAGCTTTTTGTGTTTTTGGTCTACCCAATTCAATTTTTGGTATTCACTGTCTTAAAATAGGGGTTGAAAAAAATTCTTATGTAATTTCTGCTATGTTAAAATAGGGGTTGAAAAATATGTTCATAAAAGAGAACGAATACACCCCTTCCATGTTTCATATTCTTATCTGTTATCTGATCTTCTGTGTGTTACGTAGTCTTATGTGTTATCTGCTCTTCTATGTGTTCGTAATTTCTGCTATGTTAAAATAAGGGTTGAAAAAATGCTCATAAAAGGGAACGAGTTCACTCCTTAAAATGGAGGTCGTAAAAGAGAACGAGTCTTATGTGTTATCTGCTCTGCTGTGTGTTACGTAGTCTTATGTGTTATCTGTTCTGCTGTGTGTTACGTAGTGTTATGTGTTATCTGCTGTGTTCGTAGGGGTTGGAAAATATGCTCATAAAAGAGAACGAGTACACCCCTAAAATGGAGGTTGTTGTGTGTTACGTAGTCTTATACTCTGCTGTGTGTTCATAGTCTCAGTGTAATTTCTGCTATGTTAAAATAGGGGTTGGAAAATAAGCCATGTTCTTTTATTAGCTGTGCTATGTATTATCTGTTCTGCTGTGTGTTCATAATCTCAGTGTAATTTCTGCTATGTTAAAATAGGAGTTGGAAAATATACTCATAAAAGGGAATGAATACACCCCTAAAATGGAGGTGGTTGTGTTTGTTATCTGCTCTACTGTATGTTCATAGTCTCCATGTATTCTATGCTATGTTAAAATAGGGGTTGGAAAATATGCTCATAAAAGGAAACGAGTTCACCCTTGTTATGTTACGTACTCTTATGTGTTATCTGCTCTTCTATGTGTTCGTAATCTTATGTAATTTCTGTTATCTTAAAATAGGGGTTGGAAAATATGCTCATAAAAGAGAACGAATACACCCCTTCTATGTTTCATATTCTTATCTGTTATCTGTTCTGCTGTGTGTTACGTAGTGTTATGTGTTATCTTCTCTTCTATGTGTTCGTAATCTTATATGTTATCTCCTATGTTAAAATAAGGGTTGAAAAAGTGCTCATAAAAGGGAACGAGTTCACTCCTTAAAATGGAGGTCGTAAAAGGGTACGAGTCTTATGTGTTATCTGCTCTGCTGTGTGTTACGTGTTATCTCTTCTTCTATGTGTTCGTAGGGGTTGGAAAATATGCTCATAAAAGGGTACGAGTTCACCCCTTAAAATGTGCTCGTAAAAGAGAACGAGTACACCCCCTAAAAAGTGGTCATAAAAGGGAATAAATTCACCCCTAAAATGGAGGTCGTAAAAGGCCGTGGGTGGACGGTTCAAGGTGTTCGATTTCCCATGGGCTCCTGAGTTGTTTTATTATGAGCCAGATATGTTCCAGATCGATCATTTTTCTACTACTAGTGTCCTTTATATATTAATTGAATTAATTAATACATGCGTTTTACATTATTCATCAAAAAAGCCTTATATCTTTTATGACTATCATAGTTGATCACAACACAGCGCATACCCTCTGAAAATTTTAGTACTACACCACTGCTCATGGCCATAGCTTCTACGGCCCGCCCATCATCGGATGGGAATGAAATTGCTCTTTAAAAAATGGGGGCATATGTAGTAATTAAATGAGCAATTGGCCCTCTTTGAAGCCTCAAATGACTCCAATGTTAGGGAAGGTGAGATTTACACCACAAAGTTTTGACGAAATTAGATTTGTCTCACGAAATTTCAGAGTAGAATTTTGCAGTTATTTTCGATACACATAAAATTTTATAACTTTATTAACATTCTTATTGTTCAAAACTACATATTGATACAAAACTAAATTTATTTATTACAATTTTAAAATGGACTATTTTAGCTTGATTTGTTAATAGTATTATTTCAGCACAACAGATAGCAGGACATTTGCTGTAGCAGAAAATTCTGAATTTGTTTTTTTTTTTTTCAACTTTTACGCTAGTGAAATATTAGTTCATATTTACGTTTTGTCTTATAAAGGTTCTTTAGAAGATACAAACAAAATGACAGTTCGTGAGGGTTGTGAGCAAGTATTAGTTATGTCATTTCAAATACTCATTAGTATTTCAGTAGACTTAGCGTTCTTATAACCAGGGTTGGTTTTGGCGCGACATTTTTCCCAGAGTTCTGCTCTGAAGCGCCACCACTTGCATGGTGACGAGTTTTGTTATATCCTTCCTTTTCCTCATCCTGGGCTTTTCTCACTGCCTCTTTCTCGAAAACCGTCTGTCAGACTCATCAAGCCAAGGGCAGCTGGTTTTACAGATTGAGTCAGGGGACCTGCCCCCCCTGGACAACTATCCAAACGGGTTGTCCCACCTTCATCATCTTCATCAACTCCCACTTCATCACTATATATTCATTGTACTGCGTTACGGTGTTCCAGCGCACACTGGTTTCTTGGGATGGGAGATTCAGATGCTCCTCCTGGATCCTTGGGGAATGGACGCCATTCTGGCTTACCACCTGTTTTCGTCACTCCGTCTGCTTCGACCACGACAGTGGTCAAAAGAAAGGATAAGGGCACTAGACAGTGATCGAAGTCGGGCAGTTCAACTGCATCCACTGCTTCAAATGTGTCCACTAGATCCAGGTCTCCAAGGCAGCAGCAACTCTATTCTGAAACTATCAAACAACCTCACCATCAGGCCAAGAAACCACACAGAGACAATACTTCAGATCATTCTGACATGGAAACCGGAGACAGAAGCACCACTGTTACTCCTCACTTTCAACACTCGATCATAAATCAACCTCCTAAACCTATACTTCACTCCTTCCTTCTCCAGCATTACGACACTAAATACAGTAACGAAAAGTTCATTACCCTACAACTTCGGAAATATCTTTCAAGTATACCACTCACAGAAGTAGTCAAAACTAGAAATGGTTATATCCTAAAATCCACAGATCCACAGTTTGCCATCACAGTTAGGAACAAGGCTTCTTTCGAAATCTTTGGCAAAAATGCTACCATTACCACTCTTTCTTCTGTACGTCAGAAGCAACCACCGCCACATAGACGTCCACCTTTCCTATCTGTCGTCATCCGAGGGGTCGACCCATCCTATTCAGACAATGAGATACAAGAAGAACTCCAACTCGCAGGTCACACCATCCATAAAGTCATGCGTATACGTAACAATGCAGGTCCCACATATATGGTACGTGTACTCACTGCCTCACAAAATACAATAGATACATTGCTCACTAATGGTGCTTACATATATTATCGTCGGCACAGGGTCGAACCCTCACGCTCGCCTGCTCCTCTTCCTGTGCGTTGCGAAAATTGCCAAACTTACAGTGATCATAGCACAGCTAGTTGCAAGAATCCACCAGTTTGTGGTTATTGGGCAGGCTCTCATCAAACACGCACTTGTCGGAATCTCGAACGGCCACCCGAATGTCCAACCTGCCACGACCAACATCCGGCCTACAGCTATAAGTGCAAGAATAAACCACAGCCTGACAAACAACACCCACATTTAGTAGTTCCACTCCGTATCCCAGACTCTTCACCTCCTCCCAGCCAACAAACTACCGATCCAGTTACCATTCAACAACTCCTTCAATTTTTAACTCTCGCTTTACAGAACATCCATCCCTTTCAGCGCAATCACATTCTACAGCAACTCACCAAGGCCGCTAAATCTGTTTTCAACGTTAACTTCTACGCCACTTATACGAACAACTACGTCCAATTCCATACATCTCCACAAGAAACAGCCGTTTAACTCTGTACATTATGGATTTAGTCTTTCTCTTCCTTTATATCCGCTCTCTACCCAAGAATAAAACTCTATTTGAAGCACTTTTACTTGAAGAACACGTCTCAGCCTTCTTGTTGAACGAGACATTTCTAACGAAAACCACCTCATGTAACATTCCTCTTTATACGCTAGTACGTCACGACAACACAGCACCAGCATTACGGGCAAATGGAGGCGTAGCAATAGGTTTTCGAAATCACATACCTCATCGCAATCACATTTGTTCCATTCCTCACCTCCCAGAGCATATAATCACTACCTTATATTTTAAGTCTATCATGATCACCTTCGCTACTATTTACGTCCGCCCAGGTCATCCTATTCCACTCGCATTTTTTAGTCACATATCTCACACCTATAAAAATTATATCATCCTTGCTGACATAAACTATCATAGTCGCACTCCTCTGCTGAGCGCATACAATTCTCAGATCATATAACCACTCACACCACTGGCATTCTCCACATTCCTCCGACTCCTACTAGACCTGTATCAAATACCACACCTGACATTGTTATCACTTCAAATACACTTGCTGCTAAGATCACCCTTACAGTTCTGGACCTACTCGGTAGTGATCATGCCCCGATCAAGCTCTCATATCATATGGGCAATGCTCGACCTCACGATGCACCTCCGCCAATTCAAACTCCACGTTTCGACAAAGCTGATTGGGATCATTATCGCAACTATCTTACCACTGCCGTAGCTCATTTGCACCCTCCCACTTCATCAGATGAGCTTTACACACATACTGAAACGATCACTTCAGAAATCACCTATGCATCAGAACTGTTCACTCCCACCACCAGCTCCACCCCTTATCAGCCTAAATTACCTCCGCATTACCTCACTTACATCAAACGTTCCCGGCAAGCTTATCGGGAATACATAAGAACACGAAACCCCGAAGCTCTTCAACTTCACCATCAACTGCAACGTTCAGTCAAAAACTACATTCAAGCATACAAACGCCGTCAATGGATCAAAGCCTGTAATAACCTTACTGACAATGCACACCCTTCACGTTATTGGAAACGTCTCAACGCACTCTGTGGCAAGTACAGCAAAACCCCATACCCTCTCATCATCGACAACAGTCACGCACCATCTGACCAAGCTAAAGCAAACGCCTTTGCTGACTATCTACAAGACATCTTCACACCATCCCGTCATGACCACATTTTTGCTCATCCAGTCGATCATGTCAACACCGCACATCCTATCCTTCAACCAAATCTTAATCATATTTTGCCGGAGCATGAACTCACAGCTCCAATCACTGTTACAGACATCACCACAGTCGTGCAGCATAAACGAAACTCTGCTCCTGGTTTTGATTCCATTACATATCGTCATATCAAAGAAAGTCCTATTTCTCTACTTCTTCTTCTAGCCTCTATTTACACTTTTATTCTCAGAACTGGCTTTTTCCCCGCTGAATGGAAGATGTCCAAAACCCTCATGTTTCCGAAACCAAACAAACCTCCTAGCGCAGTCTCTTCCTACCGACCTATACAACTTACTTCCACTTTCAGCAAAATTCTTGAGCGCATCCTTGTCAACAGACTTCATCCATACCTCCACGCACGTAATCTCCTTCCTTCTTTTCAAGCCGGATTCCGCCCGTCTTATTCCATTAACGATCAGCTTCAACGTCTAACAACTCTCATTACAAATCACTATAATTCCGTTCGTCCATCCTGCCTTGTTCTGTTCGACCTAGAAAAAGCATTCGATAAAGTCTGGCACCTTGCACTTATTTTCAAACTCATCAAGCTTAAATTGCCCATGTCTTACATTCGCTTCATTTTTCACTTCTTGGCATGCCGTATCACATATGTTAACATAAACAACCATCTATCACATCCTATCTTCCTTAATTCTGGTGTTCCACAAGGCTCAGCTCTGTCCCCTTTGCTGTATTTACTGTTTGTTTCCGATTTTCCTTCTCTTCCAGACGACAGTATACTTTCCAGTATGCAGATGATACAGCCTTCCTTGCCCTTGGTCGCACCATCAACCATATCAACCTCATCTTACAAGAATCTATGAATCGTTTTTCACACTGGTGTCATAAATGGCACCTCACCATAAATGCTTCGAAAACACAGGCCATAGTATTTCTGCCGCCACGCAAACGCTCCAAGACCCACAGAAATCCATCACTTCTTTCTCTAAAAATTCAAGATACAGCGATCCGTCCATCCAAAACTGTTACTTACCTTGGTATCGTTTTTGACCACCATCTCACCTGGCTTCCTCATCTTAATTACATCAAAACCAAAGTATATAATCGTCTGAATCTCCTTAAACGTCTCACTGGCACTACCTGGGGCCCCACCTCAACCATGGTTCTCAACACATATAAAGCATTTCTCCGCCCTGTCCTTACATATGGTTTTACCGCCTGGCTCTCAGCTCCTACCTCGTACTACTACAAACTTGCAACATTTGAACGTCATGCCTTCCGCATTGCCTACCGCATTTCTCTTCCCAGTTCGACTAGATACCTATATTCACTCATTACTTTCCCTACATTACTTTACCAACTCGAATCTCTTCGCCTCAAGTTCATCACTGTCCGATATATGCAGCAGCAACCACTTCTACTCGCCACTATGCACTACCTTGCCAATTCATCTGCTCGCCCTCGATATTACCATCTCCCTCTCAATTTGCTGTTTACATTATACTGTTATACCTTGCCACCAAATCATCCCGACCTAGAACTATTGCAGGATCATCGATTGCATGTCCATCTTCCTCATATTTTTCCCTCGCATCAAGCACAGTGTTTACCCTCTGTACCTAACAGGGCCTCCCTCGTCTTCATTGGCCTAGCGTCGCCCCTAGGCAGAAGATAACCCGCATTTGTTCTGCTAACATTCCCTACGTGTTGTGGCGTCATCTGCACTCATTTCATCCCTCATGATCATCTCTGCAAATAATATACTTTTAATTAACTTGTTCTGTAATCTCTAATGTATGTATGGTATGTTTTTTCCTATGTCTTGTATACCCTTTGCCTCACTGATGATTATGGTCGCAAAGACCATAATGACCTGACATCTGTAGTAATTGTTAAATAAAGTCTCATAGCCCAACGCCCGTCATTCCACATCCATATAATTCCTATGCAACCCTTCCCTTAAAGAGGGTGTAGCCCTCTACAGGGTAGCTAGCCTACGGGCTAGCATTAAAAAAAATTGACGCGACCATACTGAATCAAGGAGTCTAACCTCTCCTGTGTTAGTTAATGTGCTAGCGAGGACCAAGTGTTGTAATACGCATTTGTGAGCACAGCACACATACGGCACTCAGAGGGTTGACGGAAGTTTTCACTTTCGGAGGGCACCTTGTCTTTTGAACCTCATTTCATCATCTCTTTCATTTTGATCTTCATTTGGGCTACGGCCCTAGGCTGTATTATCACGATGGCAGACTCTGGCAATATCAATGGACAAACGAATCTTGGCAGACACTCGGGCTTACCAGCTATATCTCCTATTCCCAGTACTTCATTATCACAACCTGCACATACCGGTCAATCCAGTCGCACTCGTACCAGACACTTTTCTTGGGGCCATGAACCAATTAGTGTATCGCGAGATAGGCATCCATCTAACGAATCTACGCAATCCGCGAAACGCATCAGGTCTCGATCACCAGTAGCATCAATGGACATCGAAGTCGATCAGCGACAACATACAGGTGCATCGTCTGCTGTATCTCCTACTATTTCATCTCACGCCACTCTCTTTCATTACATTCTTACCGATTTTGATGCTAAGTACACAAACCCTAAAATGATTTTCCTGCAAATCGTAAAGTATGTTCCTCGGGTACGTGACACCCTAGTTCAAATCGTCAAAACCAAAAATGGCTATATATTGAAGTCTAAAGATCCGAATTTTGGTATCACAGTCCGAAATAAAGCTTCTTACGAAATTTTTGGCAAGAACGCTAAGCTTACCAAACTCACCGATAAGCGACCGAAACAGCAGCCACCTCCTAGAAAGCCACCTTACCTGTCAGTTGTCATTAGGGGTGTCTCCCCCGATTTAACTGATGAAGAAATTCAAGAGGAATTAGCACAAGAGGGGATTTCAGTTGATAAGTGTATTCGTATTCGGAATAATAATGGACCAACATATATGGTACGAATTCTATCGCAACGGCAAGATTCTATTGACTATCTTCTGAGATTTGGTGCACCCATATATAAGAAAATTCATCGCGTCGAACCATCTAGAACGCAGGGTCCACTACCAATTCGTTGCGAAAAGTGTCAGTTATACAATGACCACACTACGGCCAATTGTCGTACAGTCTTCTTCATAATGGGGACTTCTTTTTTTTTGTTAATATTCGATCTTTTTGTCAACATAAACTATTACTAGAAGAACAAATTAATGTTTTTGCTTTAAACGAAACCGCCTTAAAACCGAGTATGTTTGCTCGTATTCCTGGGTATGAACTAAAGCGCTGCGACTTCCAAGATGAAGCTCTACGGGCTCAAGGAGGAGTAGCATTAGGATATTTTCCTAAGTATCCAGTTCGAGCATATACTCCACATGCCTTGGCTAATCTCCCGGAGTACCTACTATTCAGCATATACTTTCCATCAATCATTATCAATTTTAGTACAATCTGTCAGACCACGTCAACCTATACCATTAGAATATTCCCGATACATAGCCAACAATTTTCGAAATATTATAATCATGGCGGACATTAATATCCATAGTCGAACTAATCGCGAAAAATCAGACTTTCAGGAGTACTTAAGTAACGATCTTCAGCTCCATCTTCATATTTTCCCTGCACACACCAGACCTATCAGTCAAACTACACCGGATGTCGTCATTACCTCTATGAATCTCCTTGACGATTGTCAACTTGCAGTACTAGATTCTATTGGCAGTGATCACCATCCAGTTAAATTAACATTCACTCGGGGGACAACCCCCACGCCCTGTACATGCACCTCGTCTAGTTCCGAGGTATGATAAAGCAAATTGGCCTCATTTCCGGGAAGATCTAGAGCACTCTATTTCTAGTATAAAGTCTCCAACTACTGAACCTGAACTTGCTTCCTGTCTTTCTACTATTACTACAGCAATTCAAACCAGTGCCCATCATCACATTCGGACGCAGCAAGTACAGCCTCATAAACCGGCCCTACCACCATCATATCTTACGCTCATCCAGAAAGCCCGTCAACATCTTCGGGAATATTATCGAACCGGGAATGAGGCATGTCTTCGGCAGCATCACCAATGGCAACGAGCTGTTCATAGCTACCTTGTTGCATATAAACGCCGCAATTGGATCAAAACATGTAACACCTTATCCGAGGAAGCGCATCCATCTCGCTACTGGAAGCGATTTAATCAACTGACTGGCAAGAACACCACAATAACCTATCCGTTAGTTGCAGATGGCATTCCTCTGTTCTCCGACGAAGAAAAAGCAAATGCCTTTGCTTCACAGCTCCAGACTGTTTTTACACCAACAGCGGCCTCTAAACGCTCTGAACGAAACGATCTCTCTTGCATTCCCGCTTTACAACCTTCAGCAAATCATGTCATTGATCCTGAGCATCCACTCACTGCACCCATTACTATAGATGAACTCCATACTGCATTAAAGAGGAAGAAGAACACAGCGCCTGGGATTGACAATATCTCTTATCGACACATAAAAGAAGCTCCATACTCATTTCTGCTCATTCTGGCAACAATATATACTTTCATTCTTCAAACTGGTTTCTATCCCCCTTACTGGAAAGTATCAAAAGTTTGCATGTTTCATAAACCAAATAAGCCTGTACATTCTGTTTCTTCATACAGACCAATTCAACTCACCTCTGTATTCAGCAAGCTCTTGGAAAAAATTCTCGTCTGCCGACTTCATAAATACCTTGAAACTACTAGTCTCCTACCTATTCATCAAGCAGGATTTCGGCCTAGATTCTCCATCCATGATCAACTCCTACGTCTCAGCACCTTAATTACAAATCAGTTTAACAAAGGCTTTCCTTCCTGCCTTATACTAATGGACTTGGATAAGGCTTTCGATAAAGTTTGGCACTATGGTCTAATTAAAAAATTGCAGTCATTCAAACTTCCTATCTGCTATTTAAGGTTAATCTACTCTTTCATTACAAATCGGATTGCGTATGTTGCAGTTGGTAATACACTCTCTTGGCCTATATTTCCACTTACTGGAGTTCCACAAGGATCTGCACTCAGCCCATTATTATATATTCTTTACGCTTCTGACATTCCTTCAGTACCACGTAATGTTTTCACTTTCCAATATGCCGACGATACAGCTTTTCTTGCACTTGGCAGCACTGTCCAGAAAATTAGCCGTGCTCTACAAACAACTCTCGATAACTTCATCAAGTGGTGCCAGAGATGGCATTTAACTATCAACAATGAGAAAACGCAAGCACTGGTCTTCCTACCGCCTAACAGACGTTCCAGAGTCTACCGAAATCCGACACCCTTGCGAGTAACTGTCGATGGGTATCTTGTACGCCCTACCAACACTGCTACGTACTTGGGTGTCGTCTTTGATTCAAAACTGACTTGGAATTCACACTTGCAAAAACTGCGAGCTAAGGCTACTATTAGATTAAATCTTTTACGTCGTCTTACAGGCACATCTTGGGGCCTCAAACCCGATGTCCTACTCCATACTTATAAGATGTTTCTCAGACCTATTCTCACTTTCGGACATACGGCCTGGTGCAATGCTTCTACTTCGTTCTACGAAAAACTTTGCATATTGGAGCGTCATGCTATTCGACTCGCTCATCGAATTAAACTTCCGTATCCTACGTGGCTCACGTATGAATATATCGACTTTCCGAAGATCACAGACCATATTGCACAACTTCGAAATCGGTACATTACATCTCGAATCGAAACGGGCCATCCATTTTTCCTGGATATTCTTCGAACTGATGCTCTCACTGATGCCGCATTTCGTTACAAGCATACCCCATTGAATATACTCATTTCCTTATATGTCCGCAATTCAAACCTCACAGTAGCAGAACGCGACACTTATGCCATTTATGTCATTCATGCTCATATTCCTCATGTTTTTCCATCTTAACACAGAGATCCTCACAATTAACAAGGGCTTCCCCCTGTGATCATTAGACCCGAGTCGCCCCGGGACAGAAGATTTAACCTGCATCTGTCTGACTAATTTCTATCTGTTTGTGATGTGACAGCACTTCATCTCATCTTTCATTTTCATTATCGTACATTTTCACACAAGCACTATCTCACATTTTACTGGTATTCTTGCACATTTGCACCTATTTTCTTCTCAATTATATTTCGCTATTCACGTGATAACCTGTACTTATCATTTTCTTACCTTATTTAATTTATTTATCCTTCATTGTATATTCACATGTGGTATTTTCATTGTACTAACTTCTTTTGTGTACCTTATCATAAAAATATAAATGAAAATAAATAAAGTGGTAAAAAAAATGATGCTATAACCCTTTTCAAAACTGATGCCCAAATACCGATGTTAATAACTAACTTCACTTAGCCCATCCCATTCTTTTCATAACTACATTTGTATAGAAAATCACATGCCACAGTGAGGGCGTAACCCTCTGAGAGGCAGGAGAAGTCTATAATTTTCCAGTAACATATTGCATTGATAAAAGTCAATATTCCTATTCTCCTTTCAAAAAAAAAATGGCGCGACATCATACTGAATCAAGAGGCCTAACCTCTCTTGTGTGAGTTAATGTGCGAGCGAGGATCAAGTGTTGCAATACGCATTTGTGAGCAAAGCACACGTACTGCACTCAGAGGATTGACGAAAGTTTTCACTTTCGGAGGGCAGCTTGCTTTTTGAACCTCATCTTATCATACTTTCTTTCATCTTCATCTTCATTTGGGCTTCGGTCCTAGGATATTTCATCACTATGGCTGACTCTGGCAACTCACTTGGACAATCGAGACTCGGACGACATACTGGCTTACCACAAACTATTCATTCTAATCCAAGTACTTCTCTAACACAACCGGCACACCGCGGGCCATCCACTCGCACCCGCCATTTCTCATGGGGAAACGACCCTTTGTCTAATGCATCTAAAGATCGGCATCCATCTAACGAATCCACTCAGTCTGCGAAACGTATACGGTCCCGTTCACCACTTTCTTCCATGGATATCGAGGTCGATCCACCACAAAATTCTACTACGGTGTCTCCAAATGTTTCATCTCAAGCTAATATCGAACTTTATCACTTCCTTCTCACTGATTACGACGCTAAATACACGAATCCAAAAATGATCTTTCTTCAAGTAATGAAGTATGTTCCTCGGGTCCGGGATACTCTAGCTCAAATAGTTAAAACCAAAAATGGCTACATACTAAAATCGAAAGATCCGAACTTTGGAATAACTATACGCAATAAAGCTTCTTACGAAATCTTTGGTAAGAACGCTAAACTTACTAAGCTAACGGATAAAAGACCGAAACAATCTCCGCCACCTAGAAAGCCACCTTTTCTATCTGTTGTAATTAAAGGTGTTTCACCCGATCTAACAGATGCGGAAATTCAGGAGGAGCTTAAACAAGAAGGAATTTCAGTTGATAAATGCATTCGCATTAGAAATAATAATGGTCCGACATATCTAGTACGCGTTCTATCTCAGCGACAGGACACTATTGATTACCTCCTTCGATTTGGCGCACCTATATATAAGCGAATACATCGTGTTGAACCGTCTAAAACTAATGGACCATTACCGATTCGCTGCGAAAAGTGTCAGATATACAATGACCACACTACAGGAAACTGTCCTAATCAACCGAAATGTGGCTATTGCTCCGGGCTCCATGACACCAAAACTTGTCCTAATCTGCAAGGACCACCTAAATGCAACACATGTGGTAGTGGGCTTCATCCTACGTACAGCTACCGTTGCAAAGCTAAACCAGCACCAACACCTGAACGTCCGGAATTAATTGTACCATTAAAAACGACAGACGCTACAGTTCAACCTAATCAATCCATATTACCTCCACTCACAGTAGAAGATTTTCTCCGCTTTACCAGTTTAGTACTTCAAAACATCTTTCCATTCCAGAGAGCCCATATTACCCAACATATCATTTCTGCCGCAAAATCAATTTTTCACATAAATCTTCATGCCACCTATTCCAATAATTATGTTCATTTCCATGTTGGGTCACTGGAAACTGCAGTATAAATGATATATATATTTTTCATTATGGAGATTAATTTCCTCTTTGTTAATATACGATCATTTTTACAACACAGACCTTTGTTAGAAGCTCTGTTACTCGAGGAACATATCACCGTATTTGCTCTCAACGAAACCGCATTAAAACCAAATATATTAGCTCGCATTCCTGGATATCTATTACTACGTCAAGATTATCACGACCACATGGCTCGTGGCCAAGGTGGAGTCGCAATAGGACATTCTCCAAAATATCCAATTAGGACATATACCCCACAAGCTTTCGATAATATTCCGGAGTACCTACTTTGTTCCATATACTTCCCATCAATAACCATAAATTTCAGTACAATCTATATTAGACCACGCCAACCTTTACCGTTAGAATATTTCCGATATATAGCGACTACCTTTTCCAATATAGTTATCATGGCAGATATTAACATCCATAGTAAGAGTGCTAGAGAAAAAGATGAATTTCAAGAGTATATAACTGACCATCTTCAGCTTTATATTCATATTCTTCCTAAGCACAGTAGACCTATAAGCCAAACTACACCAGATGTTGTTATTACATCTCTGAATCTTATCAATAAATGCCAGCTTGAAGTGCTCGACTCTATTGGTAGTGGCCATCATCCAGTAAAACTAACATTAACACATGGGCTTCCAACTCGTCCTGTACTTGCGCCTCGCTCTGTCCTGAGATATGATAAGGCTCATTGGCCTGAATTCCGCAGAGAAATTGAGGATACACTTCATAGTGTAACACCACCTACCAATGACACTGACCTCGCTTCTTGTATCAATACTATCACTACTGCAATACAACACAGCTCTCAGCATCACGTTCCGGAAGATCAAGTACATCCTTATAAACCGAAATTGCCTCCTACGTACCTTGCATTTGCACAGAAAGCGCGACAACATCTTCGCGACTATTATCGAACAGGAAACCGTGAGTCTCTTCAGCGCCACCGTCAGTGGCAACGCACGGTTAAAAACTATCTAGATGCATATAAACGTAGGAATTGGATTAAAACATGTAATAACTTATCTGAGGACGCACATCCTTCTAGATATTGGAAGCGTTTCAATCAACTTGCTGGAAAGAGCACCAAAACTACCTACCCTCTCATTGACCATGGCACACCTCTCTTTTCGGATCAAGATAAAGCGAACGCCTTTGCTAATCAGTTACAGACTGTATTTACTCCTTCTGCCGCTTCCAAACGTTCGGAACGGATAAACCTATCTAGCATCCCTGCTTTGCAGCCTTCCATAGAGCATGTCCTTGATCCGGAGCATCCTCTTACAGCACCTATCACCACTGCTGAACTTCAAACCGCACTAAAGAGGAAAAAGAATACAGCACCAGGAATTGATAACGTCTCTTACCGTCATATTCAAGAAGCTCCACAATCGCTACTGGTCCTCCTTGTCGCAATCTACAATTTCATCCTACAAACTGGTATCTATCCATTGGAATGGAAAGTATCAAAAGTTTGCATGTTTCATAAACCAAATAAGCCTATACATTCTGTCAGCTCTTATAGACCAATCCAACTTACATCAGTGTTCAGTAAGCTACTAGAGAAAATTCTCGTGTGCCGGCTTCATTCATACCTGGAAGCACGTAACATACTACCCATTCATCAAGCAGGCTTCAGACCACGTTTCTCAATAAATGACCAATTGCTTCGCCTTAGCACTATCATCACAAACCAGTATAACAAAGCATTTCCCTCATGTCTTATACTCATGGATTTAGAAAAGGCTTTTGATAAGGTTTGGCATTATGGACTAATTCAAAAACTTCAGTCGTTCAACCTTCCCATGTGCTATTTGAGGCTCATTCACTCTTTTCTTACTAATCGTATTGCTTATGTCACTGTTGGTAATGTGCTCTCTTGGCCTGTATTTCCGTTTACTGGAGTTCCTCAGGGATCAGCACTTAGCCCCTTACTGTATATACTTTATGCTTCCGACATACCTTCAACTCCGCATAATGTATTCACTTTTCAATATGCAGACGATACGGCTTTCCTCGCTCTTGGCAAAACTGTACATCAACTTAATACTGCTCTTCAAACTACACTCAATAATTTCATCACCTGGTGCAAGAAGTGGCATCTAACTATCAACGAAGAAAAAACACAAGCCTTAGTGTTCTTACCACCTAAAAGACGTTCCAGAGTTCACAGGAACCCAACTCTTCTCCGAGTCACTATCGATGGATATCGTATACATCCTACTCCCACTGTCACCTACTTAGGCGTGGTCTTCGATTCTAAGCTCACCTGGAACGCCCACCTGAAGAGGCTAACAGCTAAGGCTAAAAATCGATTGAATCTCTTACGCCGACTCACTGGAACAACTTGGGGCTTAAAAGCGGATGTCTTGCTTCACACCTATAAGGCGTTCCTCCGCCCTATCCTCACTTATGGGCATACTGCCTGGTGTAATGCTTCTGCTTCTTATTACGAAAAGCTCTGCATACTGGAGAGACATGTTATTAGTCTAGCTTATTGCCTTAAGCTACCATATCCCACATGGCTCACCTATGAATATATCTCGTTTCCGAAAATTATAGAACATCTTGCAGAACTCCGTATTAGATATATCAACTCTCGGATACACACAGGTCATCCGCTCTTTTTAGACATTCTTCACTCCGATGCTCTCACAGACTCCACCTACCGGTTCATACTTTCGCCATTAAACATATTTATATCTCTATATATCAACAGCACACACTTGACTCCGGACGAACGAGAAATCTACGACATTTATTTCATTGCCGATCACATTCCTCATCTTTTTCCATTATTGCACGAAGATCCTCACCATTAACAAGGGCTTCCCCCTGTGTTCATTAGTCCCGAGTCGCCCCGGGACAGAAGATATAACCCTTCATCTGTCTGATTAACACATTTATGTTTGTGACGTGCTAGCACTTCATCTCATTTATCATTTTCACTCCTAATAATTTCATTGGCCACATGTTGCACCTATTCTATATTTTTGATTTTGTTGCACTGATTAAACATGTTTAAGTTTTCTTTTCTTCTTTTGCATTTATTTCATCTTTTCTTCTTTTGCACTATATAATTATTGAATCTAACAGTTATTGTTGCACTATGTATTATATATTTCAGCATAAATTAAAATAATTGTAAAACGATAATATAAAATTAAATCAAGATGAGTTCACAACCCTTTTAATAGATGTTCCACTTCTGCAGTTAATAAAGAATATCTCCTAGCCCATCACCTACCTTTCCTTGCGCCTATTTTGTGTATAAGAATCGCATGCCAAAGAGAGGGCGTAACCCTCTGAGAGGCAGGAGGATGAAAATTCTTTTTATCATAAAATACAACTCTAATATCGAACCCATACTCTGTCTTCCTCCTTAACAAAAAAAAATTGGCGCGATACCTATCACTATGATAAAGCAGATTGGAATGCCTACCGATCATACCTTGAGAATCATCTTAATGATCTTTCTTCACCGACCACTGAATCCGACCTATCTCATGCTCTGGACTCTATCGTCACTGTTATGCAAAACGCCACAGAAAAATACATCCCCAAATCAACAGTTTCAAATTTTCGACCCTCATTACCTCCTCAATACTTACCGCTGATAAAACGATCCTGACAGTTTTATAGAGATTATGCTGCAACTGGCAACCTTGACTCTCTTCAGCATCACAGACAATTGCAACGAACAGTTCACAACTATCTTAAAGCTTACAAGTTGCGATGCTGGGTCAAAACATGCAATAATCTCGGCTCTCTTTCACATCCTACTCAGTATTGGAAACGTTTCCGGCAACTTACTGGTCTCAATACTCACACAACATATCCTCTCATCGACAACAATACTCCGCTTCATACTGATACAGATAAAGCCAATGCTTTCGCCAGGTATCTCCAGGACAGCTTTACACCTCTCGCACCTGAATATCCCCATCGATCTCATCCAGTCGACAACCTCAATCTGGATTCGCCTCATCTGCAGGCTAATGTTCCTCACACTTTACCCGAAAACAATCCACTTACTGCACCTATCTCGATTTCTGAAATAACCTCAGTGGTAGCTCATAGACGTAACACAGCCCCTGGCATGGACTCTATTACATATCGACACATTAAAGAAAGTCCGTACGTAGTGTTATATCTTCTTTGTCTCATCTATACCTTTATTCTTAGAACTGGCTTTATACCTGCTGATTGGAAAACTTCAAAAACCCTAATGTTCCTCAAACCACATAAACCTGTTGCCTCTGTTAGCTCGTACCGCCCTATTCAACTAACGTCAACCTTTAGTAAAATACTGGAACGCATCATTGTTAAACGTCTTCATCCGTACCTGGCACTACACAATGTCATTTTACTCGAACAAGCTGGTTTCAGACCTTCTTTCAGCATAAATGATCAGTTGCTTCGCCTTTCCAATTCCATCTATAATCACTTTAACACAGGCAATCCATCATGTTTGGTCCTGTTTGACCTCGAAAAGGCATTCGACAAGGTCTGGCATCCCGCTCTCATTTATAAACTCAAACAGCTCCGATTGCCTATTGCTTACATCAGATTCATTTTTAATTTTCTCTCATGTCGACTGGCATACGTCTGTATCAACTCCAGTTTTTCATTTCCCATTTTTCTCCATTCCGGAGTTCCCCAAGGATCGGGTTTGTCGCCGTTATTATATATTCTCTTTGTTTCCGACTTTCCTGCTGTTCCAACTACAGTTAAACTCTTTCAGTATGCCAATGACACTGTTTTCTTTGCGACAGGAAAAAACATCCACCAACTCAATCTCGCTCTACAGGATTCTATCAATACCTTTGGTGACTGGTGCTGTCACTGGAGACTAAAAATAAACGCTGGAAAGACTCAAGCAATTCTCTTTCTTGCTCCGAAGCATCGTTCCTGTGTCCACAGAAATCCAAGACTTCTGCACCTCACAGTGCAACATATATTGCTCAACCCTACTCGCAGTGTCAAATATCTTGGAGTCACTTTCGATCAGCATCTAACCTGGACAGCTCATCTAAAAGATATCTCCAAGGAAGCTTACTCTCGCCTCAATCTCCTGAAACGTCTTGCTGGAACTACCTGGGGACTCAATGCTCATACAATTCTCAACACATACAAGCTCTTTCTCCGTCCTATTCTCACGTACGGATTTACAGCTTGGATATCTGCTCCGATTCTCTACGAGGCCCATGCTGGGATACTAACGAAGGCGGTTGACAAGTCTACCAAAAGGGCGCCAATACAAATGTGAATACGTATATATATATATGTGGTGTAACTTAACTAATGTAGTAAACGTCGGGAGATGATTCCTGTCTCAGAGATAAAACGAAAAGTGTAGACCAACCTGGATGTAAATTGCCTGTGAACTATGACAGCCCGAAAATTTTCGGAAAAATGCTAAAAGAACCATGCTCGAGAACAAAAGTTCCCATCGAAATCGGAAATAAAGGAATGCCTATTATTTGTAGTCGTTGATACCATTAGTGTTCAATCGGACATAGTGCAGTGGCGGTGCAAGGGTGACTCCCCAAAAACTGGAGTATTCCTTCGAGTATTTTATCAAACGTTGAATGAGGAAAATGAACGACAATTAAGTACAAGATTTCAAGAATCGCAAGTAATAGTACATGGTTCAATTTAGAACAAGAAAGAGATACACATGTGTAATTGATCTCTTTTGTCTCAGCATAGAATAAACTCTATGAAGAAGAATTTAAATAAAAAGAATTCTTTAACGTATCGCAATTATATCTTCTGTGCTAATGGTAACGGATAATAAATGAATCTTTATCCAAGTTAAGAGTGTATGATAATAATAATAATAATAATAATAATAATAATAATAATAATAATAATAATAATAATAATAATAATAATAATAATAATAATAAACTTAGATCCAGATTAGGTTTATGACGACTGCGCATGACAGTCAGGCGGCAAAGATCATGTATGATGAACGAGAGTATAATGGATTTTTCACATGACAACAGTGATTCCCACAAATTATGCGAGCCATTCGCATTTGGCACACAAGGGACGATAGTTCGTAGTGTGCGACCAAAGTATTATGCTTCTAGTGAAATTATACTATAAGCTACGTACGTGCTGCTACATGTACGCAAAAGTGCCCAATTTCATCTCTTTCGTCCGTGTAAGTATTCCATCTGGCTCGAAGGTACATTAGAACGTCGACAAAAATTTCACCCATTTTTTTGGATGTGATTCTAGCGAGCTTTCTTCTAGCAAATTTCTCCAGCAGTGACAAAATCAAAATGTAAGTGGGCTACACCAGGACGCTACTTTGATATATTCACAATAACAATGTAGTTTTTCGTAGCTCAGGAGTAAGGGGCGGTGCGCTAACTCCAAGGGAGATGAAAAGCCCCCAAAAAGTATCCCTTGAAGAAGATTCACCTAATGGATAAATCAAGTATACTGTCCCAGCGCATTTCTTTGTATCGTTATGCAACGTGCACACCTCGTGTTTCGTCCATTTTTGTTGTTTCTGTGCATGGAAGTATCATATTCCACGGAATTGCAGATTACGAGGAGGAAACCTTTTAATGCAATTTGTTTTTCCCAATATGTATCACGCAATATTTGGGAATCCCTGGAGCTCCTCCGTGGCTAAGTGCTTAACATACGCACCTTTTTCGTGGGAAACCCGAGTTCGATTCCCGGCGGGAGTTCATGTAGTTCAGATTCCAAGTTAATCAGTAGGTCCACGTCTCATATAGCCTCGCTGCTGAACGGGACGTTAAACTCAAAATCAACTCATTTGGGGATTCCTCTGTCATGTGGAGAATCCCTTGTACACTCGTTCATCACATATGAATTTTGCATTTTTGGATACTACATGTTATGTTTCTTTACATGGCCCTGACTGTCCTATACACAGTCGTCTCAAACCTGATCTTCATTAAAATTATATTTTCCATTTTCACACACTTGTAGCTTGGACAGGAAGCTGTTTATTTATCATCCGTCACCTTTAGCATAAAAGATATAATTGCGATACGTTAAATATTTTATTTTATTTAAATTCTTTTTCCGAGAGATATACTATACCGAGACAAAATAGATCAATCGCACATGTGTATCTCTCTTTCTTTCGAATTTTAACAAGCAACGTACAGAACAAGGCAGGATCAGATCCGAGTTAAACTTCGCCCAGAACACACATAATAAAAAAGAAGAAAAATGCCAAATTTTAGCTGCCCCCATCCAGAAACACCGGAGATATGCTCCGCAACATAACGCACCACGCGACAATATGATATAAGGTAAACGTCGCTAGATACCCATTTATGTCGAAAACGAAATGATGGGCAACACCAAAATGATATCAAGATATTTGATATGCTATAGACCCCTAACACTGAGTTGGCAGCCATCACGAAAACAGCGATTTTGGATATAGCGTAAGGTATTGAAATGAGAAGCGGGATGTGTGATATATCAATGTAAGATAAAAAAAAAACAATGATGTAACCGCGAAAAACATATGTATAATGGTGTGGACGGTACAAAGTGTGGAAGACACGGGCAAAACAAACGTGTTATCGAAGGACAGAATAATAGGGCAAGACCCCACGACAATGATACGCGATAAGTAACTGCAACAGTGTCTGTGCATGAAAGTGGATCCGCCTTGACAGATTATGCCTTTCGAGGATATTGGGATTCCGTTTGGGACAGTGAAAACCACAGTTACAACCCGCGATACGAGTGCTCGTTTGGAGACAACATAAACTACAAAGGACTATCTCTTATGGAACAGTGATTCGGCAGCTCGCTCCAGAGCGTAGAAGATATCATCTTTGATTGGTGATCAAAAGCAAGACCTACCTGGGATTGAAGCCCACTCCTAGACAACGTTTTGTACGTTTCTTGTTCAATTTCCTTACTCTTTCGTGTAAACAAAGGACATTTCGGCCCACATATGTATAAACAACATTATCTGAAGCAAAGTGTGTACGAATGAGAAAGCCCAGCCATGTTATAGCTTACATCTCTTTACGAATATTTCTTCTTCTTCGCGCGGTTTGCCACACTGTTTCGCGACAGTCCCAAACAGTCACAATATCAAGAAAAGGCAGTGTTCTGCATTGACTCGATGAATTCCATGAGTCATTGCAGTCCCCCACTAGAAGGCTAGTTTACCACACAATGAGACGACTCGAAATAAAAATATAAGTGACTCACTTTGTGACT
Source organism: Thermobia domestica (assembly GCF_964235325.1). Classification (NCBI taxonomy): domain Eukaryota; kingdom Metazoa; phylum Arthropoda; class Insecta; order Zygentoma; family Lepismatidae; genus Thermobia; species Thermobia domestica. The sequence continues at coordinate 148,759,523 of NC_137467.1, read as the reverse complement.
TCATCACTCTTGAACCAGCTTGAACCAGCCGATCGATCTCAATCAAAGTTTCAACATAGATGAGGTTTGACTTGGGGTGTTTTTCTTGGGAAATGTATAAAAATATATAAAACTTAATAACTCTTGAACCATAGTTTTCGAGTATTACTGTTCACCTTAGCGCCCCAAAAATTATGGATACGACACTGATATTTGGTTATTTTTGATAATTTTTATGTTTCTCCTCTTCCCCAAGTTACGGGGCTGAATTTGGCCGTAAACGGTATCGGAAGTGTCAGTATTCAACTCAGCGACCTCGAAAACGATGAATTCGACAGTGATATTCGTCATTTTCGATCACTTTCTTTATATCTCCCTTCCTCTCCGCCAAGCTACAGGGCTGAATTTGGATTTAAAAAACGTCGAAAATGTCACTGTTTATCTCAGCGACCCCCGAAACTATAGATTCCATTCTAATATTGGTCATTTTCGATCATTTTTAAGTATCTCTCTCCTTCCCTCCCTTAAGCTGCATCATCAAAGTGATATGACAGAAACCATCTCAGATTCGGACCTCATCTATGTTGAAAACGTGATCGTGATCGGTCGGGTGGTTCAAGAGGTATTAAGTTTTATATATTTTTGTACATTTCCCAAGAAAAACACCCCAAGTCCAAACCTCATCTATGTTGAAACTTTGATTGAGATCGATCGGCTGGTTCAAGCTGATTCAAGAGTGATGAAGTCACAAAGTGAGTCACTTATATTTTTACTTTTTACATATATCTCCTTCCTCCCCCTCCCCTACGTTGCACCACCAAGTAACATTATAAAAATCGTTCCAGGCCTGAACTTCATCTATGTTGAAAATTTGATCGAGACCGATCGGGTGTTTCAAGAGTCATAAGTTTTATTTAGTTTTATATATACCTCCTACACCCCTAGGTTCTACCATCAAAGTAAAACTATAAAAACTTTTCAGCCCCGAACCTCATACATGTTAAAAATTTGATTAAGATCGGTTGGGTGATTCAAGAATTATTAAGCCACAAACTTAGTCATTTTTATTTTTATTCATATTGATTTTTGTATATCTCCCCTCCTCGTCCTCCACTACGTTGCTCTGTCAAAGTGAACTGACAAAGAACATCCCGGGCTTGAATCTCATCTATGTTAAAAATATGATAGAGATTGGTCGCTTGGTTCAAGAGTTATTAACTTTTATTTATTACTCTATAAATAATAAATCGTCAAAGTGAAATGATGAAAACACTCCCAGGTCCAAACCTCATCTATGTTAAAAATTTGATCGAGATCGAGCGGGTGGTTCAAGAGATTAGGAGTTACAAACATAGTCACTTTCAGCTTTATAATATAGATTTACTGTTGTAAAGTAATGATATATCGTTCAATCCTCGATGTGCCGTATACCTAAGGAGGCTAGTTATATTGATAAACAGTTATTCAACGTATAAGCATCCGCCCATGAAATCAAACTTGTGGTCACATGCACTAAGTTTTTGTCAATGTAATGAAAATGCTATTTCGATATTAATTTTATGAGCACACATTAAATCTTTTTCAACGGATTCTTGAGTCTCAGGGCCAAGGCCTTAGTCATGTGTACGGAATTTCCAATGTCCAACACTACAGTTATCTTTAGTTTTGGAAGAAGAACACGACTAATATGCTTTGAAATGAAATGAAGTATCTAGTTTAATGTCCCACGCATATGCACCAAGGCTAAGGGAGACGGTGATGATGAGAAATGACTGAAATGGTGCAATTAAGTAAGTAGGAGGGAACGCAAAAGCCCCCAAGAAAAAACATGCACACGGTGTTTGTCCATCAAAATAGCTCGCATGGCGCAAGATAACACCTGTGTGGCTTGGAAACGAGCAATATCTACAGAAAACGTGAACAACCAATTCACAAAATGACATACTGTAACTATATGTTATACGGGCAGATCGATTCACACGGATTGCATAAACCACTGGGAACACTCACTGCAGCGGCATTTTTACTGAAGCCAAGAAATTCAAGTAAATGATGTACTGCTGTTTTCCCTTCTTTTCAACATTCTATAAAAAATTCAAGTAGTAACGGTACTTGTGCAAGACTCTTGCGCAAGAGTCTTGGACTTGGTCTTGATCTTGCAACTCTTGGTGTTGATCTTGGTCTTGCATGGGGATTCCTAGTCTTGGTCTTGGTCTTGGTCTTGGTCTTGACTGCAAAACCAAGACCCTGGCGCTCATCACTACCAATGGTCTTAATCTGGCCCTGTGTAGAAAAGAACTGTGCTGTAAAATGTAAACTATTATTCAGTTTCAAGTTATGGCATCATTTAAGATTTCAATTTAACTGAATAGTTCAATATTAGTAGAACCATAAAGCAAAGAGGGAAATCAGGAACCTTTCAAGGGTTGAATTACAAAAAATGTGAAATGCTCTTTTCGTAATATCATGGAATGGCAACGCTGGTCTGGGATTAGCTGACTGTATTGTGGGTACTCGACATGTTATCGTCCTCCGTTCCGTTACTTTTGTATGAGAGGAGTGAAAGATGTGGGTCTTTTGCATATATACGGCTACTTCTGATACGACATGAGGCGGAAGGACCACTAAATATTCACCATCCAGGGCCCACCGGGAAATTTCAAGGTTTTCAGTTTGGCCAGTACGACCCTGGGTATTACGGGTATTGCTTTGAGTCGTTGAAATCATTACTTGTGCAATCATAAACATATCACGCAAAATTTTTCATACGGACGAAACAACTGTAACTCTGATCAAAATAAACTCAAATGAACAAATAAATACCAAAGGTGTTCCAGAAAGATTAGTTCTAGGGGTTATATTCTAACTTCTGTATGTTACTGGTTTACCCTTAAGTATAAAAACGGGTAATATACATCGACTTTTTTTCTTTTTTTAGGTGTTGCTGTTTTTTTTTCGTGAATAAAGTTTCCCTTCGTAAAGTCGGTTGTTGATTCATACATTAACTCAGGCTTCAAAACTGCCCATTTACGTAAAGGTTCTATAACAACAGCCTTTGTATGCTTTTATAAGTATTTCACGTTACAAATTTTAAAAGAAGTTTATGCGTTTCTGACGTATGTTTATAGACACTGTTTGTGTTGTGTTGCTAAGGAAAGTAACACTAGTTACATATTTAAGTGGTTTAATAAATTCAGTGTATGCACTTATTTGGACTTTATTACTGATTAATAATCAAGACCCGGATTTTCATCTGCTAAAAAACTAATGTTTCTGCTAAAAAATGAAAAAAAAACATTTACTAAAAATTAAGAAATATTTAACAAAAAAATCAAGGAAAAGTATGGAAAAACGCTCAAAATAAGAAAAATAAATACTGGTACTCATCAATAGCTCCTATTTATCAGATGTCGAAATTCCATGGGAATTGCAGTGAATTGTCTTTTCCGAATTGTCCATCGTAAAGTAATGCCTATTGTCACAGAATAATGCCTTATATTGGGAAAAGGAATGTTCTACGTCAAACGATGTTAAAATCGTGTATTTGAAAAGGGGCATATCACGAATATTCACACCATCAACTTCACTTGTGTTTAGGCCTTCCAATACTTCAGATATTTTACATAGGGTTTTATAGTCTTTTTTTTAAAAAATCCTTAAATTTTTCTTACGACTTCAGCTTTCGAAGCAGAAAGAACATTCAGCTTTCTTTCAATTGACTGTACTTCTTTAACCGAAATACTCAATAAATCTACCGTAGTTTCTAGTTTCTTTATAGAAAGAGTCAAGAAACCGAAACTGACAGATATGAAAGCGAAGTCACATTTGAAGCCACTATCATTTACTTAATTTTGAGAATTTAAATGGTGATGTAATTGACGGTACATTTTACGAAGAGGAATTACAAGGAGTGCTCTTGCTTAAAGTTTATATAATAGACGAAATTTTAGAAGTTATAGGTAAACGTGTACTTGTTCGTTGGCGGGGGTACCCTCCTTCCTTTAATTCATGGATTCCTGTGTCACATTTAAATAACATTTAGCCGCAATACAATATTATAAATTAATGTTATATTTCTGTAAATAGAAATAAAAAATGAATGACCCGTACCTTAAATACTACACTCATCAAGCAGGAAGTGTGTATAACGTGTATATGGGGCACCATAGCAAGAAGGATATGGTATTGGAAGATTTTTAGGTGGTTTATTTCGTAGTGTATTTCCATTATTAAAACAAGTTGCTAAAACAGTAGGTAAAGAATTATTACGTAAGGAATTAATGTAGCTGGAGATGTATTACATTATGATAGATCTATTGATGAGACTTTAAAATGACATTGGCAAGAAGCAAAAAAATAATTTAAGAAATAAAGCACAAAATAAAATAAATCAGGTAGTGTTAGGACCAGGCAAGAGAAAAGAAGAAAAGTTCATTTTACACAGACTGGTGGTAATAAGAAGAAAAAGAAGAGGGAGTGTGATATTTTTGATTAATTGATAAATATGGAGCAGAGTACTAGCTTTTATCTCACATTACCCAGTAACAGTTCTATGGAATATTTTCCACAAAATACTTTGTCATGTTATACTACCAAACTATCATCCACTTGTGCTAGAGAAAGGTGAGTGGGAGACGGCTGTTGTTGAAGTACCTCATACAAGTTCATTTCAGAATTTTTCCAAATATACTAATAATATTTATTACCGTATCATGAATACAGAAAACTGGAACATAACTAAAATCTTACCAGGACACTATTATCATGTTGGCGATATTCTTTCTCAAATTAATCATAAAAGTGATATTGTAGAACCACAACTGGTAGGTGATACCAAAGCTCCATTGTTAAGTATTATAAATACAATTATTAAAGAGTATGTATGGTGCTAGTAATGTACATATTTTCGAAAATCCACATTATGTCACTGTGCAACGTAAACAATTTGATCAGATTATTATTGATTTAAGACATAGTACAGGTGATCCACTTCCTTTCCAATATGGTATTGTATGAGTAAAATTACATTTTCGCAGACGTAATACGGTATTATAAAACTAATTAATGAGAATATTAATAGTAAGAAAAAATGCAGTGTGAGTGTATGAAATCAGAATTAGATTTATTTGCGGGTTTACCCACTCAAACTAGTATTATTGATAATAAAATAGTTCCATATAAGCCTGTGCCTTCAATATCTGATAATACCCCAATTGATTTTGTAGTCCCCGGTCATGGGGACAACTATATTGATTTACCCCATACAATGTTATATATTAAAGGTAAAATTACTAAAACAGATGGTTCTAATTTAACTGCTGCCGATAAGAAAATTGTCCCTGTAAATGATTTTCTCAATGCAATGTTCAGCGAAGTGCAAATATATTTGAATTATCAACTAATTTCCTACTCCTCACATACATATCCATATCGATCGTATATTGAAAAACTACTAAATTATAATGCTAATTCTAAATCTTCAAACATCCACGTGATTTAAAGATACTGCAGGTCATATGATTAGTATAACCGATAGTAATTTCTGATTTAGACAACGTTTTCTTCTCACTACTTTAAGTCAGTCATTTGAAATATTGGGTTATATTCATGCTGATATTTTCAATGAGGAGAAATTTCTACTGAATGGTGTACAACTACGTATTAAACTAATTCCAGCTAAACCTGCATTTTGTCTAATGGGTGAAGCAGATGCTGAGGGAATAGTTGTAATTACAGATGTAACATTGCTTGTGAAAAAGGTTGATGTATCATCAGCGGTTAAAATAGCACAAAATAGAGTATTACAAAATCCTAAATTTAGAATAAAATATCATATGACAAAAGTGCAGGTGAAGACAGAAACTTTACCACAAGGAACTATGAATAGTACACTTCCAAATCTGATTTCGGGCATAGTGCCTAAACGTATTATTATTAGGTTTGTAACTAATACTGCTTTCAATTGTAGTTATCAGCTAAATCCATTTAACTTTAAGCATTTTAGTATGCCATTTTTTACATTGTATGTTGATGGAACGCCTGTATCATCCAAACTACAACAACCAGATTTTGATAATAAGCTATATATACAAGCATATTCCACGCTATTTACAGGTTCAGGTATTTATTATTCTAATCAAGGTAATGATATCACACTAGTGGAATATCCTATGGTTATACTCTACAGGTGTTTGATTTAACTCCCGATTCTAGTGCTAGTGCTGCATTTCATGCTAGTGCACAACGCCAAGGAAGTGTACGATTAGAGGTTCATTTTAAAGAAGCACTGCCAGCTCCTGTAACAGCAATTATTTACGGGAATTCTCTTCAGAACTAGAAATTGATTTCCGGAGAAAATATATATTAATTAATTAAAAATTTTAAATACCCTTGAACTTTATGAGGCACTAAAACACAATTTACCTAAAAATCATTTTATAGGTGTATATGCTGTAGATGAGTTATCTCTATTTATTCACTCACTTCCGGCAGCCATAATTATAAATACTCATTTCAAGTAATAAGCCTGGTGAACACTGGGTTGCAATATATAATATGTGTGTGGGAGAGTATTTCGATAGCTATGGTATACTACCCTACATACATCATATAAGATTTTTAAAACGAATCTGTTTATATTATACATGGAATAATAGACGTTTTCAAGGTGACTTATCTCAATTTTGTGGACATTATTGTTTTCTATATCTAGTATATCGTGCATCTGATTATTCACTGCTTGATTTCGTAAACAAATTATCACTCACCACTACTGATGCTAATGATATGCTTTATTCGTTTATGAGAATATGATGGTCCCTGGCGTGAGATTAAGTTCTCCGTAAACCATGTGTGTGTGAGTGTGTGTGGGTGTTTGTTGTTATTTTTTAATCTCTGTGATAGTCTATGTTTTATAACCCCGCCATTGTCGGTCCCAAGCCCTGCATGCGAAAGGAGGAGGATTGGGGATAGCTACTACCGTAAAAGAAAAAATTAGCTCTGCTATGTTCCGTAGGGATTGATAAAATAGAACGAATATCCCCCTCATTATTCTCTGTTGTATTAAATAGGGTGGACAAATATGCCATACTCTTTTATAAGTTCTGCTACGTTTTCGTAGTTTTATGTAATTTCTGCTATGTTAAATAGGGTTTTAAAATGGGCTCATAGTCTTATGTAATTTTTGCTATGTTAAAATAGGGGTCATAAAAGAGAGCAAGTACACCCTTAAAATGGGGTCATAAAAGGGAACGAGTACACCCTCATAAAATAGATTGAGTTTTCGGGGTGTTCGATTTTCCATGGTTGGATGGTACATGGGTCATGGCGTACCATGTGACACTGGAAAATTGAGTCCTTGCTATCGGGAGGCCCTGAAAAAAGGGCGATTTTTCAGCTACCAGGTGTTAGGTGCCGCCCATTGACTCATGGCTGTAATTGACTAATAGTATTTTTCTCTTCGAATCCATGAATAAGCCAGACTTACCGCCAAAACCGGAAAGAAGCTCCAAATATATGAGTACACTCGCAATCCGTGGCTAAGCGGTTAGCGCACGCGCCTATGGCGTGGGAGACCTGGTTTCGATTCGAGGCGGGAGATCATATGATTTGGATTCCACGTTAAACAGTAGGGTCACATCTCATATGGCCTCGATGCTGAATGGGACCTTAAACTCAAAATCAGCCCAACTCGAACACACTCACCCCAACTTACTTTTTACGATTACCCATAAGCAGATGATAAGGAGAAACATAAAATCCTACTTACACTACTAAATTTAATTTTACACACTCACAAACTGAAAATCTTCGCAGAATCCCTCGCTAGAAGTTTCAGAATGAGATATTTTCATTTTGTCTGTAGATGTGTTTAGTTTTAACTCACTAAAAGTAATTGTTATGATAATAATTAGCTCAAATGGGGGAGGCGGTTGTAATGTTCTGAACCATCTAACATTCCAATCAGAAATAGAACAAAGAGAGTAATCGGACAGGATCTAATCTGAAGGTGCCACAAAGACATTTTGCTGATGGGTTGAAAGAAAGCCCTTTAAAATTTTGTTTGTTTACTTTTATGACATTCCGTCGTACCATCAATGATATATTCTGATAATACAGAACAATCAAACAAAAGAAAAGCGAGTTTCAGCGCACCACAAGAAATAGCAAAGAAGAGAATGACATACAAGGTGCCGGACACACTAAGGTATGATGGAGGATATAACTTTCCTAAGAAAATAGATGGGATGTATGAACTTCTTCGCAAGGAATCTGCAAAAACAACATACATGTTTGAACAATGTAATGTTTATTTATGTCCGGAGTGTTTTCGAGAATTTCCATTGTAAATGATCACAATAGTTTACAATAGCATCCCAAGACTGTCCATGGAAAATAAGAAGGTAGATGCGAGGGCACTACAAAGTCCATTTGTGTATACAGCTCTTGTAGTGTCGCCGTTGTAAGTGATCAAAACAACAGTAGTAATGAGTTCCGTTCACAATGAGTACGTGTAGAAATCATTTTGCATAGATGCTTTAAATGAGGCGCATACAATGTTTTAGTGTAATTTTAATGGAAAATATCAATTCATAAATATAACACTTAAAATATTCTTTTGGATGTATAATACATCGCATATACTTTTTCCAAACAATTTCTTTAATTTTATGGTAATTTATGCACGAAAGGGTTAAATTTGCATTTTAAGACTTTTCAGCATATTTCATCGGAGTGACATTTTGAGACTCTTTAATAGTCGGGGAGGGGGCAGTACGTACACTTGAGTGGGTCCTCTAGAAAGTAATTTCCCGGTGGGCCTCTGTGTAGCAGTACAGCCCTAGGTTAAGTTTTGACCCCTTAATCTCCTATTCTACAACTACTTCAAGTTCGAAAACGTCATCATTCCTGTTCTTTACCTTCATTTTTAATATTCCAGTGCAAATACGTTGCAGCTTGCGTGTTTTTTCATTCCTTTCATATCCATACCTTCATTCTCACCGTTGTGATAAATCCGATTGGGTAGAAAAGCATGATTAACTAAGCAAACTCATCACTATCAAAACGCCGAACACTTCAGACTGACCGTTTCTAGTTTTGTTAACGCTGTTGCGTACACTCCAAATGATTACTCGGCGCCTTATATATCACATCGTCATTAGCAAATCATATATAATAACTTGCTTTAAGTAATAAGTAAAAACTTGTTGTGACTCTTATCGAAACGTTCAAGTCGGGTGCGAAGCGAGCAAGAAAATTTTTACCAAATGTACATCTTTGCAAACCGACAACGATATTGATTTAATAGGGCACCAACATCTTTTCGGGGCGACGTATCATTACTCATTTCCAACACATGTTTTCCTTTCTTCTTGCTCGTTCGGCACCCTCTTGGTATCAGCGCCCGGGTCAACCGCTCGGCCCCCTCTGTGAAGGACACACACAGAACGAGAGAGAAATACCTGCTGTTACAAAAATCCCTTCTGTTGGGATGTTCCTTGAGATTTGTTTACGGCGTCTCTGAAATACGGGAGGAAATCTTTCAAATAGGGTTACTGGGGGATGTTTATCAATGCAGGGGTCGTAAATGTGCATCTGGCACTCAATGTACGTCAAAGCAAACATGGAAGAGAGAAAGATGAGTATATTTCTCTTAATTTTTGCTAATGAAGAATGATGTGAATTATTTTGCCATATTAGCGACTTACGAGCTTCTTCGTTTCACCAACCATTACCCAATCCCCAAGCGTCAAAAATGCTACGTTATAAGTTATAGAAGCTAGGCCTTATGTTGGTTGAGCTTGTTTTCTTTCATATCAATGTTCCTTTTCTCTGAGGGACAATTTTAAATTGCAAATTCTAAAACAATGATAGAGTGAGCTGAAACCTGAGAAGGTCTTGAGAATGATATACTAGTGACAAAGCGAGAGGGGGAAGGAAAGAGAAAGGAAGAGTGGAAAACTGTTTTGTAACTCAAAATCAACGCATTATTTTTCTTACAACCAAAACTTCAAATAAAAGATTATTGACATAAAAAAATGTCTTTCAGGTTTTTCATTTTTTTAACAACGACTCAATTGAAACTACAACACATGCATTGAACTGAACGATGTAGTCAGGAGTGCCCACAAGGGGGAAACATAACGCTAATGACATCATTAAAAACTTTTGGGGAGATTTTTTAATGTAAAATTATTACATTTGCCTCATTTCACGAAAGCACAGAAAAGACAATAAAAATTGTTACATTACTCAATCAATTACATTACTATGTTTTTCTGCTCCCTCTTCTCCCCCTTCCCCCCTCAGTGAACCCTTTAAGAACTGAGTACGGAGAAAGTTTCGTATGGTGATATTATAGCTACATCGAAAGGTTTGCTCAAACAGTTAACTGATTATGAAGTTGTTCTTGCAATCAGTAACGCTAATAAGATTTTTCAAGTTCTTAACTCTCTGACGGTTTGTGTTCAAGGTACAACAGTTGATTTTAGAATAGTTTATTCAATGATGTATGGAATAAAAAAATAAAGAGCTTAGTTCACTAAGAAATTTTGAATCATGAAATCATGGAATATATGTTCAGACATTTGTTGAAAATCATGAACTTACCTCCGCAATAAATAAAAGATTACGGAAGAGGGGAAAGTTTACACCTGATAATTTCTGGAATTATGCAATTTTTTCTGTATCTTTAAGAAAATAATTCTTCTGAGATTCAATACTGCGTAAGTAACATTTCGCCAATTTTACAGGAGGGAAAAAAACTGGCTTCATCGTCATTGTACATGATATTACTTTGAGGGAATAACAGAGCCATTTCTCGCGATATAGGTATACAGTGAAATCTGTCTATGTTGGCCACCATCGGTTCCATTGAAAAGTGGCCAACTTAGGCAGGTGGCCAACTTACAGAAAATAAATGTGATTGGTATATTTTTGGAATACAATTTCTGGTATTACTTGAATGTAAAATTTTAATAAGCAATGGCACGACAGCTACTTTTAAATAATGTATATAGAGTAATCATAATATATAGTACTAGAAAAATTACTACAGTGTGTTTAAAATATGTACCTGAGAACTAGTCTGGTACACTGAATTATCCGGATTGAAAATTACACAATAATACAAACAACCATAAAAATAGAAAAATATGAACGCAGTTTATTGAAATTAATATTTTAGCACACTGAGTTATTCAGATTGAAAACGAGAAATCCAAAATTATAAAATGAACAACTCATGGGGCGCGGTGGCTCAGTGGTAGAGCGTTCACCTCTGGTGCTTGGGGTTCCGGGTTCGATCCCAGCCCCCGCCAAGTGAACTTTGTGGTGGACAAACACCGTGCTCGTGGGTTCTCTCGGGGTTCTCCCGTTTCCTCCCACTTTCTTCATTCCACCATTTCACTCATCTCTCATTATCACCGTCTCCTTTAGCCTAATCGGCATAACCGTGGGACGTAAAACTCAAAGATTTCATTTTTGAACAACTCATATGCAGGTTATACGGCTTTTTTCGACAGCGTCAAAAATTTCCTGTGGATACCTTGTCGAGAAATAACTAATCAGTTATTAATAAGAAATTTGTTCATAGTGGTTCATTCTAGATGTATTTCTTTTATTCTTTTTTGACACAGAATGCACATTCTAATTTTGTAGTTAACTACCTCTTGTTAATGATCTACAAGCGTTTCCTCAGAGCAAAGGATATTTTGAGAAAATCTTCAGGGAATTTATATCTTAAAACCTCCGCTACCTTTCGACAAGCCGTCTGGTGCCAATAGTTGACAATTGACACGGTTAGCTTTAACCTTGAGAATTTTCCGGAATTACTAAAGCTCTCACTGAAAGGAGCCGATATAGCTACTGCTTTTACCAAAACAGACAGGGTAAACAAATACGCACAACCACTTCCTAAATTCCTGTACGTGTTTTCTCTTATTCACATCTTCCTTCACCACCCCTTTATGACGGTAGTGTTCTAGCCATTGACCTCCAAGAACAAATCATGGGAATCCATATTTCTTTGTCCTCAGTCACAAATACAGAACAACTGCCTCTCATAACAAACGGTATTTCGCGTGGCCAAGATATGCAGGTAAATTTACCATTATCATCATAGGGTAAACATTGCTTCAATGCGGCCAACTTCCAAGATAGACAGGTGGCCAACTTACATAGTAATAAGTAACGAACATCTTATGGAAAAGTGCAGGTTCAAGACGAACCAGACCAAGATAAGCAGGTGGCCAACTTAGAGAGGTGGCCAAGTTGACAGGTTTTACTGTACTACTAAACCAGATTGTATGCCATACTTTTCTGATTCTAATGGTGACAAACACCGTTTCCTCGGAGTTCTCCCGTTTCCTCCCACTTTCTTCATTCCACCATTTCATTCATTGCTCATTATCACCGTCTCCTTTGGCCTAGCCGGCATAATTGTGGGACGTAAAACTCAAAAAGTTCAGTTCAGTTCAGTTGATTCTAATGATACCAAATACTCAAATTTGTCTAAATTGGAGATACGCGGTGTTGAATCTCAGACGAAGATATGTATTACTTTTCACATTGTAGGCTTGGTTTAGGTTAATGGTTGTCAAAATAAATATAACAATATGTCTAAATGAAAGCTGATTTTAACATAAACAGACGTGTAAAAAATAAATCAGTAAATTATGTTTATAAGTAAATATCGAGGTGTATGGGGAATTAATGTCAGCTAAAAATTAAAATAAAAATAATTTTAAATTAAGTGTGTCGGAGAAAGAGGAATTGCTCTGATAAAAAAATAAAAAATAAAAGTTTAAAGTCAGGAACGAACAACAAAAATTCTTGTTGAAGGTAGTCGAGCTTCACAGAAAAGTCGTCACCAAGCGAACAAAAGAAGGGATTGCATGATTCAAAGTTCATTAATATAACATGTGTTTTGCCTATCGTACTACCTGTTAATTTTAGTGTCTAGGTTTAGTATTATTTTAAATTTGTGATATCTACTTCAAAAAATAAAAGTAATTAACGTTGAAAAATCGTACTTTTCTCTACTTTTATAAAACTGATTAGTGTGCAACCTCTAAATATTGTTCAACCTTCTTGAAATATGTTATATATAATTTTACATCACTGAGACTCCTAGCATAAGCAAAGTCTGCAAAAAATTTACACTTTTTATTTTTATTTATTTATTTTTTATTTTTTTGCTTTACAAAACGAAATATCCTAAAATGTACAAAATTAATTATCAATTTTACGTTGAAATAAATTACATGTGAATTGAAAGTTTCTGTGATTGCAATGAGTCTTGAGTCTTTTTTCTTCACCGATTATCTCACGTGTTGTGATAGGAAGAAGTGTAAAATTAAAAGTGAGAGGGATATTTCGTTAATTTGGGGGAGGAGATTGGCACCCCTGGATGTAGTCATGAACCTCAAAAGATTGTGTTCATACCAAAAATTATTATTTTCCATATTGCTATGAACAAATCTATAGATCTGGCAACGCCCAAGCAAAAAAAAAGGTTTTATTTATATTATTTATTTATTTCATTTTTATTATTATGATTATTATTATTATTATTATTATTATTATTATTATTATTATTATTATTATTATTATTTACAAATTTTCTTTCAATAACACTCTAGTACAGGTAAGTCTTTCAAATTATATGTAACACAGGCATAAAACACCTATTTTGTGCTACTCTAAAAATATTACTTGCCTTAGCAGGGCAGATATTTGCATATTTGCATAGAAAGCTTTTCATTTATTTATTTATTTATTTATTTTTTGCTAGCCAGAGGCTAACACCCTGTTAGAGGGCTATACTCTCTTTGAGGGGGGAGAGTTATAGAGGATTAATGGATAGAGGAGTAAAGGGCAGATGGAATAAGTGATTTTATTGATTTATTTATTTATCATCGAATATCTGGACATTATGACATTTGCGATCATAATCATAAATTTAAGGAGAGGTGAAACTATTTAACTATGATTATAAATTGACGTTAGACATTTTATAAACACATAGAATGAGTGAAAAGTGAAAGAACACTTATAATGAGTGAAAATAGAAATAAAGTGATCATAAACATATAAGAAAATTATGGGGGCCGCGGCGGCTCAGTGGTAGAGCGTTCACCTCTGGTGCTTGGGGTCCCGGGTTCAATCCCAGCCCCCGCCAAGTGAACTTTGTGGTGGACAAACACCGTGTGCGTGGGTTTTCTCTGGGTTCTCCCGTTTCCTCCCACTTTCTTCATTCCACCATTTCATTCATTACTCATCATCACCGTCTCCTTTAGCCTAACCGGCATAACCGTGGGACGTAAAACTCATAAATTTCATTTCAATTTCATATAAGGAAATTAATATGTAGAAAACATATGCATTTATACTTAAACTCTAAACACAATTATATATATGATTTGGTGATTGAGAAATGCTTAGAGAATGAAGGTAAATAATGGGATGAGGTGCGATACACGGGACAAACACAAGGGAAATTAGTATGACAAATGAGGTTATCTTCTGCCTAGGGGCTGCTCTAGGCAGATGAAGACGTAGGGAGCCCTGTTAGAGACAGAAGGTCTTACTGTGCAGAAAATGATGGAAATACGTGAGGTAGATGGCCATAAATTTGATAGTCTTCGAGTAAGAGTAAATCCGGATGATCAGGTGGCAGCGTATAGCAGTAGAGAGTGAAGAGGAGACTAAGGGGGGAGTAGGCATAGCGGGGACGGACAGGATGAAGAGCATGATAGTGCATGGTATCGAGGAGTAATGGCTGGTGAGAAGTGTATCTGACAGTGATGAACTTCTGTCTAAGAGATTCAAGATGATACGAGATGTCGGTGAAGGTGATGAGATTATACAGCTCACGGGTTGGGCTTGGTAATTGAATACGATGTGCGATGCGGAATGCATGTCGCTCTAGGATGTGTAACTTTTCATAGTATGTTGGAAGGGCGGAAATCCACGCAGTAAACCCGTACGTACGCACTGGTCGCATGAACGCTTTATATGTATTCAGAACTGTTTTAGGTTGTAGCTCCCAGGTTGTGTCAGTCAGGCGCTTTAGAAGGTTCAGGCGCTGATAAGCTTTGGCAGCTACTTTCTTGACGTATGGTTTCCATCTGAGGTGGGAATCATAAAGAATCCCCAGATAAGTAATGGATCGAGTTTAGAGTGTCATTAATTGTGGTGAAAGCAGCGATGGGTTGCGGTGTACTCTGGTGCGCTTTCGTGGGGGTATAAAGGTAATGGCCTGTGTTTTTGCTGCATTGATTGAAAGACACCACTTCCGGCACCAATGAGTGAACTGGTTGATGGCTTCTTGCAGATCTCGAGTGATCTGACGGATAGGATTTCCTAAGGCTAGAAAAGCAGTATCATCAGCATACTGAAATAAGTATACATCAGGAGGAAGTGGAGGGAAATCGGCTACAAAAATGATATAACAGTGGAGATAGAGCTGAACCTTGTAGTACTCCTGACAGAAGGAAGATGGGATGAGAAAGTGATTATTGATGCTGATGTAGGAGAGACGACATACAAGAAAGTGATAGATAAAGCGAATATATGTAATGGGAAGCATAGATTTTTTTGCTAGCCGAGGCTAGGGCCCGCCCAAAGGGTTACGCCCTTTATTCGGGATGAGGGAGTGAAGGAAGCTGGGGATGTTACAGTACATGTAGTTGGTTAATGGAGGGTCTTATTTATTTATTTATTTATTTATCCCAATAAATCCAAATCAATAATGGTCATTATGGCCTTGTGGCCATAATCATTAGGAGCGGAAAGTGAGTCAGGATTTGAGGACAACTATGACAATACAAAGTAACATATACAATACAAATTAATATATACAAAACAAATAAATATATAGAATACAAATTAATATATACAATACAAATTAATATATGTATAAGCGATACGATAGAAAATGATGGTCATGTGATGAGATGAGAGTGAGGTGCGATTGACAATACAACACGAGGGAAATGTTAGTCGGACGAATGCAGGTTACCTTCTAATCCAGGGGCTGCTCTGGATATAATGGAGACATGGGGACCCTGTTAGTACAGAAGGATTACTGTGCGACATATGATGGAAGTATGTAAGGTGAGTTCAAGTCTGTGATGTAATCTTCGATGATTGGTAGGAATGGACTGTTGGGCGGGAGAGTATAATGATAGATTGTGAATAATAGAGATAATGGTGTATGGCGTAAGGGTGCAGAGGACTTGCGAAATGTAGCATCATGGTGCATGGTGTCGAATAGCATAGGATGATGATTCTGTAATCGCTTCGTTATATAGCGAAGTCGCAAATCTTCTAGGTGGTACAGAAGGTTGGCGAAGGGGGTCCGAGCATTCAGATCTCTGGTAGGACTAGGAAGCCTAATACGGTAAGCAAGACATAGGGCATGGCGTTCTAAAATGAGCAAGCGTTTGTAAAAGGAAATCGGGGCATCGACCCAAGCTGTATACCTATACGTCAAGACAGGCCGCATGAATACTTTATAGGTGTCTAAGACCGTATTTGCTTGGAGACCCCAAGTGGTACCTATAAGGCGACGGAGGAGGTTGAGGCGGTTTGTGGCTTTGGCTGTGATGTGTTTAAGATGAGCATTCCATTTCAGCTGAGAATCGAAAGTTATGCCGAGATAGGTGAATGTTTTGCTTGCGGAGATAGGTGAATTATCGACCTGTAGACGGAGTCTTGTGAGATTACGATGGACGCGGCTGCGTGAACCAGGAGGAAGAGACACAATTGCCTGAGTCTTATCCGCATTGATTTTGAGACGCCAATGTTGACCCCAGGTGAAGAAAGAATTTATGGCTTCTTGGAGAATATGATTAATCTGATGAATAGTGTTGCCAGTGGCTAGGAAGGCCGTGTCATCAGCTTATTGGAATAGACTGATATTGAGAGGAAGGCGAGGGAAGTCCGCCACGTACAGTAAATACAGTAAAGGGGAAAGGGCGGAACCTTGTGGAACACCTGAACGAATGAAGACAGTATGTGAGAGATTGTTGTTAATGGAGATATATGTCAGGCGGCAGGAAAGGAAGTGAAAGACTAAGCGAATATAACAATATGGAAGGTGGAATGAGTACAGTTTATACAAGAGTCCGCTATGCCAAACTTTGTCGAAAGCTTTTTCTAATTCAAAGAGCACAAGACAAGAAGGTTTTATGAGGTTGTATTGATTGGTGATATGTGTTGTGAGGCGAAGAAGTTGATCATTAATACTGAAAGATGGTGTAAAGCCTGCTTGATGAATAGGGATGGAGTCGTGAGTAGTGAGATGAATATGAAGACGGGAGACTAACATTCGTTCAAGGATTTTACTGAAGACTAAAGTAAGTTGTATAGGGCGGTATGATGAGACAGAAGTTGAAGGCTTACCGGGTTTCAGAAACATTAAGGTTTTAGAAGTTTTCCAGTCGGTGGGAATAAGTCCTGTACGGAGAACAAAGGTGAAAATCAGGGAGAGTAAGTAAAGCAGAACATAAGGACCCTCTTTGATATGGCGATAGGTGATAGTATCAAGACCAGGAGCGGTATTGCGTTTACGAGCAATGACATTATGAATTTCAGCGACTGTAATGGGTACCGTGAGCGGTGAATTGGGTGGAAGAGCGTGATTGGGATTTGGTTGTAAGGCAGATGCATGGAGATTAAGATGGTCGGCAGGACGGTTACGATTCGGGGTGGTGGGTGAGAGTGGAGTGAAGATATCCTGAAGGTAATGAGCAAAAGCATTTGCTTTCTCAGTATCGGTATGGAGAGGGGTGTCATTCACAATTAACGGATATGGAGTGCTAGAAAATTTACCAGTGAGTTGATTAAATCGCTTCCAGAATTTTGTGGGATGGGTATTTTCTGATAAGGTATTACATGTTTTGATCCAGTTACGTTCCTTGTATGATACAATGTAATTATGCACAGTTCGTTGGTATTGACGAGAGAAGCGAAGCGATTCCAGATTGCCGGTACGTTTGTAGTCCCTATACAATTGTCGCGAGCGACGAATCAAAGGCAAGTATTGAGGCGGTAAGGTAGGTTTGTACGGATGAAGAGGGGTGTGCGGTATATATTTAGAGGATGCTTGTTGGATGCTGTGAGTGATTGTATGAAGAATGTTGTATAAATCTTGTTCGGTGGTGGGAGTAGTAATTATCACTGGATGGTGAGATAATTACGGTAGTTCGGCCAATCTGCTCTATCGTACCGAGGAATGAGCCTGGGAGGTATGGCAGGAGGAACTGGATGGTGCTGGCCGTGGGGAGTGATGATAAGCCTTATAGGCACGTGGTCGCTGCCCATGGGATCCAGCACATCCACTTGTATCTGAGAAAGTAAGTTGGATGATGTAATGACTACATCAGGTGTAGTGTTACTGCTGGGTCTGGTAGGTTTTGGGAGGTTATGGATAAAGCCAGTGGTATGAGTTTGGATGTATGTGCGAAAGGCCGATTTTTGTCGATCAGAGCGACTGTGGAAGTTAATGTCTGCCATGATAATATAACTGCGAAATGAGTTTAAAATAAACTGAAAGAACTGCAAAGGAATGGGATGTCCAGGTCGGATGTATATGGTGTACTGTTACATAACATTGTTGGAAATATAAGGTACTGATTATGTGTTCGGGCAAAGATTGTATCCCAGAGCTATGGAGTCTATGAGAAATTGTAGGAGGAAATCCGATAGCTACGCCACCATTGGAGCGACGTGAGGGCGTAAGGCAGTCGTGACGGAGTAGATGGTATAACGGTATTTTCCAAAGCGAGGCAGAAGTAAGATATGTTTCATTCAGTAAGAAGTAATTAATATGTTCTTCCAAAAGTAGTTGTTCAAACAAAGGTTTATGTTTAGCTAAAGAGCGAATATTTAAAAACAAAAATAATAATGGCCATAATCAGCGTGATGATCAGTAGATGTAGCAAGGTGTTAAACAGCAGTTTCATAAGGAATTGAGTGAAAATGAACATAGTTGTCAGAGTACGTACCAGTGAAATTAATGTGGAAGATGCTTTTGGGAGCGAGATGAATTTGCTAAAGGATATGTTGTCTGAGGAACGGATGGATGTTTTGTAGAGAGACTGTAAAAAATGTAAGGAATTGATTGATCGTGACAGGTTCAGAATCTGAAGCTGGGGCAGGGGTAATGTCTGGCGATTCATGTGTACGAATAGGTACAGTGAGTTCAGGTTTCGGAGGTTTTGCTCCCGGCTTCGCCTTCCATTTATAGCTATAGGTAGGATGCTGAGCGTTACAAGTCGAGCATTTAGGAGGGTTGTGAAGATTCGTACAGGCCTTCGTTGCATGAGGTCCAGTACAGAAGCTGCACTTTAGTTGATTTTTACACTCAGATGTAGAATGGGAATTATATGACTGACAGCGCTCGCATCGAACAGGCAGAGGTGGCGAGGAGCGAGAGGTTTCAACTCGATGACGTTTTAAATAAATATAAGCACCGTCGCTAAGAAGATTGTCTATGGTGTCTTGGGAATTCGTAAGAACCCGCACCATATAAGTAGAACCATTAGCGTTCTTAATACGGATACACTTTAGTACTGAATGTCCCTCCAGCTGCAATTCTTTGGTGATTTCCTCATCGCTGAATTGAGGGTCCACACCTCGTATGACAACAGAAAGTGCCGGTGGTTTACGAGGAGGAGGAGGTTGTTTTACTTGTTTAGGATTTAGCTTCTTAAGATCTGCTGATGGTCCGAAAATTTCATAAGAATAAGAGTTACGTATGGTAAAGGCTAGATTTGGATCTGGCGAGCGGATAATGATACCATTCTTGGTATGGATGAGTTGTTTGATATTAGTTCTAGGAACGTATTTCAAAATTCGTAAATATAGCTGACGAAGATCCTGGTATGTAGCAGCATAGTTCGTGAGAAGGAAGTCATAAATTGGTAGTTTAGGAGATGACTTGAGCGGCGGGAAGTCTGCGTCAATGAGTTCATTAGAAGAAGAGGATGATTCACTCAATGTGTGAGGACGTTTTGAAGCTTACTTGATTTGGTCAGTATTTATAGGAGCGGATGCATTGGATGGCAAATTTGAAGTTCCTGTAGGATTTGAATTGACTTCATGCCGATCCTTCCGCTTATCCCATTTCACTGATGGGATAGAGGGGCCCTGAACAACTTGGTGTGGTAATCCAGGATGCCCTAGACCTGATCCAGGATCCATTACGCAAGCTTAAAAAGCCGCCAGATGTAGTAGGTAAGGTAAAGGTTATATGAAGACCACTCGTTCGGATAGTGGTCTAGGTGGGCCTGAAGACGCTTGGCAACTGCCTTGGCATCAGCTGAGGTGGGCTTGATGAGTCTCTCAGCGGTTATACACAGATGAAGATTCTTCAACCAGGAAGTTGGAAAGGATTCTCAAAAGACAACTGTTCTGACGTTTGGTACGCCACAGTTGATACGGTCGATATTGCTATCGACCCAGAAGATGGAAGCATCACGGTCACGGTCACGGTCACGGTAATTTTGAAGTTTTGAGTAGAGTATCGGGCCGAAGCCCCTGACTCCATGAGTTAGATGGTGGAAAAGATATATGCAACATGTGCAGGTGGTTTGTTGGGTAGTACTATTGTTTTGTTAGGCGTGGTAGACTACATCGGCAACTGTCGCAGAGTAGCTGATGATGATATCAGTGCGATCGCTGGAAAGATATTAAATGCGGGGCATGCGATAGACATTTCGTAGAGCGAATTCGGTGCCGATGTTAGCTATTGCTGGATTAATGTGTCGGGGTAAAGTACGCCAGAATGTACTGTGAAGATGTCGCAGTAGTTCTCTAACAGTAGGAAGTTCCAAATCTTCCAGAATTTGTCTATTTCGTGTATATTTGTCGTGACCAGTGATTATACGACCAGCTCTAGTTTGCACACTTTCAAGTGTTCGAAGGAGACTGTATGAAGCGTGTTGCCAAGCAGGGCATGCATATGTGAGGGTGGACAGGACTATCATCTTAAGTATGTGAACGCGGACCTCATGAGAAATTGAACTGCAGCGAAAGATGGGATATAACGCTGAGATTTTTCGTAAAGCTCTTTGCTTGATGTTGCTGATATGTGCGGCGAAAGTTAGACCACGGTCTAAATAAAGTCACTCCCAATTATTTGGCGTGTGTGGCGTGAGAAATATGTGCGTTCTCATAGATAAGATATCGAGGGACGCGGATGCGTCTTCGACTGTGGATGACAGCACAACTTTTGTCTGTATTTACTTTAATCCTCCAACGTCTTGCCCATTCCTGAAAACTTGTTAGTTGACGTTGCATATAAATGTAGCATTGTGCAAGAGAGCTACTGGTCGTAAAAAAGGCAGTATCATAGGCGTACGTTGCGAGAAAGCAATGTGGTAGGTTCGGAAGATCTGCTGTATACAGAGTATACAAAAGCGGTGAAAGTACAGCGCCCTGTGGAACACCTGCTTTGATAGTCCTAGAGGAGGATTTGACACCGTCAACACACACATGAAAGTTTCTGCCAATGAGGTAAGATCGAAGTAAATGCAGAAGACGATCTGGAAGACCTTGGGTGTATAGTTTATATAATAGCCCTGCTAACCAGACCTTATCAAATGCTTTTGAGACATCCAGATATACTCCAAGGGTGTGTTGTTTTCTGTTGAAAGCCACTGTTAAGTGATCTACTACGCGAACGAGTTGCGTAGTAGTACTATGTTGTGCACGAAGTCCAAACTGATGGGATGGTATGAGATCATTATGGACTACATGCCGTTTTAGCTTCCAGAGTAACACTCGCTCAAATAATTTACTTAAGTGTGACAAAAGAATGATCGGCCTATAGTTTTCCGGGAGCAGCGGATTTTTTCCAGGTTTGGGTATGGTGATGATACGAGCTTCCTTCCAGGTCTTTGGGAAGTAGCATAGTTGAAGGATGGCATTAAATAAATAAGTTAAGAAGACCAGTAATTTCCTTGTTGGGTGTTTCAGTATCTCAGTTCTAATTACATCAGGCCCAGATGCTGTCCTTGATGGCAGACGTTTGATATGTCTTTCTATTTCCCGAGGTGTTACTAAAGTGATATCATCTGTAGGGTTTTGTTTACTTATGGTATATAAGGTGGTTCGGATGTGCTGTTGGAAATAAGGATCGAGAGTTGCTCTGTTGGGCTGGAGCTGTTTTTCCAAAGAGTCGGCGAAAATATCCGCTTGCGACTGAGGGTCTTGAGTCAGTCCTTGAGGTCCTTGTATGACTCTAGCTTTTGAAGCGTTTGTAGTGCGTTGGAATGCTTTGGAGTACGTCCAGATTTAGCGATCATTTACTGTAACATTTCGAAAAGTATCTTCCCAGTATTGTTGGTTTTGTCGCATACTCAGTATCTTGAGCTTTGCACGCAGTTTGTTCCATAGTGTCTTATATGCTGGATGTAGTGTGTGCTGCCATCGACGCCTAGCCCAGCGTTTCAGATGAATATACAGGTGTAGATGAAAACTGTCGCATTGACCGGTTTGGGTTGAAGAGATTTTGATGGTGGTACTTGCTGTCTCTGCAGTACGAAGGGCTAAAGTGACGTGGCAAACTGCTTGTTCTATGTCCTCAATGGTGGCGGGTCTATCTCGTAGATCGATCATAGTGTTTAGTTCCCGTTTAAATACATCCCAATCAGTTTCTATTTGTTTGATGAGAGGGGTGGTATGTTGGAGGCTGCGGTGTGAGACGTGGAATATGACCGGGTCATGATCAGAGTCTAAATCCGAGATGACATAAGGATGTACAATAAAGGATACATTTTTGCAAATAGCGACATCAAGCACATCGGGTTGACCACCGAATTTTGGATGGTGAGTCGGGTCTCGTGGAGCACTGATGACGAAATTGGACGTTAGGATATATTGGTGTAAGGCGTCTCCAGCGTCGTTAGGTTTAATTGAGTGCCATTCGCCATGCTTAGCATTAAGATCTCCAGCCAAGATTACTTTTGGCCCTAAGCTAGCTATGATATCGAAATCTGTGAGCTCTAGTTGTGTAGCAGGGGACCTGTACCCAGTGACTAATATCAATGGAACGCCTGGAGTTACTAACTCAACAGCAAGGTCCTCCAAAGTAGGGGTGGTATTGTAATCAACCTCACTGGGAATGACTTTTTGATAATAAGTAACAATCCTCCTTTCTGTCTACCCACTCTATCCTGTCTGTACACAATGTAGTTAGGTAAGCGCCAGCTAGTGATTCGAGCAGTAAAATGCGTTTCTAGTACAAACATAATATCAACTTTATGTTGGATGAGAAATCTAATAAGTAGGTGTTTCTGCCCTTCGAGACCATCTGCATTCCACGTAGCAAGAATAAGGGAGTGATGGAGAACCTTGGATTTAGAAGCAGCCATCGTCAACCATTTCCGCTATAGTTTCTATTACAACTGCAGCCTTAGAAGCTGAATCGACTGCTTGTCGGAATCGTGTAATCCCACGTTTAATATGAGTTATTATTTTACGGAAAGGTAATTCCTTGAGGAAGGAAAGAACGGACTTTAAGTCCAGATCTTCTTTAGAGTTCCCTTGATTGAGTGCAGAAGTTGACTCGATGTTGGAAGAAATAGGAGCTTCAAGATCATTATCTGTAGCCATTGGCTGGTTATTAACAGAAGTGGGAATGGAGGTTTTCTTTGTCGTTGGTTCTTGTAAATTTTTCTTGGGTGTTTCTTTGGCTGCTGTGCCGGTAATTTTAGTGCTTCAGAGTAAGACTTATATACCGGGCAACCACGGTAATTTTCCGGGTGATCCCCCTGACAATTTGCACAAGTGGCGGGTGTTGATGTGTCTGGTTTACTACAAGACTGTGTGAAATGCAGTTGTCCACATTTGAGACACCTCGGGTGAGCTTGGCAGGTATCTTGAGAATGCCCCAAGCGTTGGCACCTGTAACATTGCAGCACTGAAGGAGGCTTATAGGGTTCAATCTGGACCTTGTAGTACAGCAAGTTATTAATTGCATATATCTCTTTAACAGCTGCAGTTCTCTCTAAAGCTACCAAGAACAGTGGCATCAGTATTTTCTTATCATCAGTCTTGCTTTTGCGAGACATTTGGTGGACACTTATTGGTTTGAAGCCTAATCGTGTAAGTTCTTCCACAGGTCATCTAATTCGGTGTCAATAGGCAGTTTACGGACAACTACCTTTATAGGCCTTTCATTTCTTGCTACTCCTGTGGCATATTCAGTTTTCGTTTGCTCACAATAAGCTTTGATAGCGTTATAGTCATCTTTGGTAGCCGCTTGAAGTCGGATGCGCTCCTTATTGGGCTGAGCTAAGGGAGGCTCCTTCAATGCTCGCGACAAGGTCTTTATAAATGTATATGTGTTTGTTATTCCGTATATGAAAATCGGAGGCGGCCTGAAACTGGAGAGCTTGTTAGTCGGTGCATTGTTGTTGCTGGTACTAGTATTATCTGCTTGCTCAGGTGACAAAATATCGAACCTATTAAATATTACTGGTGGGAAGAGGTGGATATTCTTGGGTGCTATTAATTATTTTATCTGCCTTGTTGAGGTTCTCCAAACAAGACCTTCGCCGCTTGAGTGTTCCCACTACTGTGAAATCCATATCTTCGGTGTTATGCGACGTTGATGGCTGCGATTCACTTGTCTGTTTAAGTGTAGTTGCTGTTTTCGCTTTTAGCTTCGCTGGGGCGGTTGATTGTTTCTTTTTGCCTAAAGGCAGAAGAAAATCTTCCGGTTTATACGTTGATCTTATTATTTTGCCCCTGATACTAGGATTCTTGGACGATTGTGCCTTTTTCTCAGTCTTGACTGGGGTCTTCTGAGAAGCCATCTTGATAGCGAAAGTGGGAGATGGCGCCAGCTTACCACTAAGGAGGGTAGTAGAGTACTTAGGAAAAGATATGTTCTTAGAGCGCTGCTCTAAGGTTGTACTTTAATAGTAATAATATGGCTTTTCCTCCGAAGAGGAAGCACAGAAAGTAATCGTTAGCCGGTAGAGATGCCTGAGTCGTCAACTGGCTTGTTCAACTACCTCTGCCTCCGAAGAGGAGAGTATCAAAATAATTCGTTAAGCCTAAAGAATAGCAAGGTCGTCTAAAGTTAAGATCAAGGTAGTGTGTCCGCCTCCGTAGAGGCACAAAACAATTCGACGGTTGTTTCCTTTACCTCGATGAGGTAAGTAATCCAACCGTATGTAAGATGTTCGCGAATAAAATTCAACCAAGGGGGATGGAAAACCTAAATGACTTGTTTATTTTTCTCCGCCAGCTACGGATACCCTATTTTTTTTACCTGGTTAGAGATTCCAGGTGGCCAGTTCGGAAGCATAGAAAGCGCTTGCTGATAAGTAGCAAACTTATTGTGGTATTTTCAAAGAGAACTTTCTTTCTGACTTCATTTTTCAAACTAAGTTAATTACATTTTACAGAGTTGAACTTCATGGTTAAGAAGATTTTAAACTTGTTGCTAAATGCAAATATTTCAAGGCTGAGTAACAAGTATTTACTTCTCCACTAACATAAACATATACTGCAATCTGTTACTTTCTTATGTATTATTGTACTTCATTTAGAACCGGCGAGAGCAATCCCGGGCCCCTTACATGTTCCCTTATGACTTTTTACGTACTTTCCACTTTGGCCGGAGGTAAACTAAAATGAACTTTAAGGCTTAGTTAATAGAAGTTGAGAAAGTAAATGTTCTCAACCATCCAACCTATCCTGTACTATGAATATCTTTGCACAAATTGTTGCTATAAATAATTATATAGAAGTATGCTATGCAGTTAGTCTTCCTTAACTAGAGAAATGAAGCATTAGGCCTAATTTAGTTAATTCAATGAAATATTGCTCAAATTAATTATAGTGTGATTAATAATGTGATATTAATAGTAATTGTCTGTAGTAGAAATTTATTATATGTATTACTACTAGACAACTGTTACAGTTACAATATATTCTTTTCTATGTATAATTACAACAAAATTCCCTTTCTGGCCTTTTTCAGGGCGAATTCATCAAATATAGCATCCTGATTGGTACACTTGACAAGTTCTATCTCCACTGCCAACACACCTAAGCTTGATAATCTATCTTGACACATTGTAGAGTGTAAAACATTTTTTACTCTATTTAACAAAGAGAAAGAGCGCTCCGCACTAGCAACGGTAGCAGGGATCGTGGCGAATATACGAAAGGCCACTGTCAGATTTGGAAATAAAGTTTCTAGATTCAAAGTTTTGATGTTATTTAGGAGATCCCATGGTGAAAGCGTTTCCTCACCAAAATTGGTCGAACACATCAATTTCAGGCTATGCAGTTCATCAGAAAGATCATCTCCTAAATCTTTTGGGTATCACTGGACTACTGCAGCTGTTTGTTCTAGGATCTGATCACCTGTCATTTCTTTGCAAGACCACAGTACACAAAAATTGTTACACAAAGAGCGCACTTATTGGAAGCGAACTAACATACACCGATGATACTTTCCAGGATAACATTAAACATTTAACGCTTAAAAACTGTTTTTTGGATCAGGATCATCATCCCATTATCGCCGTCTTCTTCATCAGCTAGTCTCTTTCGTTTCCTTCCTCTCTTCTGTTCTTCTTGAAGATGTTGGAGCCAACCTATGTCTTCAGCTACTACAAGAGCTTCACTAAATATCGGATTCCATCCTTCATTATGAATCATCTTCAAATCTTCTAATAAAGAACTTAAATATGCGCAAATTCTTCCACTTATTTATAGTAATTTAATAGTACACACATCAACAGAACAGGTTTTTTGGAGAGTCTATCCAACAAACACCATATCAACCAGATCAATTATAATCACTTCACTTACTATGAAATCTTAGGGACAATATACTGTAGAAGACGGCATATTTTAATGAGTGTAAAGCGGTCCGGCCATACTGGCGATGCAAGAAGTGTGATGACTGTAGAACCGCATTCTGTGATGCGAGAGGAGCGCGCTTTGTATGGGGAAAGAAAAAAAACAATGGCGGCAATCTAGCGTCCCTTGCGTCCTTGAAACTACTAAAGAAAATAATTTATTGCTAAACTGTTGTGTGTAGCTACATGAAAGATGCACTGATTTCTTCTGCGAACATTATAATGTCTTAGAAAAATATGAAATGTCCCGTATAAGCATGCAAACTGATTCTGGGACAGTGTTATTCCTAAAACTGGGTGATACTAAGGTTGCAGCAAATGGCATCCATGATGTCCGTTGTAGAAGAATTCAAAGTTAGATCTACCAATTAGCAGCGTGCAATGGCCGACCAGTAAACTTGAAATATTTCTATTAGGAGAGCATACAAATTTTAAAATATAAAAATGATTGAATATGTAGTTGTTAGTTGATGACACTTCGGTAGAACTATTCCATGTATATACAGGAACCAACGGCACACAATCCCAAATCACTGTTTTATGAGTCGCTCACTATTTACCGGGCGCTGCCATTACGAAGGTGCTTTACTCAAACGCACCGAGGCAAGGGACAAAAATCACTAATTTCCTCATCACACATATGTTCATTTAGACAACACTTAATTCAGAAACACACACTGAGCATTCACTGAATTGCCGATGCACAATTATACGCGTTTGGTTGAGTAAAACCACTGTAAAACATGAGACACAGAAGAGCGGCTTTTCAACACGTCCACACGTTGTTTAGTCGTTAAATCCATTGTTGTTCGTTACATTCAGGCCCGTGCTGGCCCACCGGGACACCGGGACGTGTCCCGGTGCGCCCTCCGAAATATCACAGTATAAATAAAGGTACAAGTTTTTAGTAATAAATTATTACAGTTTTATTGGTAAAGAACCCGTGAAAGGTGCAGTGCGCCCTTTACATTAGGCGCCCTTCCGAGACCACATCAAAGATGAACGATTTTATTTACTCTTCTGGTACAGCAGTTCTGTATGATAAATACACACAGTTACTGTTGGCGAAGAACCCGTGAAAGGCACAGTGCGCCCTTTACATAAGGCGCCTTACGAAACATCACATTATAGATAAGTGGTTTTAGTTATCCTGTATACCAGCTTTGTTTAATAAATTCAAATACTGACTGGTAGTACAGAACCTGTGAAGAATACAGTGCGCCCTTTACATAAGATGCCCTGCGAAATATCACTTTTTATTTTATTTCATTCTTCTGTATTTCAGTTTTGTATTATAAATTCATACAGTTGCTATTGGCAGAGAATAGGTAAACAGTATAATCACTTACAAAAATATTATAAAGTTATATAGCTATAGAACGAAACAATGTGATACATCAAGAATAGTTCGCGTAGGATGCATTTATGTAATACTACACTGACACTGACACTAGTCTCTAATTTACGATTTTTACGGCATCGAGGCTTTCACAGTCTTAATATGCATCCATATATCCGAACATATTCATTGTTCCTGTGTGTTTTAAAGCAGTGTTCGGATAATCACTACCTGTTGTATTTCTGAAATATAGCTGTATTAATTTCCGTAAAATGTGGTCTTCCTGTCACCACGGCACGGCGCGTTCTCAGGTTGTGGATCGAGGGGAAGGCCTCTGGGATATAGAGGTTAGCTGCGAATATACTGAGTAAGCAGTCGTGGACAGACAAGGGGTGATAATCCAGCTTGAGAATTTGATATGAGGCTAACAACCTCATCCTGTAAAAAAAAAAAAAAGAAAAAGAAAAAGAAAAAGATTGTTCAGATAAGTTCGCAGAATCCTCGGATCAGAACTTATAACTTGTCACGAACTCCGCAAAGTAAAATCGACATGAGATTTGGAACATGAAATATAAGAAGTCTCTATAGGGCAGGAGCGTTAAAATTTGTAAAAAAATCAGTTTAGAAATAGAGGTTGAAACTATTGAGATATTAGGAAGTTAGATGAGAAGGAAATGGAGGAGTCAAGTCGAAAAATTTTACGTTCTTTTATGGGGAACAAATTAAAAATTACCAACTAGAAACAGGGCTTTCCGTTTACAAACGAATACGTAATATCAGCAATTACATGGGTTGAATTTGTAAATGATAGGTTTTCTTTTACTTCTCTTAAGGGTCGGTTGTGTAATATTATTGTTTTAAATGCACATGCCCCAACAGAAAATAAGGATGGCGATTAAAAGAATACAGTTTTTATTAAAGAATAGAACGGGTATTTGATCATCTTCTGCAATACCATATGAAAATTCTGTTAGGCGGTTTCAATGCGAAGCTAGGACCAGAGGGTATTTTCAAACCGATTACAGGGAATAAATGTTTGCATAAGGAAGGTTGTGACAACGGCGTTAGACGCGTGAACTGTGGAATATCCAGAAACCTTATTGTGATTACAAAATTCCAACATCGCGACATTGTTAAATATACTTGAACTTCATCAGATGGAAAAACACATATTCAAACTGATCATGTTTTAGTAGACAGAAAAGAACAGTCTAGCACAACTGATGTTCGGTCGTTCAGAGGAGTTGATTGTGATAGTAAGAGAGAGACTATCGTTGAATAAAGGAAATATTCAATATCTGAAAACGGAGCGGTTTTTTTTTTAAAAAAAAAGGAAAAAAGAGGAGAGCCACGTGAGAGGGGAGCCAGATTGAAGTGTCGAATAGATTCTTGGTTTTAGAAGGTTCGGAGTGCACTAGTGTTCAAGATACTTGGTTGGAATTAGAGATAACATTAAAATTTCAGCAGAAGATATATTAGAGCACGCATAAATACGGAGGAACTAACCATGGTTCAACCAGGAATGTACTAAAGTAGCAGAGAAGAGAAAACAGAAGAAACTGCGTTGGCTACAAAATCCGAACGAAATAACTACATAAAATTTCATTGTCATCTGGCAGAAAACTTCTAAAACTTTTAGAACAAAGAAACGCGACTTTTGAAAGTTAAAATTAATTAACTTGAAGATAATAGTGAAAACAAAAACATTCGGGACATGTATAAATGCATCAACGAACTTAAGAAAGGCTATCAACTTCGTGCTTATATATTAAAGAAACCTAAAGGAACAGTTCTCACTGATACAGATAGCATCTTAAATAGATGGAAAGATTTCTTTGACGATTTGCTTAATGCATAGCCAAAAACTAATGCGCGTGGAGAAAGTGAAATGCATGCAGCATAACCGTATATTTCAGAACCTAACCAGACAGAAATAGAAATCGCTATTTAAAAAAGTTAAACACACATCTCCGGATGTAGACGAAATTCTGGTTGACTTAATTTTAGCTGGAGGGGAAAAATTGTAGAGCAAGATACACAAACTCATTCTCATTATCTGGAACAAGGAGGAATTACCACAAGAGTGAAGAGAATCAATCATTGTTCCAGTTCAGAAGATAGGCAACAAAACAGATTTAATAATGATCGAGGCATTTCTCTTCTGTCAACATCCAATAAATCCTCTTAAACATTGTATTAGCAAGATTGACTCCATACGCAGATGAAATTATTGGAGATTATCAGAACGGATTTAGGTAAAATCGTTCAATTATCGACCAGATATTTATGATTCGACTAATACTTGTAAAGAAATGAGAGAATACAACATCCTGACACATTAATTATTGACTTTAGACTTTGGTAGGGGTGAAACATTGTACAACATGCTTACAGAATTTGCAATACCGAAAAAGGTAGATTAATTAAGATATGTTTAAATGAATCCCAAAGTAAGGTTCGAGTAGAGAAATTCTTGTTCACGAACTTTCACGTTGAGAATGACCTGAAACAAGGAGATGCGTTGTCGTCATTATTATTTACGAGACAGTTTTCGTAGTTTGTTCTGGAAAACACGATAAGGAAAATCAAAGACAGCAATCAGGTCCTAGAGCTGAATAATTGCATTTGCCAGGTTATTGCGTATGCTGATGATGTAAATTTAATAGGTAATGATAGAATAATAGAAAGGAATGCAGAAATCTTAATTAACGCTTGCAGGGATATAGGCTTAAAAGTAAATGGAGAGAAAACTAAATAAATGGAAGTTTGTCGGGATCGTAATACTACATTTTATGGATGCGTTAAAATTCCAAATATTTTCTTTCGACAAAGTGGATGTTTTCAAATATCTAAGATCATTATTAACAGACCAAAACCGTAATCACTAAAAAATTTGATGTCAACTGAAAGCAGGGATTTCGTGCTATTATTCATTTAAAAATCTTTTGTTGTCACTAATTCTGTTGAGGAATTTGTAGCTCAAAATATAAAACGATAATCATGTCTGTTGTGGTGTATGGTTGCGAAACATGGTCACTGACTCTGAGGGAAAATCGTAGACTGAAAGTATTTGAAAACAAGATTCTTAAACCAATATTCGAACTCCAAAAGGAACGGGAATGGGGAAGGGCGGAAACTTCATAAGGAAGAACTGCATAATTTTATACCGTTTACCAAACATTGTTAGGGTCATCAAGTCTAGGAGGCTCAAATGGTCAGTTTATGTAGCCAGAATGGAAGAAATTAGAAACGCTATCGTAGTTGTAACTGGAAATCCAAATAGGAAAATGACCGTTAGGAAGACCGAGGCGCAGATGGGACGACAATATTAAAATGGTTCTCGCAGGGAGAGCTTTTGTAAACGCGGCAATGAGCCTCCTGCGTCCATAGGCGTGCTATATTAAGTTGTTGATACATTTAGCTTCTTTTTGACAGAAATGTTATTACAGGAACTAAAGTTTTTCTGTAGTAAAGAGGATTTTGATTCGAGATTAAAATGGCACCCGTACTTTCTTTCAAAGTCTCTCTCTCTCTCTCTCTCTCTCTCTCTCTCTCTCTCTCCCTAATTTTCAAGACATACAGCAGGATAAGCGACATTGTTGTAATTATATTTTCATTAATGACTCAAAACAAGAATCGAAAATCCGGCTTTGAGATGCACCAGTTCAAGTCCTAAAGTACTTCCGTGCCAAATTTCGTGGCTTTATGTGAACATTTTCTATGTGAAACAGCGAGGAACAACTAACACACGGTGAACTTCATAAATAAAGTAAGTATATCCGTTCGTAAGAATACATAAGGGTTCAGGGATCAGAATGGAAGTGATATTATTTCAAGTCACTCAAAATATTATAAGATTCAATTACAAAGTAAAACGCATAGGCATGTAGGCATAGACCCATATTGATATTCCAAATTATCATTAATTAAAGAACTTAAAGAACCATAACAAAACTTCAGTAAGAATATACAACATTTAGTAATTTTTTATCCTCGGCCGCCGGGACCCAGGGCTCTGGCCCCTCCTGCCCCCCTCTCGCCGGCCCTGTACCGACAATATTACGCCATATATTAGATCTACTTGTGTGTCACTTTGATCGCCCTCCTATATATATATATATATATTATTACGATATATATATATATTTGTGTGTGTGTGTGTGTACACACTGCATTTTACACTAAAATCTGAGGGAGTTGGCAAGGGTCAAGTGGCGACCCTAATTTAGTTACTACGTAAGTATGCAGAACACTAGTTTTGTGGTTCCTAGAAGGATCCTGAAAAAGAAACATACTTTACCAAATATGGGTATTAGATTCAAATGAGGCCATTATCGAGGTTGGTCCCAGACTGTTCCTCTAGGCGAATCTTCCTTAAGCAAGTCTTACGTTGTTGAGAATGCACACAGAGTAGGTGTCGGAAGAGTAAGATTGAAGAAGAGTGAGACTCATAGAGAAGGTTCGATTCCAGTAAACCTTTCGTTCACAGTCGCGTCTCACACTCTAGTTTAGTACTTGCTTAAGCAACTCCCAGTATCATGTCCCTTGGATAAGATAATGAGTAGTCAGCTATCTAAACAGCCTCGAGAAAACCTTCTGTCATCAGCGGCAAGTTCACAGGATACTTATAAAGAAAACGGGGACGTTAGCTATATTTCACTAACGGGATCGAGTAGCATAGTATGTCTATCAACTAATCCTCCAAACAGCTGTTAGTGGTCATTAACTCTTAGAACAGTAATCCATAAGATAAATGAAGTAATCCTTTTAAGCTAGTAAATTTATTACAAGATAGCTAAAATAATTTATACAATAGAATTACAAAGTAAGAATTCCGAAGTAACTAGCATTTCTTCAAGATTTACAAGAGTTCTATTCAGTATTATATTTTAACCATTTATGTAGTTTATTTTCATAATATTAAACATCAAATTGAATACCCTTTATGTCATTGGCTATCTCACGACTGTATGGTAGTCTACCTACGTCCGAAAAGGAAAGTGTGGCAAAAATAATTTACTAAGCTAGAGTTAATGATCTGAATGACGGAAAGTTGTTAAAGTCCAAAGTTTCAGCCTCCCAACCTTCATATCTGCAATTTCCTTGCCGTTTAGTAGAAAGCAAAAGAATTATTTCTTACATACCTGGAGTAACTTCTACACGAAGTGTTGACTGACACTCCGCGCGTAGACGTTGAACCAAGACCCGCACAAGTGAACACAACACAATACTAGCCCTAAAAATCACCCCCAGAATTTTCGTTTTTAATTTTTATATGCGCCGTCTGACGTAAGATCACCCACTCACCAACTGAGTCGGCAGAAGCCGTTCTTATTTTTTGGTTTTGAGATAAAGCTGCACAATTTTATCAAACACTGTCATTCCCTTCCTTTGGAAAAATAACGCAACCCAAGACTTCTAGGATGTGCAGGGACACTGACGAATTTAGAATAATTCTGAGCGTCACACTTCAGGAGAACTCAATTCCGTAATTTTCTTAATTGCGTAGAATAGAGATCTCAGAAACGCTCTGACTTTTGTTCGTCACGTACTTCACGGAATTGTTTGCTCATAATTTGATACGTGTTTATCATCGGCTACTTATTTACGTCAATCCTTTTATCGTGGCTTGCTCTGTTACCTTTTCCAAAGGTGTGGGAGAATTAAAAAGGCAATAAAAATAACAATCACGTTGGCATGGTGCCTACAAGAACCAAATTTCAATAACGATCCTCTACCGACTTTCCTCAAGAGTAGGGTCACTTCATGTCAGTAGTGGCCGAATAAATCAGTGGCGGCTTCCCCTAGTTTCAAGACCAGGCTAATGTTACACCGTAACATCCGCTGAAACTTGGACTTTAAAAAAAAGAAAACAGAAAAAGAAAAAAAATGCGTCAAGTTACTCGACAGAGTTGTTGGATCTACTATGCGTTTTCAGATGAACAGATAATACCTTTACTTTTCTTTTTCCACTTTTTTTTTTTTTTTTTTTTTTAATGATACAGTCATAGGTTTTACCTGTGCGGGTAAATAACAATACGGATTTTATTCTAAGTCGCAGCTACAATACGTATAACATTAAAAGCAGAGAGTTGCACACAGTTAAAATTATTGAACGCAGTGAAAGGTATTGAAAGCTTGTTACTTTGAATAAATTTGGTATTACCTATAATTTAAAGTTATTAACTGGATAATCGTGTATTAACCTTTTACCCCTATGCATAGTAGGTCCAAGCACCGAACAGTCGTGAGATGCGTATATTAGTTTCTAACTACATAGTTATTTATTATTATTTGAGTCTATTATCCCAGATTTGACTGATATCAATGTTAAACATGAGTTATCCTTAACAAACATTAGCAATTTTAACTGACTTACAGGGTGTAAAACGACGTGCGTTGCGGGTATCCAGAAAGAAGAGCGCTAATAAATTAGATTTTTATAATACAATTGTTTTTCTATGAAGGAGTACCAGAGTAATTTTGTTACGGTACAATAAACTCCATATCAATCATATAATTTGTGATTTCTGGGTATGGTACGTTTTTTTTCTCTCGTTATTGCATGCATGATGGTATTACAGTTTGTGGTTTATATTTGAAAAACAACGACTTATGGTATATTACCTAGTATGTAGACATGACAATTATTGTTACACGATTATTTTTTGTGTCTTTCCTGACTAAGAAAAAGTTATGACTTATGCAATCGTAGCTTATTAATTATATAGTCTAACCTTCTAACAAGTACAGTTTTTTTTTTTTTTTTTAAAGACTGTAATATGTTATCGATACCTCGCTTCTTACTCTCATAGAGTTTACTTAGTTATGGATCCTAAATTACAAAGTGAAATTAATGAATAAAAATTGCAATGCTAATTAAGTTCTAGAAATCCCATACAATTTCCAAACAAGAGAGCCTACATGGATTTCATTTCTATTTATTGAGTCCAGGAGGCAATACGCTCCCTATGCGTTGAATTTTAAAAATTCTGGTTGCTCCTGAGTCCTACCAGCAGAATTAATGATTATCATACTCCAAATTTTGTTTTAGTTAATTATTAACCTTCTGTAGGTTGACCAATATCTTACTACCAAAAAAAAAAAAAAAAAAAAAACAAAGAAAAAAATATTATCCTTCGAACCAACAATTCATACTTCCTACATTAGGGTTAAGCCATCTCAACAATAGATTGACCTTGTATTCCTTGTCGCAGCAAGGGCTCTTCAGTCTTAACCTATAATTTAAGAGGCAACATGGGGTACTTACTCATATCCGAGTGGCGGGTATCTTATATAGCTCCATGCAGAACTTATCAAGCCTAATCATTCTACATTTATGAACGGTGGGGGTTCGAACCAATTTCTCCAAGGTTTCGCTGCCTCAGGAGTCAAATATAGGTCTTGTTTTTCTTTCTCATTTCTGTATTAATTGAACCTAAAGTATTTTAATTTCACTATAAACAAAGTCCCTTGATTATTGCGAATTATGCTAACTGTACGTTGGCATACTCCCATCCGTCATTGGGTTATTCTTTCAAACTGAATTGAATATATACAAGAATTCAACTGATCATTAAGCGAAGATTTACATTGAGCGTACTAACAATCACATAATTACAATATGAGTATTTTTTTAAAAAACCTAATTAACTAGCAATTAACTTAATTCGATAGCAATGCTCGGAACGGCAGCCGACCAGCGAGAATGCTTCGTTTTCTATTATTATTATTATTATTATTATTATTATTATTATTATTATTATTATTATTATTATTATTATTATTATTATTATTATTATCGCTATTATTATGATTATCATTATCATTAATATAATTATTACCATTGTCATCATTAATAATAATAATAACAACAACAACGACAAAAAAAAATATTGTTAACGGAACCTTTTAATACAGGAAGTAGGTAACATTCACTCTAAGTTAGCTGCCTTACGGCAGCCGGATCCGATCATTGGTTAAAAGAAATACAAAACTAATTTTTACAGCTATTAAGCCTCTTGACAATGTTATTCCTATATCGTTTGTTCTACACTCTTCTATGCGTGTTTTGTGAACAGGCTGAGCGATAACAGCTCTTCTGTGGCTAGAAGTACTTCCTGTTTGGTAGGCTGTTTCCGATCTCACATAATCAATGTTGTGAACTTGAACTATGCTGTGTAATACGTCACAAGAGAAATGAACTTTATCAAGAGGCATCCTTTCGTGGATGAAGCATAAAAATCAGCTACAGTGGCGTCGCTCGAATTTTGCGTTCGGGTGAAACAGTTGCTTGTATTTCAAAACGGCACAAAGAATATCTATAAAGTGTATTTAGCTCCGCTCGGTTAGAAAAACACAAAAGGTCATGTGCCCTTGGGTACCGGACATCAAAGTATACATATATAACGTTATTGTGTAGACAATGATTGAATTGGTAGAAGAGGGGTCTATCACCTGTAAATCAAATTATTGTTGTGTGTACCGAAGCTGTGTTTTATGCTTCTATCCGGTTAAAACATACAAACAAAAAAAATTGTCCTAAGGTACTTAACATACCCAAGTGTTCTTTTCTATTTATAATAGATAGGAACACTAGGAAAGTAAGTCAGAACAATTCGGTGAATTCCGATCCTCTGTTGAGTTTCTCTCCTGCATGTTTTACTACGACACTTGGAGAATTTATCACATTCACAAGGGTGGCTATTCACCTAGGCTCTACACTGATGGATCGGTTGAATTCGGATTTTCTGTTGAGTTTTTCAACTGTATGTATCACTAAGACACTTGCTGATTTGCCACATTTACAAGGGTGGTTGTTCACCTGGGCTACACGCTGCTAAACGAATTGATGCACTGGGAATCGCTGGCACATATTAATTTGAACTATGGTGGCCTTTTGGCGTTGATGGGCCTCTTCCCATGGAGGGGCACATGGTTCCGGAGGTAATTTGATGTTGTCCTAAGGCGGTCATTCCTTCTATTGGATCCCATACCAAGGTTAATAGTATTGGGTAAAGTGCAGTGAAGATGTAAATTCGTGCTAATTTCTTCACCCACATCGGGTAAAATTGGACGTCGGTCTGATTTTATAAGAGTTCAGTTCCCACTGGAGTCGTCTCTCGCCAGCATCCTGCGGTAGTATCTCTGGACGGGACTCTATCAGGAGAAGTCGGGGGTTGGTGTGGCTTACCTCTAAGCCTTGTCTAGTGAGTAACTAGGTAGTAGTACTCAATTGTCCTAAAATATAGAAAACATTTGTAATTTTGTGTTTAAAACATTCTGGCGTACATGAGAGATATTGTATAACGGATTACTATGAGGGATTCTATTCATCCAAGCGTCATTTAATTTTGCATGAGTGGATTTGGTTTTGCCCTTTATAAAGTCATGTGCGCTGACCACACATCGGAGAATTGATAGTAAAGTAGAATATGTAGGAATAAATAGAAGAATTTCGCCTATGCTGGTTTACGCTCTAAATCTGATTTAATACAACAACAACTTGTGGGACTCTATTATTTGTCGAATGTTGTAGAATGAACATGTGGGATGAGACCTTGGAATAGACATAAATTGCTTGTGTTCAACAGATCCTAGTTTTCCTACATTCCATTTTCTGGATCTTATTTCGTAATGGAAGGGGGGGGGGAGAGAGAGAAGTTTCTGGACACTAGCTTCTTACAGTTTTTTTTATACGGTAATTGTTTAGGTTAAATTTCTTGGGTGTAAATATTAAACCAAAACCTTCTTATAAACTAGAATATCCGAATTCTTATAAACTAGCCAGATTTGTTTTTCAATTTTTCTAAATTTCTACTAATAACTCTACAATCTATCGTCTGTTGTATCATTATAAAACGTTGTCAACATTACTCAATTCAGTTTTTACAACTAGTGATATTTTCTCATTTTATGAGATAAGCTCATACTTTTAACTAGAACCTTGTGTTCTTATAAACAAGCCCTATCTTTATATCAATACACCTTCCTAGTGAATGTACTGAATCAGGTGGAACTGACAGCTAAAACTAATTTGTTTAACCTTTTTAATTGATACCAATTTGCCAAATTTTTAAATTTAGGCTTTCTTTTATTTGAATTAAACGGAAATGTAAGAATTAATCAAAATAGGTTTTACTATACGTCTTCCATCCAATGTGTTCCTTATGCCAATTCCTTGGTTGGTCCAACATCTATGGTTTGCATTCCTGGTCCATGGAGGTGCCAAGCGGCTGGCTTGATTCTGAAAGAGACACTTAACCTAACACAAATTTAATTTAGGCAAATTAATGCACTGTTGAAGTACTGTGTAAGATCACAAGTGTTGATTTAACTAGATAGCAGATATTTAAGTAAGCTGAATCATGAAGCACACGAATTGCGGCGTGGACGATGGGTCATACGAGGCGAGAAAAAAAAACTGGGGGGGGGGCATAAATTTTACAATTTTGAAATGACGAAGTTCGGCTATAAACTTTCAATTGAAGGAGATATATCGTATATCTCCTACCTTAGCGTTCTTATCATTAATCAAGTAACTGAGATCGGATATAGCTCTAATATGTTCGAATTTTTATTACTCTCAGTACTATCTAATGACAATGACCGTGTAATTATTATAAAACCTGCTTCGGCAGAATGCAGAATGCCCTCCGGAATCTCCCGGAAAATAAAAATTCGAACGGAGCAAGGAGGCAGTGAGCGACCTAAGTGTACGGGGGGCACGTAAAAGCTAAAATTACTAAAGAAAAGGAAAACGATTGATGAATATATACAATTCCCAGATGATTTATTTATTTATTCATCCATTACTCATACCAGAGCTGTTTCTCGCTTCACAATAGGTAAAAATAATTCGTTCATGGGAATACAGTTCTGAATATTAATGTATAAGCTGCAATGACTCTGTTCGCTAGACACGTTTCCACTGCACTACATCTGATGAGATCACACAACGAATGTAAGGAAGGTTATGAGTACAGTCGTACGACAATTAAGACACAGGAAATTACCGAAAGTAATTACAAACTAGTGATGCAATCACCTCAGTGTCTAAGGACTGAGGCAAGTGATGCATAATCATGTTGCCGTTGATTACAAGCCCGCAGGCATACAGAGAGGAATGGAAACATAATTACAGACCGGAAGCTCACCGATTTATTACAGTAATTTGTTACGTAAACGTTGCTCATGGACTACTTACTCACTACTCAGCATCTGATGGACGATGCTGAAGACTCGCCTAAGATAGGTGAGAACAAACCTGTGCTAAAAAGTATATTTATCACATTTATCTATTATGAACACCATAGTCTTACTTTATGAACTTCCTATAGTTATGATTGTCATAAGTTTGGCCGATTGCAAATCGGAATGCTAACGTTTTCGTAGATTTACCAAATTTGTTTACACTATGTAAGGCAATAAGTATCGCAAATATTTTTGTGGGGGTCACGCCGGCTCAGAGAGCGGACATGGGATTCCTGTCCCGTTTACAAGCCGTACTAGTATAATAGAACTTATATTATTATTATTATTATTATTATTATTATTATTATTATTATTATTATTATTATTATTATATTACTCTTACTACCAATGAGAGACGCATTCCGACATAAACTTACAGGAATGCGGAATAACGTAAAAATGTAATGTGGCGGGAGATCACGGGTTATTCTGTACCGTGCAATTTCTTCGGTGGTGTCGAGAGGATGTATAGAGTAAGAGAGAGATAGGATGAGGAGAAACACATTCAGGTGCGCGCGCATTCACTCGATAGAATCTCTATACTCTATACATGTTTGAGATTATAACCGGTATTGTCTGGTTTGTGATTAACGTGAATCTAGTCACTTCAATTCCTAGCAAGTTGGCCACCCTTCAGGAATTATATGACTAGTATAGGAAGTTACTGACAACCAATATGTAGGGATAAGAATGATCAAAGTAAGAGTATAATGCAAAACCGAACCTTATCCGAGGCATTTCATATGCACCTAACTAAACATAGCTCGTCATGATAAGTACGGCAAACATTTTGTTATTTATTTATTTATATTTTAAAACCTCCCACCCACGTCAAATTTGCATAGATATTATAAACGGAATATGTTCAAATATATTCAAGCGTCCGATAGCGGACTCGTGCTGGTGTTCATTGTTTTTTTTTTTCGGCTGTACAATACCACACTGAAAAACACTAATAGACACAGTAAAAGTTCATAATTAAAGAACTCTATAAGCGGTTACATTGAAAAAAGTATTTTAATTTTGTAAAATAGGTAGTTTAACCTACGGTGACGTTTTCGCGCGAGTTATTTCCTATGGAATGCACTCAATCAACCTATTTCCGGCGATAGTGCTTCTCACCACAGCTACGTTACTAAGTGTATATGGAACCAAAACATCCGTTGATAACGTATCATTCATATTTAAATCGCAAGTTACATCATAGTGACGCTGTTGAAGTAAAATTAAGTTCTCTACTTATCGAGCAACTGCAAGGAAGGAAATGTATGCTTCCTAGTTTATTCATTGCCCACTGTATACTTGTAATTCCTGTTTCTCGCCCTGCCTACGTAAGTTTAAAAAGTTTAAACTGCACTCTTGTTTGAGTTTCTTCAGAACTCAACTAAAAAAGAGAAAATTGGAATCGTTACACAATTCAGCTCTCGTACCTAAATGAAATGAAATTGTAAAAAAAAACAAAAACTGAAATACCACTATCATTTTAATAGATGGGCCCCACTTTAGGTTATTTGTATTTTTTTCATTATGAACATTACCTCTATTATTCATTTGAAAACTAACACACTAGGTGTTTACATTTGAAGATGTCTACCCGTCTTAATGAACCAGGCTCGTTGTTCTGTAACAAACAAGGTGCTCACTTTTGTGCGATAAATTTCTTTCCTCCGTTTTTCCCTAGGCGTAGAAGTATCCAATATTCCAGGATTTTTCTGGAATGGATTAATTTGGAATACGAACGTCCTACTGTACGAGGTATTAGATTGTGCAGTCGGCTTCGCATATGGTGGGATATAGGCGCCTGTTCATCATACTTGAGGCGGCTTTTGATAAAAAAAAACTTTCCCTTCTAGTAGCTCTACCTTAGTCTATGTCGCTGTCATCGCTCTCGTCACCAGAGATCGGTGTTGAGCGGGGATAGTACTTCTTAAGTCTTTCTATTGTTACTATCTGAGTCTTATTGGGATCTGATGCCAGTGCTATTTTACATGCATTACTAGCATGGATAGCCTGTAACTCATAAGGTCCTATAAATTTCTCGGCTAACTTAGGGCTAACGTTCTTTTTCGGAATATAATCTCTTAGTAAGACTAAATCTCCAACCTTTAGCTTAATAGGCTGCCTAGTTTGATCCACTCGTACCTTTGTTTTTGCCTGTGTTTTCTCCATGGCCCTCTGGGCCAATCTACGTATCAAACGAAGTTGTTTCTGGTGTTCCATAATCTTGGGAAACTTATAATGGACTGCCGTTTGATTGGGGAACCTAGCCTTTTGACCAAAAAGAATTTCAAAGGGAGAAAACTTCCTAATAGGGGAGGTGGAAATATTATAAACATAGGCACATAACCGCACATATTCTGCCCATTTTGTAGGTTGTCTAGCAGTATATTTAGCTAAAAACTGCGAGATACCTGTATTGAATTGTTCACATAAGCCATTAGTAGAAGGCTTAAATGATGCTGTGCGAACGTGCTTTATTTCAAACAGATTATTAAATTCTGCCATCAGCGATCCACAAAAATTTGAAGCTTGATCTGTTAGGATGGTCTTTGGAGGGCCATACCTGGTAATAAGCTCGTCCAATATGGCTTTAGCCACGGCAGGAGCTCTTATGTTACGTAACGGCACCAGAATTACAAAATGGCTCAAGTACTCTACCATTACCAATATGTAGGTATATCCGAGACTCTGCTGGAGAGGCCCGTAAATATCCAAACTCCATCTATGAAAAAGTTCGTCTTTAACAGGCAGAGGGTGAAGAAACCCTTGCTTCTTCTCACGAGGGATGTTTACCCTTTGACATTCTTCACAAGTGCGTATATATTCTTTGATTATCTTCCCCATGTGAGGGAAATAGTATCGTTCGTTTGCCTTGGAGTAAGTGCGGGCGAACCCGGAATGGCCTCCGCACAGAGGCGAAGAATGAACTTCTTCTAGAATGTCGGGAATGGCTTTCTTGGGTATCACTAATTTATTTTTTCCATTCATAAGTCTGTATAAGAGATCTCCCTCAAATCTGTAAGGTTTCACCGCCTTACTCCCTGGGTCAGTGTGCAGTTCGCTAATTAGTTCCGCAATCTGTGAATCCTCGCGTTGCAAGCGTTTCATATCCAATTTTGGGCTCAAGCTAAGAGTGCAAATATCCACACAATCCTCCTCTTGTCCATATTTGGAGGGCATTTCCTCTTTCAACGGGCATCTTGACAGGAAATCGGCTGTCACATTATTCCTCCCCTTGACATGTTCAATGGTGAATTGGTAGGGTTGTAAACGAATAGACCAACGCATTAGCCTGGAGTTAAGCATTTTATTGTTCCTTAAGTAACATATACCACAGGCGTCGGTCCTAACCTTAAATGGCCGATCAGCCAAATGATGGTGGAAGTGGAGAATTGTTTTTGTTATA
The DNA here is from genome assembly GCF_964235325.1 of Thermobia domestica. Classification (NCBI taxonomy): domain Eukaryota; kingdom Metazoa; phylum Arthropoda; class Insecta; order Zygentoma; family Lepismatidae; genus Thermobia; species Thermobia domestica. The sequence continues at coordinate 148,716,655 of NC_137467.1, read as the reverse complement.
GCAAGAGATTCCAGTTCAGGCGTCGAATACCGCTGTTCAGTAGGAGTTAATGACTTAGAAAAATAACCCAAAGGATGTTCCTTCTTGTCCTCCTTTACCTGCGCGATATAGCCACCAATCCCGTCTCTGCTTGCATCCGCGTAAACTATGACCTCTTGAGTCGGGTCGTAGTGTGCCAAAATGGGAGAGGTAATAAGACTTTGCTTTAGAGTGTCCCACGCCTTCTTTTCTTTTTCCCCAAACTCAAACTTAACGTTCTTTTTGGTCATCGCTGTCAATGGTTTAGCGATTTTAGAAAAATCCTTCACATAGGATCTATAGAAAGAACATAATCCTATAAAGCTTCGAACCTCTTTAACCGTAGACGGGTATGGAATTTGCTTAATAGCCTCAATTTTTGCAGTATCCACTTTAATTCCTTTGGAACTTACAATATGACCTAAGACACTAGCTTCTTCATACCCAAAGAAACACTTTTTAGGGTTGAGTTTTAGATTAGCTTCTCTTAGTCGTGATAAGATTACTCTAGTCCTCTCTAGCATTTCAGGATATGACGAGGAAGGGCAGATGAGGTCGTCGATATACACTATCAGATATTTCCATTTTATATCTGCAAAAATAACATCCATCATATTTTGAAAGAGAGCGGGCGCGGTACTAAGTCCAAAAGGTAGTCGCAAAAATGCAAACTGTCCTTGCGAGCAGGAGAAGGCTGTCTTCTCTACATCGCTAGGCCTAATTCTCATTTGGTGAAAACCTGATAGTAAATCTAATGTATTAATGTATTTAGCTCCATTTAGGAATGTCAGAATGTCGTCAATTCGCGGAATTGGCTGGGCGTGGGGCCTCAAAATTTTGTTGAAAGATCTGTAATCCGCACAGAATCTCATAGAGCCATCTTTCTTGGGAACAATCACGACCGGGCTGCTATATGGACTACGAGAGGGCCGAATGATCTTACTTTCCAGCAACTTTTTTACCTCTGCTGCTACTATTTCTCTTTGTCTAGGTGTCTCCCGATACGGAGGAGATGCCACTGGAATATCGGTAGTAACCTCCAGAGGACACATAAATTTGTCAGTAGCGGCTGTGAGGCAGGATTTATCCCAGGCCACTACGTCCTGAAATTCCATTAGTAAATCTAGTAGTTGTTTTCTCTCCTCGGGCTCTAAATCTTTGCTTACATTCAATGCCTTATCTAGCTCTTCTAATGTTTCGGGAATTTTCTGGGGAGCATCAGGTATCTCATTATCATCCTCCTCTTCTTTATTGGTAACGCGAACAACTTGATGTATATTGCAAATTTTCTCTTTTGGGGTGAGTTGGAGTAGTCTCCAGACATGGAGTCAACTTTCCTATATAGAGGCCCTTCGGTAGTGTTTTTGACCGATCTGAGGAAGCAAAGATTGTAATTATGATCTTATCAGTTTCACTCAAAACTGGTCCAGGAGGTGTAAAACAGGAATACCAATAAGGAATCCCCCGGGAGGGGGTGAATTCCCAAATGGTCACTCCCGGATGCGGAATTGGAATTTCCACATCATAATGCGCTTTTGCTGGCACCCGAACATTAGTGGGGAGGTGCACTTTATGAGATGAGGCAGTATATAGTTCGTTGAGCTCAGTACCGAATCCTAAACAATCTCTAGCAGGACCAGGATCTTTTTCTAGGGAGTCCTCAGGGAGGGTGCCTTCAACACTGAGGAGGGAGGGATTCCCATCTGTAAGTATGATTGAATTATCCTCCTTATCTTTTTGAGCAGGAGGATTTATAGCGGAAGTAGCAGAATGCTTCTCGCTAGCGTCTTCTATGGACGTTTTGGCGGGAATATTCCTCAAATTTTCTAAGTTACGTTCTTTAAATCTAGGAGGATGGGGTGTATGGTAACGTCTTCCACGTTTTCTCATAGAATGAACACTGTCAGTTTGGATGATTGAGACGCTTCTCTTGCCCGTTTCTATTTGAAAGGGTTTTTGTTCTGCTATAATCGACCGAAACGGGATGTGTGAATTTATATTCGTGGTATGACATTGTCTACTGTGTTTGGGGTTCGATGCCCTATGTGCATCTGACTTTCTTGATAAAGGAAGGCTGTTATTGGGTGCGTAGGATACTAGCCTATGATTTTGCTTTCCTCGTGAAAATCGCTCTACATGGGTCAAGTCTAAGGTACTGATCGTACGCCTATGAAAACCTCTGTAACTCTTGGGGATCTCGAACCACAGGTCTCCAGCATGATTTCCATCCTTATCAGCCAACGATAGGTACCGCGAATGTATTGAAAGACAATAACGGTGGAGGAAATCTGCTCCTAAGATTACGTCATAAGCGCAATCTTTAGCACTAACTATAGCCATATCCATATACTTCCTAGAGGTTGTTTTCAAGAGGTCTCGAAGATAGAATGACAATCGCACCACTGGAAGAAAATCAGAGGGTTTACTTCCCACTCCCCTTATTTTCACATAACCTTTCAATCGGTCAGCGATCGGGAATCGATATGAGAGATATCTATCGCTGATAAGACTTATCTCAGCCCCAGAATCAATAAGACCGGAAGTCCAGGTGGAGCCAACCTTAATCTTCACGGTACACAATCGTCCTCCTCCCATCCCTATGCCAAAATTATTAGAGTAACTAAGGCGATAGGGTTTTGGTTCCTCCCCCGCTTCTATTGGATCCGTGCAGCAAATTCCAACACTAACAAAATCTGGGTCTTCCGGGGTGTTAAGTGAGCTAGCAATCGTACTACGGTAAATCGACTCGGGCATGTTACGCTGCAATAACATTCTCCTTGCTGCTTCAAATCGTTTCAGAGCTTCCAACCAGCTTTCCAAATCATTTTCTTCCTCAATAGTCGATAAACAATAATATAAGGCTTCAGGGAGCAATCCCATTCGCATCCTACTTAATAACTCTGTGTCCTCTATTCTTCCATTGAGTAGTTTCAGGTCTCGCTGTAAGGCGTATACGTATGCCATACTATCTTCATTGACCTGCTGCCTTCTGCATGCTAAGTCAAATTCCAATCGAGCTCGGAGCTCAATCGATGGTAGTGCTTGGCACAAATGAGCAGCCAATTCCTGGTATCCAAGGCCTGCCAGCTGTGACTATTCCACCTGATAGAAATCTTGCGCAGAACCTTTTAAACAGGCAGGTAAATAACATGCTTTGTCGAAATCCGTCCAATCATAAATGCGTCCCACTGTATCAAATTCTTCCAAAAAACGTTCCACCGATTCGTTTCTACCGCCACTGAAAGTTGGTATGTTTACGTTCGGGTATACACGGAGCGGGACTAAAAAAGATTCATTCTTAGAGAGATCTATATCTCCTTGTGGAGGGGGAGAAGTTTGATAGTCCGATTTTCTAAGAGTTTGCTCCGGTCCTGAGTTTGAGACTGAGTAGTGGATAAACGTGGGGCTTCGTTTCAGATCCCTATCTCCTTTATTTCCAGTACTTCCATCTTTCTCTCTCATATGCGGTTTCATACCCTTCGATTCCTTTGTCAAGCTGTTTTCTTGAGACGAGAATTCCTTTTTAAAATTGCAAGGTCTTAAGTTGGTACCTAGGACAGAGGCAAGTTCATTCTTTACTTCCTCCTTAATTGCAACTAAATCCTTCCTGTCTAGATTCTTATATCTACAATCTAATTTTTCTTCTTGTGAGGATCGGGTTCGATTCTCAGGCTGTTCTTCGTTAAGTACTAAATGTGCCTGACTTCCTCGTTCGGTGCTTGACTTGGTGCTATAATCTTCTTCGATGTTGTGGGGGGCTTTCCCACTCCAATTTCGCAGGCTGTGTCGGCTTAATGCGGACGTATTCTCAGCAACTTCGCCTGAGTGGGAAACTACAGAGGGAGGGATAGAACTAGTTCCCGATCTCCCTGGTCCTTTAAATCGCCCATACTTCTGCATCTCCTTAGTAGCAGGGGATTCCGATTCGCTTTCTTCTGCGCTGTTTTCTTCCGCCGATGTTGGGCTATAGTTGTCTACATACGAAGTTTCGTTAAAGTCCGAAGTGCGTTCTTGAGCGGAGGTAGGCAATGACTTATGTTCTGTCACCACTTCTTGCAGGAATTGCACTGATTCTCCAAACTCAGCGTACTCGAAAATCCGCTCGATGTTTCGATTTATTGCTTCTTCGGTCCAACGCTGGTTATCTCCTTCATTTTCTTCTCTGTTTTCATCCTCCTGTTCTTCCTCCTTTGTTTCTTCTTCTTCTTCCTCAGGGATGCTAGGTAGCGTCGGTGATCTGGAAGGGGATCGTCTGGTTGCTTCTAAAGTGGTCCCCTCTTTGATCCTGCGCGGGGTTGATGCGACAGCGGTCTTCCAGTCTGAAGGGCTAATTGTTCCCTCCGGACTCTTGGCCAGGGGTGGCCTGGAGTCTTCAAATTCCGTGGTGTTACTTATTGAGTGTTTGTAGAAGTCATCAGAACTTAAGCGACCCTCGGCTAACAGGTGTAGTTCATATTCCAGCGCTTCCCTACGCATAGCTTCCTCGTCTCTCTCATCTTCTTCATCGGTCCACGAATGGGACTGCGATAACGCTTCTGGTATACTAATTAAATTATCTACCCCTTCGAGCTGTACAATTTTATCCTCTAACGGAAGTCGATGATTAAACATGGAAGGTACAGTCTGTGTTGTCTTAGACGATATCACCTTCAAATCAGGACCTGTCTGAATTCTAATTATTTTTGGAAATCTATAATCTGTCTGAATGCTAATATTTTCTGTATTCGTAACTGGATCTGTTTGAATTCCTATATCAAATTTGTCCAATATAGCGTCCGATGGCAATAGTACATCGGATAGGTCCGCATGGTCGGTCTGGAAAATAATACCAAGTTTTTCACAACCGACCTCACTTCTTCTAATCACGGTAGTTTGAACCTTTTTATTCGCCATATTCCGCACTAAAGGTCTTACCAGCTTGAGTACTAAAAGGGAGAGATTCGTCCTCATCGATTCCTTAAGAGATGCAATTTTTGCTTCATCTATTCTTATGTCTGTCTGAGGGCTTACAATTTCTTTGGATTTACTTGCTAATTCTACTTCGAAGGACTGAAGTTGGAACTCCGACTGCTCTGCCGCAGGCGGTGTGATTGCTTCAGATACTTCGAATTTTACAGGAAGATAAATTGCAATTGGGCTAACATGCCCAGTCGTTAAGTCATCTTCCCTAGTAGGTTGGGCTGCCGAATCATTGATGTATGATTCTGGCATAATCCCCGGTTCTAACGATACTGACCCTTTCATCATTTCGCCAATGATATCAGATTCTACTTCGATGGTAGAGATCGGGTCTGAGTCCAATTCCACTGTTTTCTGTTTTAGGGCTTTTTCGAATTCTTCCTGTAAATTCAGGGAATTTCGATAAGATCTACTATTTCCTCCATGAGGAGTTTCTTCAAGTCCCTCGATATTAAACATTTTTCCAGGTAAGGGATTTGGTTTCTCGGGCCGTCTGTCTGCGTCCAGTTCTGGGTTCGACGCTGAGCACAGGGGGCTGGATGCTGCCAACGGGGTATCTTCACAACCTGTCCGTGGTGCGTCCTGCACTGTGGAACTAGAGTTCGAAACCGGCGTAGGTGGGTCTAAGTACTGTGTTCGATTCCAGGAATCAGATATCTCTCTCGAATCAGTCTCCTCCCAGCGACCAAATTCTGGACGTCTTGTTCCTAACGCCTTCCTCTTATCACAATGAATGCAGTACACATTTCCAAATCGGTCCTGTATAATGCAATGCTTTCCATCGGGAAAAGGTGAGTATGGGCATTGTCGAAAGCCCAATTCCCGGAGAACTTGTTTAAACTTTTTACTAAAACTCATATTGTATTATATGAATGTTGCATATTCGTATCCGCTACTTGTTATAGTAACCTATTTAAAACAATGAATTATATATTGCTATTATCTGTTACCACTTCCTTCCTTTCTACATTTCCGATAGACCTGACTTTCTTATTGTTAAACAAAATAAAAGTAACTCGTGTATACGTATTAGAGTTTATTTAAAAGGTTGAAAAGAAACGTTAAGATATTCGATTTTTATTACCAGGCGGAGATTGTTGATTTTTGCAATTCTCAGATGATTGGGTGTAGTCCGGTATTCAAAAAGTGACAAGGGACAATGTCCGAACGGAAATCAAAGTTTTATTTCTATAAAATTACTCCTTAACTTAGATATATTATTATCTTTTGCATTGCCAAGGGAAAACTTCCGCTCGCGCAAAACAAATGTTTAGCTACACCACTGAATAGTCATTAAATATCAACATCACTCTAAAAGAAAAATACTAAACCTAAAACATAAACATAATACAAAATGAAAAAATATATATATAATTACTTTACCTACAACAATAGTTTGGCAAAGAAAAATCCAGTGTATGAAGGGAGGGATTGGAGATAAAGCGTCAAGACAGTGAAAATGTTACCCGGAAAAGCCTCCACCAAAGTTATTACGATATATATATATTTGTGTGTGTGTGTGTACACACTGCATTTTACACTAAAATCTGAGGGAGTTGGCAAGGGTCAAGTGGCGACCCTAATTTAGTTACTACGTAAGTATGCAGAACACTAGTTTTGTGGTTCCTAGAAGGATCCTGAAAAAGAAACATACTTTACCAAATATGGGTATTAGATTCAAATGAGGCCATTATCGAGGTTGGTCCCAGACTGTTCCTCTAGGCGAATCTTCCTTAAGCAAGTCTTACGTTGTTGAGAATGCACACAGAGTAGGTGTCGGAAGAGTAAGATTGAAGAAGAGTGAGACTCATAGAGAAGGTTCGATTCCAGTAAACCTTTCGTTCACAGTCGCGTCTCACACTCTAGTTTAGTACTTGCTTAAGCAACTCCCAGTATCATGTCCCTTGGATAAGATAATGAGTAGTCAGCTATCTAAACAGCCTCGAGAAAACCTTCTGTCATCAGCGGCAAGTTCACAGGATACTTATAAAGAAAACGGGGACGTTAGCTATATTTCACTAACGGGATCGAGTAGCATAGTATGTCTATCAACTAATCCTCCAAACAGCTGTTAGTGGTCATTAACTCTTAGAACAGTAATCCATAAGATAAATGAAGTAATCCTTTTAAGCTAGTAAATTTATTACAAGATAGCTAAAATAATTTATACAATAGAATTACAAAGTAAGAATTCCGAAGTAACTAGCATTTCTTCAAGATTTACAAGAGTTCTATTCAGTATTATATTTTAACCATTTATGTAGTTTATTTTCATAATATTAAACATCAAATTGAATACCCTTTATGTCATTGGCTATCTCACGACTGTATGGTAGTCTACCTACGTCCGAAAAGGAAAGTGTGGCAAAAATAATTTACTAAGCTAGAGTTAATGATCTGAATGACGGAAAGTTGTTAAAGTCCAAAGTTTCAGCCTCCCAACCTTCATATCTGCAATTTCCTTGCCGTTTAGTAGAAAGCAAAAGAATTATTTCTTACATACCTGGAGTAACTTCTACACGAAGTGTTGACTGACACTCCGCGCGTAGACGTTGAACCAAGACCCGCACAAGTGAACACAACACAATACTAGCCCTAAAAATCACCCCCAGAATTTTCGTTTTTAATTTTTATATGCGCCGTCTGACGTAAGATCACCCACTCACCAACTGAGTCGGCAGAAGCCGTTCTTATTTTTTGGTTTTGAGATAAAGCTGCACAATTTTATCAAACACTGTCATTCCCTTCCTTTGGAAAAATAACGCAACCCAAGACTTCTAGGATGTGCAGGGACACTGACGAATTTAGAATAATTCTGAGCGTCACACTTCAGGAGAACTCAATTCCGTAATTTTCTTAATTGCGTAGAATAGAGATCTCAGAAACGCTCTGACTTTTGTTCGTCACGTACTTCACGGAATTGTTTGCTCATAATTTGATACGTGTTTATCATCGGCTACTTATTTACGTCAATCCTTTTATCGTGGCTTGCTCTGTTACCTTTTCCAAAGGTGTGGGAGAATTAAAAAGGCAATAAAAATAACAATCACGTTGGCATGGTGCCTACAAGAACCAAATTTCAATAACGATCCTCTACCGACTTTCCTCAAGAGTAGGGTCACTTCATGTCAGTAGTGGCCGAATAAATCAGTGGCGGCTTCCCCTAGTTTCAAGACCAGGCTAATGTTACACCGTAACAATATATATATATATATATATATATATATATATATATATATATATATATATATATATATTTCAATTGCACCTCCTCAGTGTTTGAGATATCCATCTATCTATCCAGTGGCGGCGATTGGACGTAAAAAGTGGGGGGGCAAGAATGATATGAATATTTGTATATCAATGTTAATATACAAATTTCCCTGGTTGAAACTATATACATTAATAGGCCATTTCAGAAAAGTGGGGGGGCAACTGCCCCCCTTTGCCCCCCCTAATCGCCGCCCATGTATCTATCTATTTAAATAGATAGATAGATAGATATTTCAAACACTGAGGAGATGCAATTGTAGAATTAAGTGCGCAGTTGGCCCGTTTCGAAGCTTCAAATTACTACCATAAGGCTAGATTTCAGGTATGAATTTTGCAGTTTATTTCAGAGATAAAATTTTACAATTTAATTAACATTCTTATTGTTCAACACTAAGAAATTATGGAAAAATAATTATCATATTCTTTTTTAAAGAAAAGAAGCATATTAAAGGACGTCTATTTATTAATAGTATTATTTCTGTCCCATAGATGGCAGAATGTTAGCTTTGGAATAGAATTTTCGAATCTGTAATTTTTTTTACAACTAAAGATTTATTAACTTATCGTAACCGATTTTGTTTAATAGACTACGTATAAAAAAATGAACAAAAATGTTAATTCATGAGAGTTGTCAACATGTTAGAAATGTATTTTAAAACAGCCGGTGTCCTAACGGGAGATTGAAGATACTAGTTGCCAGGACATGTCATCGCGTACACGAACTTTGTTTGAAACAGTTCACCCAGCTTAATTTTACAACTTTTTGTAGGAGCAAAAATAGGTAATATATGCCTTTGCTCTGTAAGTAATGTTAACATGCCTTGTTTCTAGGGAAACGATAGTATTAAATAAGTAATATTTCCATTGCAGTGAATCACTTCTTAAACATATACGATGATTTTTAATAATCGAAATTTGCTATTGATTTACAGCCTGCTACTAGTGTGCTCAAAACAATGACCGCAATGTTTGTTACACGTAATGTGTTGGTTCAGGGAAAACTGTGCCGCTCAATAGGGAAATGGCTTACACAAAGATACGATGCGTGTTTTTCAAGTGTGCACGAAGTTGTTAATACACCAAAGAATAAAAAAGTACCAGTATTTAAGTTTTTTTGTAAAAAGGGAACTATTTCTAATATATATTAACTTATTTATTTATTTATTTATTTATTTATTCGTCTATTGATTTATTACCAGTTATTGAGTATAGTTGAACATTTAGCGATAAAATTGTAGTGTACTAATTTACAACATGATACAGCTAAGCTTTTAACATATATTAATACTTTGTAATAAAGTCAATGCAGTGATTCAACTCAGTGGTTCTCAACCTAATCCCTATCACGACCCCATTTTATCACATCCTCTTGTCAGCGACCCCCCCCCCTTTAATTTCTGGTTTGAATAAACTTGTGGATTTCAAACATACCTAATGCGGAGATTTCAAGATATTCATCTATTTTTATATTCGTATAATCCATTTCCTGTATATAGTGGATACAGTAACTTCTATAAAAGCGAATGGATTAAAACAAAATTTGGTCAGTTCATTCCTATTACAAATATCGAATCCGATTAGTCATATTGTTTCCAAATGGAGGCTATTTGACAATTTTAAACTTCATAACCATCTTAATTTTGTGCTATAAGATAAAAAACTGTTGAAAATGTTCAGTAGACTTTTACTGTTTTGTTTTTGTTCTTACCAGTATGTATATAAATAAAAATACGCCTATCAAAATAATATTAAAAATATTTTTCGGTATTTGAAGCTTATCTTCACTACCCGCATGAAACCATTTCGCGATCCCCAAGTTGAGAAACCCTGATTTAACTAAACTCTTTAGGGGTCGTCCACATATTGCGTAACGCGGCAAAGGGCGGAGGAGGAATTTACGTTTACGTTACGTAACGCATATTTTTTACTTTGCTGTAATTTTTATTTTTATTTTCAGTTTTCTATGCAGTCTTTTAGACAAGTACTTTATTTATTTCTTTTCTTTTTATATAAATAAATAAATATTTGCATTGTTGTGGGAAATTCCGAGCTATAGCCTATATAAATTGAATCATGTAGAAGGGATTGGAAGATGCTATTAGATACCAGCATGACTGGTGATGAACCTTGCTGGTATTACAATACAATAAAACGACGTTTTGTGGCTATCCAGCAAAGCATTTATGGCACACGCTTTTCTGAAATTAGTTGTTAGTGATTGTAACCACCGCTTGAAAATGCTCTCGCGTTCTTACTCCTATTAATATTTCTGTGAATATTATTTAAAACTTTTGATTTAAATCATTACCTACTTTATTATTGTAATAGGTTTCGCATTTGAAACAGAAGACTCTTTTCCGTGAAATATTTTCCGAAACGGAATGATCAACGATTTGCAGAACAAAATAAGATATTAAAAACTTTATTCTTCGGATATTCAACTCTTACTGATTTTATTTTTTTTTTTTTTATTTTTCGATTTGAATATTTGTGGATAAATCGAGTTTATTCGCATTCTTGCACTGATTTAAGACAATAACAATTTGAAAAGAGGTAAACTTAAGTTCAAAGAAGAGGCTCGAAAGCTTGTTCACAAACGAGATATCCTTCCTCCTTTACGTGTGCAGCCATTTCTATTCTCTGATCGACAAGGAAGAGAACTTCTTTACACCTTCGCACTGGCGAACTTCAAATGCATGAAGCATTATGCTGGATCCCAGAAAAACATATCGATGTCAGTTCTTTAGGTCCTATTTGACCTGCATATCTCGGCAGTATTTCCTCCTTGCCAATCATCGGTGATCTAAAAGCATGGGTGCTGTCTCTGGGAAAACGACAGTATGCAATTTCGAAGAATTAAGACTGGTTAATTAAATAACTTTATGAGATTAAAATATTATTACAGTAGTACTATTTAAAACACCATTTGTTGGCTAAAAAACAATGCAAATACAAGCATTGTGGAGTAAATAGTTCTACCATTAAAAATAGCTTTTTATTGTAATAACCCTTAAAATAAGCAAAATTGGTGAGAAATAAAAATCAAAAAGTGTTAGGTAACAAACGGGGGAAGGGTTTGGTCTTGTGTTACGAAGTGTGACAAGGAGGAAGGAGAATGTAAAATGGGTCGAAAATAGCGTTACGTAATATGTGGACAGACCCTTAATACAAAACTAGTGTTGCTTTCCTTAACAGCACAGCACTATCAATACCTACAGAAATTCGTACTCATGATGCTATTCTGAAAGTTATAATGTAAGCTACTCGTAAAAGCACACAAAGGCTGTTGTTATAGTAATTTTATTCAGTAGCTTTAGGTAAATGGCCATTGTTTTAAGCCTGAGTTTATACAGTAACAAATGCCTTCATGTTTGAATCTACAATATGAAATATCTATCTATCTATCTACCTATCTATCTATCTATCTATCTATCTATCTATCTATCTATATATATATATATATATATATATATATATATATATATATATATATATATATATATATATATATATATATATGGGAGATGAGGGCTAATTGCAATACTTCTCAAATTTTAAAACTCGAAAAATTATAGGCGTATACATAATTTTCGGTTTTGAACATACATCCACCAAGCTCTGTAGCTGTAGCGAGATATATTCTACTTGCATAGGAAACTTCGACACACTGCACTTTTCTCGAAAATTTAAAATTTTCAAACACTAAACTTTTGTTGCAACACATAGGAATACAAATCAAATCATGAACGTGAAATACATTTATATAATAAATGATATAAGGAACAATGTAAATATTATGTTAGACACAGATCAGCATATGCTGACATAGTAGTTAACGCCTACAGTGGAAATTGTCTTTTCTAACACAAATTAGTAAAAGGTTTTTATTCTTTAAAAAATATATTATTATTATTCTAATCTGCAGTGAATATATCATGTAGTGCCATCATCTTACACATAGGCCTATCAAACTGACTACATAATATCTTGAGGTTTAGGTAGGCTTACACCTAAAAGTTTCATAAGCTATTTGCAGATTACAAATGTAGGACAGAAAAATAATATATAGAATGAGAACAATCACTTCCGATTAATCTCAGAAACAATAATGACAAACATAAAACTGATCCTCTTTCGCACGTTTCTTAAAATGAGCCCACCCGTCACACTTCAAGCACTGTAGTCTCTGTCTTCCATTATGTTCACATGTTTTGAGACATACTCAACGTAGGTACTAAGTACTCATCATCATCCAACGAATTATCAGTACTCTTACAATGCGATGTTTTCTGTCTTGTTTCTCTTCGGACTGTCTTTCCTTCTCCTTTTCTGGGTCAGTCCTCTCTGCTTTTCATAATGCTTCTATTTAACTTTTGTTTTATTATACCAAGGCGTGTTTCGACACCTGTTGGAACTCACTCGTTACCAAACAAAGCGAAGAAAATATCTTCGACATAAAGCTCATTGTAAAAACATGGCTGTTATTATTATACAAGTAAATGTACATCTGTTTCGTTAGTAACATTATAGTTAATTTAAAAGTTACTTGTACTAGTCGCCAGTCACTTCCAAATACATTCTTTATCTTTTACTCACCTGCTCTGAAAACAAATATTCTTCTCTCTGTCAACAATTAGAAGTTTGCGAGAACCAAAACTCCACCACGCTTGTTGCTCTACAAAATGTGCATGCGTCAAGGGCAGGGCCGTTCACGTAACTGTTCGCGTTGAGAAGATATTAACATTATTAAAATATGTCCCTGTTGCAATTAACTTCCGCTTCTCCTATACATCGATGTAAAGGAACGATAGTTTGATAACAGAGTGTTAATTTTTGGTATACAAGTTCGCCATAGATTCGACAAAAAATGCGTTCAGGTAAGAGTAGGAGGGAATTTATCCTGCAGAAAATATATTCCGAAGTAAAAATAATATAAATTCTCTACCAAATTCAATAAGTTTCGCATTCAGCAAGTTAACACGATAATCATGTCTGTTAGTTCTCTTGGAATTGTCTACTACTATTATGGAAGTATTTTATACACTAACAATATGATTTCACCTTTGTTTTCTTTAGCCAATGAAAGTTAACCTTTAATTGATTATATTAGTGCATGAAATGTACATAACTGACACAATTTGGTAAGTAGTGGCTCATGTTAAAAATTTAGATACCAACTGAAGTGTTTTGAACACAAGAGTTAACATTTAAATAAAAAGCTAAACAGATATAATGACACAGTAATGATAAAAAAGAAATATTTCTAATTGGCTAATTACTAAATGAAATGAAATAAAATTCCTAATTTTATGTCACACATTTATACCCTGTAATGATAAGAGTGACGGATAACTAATGAAGGTGAATGTTTGGTGAAATAGTCATGTGGAAGGAAATAGCATAGCAGAAGAAAACTCACGAAAAAGATGTTGGTAATTATAAATTTACATGGTCTGGAGTTGAACCGTGATCTATCGAACCAGAGGTTAGAAGTCCACAACATATTCACTGTGTCCCCTTGATACTAAATGAGTACAAATGCATGTGATATTTTATGAAGAGTAATATACACAATATTCTATTCCAGTGATTAAAAAAAACCAAGGGAAACCAATGCATGTTAACGAGACTTAAACATAGGATTTTAACTCTATTTCTGCTTGATTTTCTGATTTTTTTTTCCTTGTCTACCTGACGAAATGTACAAAACAAACGCTTTCACGATCTACCCTTTGCAAGTATGCCAACATATTCCAAACTTTACTTGCAATCAGAGCTGAAGAAAGAAAAATTATAAATATGTCTGTTTGTTCACAACGCTATTTCCTGTAAGGGAGTTGAAACAAAATAAAACACGCCTTATTTAAAAAATTTAATTCCACACGATGGTTCTTCCTTGTAGCAAACTTGTTGATAACTCTATCATTGAAGATAGAGATCTTTTTGACCATTTCCTTGTCTATTGATAGTATGGCAAGTGTCGCTAACCATTCTTTTTCATTGTATTTCTTAGAATATTTTTCACTCTTTTAAAGATAGAAAAAGATCATTTAGTCTCACTTGTAGTTAGGGGCAGCGTCGTAAATATTCTCAAAAGTTTTAATACTTCAGAAAAATTGAAAGCAAGACTCGTTTATAATGTTGGAGGAAATTCACAACACCAAGAAGTTTTCTGAACTCTTCTCTGGCATAAACTCCACTAAGTTTAGTATTAAGTTTGACAGAAGCAGAGAAGTACTTTGTAGATTTATAGATTTATTCAGGAAAGGATGTAATAAGCTCATCAAAATTAAATTCCTGTATAAGCGAAGATACAGGTAAGTATTCTGTAAAATGGAAGCGCAGATTATTTGGTTTAAAACAATGTAACACATTTCTTTCGCTTGTACTACTATTGACTATGTGTTTGAAACAATTCTAATTTTGTTTCGACTTTACATTTCAGTGTCAATTAGCCCCAGAGATTCCTTCGTTTTAGTAGTGAAGGCATATAAATACGATTGAACGTTTCCTGCATCCATATGAGGACTCTATGGTTTGTTACATAGAATATGTAGGTGTATCATAACTAAGTAAAGAAAACAATAAAACAAAACAAAGAAAAGTTTTCTGGATTTAGTGTTTTTCTGGTGTCTCTTTTAATTCCAGGATTTAATTACTATCAAGACAGTACATAATATAAGTATCAAGGTATATTTATATCCCTTTGGCCTGGACTCCATTTCTAACCCATTCATTATAACTGCGTCATCATAGCTTTGATCAATAACTTTACTTTTTTCTTTCGAGATTTGATTAATCTCAGAGAATATTCATAGCTTTGGTTTAGAAAAGCACCAGAATCATTTGGCACTAACAATTTCAGCAGTACCGTGCCGTGGAAAATCAGCGTTCGGGGCGAGATTATACGACGGCGCCCCCGTACATAATGAGTGAGGTCGACAGACCAGCCGCGAAGAGCCACCATGGTTGACTCGAAGCGTAAGAAAACTTTCAAAAATAAACCCTGATTTTCTTTGATTTTGAGCAGTTTTATTACTTTTTCCCTTCCATCTTTACATATTTTTTGGTTTTCCTTCCGTTTTTTGCGCCCCCTTTCTTAAGTGCCGTTACCGTCCTCCACCCCGTAAGGGCACAGCATTGACCTTAAGACAATAACGAGTTGAAACATGTCTGCAATGTCAGTTGTCTCATCACCCATGAGACGAGTTTGGCAGCTTTAATTTCATCTATGATATTTTCACGGGTGTCTTCTACCATATATTACAATATTTCATTTTGAATTCCCTTTAAAGACTCCTTAAATGCTGACGAACTCTCAAGATAGAATCTCAATAAGGAATCTAGTTCAGTGGTCTATTTAATAAATTCGATGAACACGCCTTGATTTTTCGTAATTTCAGGCTCATCATTAATTTACAAACATATTTTTTAGAACACTGTATTTTAAACATATGATACCTAAGTATATAAGGAAAATATTCATGTAAATGCATTAGTAAACATTTAGTATAACCATGGTTATTAAAATATTAACTTTGGGGCAAAGTAAAGCGATATATCCTATAGGTGACGATACTTTGCACAACATCAAAACATTGTGTTTAATCTACGAATATAATGCTTCTATCCGATGTTTTCCCTCTAGTATTTACATACTTCCTCCCTGCACAAAACAGAACGCAGTCTAGAATAATGGTACCGGTAGCAGTACTTAGTAGTCTATGAATTACCAATATTTGTTTTTAAAAAAATGTATATTGTGTTAGTGGCATGGGAAACACATTCTGATAGTTTAGCACATGTCCCGCAAAAATGCCAACCCAGGAATAAAAATTAAAATCCCTTCAAGTAATTTCCCTTTGTTGGTCTTTATCTCCAAGAATATCATCTCAGTCGTAATCATTGGAGGATTTACGGAGTATGAGGCAATTTGAAGAATACCCACATTTCAGGGTTTCTTTTTTTTTTTTTTTAACAACCTACTATTAGTCATTTCTATGCGCATAAGCTTCAAACCTCCAAAAAGTCTATTGAGTTTGAAAAAAACGAAGCCTTTTTGAGCGAAGACCTTAAACTATTTTTCTGGATTCGCCACTGTTCGTAATTTATTTTCCAACAATAAATCCATTTCAGCATCTACCTAAATATGAAATTTACCTACAATTTGAAGGCAGAAGGTACCGGTAGTAAAAACTTCCAATTTTAGGGGTTACTTTAGACCGGTGCAAAGTAACTGCGATTAGAGGCTGAAGCCGCCTTCTCCCAGTTTTATTTTTTCTACGACTTTAAAGCGTTTCACACTTCAGTTTCAACTATTACTTCAAAGTCCCATTATACACAGTAGTGTTCTACGAAACTGACTTACTTCGGATGGAAATTCTTGCAGGTTATATTTTTGATATTTTGTCGGCCTTTACAGTGACTGCTTTCCATACGTCTAAAACAACAAACTCTCCGGGTAATTAGAACTGATGTTAGCAGCGAAGATTATAGCGAAAATACAGCTAGATGTTCTATTTTACGATGGCAGTTGAAACTTTCTCTTTAAATTTCATGGTTTTACTGACAGAGGACTGTACAACTTTTTTTCACATTTTGTGCTAAGTAACCTCTGAAAGTGCAAAGCAACTCCATCTTACGGTAGTTTAAATATAAAGATAAAATATTTCTAGGCTCTAGATGTCATTGACATTAGGTTTCATATTTTTGTCATTGACAGAATTTTTGTTTTAAAGCAGAAAGAGAAATTTCGCTATCTTGTATTCACTATAGAATCTCTTCCCTAACCTCTTCCATTACAGTTTGTTTGCTGTCTTTCGAGAAATGTGTCAAATACAGCGCTTGTTCCTCTTAATTATTCAACGCCGTGTTTCTCATATGGAAATTGAAATTTAATAAAATGTTGATGAATGTAGCGCGCATTGTGGTAGATTTTTTTATCTGTATAAAAACTCCCCACACAGTATAACTATATCATATTTACTGATAACTTCACTTAACAGTTGTTGTAGCTTTCTGAAAAATAGAATCCTTAGGAGTCTCAAGTGTGACATATTTATGAATTTTTAGTTTGCCAAGGAATAAGGGAGTTCGTTAATTCTTTTGTATAACGTTGCTATGTCATATTGTACCATTTTCTTAGATTTTCATATACTGCTACTGTTACTTAAGCTTGTGCAAATAGAATGGCAACGGAACAGGAGAATAGTATCAGTTCTAGGTTCAAAAATTCGGAATTTTCATCTTGTACAGAAACGAACCAGCTAGTTTATGATAGATGAAGTGAAATTGTGTCATTTTCATTTACTGAACTTTATAATAATGCGTGGTTATTTTTTAAATGGCAGATCTACCCTTTAACTTACAGAATTTAAAACAAAGTAAAATCTTACAGTGGACACTTTTTAAGCTGTCACCATAATTCTAAATGGTTAATTATGTATTCATCAAGTGATAAATTGTAATATTTGTCATGTTTATTTTGGTGGTGAAAAGTCATTTGAAGTGGCTCAAAATTTAATGATCATTTCCTATTTGAATAGGGAGGTATGAATAGTCTCAGAACCATTTCTTCCAAATACTGCTTAAAAGATATTCAATTACACAAGGATTGATGCTCAAGTAGATTATTAACATCTCTATGAGATATTTAAAAATAATAAATATGTAAAACCCAACAGAAAATGTCTGATTAGTGCATAAGTTCATATTTAGCAAGATCAGGGATTGGATTATGAAAGACATAGAGAGGGTAGCAGTCAATGAACAAAAGCAACTACATTGAACTGCTGGAGTTGATTGTAAGATATGATTAGAAAGATGCAAATCATTTGTTGAACAAACTACGTTTGCTAGGACTTCCAATAGATTTCAAATTGACCTAAGTAGCTTCGTAAGAGAGGAAACTTAACGAAATAAGGCATACAATTTTTCAGTTCTCCCTTTGTCGCAGTATTACTTCTGAACACCGTTAGAGGTGAGAAAATGATATCCATGATTCTTAGATGATATTGGAAACCCATCAGCCGCAGTAACCTATTGGTCGAGCGTCTGCAAAAATAAAAAAGGAGTTTTTATCGTTCCTGGAATGTCATTCAGGCTTGTAGTATGAAAAATATTTACCATAAATAAGTAGTATTAATAATAATATAATGGCCAAACAATTATTATGGGAGGGAAACTGTAAGACCCACTGTCTAGTATTACACTACTATAAAACCTCTAATTTTCTCTCTCACACCAGTCTTTTTCTAACTAAATCGAGAAGACAACATTTTACATAACTAAAAAATATAATACAAGATTAGTCCAATTAATCCTTCTTTACTGGCTTCTCCCCAAAACTTAAATGCTAGGGTTATGATTATGAATATTCTAACTACATCCGGGTACAGGGAAGTTTTATTGTAAAGAACGAAATATTATTTTGATCTTTCGTAATATTTTATTCAAAAACTAGATATGAGGCAAGACGAAAAAAATCTCTGTGATACGCAGCAAGAGTTCTCGTTTAAAATTTGGAAAACTTTACTCGTGAAGGATCGAACTCACAACCCATCACTTCCTAACGAGGCACAATTATATGCTAAAGTACGCTCGAAGTTTTAAGGGTCCTATGGCATAAGTTTCATTGCCCTCGCTAGCGGCACAGCTCCACTTAGCTATAAGTATTCAAAAAACATATAGAATCTTTCGGATATCGCGTTTCCTGGTTCGCTCTGGATTGGAACCCCTGAAGGCAATTATGGCGGTTTAATATGTTATACTATACAGCGTTTCTTAAAGAATAGATTGTAAATGACGTAAACTATATAAGAGTACACTTGCAACGAAGCGTACATTCATCTTTAAAATTATATGTGTACATATATATATAGTGGCGATCCTTAAGATTAGGTCAACATTGTGATTACTATTATTCGGGATTCTAACACCAACTTCCATCTGATTCAGTTCGGCATACATTTGGCTCGAACTCAAAATACTCTTGATAGGTGGAATCCATATATACAACCACTCGTCGACTCTATTCATATCAGCCATCTCATACATATCAGACAGTATACAAATATACGGTACACTACTTCAAGCCTCAACTAACAAAACAAAATACAGTTTTGACGTCGTCACAAATAGATCATATTATATGCATTTTATTAACTTAATTGCATTTGTTTAATTTACAGACAAACGCATGCATATATAAGTACGTATTAGATGATCACTTAGCACATCGTAAGGTGAGATGAAGTAGTTGAGGTGACCCGAAACTTATTTATTAAGACATAGCTTCCATCATATTCATATCACAAGGAATACACAGGACACTGATCAATAATAACCATTAACAGGAATATACAAACTTTCTCAAGATTTATCAATCAGTGAACTACACAAATTTAACGTTTTTCACTATGTTCAGTTCGTCGTTATATAATTAGATCTTTTTTTTCTTATCTTACAATTTTCAATCAACAACAGTATATATATATTTTTTTCTTCTCTTCTAATATGTTGGATTATAAACCTAACATCATAAATATATTTACAACAGTCGAGAAAGGACATAATTATATTGTAGTATACTATAATAATCAGATTTATATAGATATTCATAATTTTAAGGAAATAGATTAAGTAAAAAGTATAACTTTAAATGTTAAAATAATCGAAATCTCTTCTAGAATGATATAGATTTATGGCCTTTCTGAATATAAAACAACCAAGTTAAATTTTTCTTCTTATGTAAATAACTATTACGGGAGATGAAATGACACTATTTATTGAAGTGCTAAAATGTCTGTAACGGAGCGATGCCAAAATTTGGTCCGTTACAGATTTGCCGGCCCATCATAAAAAAAATTATAAAATAACGTTTTATAATTTTTTTCTAAGTTTCATTCGTTCTGAATTACATTGGGCATTAAATGGTTACGCTAGGTTCAAAGAAACTAGCAATATCTCGAATTATCATTTGTTTAAGAAAACAACAGTAATTAGTTTAAGCTGTAATTCCTAATCCCTAACCTACATTACAATTCCTAACCTACGTAAGTTAATACAATACAAGTAAGTAAAGATTTCATCATTGTGGTTTACCTTAAACAACACGTTCAACTATCCTACCATCTACTACATCTTTCTCACTAATTGACTTGACAAATTCTACGTCAATCTCTACTCATGTGTTAGACCACATTTTGTGCCGTGTCGACTTCGTGCGGAATGAGGCCGACGAGTATGGACACGACACAAGAAGAATTCAATCGAATAAAGGATAAAAACAATGTAAATTAGATTGAGCTAATCAATATTAATTGTAAGAGTCACTATTGGATATGTTAGATTTATTGGTTTTGCTTTATTGTCTTTTTTTTAAAAAAAAGAAAAAGAAAAAATGTTGGAAAGGAAGGAAGGAAGAAAAAATATTGAAACTATGTTAAAAATTTAAGTAAAGATAGTTGGTAAGAATGTTAGAGGAAAGATTGCACTCGCGTATAGTGGGCATGGTCATCGAAACCGAATCTACAAGCTAAAGTGGATCCCGTGCCTACTTTACTTGTGTTCGTATTGTTTAACCGGAAGATTGCCCTTCTGTTTCGTATTGTATTGCCGGATGATTACTTCTGTTAGTATTGTATAGCTGGAAGATTGTCAAAACGGAGTATTGGTTTGACGGGAGGATTGTTCAGTCAATGGAGTGTTGTTTCGTTTCGGAAGGGTTTCTCTTTTGAGAATTGTTCACCGTTGTTATTCCTGTTGGTGTGACGAGTGTATTTTCGACGTCCATCGATGAAATCATATTGGTGTTATGTCAGTTAAATATAACGAAGTGATCAGTGGAAAAAGGAATGTTTTATTTCTCGTTTATTCAATTCTCGCAAGCAAACTTAGTGGCAAGTCAAACGGCCTCTTTTTGTATCCAGGTTTTGTGGCTGCTAAGTAATGAAAGTGAATAGGAGAGTGAAAGTTTTCTTTAATAGTGTTTTTTATGCTTGTGAATTCATTGCACAGAGAGTTATTTGCTTTGTAAGCTTATTCTTTCTTTTCCTGTTACTTCTGTGCAGAGGAATAGTGAGTTTAAAGGGCAGTGCTGTGTGGGGTCTATTGTGCGTAGGGAAAGCCCGCTTAGATCACATTATTAGTAATTCCTATTGGGCACTAGCTGGGTAGTTGGCTTAAATACCAGAAATAATTCTTTCTTGCTTTACATTTTGGTTTGGAAACTAAGGCACAGAAAGATTATTGTAAGTAATTACTTTACATTCGAAAACTGACGTTTTTCCACCAATCTGATTTTACTCGAATATCAGAAAGCTCAGACGGAAGCCAGACTACCAAAAGAGAGCAAGCGTTATACACAGAAGGTAAATCCATACTCGAAACAAGTCGAGGTGAGTGCAATTTCTGACTTATTTAAAGTAGTTGCTGTGACTTGTTTAATTCTGTTTTTTGTGCGGTTGTTTGAGTTGAGATCCACTCCAGGTTGTATTGCTAAGGCAATTCCAACATTTTTTCACCCTTACGAAAATTTCTAGATTTTTATGCAATTTTTCATCTTTCGCGGAGTTAAGTAGAACGGGGGACAAAACTGACCTATTTTTGAAAAACCTTTATAATTCCAATATTTACAGTTTAAATTGGTTTCTTTTACAGTTTATGGTTAATATACATTGTATATGAAGAGTTCCGAGTATTTTGCCGTTAGGAAACTAGATTGCAAATATTTTTCCTCTAACATTCTCATTCCGCTTTTATTGAAAAGAGTAATGAAAGATATTAATATAGTAGTGACTGAGAATTAAGTGAAATGTTGAATAATATATGTGTAATTTAGATTTGAAGTTTCAACATTTTCATTCCATTATTCTAAAATTTGAGACTGAGAGTTCTATACAAGAAGAATTGTTGAATACAGTATAAAGCGAAATTATATAGACTTATTTTCTTGAAATTGATTATTTCAGTAATTGAAATCTTATTAGAATTCGTAAAGAAAGAGAAACAGAAGCGCGCTAATAAATTGTTAGTATTTTTGCTTATATTTATGAATTCAGATTATGAGTAACTTTGATAAAAATATTATTGAGAATCTTTGATAGTACGAGGAAATTAACGTAACTTATTCCATTTGTATTTACTTGCCTAATAGAATCTTCTATCTAGAATAATTTTGGATATTATTACTATTTAGAATTCAAGTATATTAAAGAAACTTTTTTGCTTATAGATTCACTCAGATATTTCAATAGTATTTTTTATAATAATATTTTCTTTTTTTTGTTGTATTATTTCGTTAGTGTATCTACACTATTCTAACGCAATAGTATAAATACACAACCCAAGATTGTTAATAAAATTGTTATTTAAAATTGAATTTTTGTTGTCGTCATTTATTTATTATATAATAATTTGTTTCCTAATTATTTTGAATTTACTCTGGTTTGGAAATATTGGAATGATAATTAACTTACACACGGACTGGTTGTACGATGGAGAACTAAATCTTCCGGTCGATGTCCCATCGACTAGGTGTTAATCGGATTGCATTCGGTCTGACGAATATTATTATTATTATTACTATTATTACTTTGAATGATAATAGTTGTCGGACTGGAAGCTTTCTGTGTATGCTAGTTGGAAGGGGCGTTACAAGATACGAACACTAGTCAATTATTTTTTGTTTTTTGATATATTTAGTTTAGAATATTATTGTTATTGATAATAATT
The DNA here is from genome assembly GCF_964235325.1 of Thermobia domestica. NCBI lineage: Eukaryota > Metazoa > Arthropoda > Insecta > Zygentoma > Lepismatidae > Thermobia > Thermobia domestica. Next base: position 148,693,672 of record NC_137467.1, on the reverse strand, counting down.
TATGAATAGATCTCAGTCTCTAGTAATTTCTTTGAATATTGAATTGTACTTTGAAAATAATTTTGTTGTAATTAAAGTATTTTGAAGTTGTGATTGAAATATTTTTTTCTGCAACATTATAATTCTACAAAAATTTTTTTTGAAATTTTGAATACAGAATTAAATATAGAATTAGTTTTTGAAAATTATAGTGACTCAATCAATTTAATTCAATTGAATATAATATTTTTCATTGAATTTAAGAATTTATGATAGAAATATTTCAGCCAGCCTTTACAAATTTTTGTATTTATTATTATAATTATTGGAATGTTGAACAGTTTCGATTTTCCTTCCAGCGTTTTGCTTTGGTCGTGTGGATTTCCATCTTAGTATTATTGTAGAGTAGAAAATAGTAGTATTTGTATATGTTTAGTTATAGTATATTATTCTTATATTGTTCTGTTGTTCTTTATAATTTTGTTTATTCAAATACTGATAAAATAATGGAGTCTCGACAAGACTATATTAGCATTGATATGTCGAATGCGGATTTCTTAACAGTAGATGCTACTGGTTATCCCAGTTTAGATCAAAACTCAAGTTTGGTCATATTAACATGGAACTTACTCCTCCATTAGCTAATAGCTTTAATGTAAGATCATTTAGTGTTCCTATTGATAATAATCAATCAATGATGAACTCAGTTGATCTAGATAGAGCCAGTCGTGTGGCTAATCCATCTAATAGTCATATTGAGAGAAATGATCCTAGAGTAACTTTTTTGGAACCGCCTTTAGTTAGAAACATTCCGAATACTTCTTGTAGTAGTAACTCAGGAGAACGAGGTGAAATGCAGAATAGATATCTTAATTTTGGAAACTATTATAGGAGAGTTTCTAATGTTTTGAGTTCGACTCCGAAAGTGGGTTTAAATAATCCTAGTCTCAGAATGCATGGTCATAATCCGAATTATAGAAATCAGAATAGTTCTGAAGGTATTAGGGATATTAACTTTCCTACGAATAGACAAGATAGTGTATATTCAGACCTTCATCTAGAACACAAGCTGATGACTAAATTTACCTTTCATAAATCATAAATCTCAAGAATAAACTGTCAGAAATTAAGAACATTTGTGGAAATAATAACATTCAAACTTTTGAGATGTTATTTAAAATCCAAGAAATATTAATGAATACTAGTTATTCATTTAATATGATTCTTTCAGTACTTCTCTCTAGATGTGACGGTAGTATATTGAAGGAAGTTACTTCAGCTTTAAATAATAACATTAATTGGGTTTATTTTAGGAATAATATTATGCATAGATATATTGCACCCACAGTTTTGCGTTCACTAGTAGGTGAAAAGGATTATAGAAACAGGGGTTGACAGAATTAATTAACGATTATGTTAAATCCGTCATGATATCTATGGATATTTTACAACTCGGGTTGAATGAAGGTCAACTAGTAGGTATCATCTTAAATGGAATGAATCCGAATCAACGATTTCGGATGTTGAATTATTACTGTCCAGCTAATACACAGGAATTGTTAGAAATATCAGAACAATATGTTTCGCAAAATAGAGAACGAATGGAGTATGTTAAATTGCTGAGGAGTAACAAAGGCAAAGAGAAAATGTCTTGTTCGAATATAGGTTTTTCAATAAATAAGAAAGAATATTGTAATAATAATCCGAATTCTACTTTACCTAATGTAAAATCGAATCTCATGAAGAATAATTTTAGGGTTTCGGATTCTTCAAGATTTTCTGCGAACCTTAATAGGAATCGATTTGTTCCTCCAGTTAAAGAGAGTAATAGTGTCCCATCAGAGATGAACGGATTTGTGGCAACGTTCGTCATTGGAAAAATTAATAATATTTTAACAAATATTTGTGTCGATGGGGGCTCTAGTTTTAACTTAGTGAATCGAGATCTAGTGAAAAGATGTCATGTGGAAGAACATGTTCGTAAGGTGGAAGAACGAACCATCAATGCGCCTTCTGGTCTTAACTTTGTTACGGATGAAGAGGTGACTTTGGTGATAAACTTATCCGGATTTTTTCAATCTGTGATATTTAGAATAACTGATAATCTTCCTTGCAACTGTTTATTGGGAATTCCATATCTACGTTCAACGTCTGCGTTAGTGGACTATGATGAACATTTGTTGGTTCTGTGTAATGGAAAGAAACGTGTGCGAGTTAATTATCGCAGGGATTTTGTGGAATCATTCCGAAAGGGAGTTGGATCTGGAGAACAGCCTAGTCAACGAGAAGGAACTGGTGAAAAGTTTCGAAAGAAGAACTTATCTAACAAATCTTCTGGAATATCTTCTATGTTTATTAGGGCAGATTCGTATTCAATCCGTCCTAACGAAAAGGGTGTGCAATGTGAATTCGATCTTCAACATCTGGAAAAACATTTATTAACTATAAATGCTCCTGATGCTTCGCAGCTTCTTGGGCTACGAAATTTAATTGAGGGAGAGTTATCGAGAGACAGCATTAGTGTGGACCAGCAAATTCGGAGGTTGGATACTGATCAGGGTTGTCCAGAAACCTCTTCCATGTCGCATAAGTCATTGGATAGTGATCAAGATTGACTACATCGCAGATCTTCAGTGGACTTAGCGATGGTATCGACACATGTTGGTGACATAGAAGATAAGAACAATTCCAAAGAAGATATGAAGTGTGACACCGGTTATCAGACTGTTCCGGATTTAAACCATTCAGAGGAGGATCCCAAGGTTAAGAAACATAAACCATCGAAGAAGAAGAAGAAGCCAAAGAAAAAGAAGAAGAAGACAAACATTATGGATTGTGCAAATGATCAACAGATTAAGCACGATCGTAGTGTTGTGTGTGAAAAGGAAAAGAAGAACGTTGTTTTAGTTCCTACAGCGACTTCTAAAGTTAAGAACAATGATCCATCTAGTTCTTCGGAAGCTTGTGACGTGGACGTCCAGCAGTCAGAGAAATTCCACGATTTGTTAAAGAAGAATAAGAAATATATTAGGGAGGAAATTAATCGTGATTCAGTTAATTGTTATGATCGATTCCCGCAGGTGAAAAACCCAGAAAACATACAGGTGAAAAACTCTAATCGAGAATCGTGGAGTTTTCGGAATCCTGATATAGATTCTTTCATGGGTTCGATAAGAGATCAATACTCTGACGTTATTACGAATAGAATCGGATGTATTAAGGGTTGTATAGGCAAATTATATCTGGCCAAAAACAAACCTTTTAAGCAAAATCCATTCCCTGTGCCTACGAATAAAGAAAAAAATTTGATGCTCAGATTTCAGAATTAGTTAGGCAGGGTATATTAATTGAAGTTGACCATTCGAACTACGCCAGTAGTTGTTTTTTAGTTAAGAATAAAGACAATAGTTATCGTATTGTAGGGAATTTTGTCAAAGCAAATGAGCTTATTGTAAATGATCCTTTCCCGTCTCCAAACATAGAGGAATGTTTAGCTGGCCTATCAGGCAAGCAATTCTATTTAAAGATTGATCTTAAGAAAGCCTATTTTCAAATTTTACTAGATTCTAGCTCACGTGACATCACTACAATTATTACGACAAAGGGTCTTTTTCAATTTACGAGAGTCCCAGTAGGTATTAAAACTGGTAGGAACATTCTTAACCGAGTGATGCATAAAATACTTGGAGATTTGGAAGGAGAAGGAGTACGATCTTATTTTGATGATGTTCTCATATTTTCAGATACGATTGAACAACATAAAAATACTATTATAAAGGTATTCGAAAGATTTCGAGAATATAACGTTACTATATCTCCGGATAAATGTTTGTTCTTTCAGACTACGATAAATTATCTAGGTTATATTATTACCGGAGATCAGATGGAAATCGACCCGGCTAGGGTTTCAGCAATTAGAAATATACCACCTCCACGGAATAGGAGAGGTCTTATGAAGATCTTGGGGCTTTTCAGTTATTACGCGAAATTCGCTCCTGAGTTCCAGGAACTGATGGGACCTCTCAGCGAATTGAAATCTCCGAAGAATAAATTTGTCTGGAGTCCAGAACACCAAAGGATTCTAGACAAATTAAAAGACATATTGGTGGATAATATTGTATTAAAGACCCCAGATCTAAATAAACGATTTGTATTAAATGTGGACGGATCAGGAAAAAGTATAGCTGCTTGTTTGTCTCAGGAGAACAATAACGGGGATCTTCAACCTGTTTGTTTCTTCAGTAAAAAATTATCAGAAGCAGACAAACATAGAAGCATATACGAGATAGAGTTTATAAGCCTAGTAAAAGCTATGTCCCGATTTAAACACTATTTGGTTAAAGAATTTGATGTCCTGACGGATAACAAGGCCCTGACTTGGATATTAAGCAACTCAAAGCGTCTGTTAAAGTATGGCCCTCTTGTTGAGACGTTATGTCAGTTTTCATTTAAGATAAAACACGTTAGATCTGCAGATAACGTGATAGCTGACATTCTCACAAGAGTTTACGATCCATTTGAGTTCAGTTTAGTAGACGGACCTTTGGGCTTAGCGGCTTTTGATAGCAACTTAAGGTTAGCTTATAGATGGAAGTTGCCTCTGATTCAGGAACCAATAGAAGATCTTCAAAGAGAAGACCCAGAATCGAAAGCGATAATTGAGAGATTAGAAAATGGCGACATCATTCCTGGTTTTGTTTTAAACAAAAGAATACTTATGAAGAAAACTAATTCAGTCCATAACCCTTTTAAGATTTTCATCCCTAAGGCTCTACGTAGAGTTCTGATAGAGTACTATCATGATGATAAGCTTGTAGGAGGACATGCTGGTACCTATCGGACTCTGAAAAAGCTAATGAAAAGATTTACGCGGGGAAATATGAAAGAGGAAATGGCTGAAGATGTAAGATGTTGTCATAGGTGTCAGCCTTCAAAGGAAGAGAATGAAAGAAAAATGGGGTTGCTGATATCAGAATATAGTAAGAGGATTGGATCGCATTGGTACTTTAATATTATTGGTGTTTTGCGTAATTCAAAGGGGTATAGGTATATATTAATTGGGGTTGATAACGCTAGCCGATTTGTAGTGCTAGAGAAAATGAGATCCTTATCGTCAGCCTCAATAATGAACAAAATGTCTGATATCTTCAGTCGTTTAGGATATCGAGAAGCTATTTCCATCGATAACGCTTCTGTGTTTATTTTTGAGTTCTTTAAGAAATTCTTGTTCGGACTGGGGATAAAGCATATTACCTTAAGCCCATACCACCCTGAAGCAAACGCTGCGGAGCACTTTATCAAAACGCTCAAAGCCTCCACTAGAGCTTATTTTGCAAACAAGCAACATCTTTGGTCGTCTCTAATTCCAGACTTACAGTATACGCTAAATATTAGCGAGCATTCCGGTCGTAAGATGTGCCCTATCGAAATATATTTAGAACGTCCTACTTACACCCTACTAGAAAATCGACGGGACATCCCAGAAGCAGATATTGCCGGAAAATCAACTAAAGCTTTATGGATGGATGCCATAAAGAATATGGAAAAAAGCTGGATTAGAAAAAAACGATTTATGCTGCAAAGAAGAAGAGAAGTAGCGTTCCAGGTAGGCGACAGAGTACTAATTCGAGCGCATGTGAAATCTTCCTTAAAAGATAAAGTTGCTAAATCACTCAGTGATAAATAGAATGGACCATTTATAGTCAGGAGATTCTTAACACCAAATACTGTCCTAATTTCGGACGAGAAAGATAATCCTGATTCGTATAATCGGAGTCACGTCTCCGAGATTAAGATTTATCGAGTCCAGAGGAATTGAAATAGTAAAATGAAAAGCTGGAAGCGAAAATTTGAAAATAATGGTAAAATAAATTGTAAAATGGTAAAAATGTATATAATGAAATGTCAAATAAAAGCTACTACTAAATTGTAAATAATTGTTCATATATTTTAATCACGGCCGTGATTTTCGAAATTTTTGTATGTAATGAATTGTGAAAATAATAGATTTTATCCTTTGTATATAATATAATCAAGTAGTTAGACTTACTTATTTGTTGTTTAGATCTATGAAATATTTAATTGTATTTTGTGTATTAATGGAACTTTTCTATATTTAGTGATACCATGATTATCAAAAATTCTGCAGCAAAATTTTTTTTGTAAAGGGCTGGTGAATGTGCCATGTCGACTTCGTGCGGAATGAGGCCGACGAGTATGGACACGACACAAGAAGAATTCAATTGAATAAAGGATAAAAACAATATAAATTAGATTGAGCTAATCAATATTAATTGTAAGAGTCACTATTGGATATGTTAGATTTATTGGTTTTGCTTTATTATGTCTACTTTTTAAAAAAAGAAAAAGAAAAAATGTTGGTAAGGAAGGAAGGAAGAAAAAATATTGAAACTATGTTAAAAATTTAAGTAAAGATAGTTGGTAAGAATGTTAGAGGAAATTGCAGACGCGAATAGTGGGCGTGGTCATCGAAACCGAATCTACAAGCTAAAGTGGGTCCCGTGCCTACTTTACTTGTGTTCGTATTGTTTAACCGGAAGATTGCCCTTCTGTTTCGTATTGTATTGCCGGATGATTACTTCTGTTAGTATTGTATAGCTCGAAGATTGTCAAAACGGAGTATTGGTTTGACGGGAGGATTGTTCAGTCAATGGAGTGTTGTTTCGTTTCGGAAGGGTTTCTCTTTTGAGAATTGTTCACCGTTGTTATTCTTGTTGGTGTGACGAGTGTATTTTCGACGTCCATCGATGAAATCATATTGGTGTTATGTCAGTTAAATATAACGAAGTGATCAGTGGAAAAAGGAATGTTTTATTCCTCGTTTATTCAATTCTCGCAAACAAACTTAGTGGCAAGTCAAACGGGCTCTTTTTGTATCCAGGTTTTGTGGCTGCTAAGTAATGAAAGTGAATAGGAGAGTGAAAGTTTTCTTTAATAGTGTTTTTTATACTGGTGAATTAATTGCACAGAGAGTTATTTGCTTTGTAAGCTTATTCTTTCTTTTTTTGTTACCTCTGTGCAGAGGAATAGTGAGTTTAAAGGGCAGTGCTGTGTGGGGTCTATTGTGCCTAGTGAAAGCCCGCTCAGATCACATTAGTAATTCCTATTGGGCACTAGCTGGTGTAGTTGGCTTAAATACCAGAAATAATTCTTTCTTGCTTTACATTTAGGTTTGGAAACTAAGGCACAGAAAGATTATTGTAAGGAATTACTTTACAATCGAAAACTGACGTTTTTCCACCAATCTGATTTTACTCGAATATCAGAAAGCTCAGACGGAAGCCAGACTACCAAAAGAGAGCAAGCGTTATACACAGAAGGTAAATCCATACTCGAAACAAGTCGAGGTGAGTGCAATTTCTGACTTATTTAAAGTAGTTGCTGTGACTTGTTTAATTCTGTTTTTTGTGCGGTTGTTTGAGTTGAGATCCACTCCAGGTTGTATTGCTAAGGCAATTCCAACATTTTTTCACCCTTACGAAAATTTCTAGATTTTTATGCAATTTTTCATCTTTCGCGGAGTTAAGTAGAACGGGGGACAAAACTGACCAATTTTTGAAAAACCTTTATAATTCCAATATTTACAGTTTAAATTGGTTTCTTTTACAGTTTATGGTTAATATACATTGTATATGAAGAGTTCCGAGTATTTTGCCGTTAGGAAACTAGATTGCAAATATTTTTCCTCTAACATTCTCTTTCCACTTTTATTGAAAAGAGTAATGAAAGATATTAATATAGTAGTGACTGAGAATTAAGTGAAATGTTGAATAATATATGTGTAATTTAGATTTGAAGTTTCAACATTTTCATTCCATTATTCTAAAATTTGAGACTGAGAGTTCTATACAAGAAGAATTGTTGAATACAGTATAAAGCGAAATTATATAGACTTATTTTCTTGAAATTGATTATTTCATAATTGAAATCTTATTAGAATTCGTAAAGAAAGAGAAACATAGAAGCGCGCTAATAAATTGTTAGTATTTTTGCTTATCTTTATGAATTCAAATTATGAGTAACTTTGATAAAAATATTATTGAGAATCTTTGATAGTACGAGGAAATTAACGTAACTTATTCCATTTGTATTTACTTGCCTAATAGAATCTTCTATCTAGAATAATTTTGGATATTATTACTATTTAGAATTCAAGTATATTAAAGAAACTTTTTTGCTTATAGATTCACTCAGATATTTCAATAGTATTTTTTATAATAATATTTTCTTTTTTGTTGTATTATTTCGTTAGTGTATCTACACTATTCTAACGCAATAGTATAAATACACAACCCAAGATTGTTAATAAAATTGTTATTTAAAATTGAATTTTTGTTGTCGTCATTTATTTATTATATAATTATTTGTTTCCTAATTATTTTGAATTTACTGTGGTTTGGAAATATTGGAATGATAATTAACTTTCACACTGACTGGTTGTACGATGGAGAACTAAATCTTCCGGTCCATATCCCATCGACTAGGTGTTAATCGGATTGCATTCGGTCTGACGATTATTATTATTATTATTATTATTATTATTATTATTATTATTATTATTATTACTTTGAATGATAATAGTTGTCGGACTGGAAGCTTTCTGTGTATACTAGGTGGAAGGGGCGTTAGAATTGATGTCATATTCTACTTGACTAGATATAATAGAATTTACAATTAGCTTCATCTACGAAGTTCGTACCGTTATTTACATAATTACATCTTGAATAGACGAGTTATCTACATACTATATTAACACTATTTACAAAATTTTACAGTAGTAGAAAATGGATCGATTTGGAACAACCTGGAACAGACCTGGAACAGACCTGGAAGAGCATAGAACAACCCAGGAGCCCCTGGGAAATTGAGCACCTTACAGCGTGAACCCACGGTCTTTTACGACCTCCATTTTAGGGGTGAAATTGTTCCCTTTTATAAGCACTTTTTAGGGGGTGTACTCGTTCACTTTTATGAGCATATTTTTAGGGGTGAACTCGTTCCCTTTTATGAGCATATTTTTCAACCCCTACGAACACATAGCAGAACATCATAACAGAAGGTCAGATAACAGATAAGAATATGAAACAAAGAAGGGGTGTATTCATTCTCTTTTATGAGCATATTTTCCAACCCCTATGAACAAGGGTATACTCGTTCTCTTTTATAAGCATATTTTCCCACCCCTATTGTAACATAGCAGAACTAGTAGAAGAGTATGACTTATTTTCCAACCTTAGTTGAAGATAGCAGAGAATAAATAATATTCAACCCCTATTGGAACATAGCAGAGCAAAAGTGTACTCGTTTCCAACCACTATTTTAACATAGTAGAAATTACATAAGACTACGGGGGTGTATTCCACCACTACTTGAACATAATAAACATAGGAGAGAATAGGGGTGTATTCGTTTTGGATTCCACCCTATTTGAACTTCATTACCTTTTACGAGCATATTTTAGGGGTGTACTCCTTTTAATGTAACATAGCAGTGGGCCTATTTTTGCACTTTCAACCCCTTAGCATAAGACTATGTAACATAGCATAACTAGTAAAAGAGTATGATAAAATAGCGCATCAGACAGAGACTATGAAACATAGAAGGGGTGAACTCGTTCTCTTTTATGAGCATATTTTCCAACCCCTATTTGAACATCAGACTACGTAACATAACAAGGATGTATTCATTCTCTTTTATGAGCACATTTTAGGGTGAACTCGTTCCCTTTTATGAGCATATTTTTTCAACCCTTATTTTAACATAGCAGAAATATAGCGAAGATTAAACATAGTCCATTTTAAAGGGTGAACTCGTTCCCTTTTATGAGCATATTTTTCAACCTCTATTTTAATGTAACATAGCAGTTGGCCTACTTTTCCACCCCTATTTGAACTCGTTCCCTTTTATGAGCACTTTTTCAACCCCTATTTGAACTTAGCAGAGAATGCATAAAACTACTCCAACCCCCATTTTAATTAAGACAATAATGAGGGTGTACTCGTTCCACCCCTATTTTAACATAGCACTGATTTCGTTTCCCAACCCTTAATTGAACATAGCGCATCAGTCAGAGACTACGAAACATAGTGAACTCGTTTTCATCCTCTATTTTAACATAACGAACATAGAGAATATGAAACATAACAGGGGTGAACTCGTTCTCTTTTATAACCATTTTTTTCAATCCCTATTTATAACTATAAACATAGCAGGGCTAGTAAGAGTATGGCTCATTTTTCAACCTCTATTTGAACATAGCACATAACACATAGCAGACATAAGACTACTGGTGTGTACTCGTTCTCATTTTTCAACCCCTATTTGAACATAACAGATAATACATTCGAACCCTATAGCAAAGTTTCTTTTAAGGAGTGAACTTGTTCTAACCTATATTTGAACATAGCAGATATTATTTAAAGATTGCAAAGGAATGCGAACTTCCGTGTTTTGTTATCAGTAACATAATAACTTCCGCCATATGTGGATAATTCTCATTACGTCATTCATCCGGATTTTAAAAAACATTGAGCTAGTTTTCTCTTTAGCAGACAATACGGATTTAATAGTATAACTTGTCATTCAACGATAGGATTGAAAAAAAAGGAATCCCTGAACGTGATTTGATGATATCATCTCTAGTGCGTAATATTACGTACTGCAATCAATCACAAAGGTATATGTTGATCGCTCGCGGTATCACTTGTCATTCAACGATAGGATTAAAAAAAGGGGGAATCCTCGACCGTTACTCATCTCTATTACACAATATTGCGCAATGCGATCACACAGGTATAAAAGACTGACCGAGAAGATATTTTTTTTCAGTTCCTTCTTGGTGTTTCAGGTTGTAAAGTTCAGATTTTTTTGTGTGGTTTTATTAGTGTGGTTTTTTTTACGTAAGACATCTTATAACAATAATATCATATTATAAAAACTCACTTCACAATTATTATAGTAACATTGAGTTATTTAAGAAAATGGCAACGAAAAAGGTTAAACCAAATAATATCAATTCACCAACTGACACTCTATTTAATAATAATTTGAAAAAAATCATTTTAAAATGTGATACTGTTTTAAATGAGAATAGTGGATGCTTTTTAAATAATAAAAGAAAAGACTGTTTAGATATATTAAAACAAGAACAAACTAATACGTCTTTTAAAGTAAATTTTTCTTTGGCTACAACTTTTGTAAAACCAGTAGATTTGGAAACATGTAGATTCTTTGTAAATAGTGGTAACGAAATTATTTTACGATTTCAGATGTGAATTCTATAATCGAAAAACTATTTAATAAAATGTTAGTTGAACAAGAAAACAGAGCAATTAAGAAATCAGGGTGGTCTTTATGTTCTGAACCAAACCATCACTTAGAAATTAAAATCAGTAAATATGATCCCCTGTGAGCTTCATCTTTTATAAAATTGCCTCAATGGATTTTATCTAAAAAGAATTGTTTTAAATATTCAAAATAACGATAATAGATGTTTTATGTACTGCATTCTAGCTGCTTTATATCCAGTAAAAGATAATCCACATCGTGTGAATAATTACATACAATATATTAATACTTTATTACCGTTATTTGAAAAAACGAATATAAAATTCCCTGTTGAAGTAGAACACAAGCAAATTTGAACATATGTATAATGCCGTATTTACTAAGGAACAAATTTCTATTAATATATATGGCATTAATTATGATAATGAAACAATTTTTCCGTTACGTATAAGCGAAAACACATCTGTAGATAAACGTATAGATTTACTGTATTGTGAAGAAAATTTCAATAGTCATTATTGTCTTATAGAAAATCTCAATGCGTTATTGAAAAGTCATGAAGAGAAAACTTATGTAAAATTGCCTCAATAGATTTTATCCACAAAATGTGTTATAAATATTGAAAATAACGATAATAGAAGTTTTATGTACTGCATTCTAGCTGCTTTATATCCAGTAAAACATAATTCACATCGCTTGAATAATTACATACAATATATTAATACTTTATTACCGTTATTTGAAAAAACGAATATTAAATTCCCTGTTGAAGTAGAACACATAAGCAAATTTGAACATATGTATAATTCTGTATTTACTAAGGAACAAATTTCTATTAATATATATGGCATTAATTATGATAATGAAACAATTTTCCCGTTACGTATAAGCGAAAACACATCTGTAGATAAACGTATAGATTTACTGTATTGTGAAGAAAATTGCAATAGTCATTATTGTCTTATAGAAAATCTCAATGCGTTATTGAAAAGTCATAAAGAGAAAACTTATGTAAAATTTCCTCAATGGTTTTATCCACAAAATGTGTTTTAAATATTGAAAATAACGATAATAGATGTTTTATGTATTGCATTATAGCTGCATTGTATCCCGCAAAAGATAATCCACATCGTGTGAATAATTACATACAATATATTAATACTTTATTACCGTTATTTGAAAAAACGAATATAAAATTCCCTGTTGAAGTAGCACACATAAGCAAATTTGAACACATGTATAATTCCGTATTTAGTAAGGAACAAATTTCTATTAATATATATGGCATTAATTATGATAACGAAACAATTTTTCTGTTACGTATAAGCGAAAATACAGGTGTATTTAAACATATAAATTTATTATATTTAAACTCTCATTATTGTTTAATTACAAATTTAAATGGTTTAGTTAGACATCAGTTAGGTACTCATCAAACATTTATTTGTAGATGATGTTTAGTATCTTTTTATCACAAATCAAAATTAGATGAACATGACAAATTATGTAAAGAACACACTCCAACCAAAATTAACATGCCGAAACAAGGAGATGTTTTAAAATTTTGAAATCTGAAATTGTTATTACAGAATGATGTGATAATAGTTGCAGATTTCGAAAGTTTATTAAAACCTATAAATAAACAAAGTGAATCTCATACAATACAAATTTAGCAACATATACCATGCAGTTTTGGTTATATTGTATGTTGGAGTAACAAATATATGAAATCAGATCTAGTTATTTATCGGGGAGAAAATGTATCGATGAAGTTTATGTCTGCTATGGAGAATGAATTAAGGAAAATCATAAACATATTAGATCAACAAAACCATTAATACCATTAAATAGTTCTCAGTTACAGGAGTTTAATCTATCCACTAAATGCTCTGTTTGCGATAGTAAATATACGAGTAACAATAGAAAAGTTAAACATCATAACCATTTAACTGGTGAATATATTGCCAGGGTGTGCAATAATTGCAATTTGCAAATTAAACGTCAAAGTAATTTTATCCCTGTATTCTTCCATAATTTGTCTGCCTATGATGCACATTTATTTGTGAAAGAATTAGGTTGCACACCTGGCAATATTTCTGTAATTGCTGAAAGCACTGAGAAATACATCACATTCTCTAAACATTTTAATTTTAATGGTAGACCTATCCAGTTACGTTTTTCAGACTTATTTAAATTTCTTCAGTACAGTCTCGAAAATTTGGTGTCAAAATTAAAACCTGAGCAATTTGTCTATACAAAGCAATATTTTTCTGATGATAAGTTCCCTTTAATTCTTCGTAAGGGAATTTATTATTATGATCACATAACAAATTTAGAGACATTTAAAGAAACTGAATTTCCTGAAAGAGAGGCATTTAATAGCAAATTGAATGGAACACAAATTTTCGAGACTGACTATCAATATGCAAAACTGATTTAAATGCCAAAATTTCGGGGACTACCATGATTTATATTTAAAATGTGATGTACTTCTCACAGCAGATGTGTTGGAGAATTTTCGAAAGACGTGTTTAAATGCTTTTTGTATTGACCCAATTAATTGTTTTACTGCACCTGGTTTGGCATGGCAAGCTATGTTATATAAAACAAAAATTGAACTTGAACTTTTATCAGATATCAATATGTATATGTTTGTAGAAAAATCGATTCGCGGAGGTATTACACAAGCTGTATTAAGGTATGCCAAAGCTAATAATCCCTACGTACATGATTTTGATGTGGAAAAAGAAAAATCTTATTTACTGTATATTGACATGAACAATCTGTACGGACTATCAATGATTGACTATTTACCATATGGTGGTTTTCGGTGGGAGGATAAAATTGACAATTGGCAAGACAAGAATAAAATTATCAATTGGCCCACGGATAGTGAATGGTTTTTTTTCTACAAGTGGACTTAGAGTATCCAAATTATTTACACGAATACCATTCTGATTTTCCGTGTGCTCCCACTAATGAACTTCCACCAAATGGTAAATACACAAAATTACTATTGACACTTAAATCGAAATCGAATTATATCTTGCATTATAGAGTATTACAATTTTATCTAAAACAAGGTTTAATATTGGTAAAAGTACATAAAATATTATGGTTTCGTCAATCTAAATGACTTGCATCTTATATACAAGAAATACTCAACGTCGTGCAAATGCCACAATTGAATTTGAAAAAGATTTCTATAAGTCATTAAATAATTCTGTATACGGAAAGACAATGGAGAATGTACGAAAACGAATTGATATAAAATTAATTAACAATGAAAAAAGTGTAAAAAATTAGTAGCTGAAGATCAGTTTCAAAATTGGGTAAAATTAGGAGATAATCTTGCATTATTCCTTATGTTAAAAAATCTGTAACTCTAAATAAACCGATCTATGTAGGAGCTACAGTTTTGGAATTATCAAAATTAGCAATGTATGAATTCCATTACAATATAATGAAACCTCGATATGGAGATAAGATTAGCATTACTTACATGGATACTGACTCTTTCATTTACTACATTAAAACCGATGATATTTATAAAGATATAAAAGACATGAACGAGTATTTTGATACTTTTAATTATGCAGAAAATCATGCTTTATATAACACAAAAAATAAACACGTTTTGGGTAAAATGAATGATGAGTTAAGTGGAGTTCCTATCATTGAATATGTTGGTTTACGAGCAAAAAAATATGCAATAAAAACTGATGAAAATAAAGAATTGAAAAAATGTAAAGGGATCAAGAAAAATGTAGTTAAAGAACAAATTACGTTTAACGATTATAAATCATGTCAATTTCAAAACTAAACAATTCATAAAACACAATTTGAAATTAAAAGCAAATATCACAATTTAACAACAAATCAGGTAACAAAATTAGCGCTAGATCCATATGATGACAAGAGTAAAATTTTAAATTGTAATATACATACTGTTCCTTGGGGGTATCATAATAAAGATTTAACATGTGAGATTTGTATATTGTAAATATGATGATTTATTTTTTGTATATAATAGTATTGATAAACAAAAAAATATGTCACAATCAGTTCGAGAACAAATAGTTGCAGAATTACATAAGGGTGCAAGACGAAACTATCCTCGAATACCCGTTATAACGAAAGGTATTCATGATT
Source organism: Thermobia domestica (assembly GCF_964235325.1). Taxonomy (NCBI): domain Eukaryota; kingdom Metazoa; phylum Arthropoda; class Insecta; order Zygentoma; family Lepismatidae; genus Thermobia; species Thermobia domestica. Next base: position 148,678,234 of record NC_137467.1, on the reverse strand, counting down.
TATGGCAAGCTGATTTAGTTGAAATGAATAGTGGAAAATTGAAAGGTCTAGCAAAAATTAATCGAAATTTCAAATATTTATTAAGTGTGATAGATACATTCTCTAAATATGCTTTGGCTATTCCTGTGAAAAATAAAACTGGGAAAGAAATTACACAAGCATTTATAACAGTACTGAGAAAAGCAAACAAAAGCCCCAAATTTTTACAAAGTGACAGGGGTCGAGAATTTTATAATTCAGAGTTTCAGAAGCCGATGAACCAAAATAATATTAAACATTATTCCACGTACAGTGATGTGAAAGCAAGTATTATTGAAAGATTTAATAGATCATTACGTAATTTAATGTGGAGATAATTTACACTGCAGGGAAATTATAAGTGGATTGGCATTCTGCCGGAATTACTACATAAATATAATAATACTATTCATTCCACTATTAAAATGAAACCTATCGACGCTATTAAAAAAGAAAATGATAAACATCTATTAACAAACATCTATTGCAAAAAGTTTTCTGTGATAAAAAGAAAAAGTAAATTTAAGATAAGTGAATATGTAAGAATTAGTAAATTTAAGCGTCCTGCTTTGATAGAGGTTTTACACGCAATTCGAGTACAAAAATTTTTCGAATTGCTAAAGTTTTCTTCACTAATCCTTCAACATATCACTTAGTAGACTCAAATAATAAACCTATTGAAGGAAGATTTTACGGACACGAATTACAATTAACGAAATTTCCAAAAACATATTTAATTGAAAAAGTTTTGCGAAAGAAAAATAGTAAGGCCTATGTGAAATGGTTGGGTCTGCCAAAAAGTGAAAATTCTTGGATTGATTTAAAGCATACTATATTGTAAAAAAAAAGAAAAGTTAAGAATTTATAGATGAAGCATGTCGTCACAAGTATTTCTTGTATATTTTAAATTCTAGCAACGCTGTAAATTTTCGTTCCTTAGTTAAATTGTCATCATCATCATCACGAGGTCTATCAGTATCACAAGTAAAAAGTATATTAAATCAAATTTGTTCTTCAACAAACGCTGTGTTTTTATGTAAAGGAGAAAAGAAAGCAAAATATTTAAAAAAGCTATTTAAAATAAATGTAATATATCTGTAATACAGATGGAATGGAAAATTCCTTTTACATGTATGGTAGCAGGTCCTACAGGCTGTGGAAAATCATATTTTGTTAAAACATTTCTTGACCATTATAGTAAGTTATTTAAAAATATTGTATGGTGTTATGGTGAATGGCCGCCGTTGTATGATACTCTTTCAGACTACGTTTAAAGAAGGTTTACCTCAAAATAATGAATTTCAAGCACACGAAGTTCCACATCTTGTCATTATTGATGATTTAATGCGTGAGTGTGACCATCGAATTGTAGATATTTTTACTAAGGGTAGCCATCATAGAAATATAAGTGTAATATTTATAACACAGAATAATTTTCATCAACAAAAAGGAATGCGGGATATTTCGTTAAATTGTCATTATATTGTTTGTTTTAAAAATCCTAGAGACCAAGCTCAAATTAATTATCTCGCACGACAATTGCATCCAGGTAATACAAAATTTATTCAAGAAGCATATCAAGATGCATCTCGAATTACACATGGTTATTTACTTTTTGATTTAAAACAAAATACTCCTGATGAGCAGGGAGTTCGAACAAATATCTTTCCAACAGATTATTTTAATTATGTTTATGTGCCTGTAAAAAATAATTGTAATATGATTTATATTCTAACAACTATTTGTGCTTTAATAGCCGTAAAAAATGATTAGTAAGGAAAATGCACATTGGTTAAAACTTTTAGCAAAGTCAAAACCGAAAGCACGTAAGGCAATTTTACAAAATGCAGATCCTGATTTAATTCCCTCTATTTGTGAATGTTCCTATAACGTATTACAGGGAAATGTTCCATTAAATAAAACAGAGATAAATAAGATAAAAAATTAAAAAGGATCTAAGATATTTGGTGAAAAATGGTCCATCATTAAAACAAAAGAAAAAACAAATAATTATACAAAAAGGTGGTTTTCTTACTGCATTGCTTGCACTTATTTTGGGAGGTATACTATCTAGTTTAATTAAATAATTATGCAAAACGCGCAAAAACTTATTTTAATCTCACCAGAAAAATTACATCATTATCAAACGATATCTAATCTTGATGGTGAAATGAAAGAAATTTTAAATAATAAAAGTTTAAATGCAGAAGAAAAATGGATAAGATATAAAGAAGTCTTACAAAAATATTTAAATATAATTCAAAAATCGGCAGCAGTTACAACAACAGCAACTACTACTACTACGGAGGAAGAAGAAGAAGAGGATGAGGAGGAGGATGATGATGAAATAATATCTACTCGTCCTGAAATTTTAAACGTAAAGCAAGACCTTTATTACGTAAATTGAAACAAAATCCAAATATTCAATGGGACGATAATGGAAATGTGAATATTAATAATACATTAATTCCAGGTGCAAATATAGTGGATTTGATATCCGATTTTGTTAGATGTTGTAAGAAAAATATTTCAGTTGCCGGCTGAAAACCTTTTGCTACATTATTAGCAAAAGCCAATATACCCTTAGAGTACATTGGTAATCCTCAACGAATAGATTATATTAGAAAACTAACAGAAGACGAAGAGGACGAAGAGGATGGTCCTCCACCCCGTAAACGCAAATGGTGTACTTATAAGCAATAATACTAATATTCATTTGTAATCTATTGATATTTTTAAGTATATAGAAAGAAAGAAAGATGAATGAGCCGTACTTTAATTATTACATGCATCAAGCAGGAGGTGATTATAACGTGCATAATGTACAGCATATCAAGAAGGTTACGGCATTGGTAGTTTACTAGGAGGTTTATTTCGTACTTTATTTCCTTTATTAAAACAAGGTAAAAAAACTGTTGGTAAAGAGTTGATACGTACAGGAATTAATGCAGCAGGAGATGTACTAGATAATAATAGACCTATTGAAGAGTCTTTGCAAAATCGGTGGCAAGAAGCTAAAACAAATTTAAAAAATAAAGCTCAAAATAAATTAAATCAGGTGTTGGAAGAATCTGGAAGAAAAAGAAAGAAAGTTCATTTTAGTGGTGGTTGTGGTGTGAAGCGGATAAAAAGATCCACAGATATTTTTGATTGATTAATTATGGAGCAAAGTGATAGTTTTTATCTCACACTTCCTAGCAATAGTTCTATGAAATATTTTCCTCAAAATACTCTTGCTTGTTATACAACTAAATTATATCATCCTATTGTACTGGAGAAGGGAGTGTAGGAAACAGCTGTTGTTGAAGTACATTATACAAGTTCATTTCAGAATGTTTCCAAATATACAAATAATATTTATTACCGTATCATGAATACAAAAAACTGGAACATAACTCATATCTTACCAGGCCACTATTATCATGTTGATGATATTCTATCTCAAATTAATCATAAAAGTGATATATTAAATTTACAATTAAAAGTCAAATCATCTGTAAAACGAATTGAGGTTAATAGAGTAATAAAGGATCAAGAGAAGCATATAGAAGTACGCCTATCTCCTGAACTAGCCAGAATACTAGGTTTTGATCATATTCAACAGGAAGATATAGCAGTTGTTCATCATGCTCGTTATCCACCTGATTTACAAAAAGCGCTACCTACACTTATGTATATTTACAGTGATATTGTAGAACCACAAATAGTAGGTGACACCATAGCTCCATTGTTACGTATTATAAATACAAATATTACAGAGCATGGTATTAATAATGTACATATTTTTGATAATCCTCATTATGTGCTAGTGCAACGTAAACAATTTGATCAAATTATTATTGATTTAAGAGATAGTACAGGTAATCCAATTCCTTTCCAATATGGCAGTGTATGTGTAAAATTACATTTTCGTAGACGTAATACGGTATTGTAAATTTTACCATGTGTGAATATTAATAGTAAGAAAAAGACAAAAATGCAGTGTGAGTGTATGAAATCAGAATTAGATTTATTTGCTGGTTTACCCACTCAAACCAGTATTATAGGCAATAAAATAGTTCCATATAAGCCTGTGGTTTCAATATCTGATAATGCACCAATAGAATTTGTAGTCCCCGGTCATGAGGATGAATATATTGACTTACCGCACACAATGTTTTATATTAAAGGTAAAATTACTAAATCAGATGGTTCTAATTTAACTTCTGCCGATAAGAAAATCGGCCCTGTAAATGATTTTCTCAATGCAGTGTTCAGTGAAGTGCAATTATATTTAAATAATCAACTTATTTCCTACTCTTCACATACATATCCATATCGATCGTATATTGAAAAACTACTAAATTATAATGCTGAAGCTAAAACAACGCATCTTCAAACATCAATGTGGTTTAAAGATACTGCAGGGCATATGGACAGTGTGGCCGATGCTAATTTAGGATTAAAACAACGTTTTCTTCTCACTACTTTAAGTCAGTCATTTGAATTATTGGCTTATATTCATGCTGATATTTTCAATCAGGAGAAATTTTTACTGAATGGTGTACAATTGCGTATTAAACTAATTCCAGCTATACCTACATTTTGTCTAATGGGTGACGCAGATGCTGATGGAAAAGTTATAATTACAGATGCAACATTACTTGTGAAAAAGGTTGGTGTATCACCAGCCGTTAAAATAGCACAAAATAAAGTATTACAAAATCCTAAATTTAGAATAAAATATCCTATAACAAAAGTGCAGGTGAAGACAGACACTCTGCCACAAGGAATTATGGATAGTACACTTCCAGATCTGTTTTCAGGCATAGTGCTTAAACGTATTATTATTGGTTTTGTTACTAATACTGCTTTCAATGGTACTTATCAAACAAATCCATTCAATTTTCAACATTTTAGTATGACGTTTTTTACACTGTATGTTGATGGAAAGCCAGTCCCATTCAAACCATTACAACCGAATTTTGATAATAATCTATATGTACAAGCATATTCTACGTTATTTACAGGTTCAGGTATTTATTATTCTAATCAAGGTAATGATATTTCACGTGCTGAATATCCTAATGGTTATACTCTACTGGTGTTTGATTAACTCCTGATTCAAGCGCAAGTGCTGCATTTCATACTAGTCCACAACGGCAAGGAAGTGTATGTCTAGAGGTTCATTTTAAAGAAGCACTGCCATCTCCTGTAACAACAATTACTTATGGTGAATTCTATTCAGAATTAGAAATTGATTTCCAGAGAAAAATATATATTAATTTAAAAAATGTGAAATACAATTGAACTTTATGAAGCATTACAACAAAATTTACCTAAAGATCATTTTATTGGTGTATATGCTGCTGATGAGTTACCTTTGTTTATTCATACACTTCCGGCCGCCATAATTATAAATACTGATTCTAGTGATAAGCCTGGTGAACATTGGGTTGCTGTTTATATATCTAATATGTGTGTGGGAGAGTATTTCGATAGCTATGGTATACCTCCCTATATACAACATCATATAAGGTTTTTAAAACGAAACTGTCTGTATTATACATGGAATAATAGACGTATTCAAGGTGATTTATCTGAAGTTTGTGGACATTACTGTTTTCTATATCTAGCATGTCGTGCATCTGGTTATTCACTGCACGATTTCTTAAACAAATTCTCACTTACCACTATTGATGCTAATGATATTATGCTTTATTCATTTATGAGAGTATGATGTTGTTATTTTTTAAACTCCGCCATTGCCGGTCCCAAGCCCTGGATGAGAAAGGAGGAGGGTTGGGGGTGTTGCTACCCCGTAAAAGAAAATAATCTCTGCTATGTTCCAATAGGGGTTGAATATTATTTATTCTCTGCTATCTTCAATTAAGGTTGAAAAATAAGTCATACTCTTTTACTAGTTCTGCTATGTTAAAATAGGGGTTGGAAAATATGCTCATAAAAGAGAACGAGTTCACCCTTACTTTGCTATGTGTTCGTAGGGGTTGGAAAAGGGAACGACTCTAAATCTATGCTATGTTCAATTAGGGGTGGAAAAAGTGATCATAAAAGAGAATGAGTACACCCCCTAAAATGGACTATGTTTAATCTTCGCTATATTTCTGTTATGGTAAAATAAGGGTTGAAAAATTAGCCATACTCTTTTATTAGCTGTGTTATGTTACATAGTCTTATGCTCTGCTGTGTGTTCAAATAGGGGTTGGAAAATATGCTCATAAATAGGGTTTGGAGTAGTTTTATGTATTCTCTGCTAAGTTCAAATAGGGGTTGAAAAAGGGAATGAGTTCAAATAGGCCAACTGCTATGTTACATTAAAATAAGGGTTGGAAAAAGTAATCATAAAAGAGAATGAGTACACCCTTTAAAATGGACTATGTTTAATCTTCGCTATCTGCTGTGTGTTCGTAATGTGCTCATCAAAGAGAACGAGTCCACCCCTTGCTATGTTACGTACTCTTATGTGTTATCTGCTCTTCTATGTGTTCGTAATTTCTGCTAAGGGTTGAAAAAATATGCTCATAAAAGGGAACGAGTTCACCCCTAAAAATGTGCTCATAAAAGAGAATGAATACACCCTTGTTAAGTTACGTATTCTTATGTGTTATCTGCTCTTCTATGTGTTCGTAAGGGTTAGAAAATATGCTCATAAATGAGAATGAATACACCCCTTCTATGTTTCATATTCTTATCTGTTATCTGATCTTCTGTATGTTCGTAGGGGTTGGAAAATATGCTTATAAAAGGGAACGAGTTCACCCCTTTAAATGTGGTCATAAAAGAGAACGAGTACACCCCCTAAAAAGTGCTCATAAAAGGGAACAAATACACCCCTAAAATGGAGGTCGTAAAAGACCGTGGGTTCACGGTGTAAGGTGCTCAATTTCCCAGGGGCTCCTGAGTTGTTCTATGTTGAGTGATGTTGAGTGATGTTGAGCTAGATCGATCCATTTTCTACTACTTTTTACATCTCGCCATATGTACTTTTTTCTTTCTTTTCCTCTTCTGTACACAGTACCAAACCAGTCTTCTCAAAATGTTGACAGCTGCTATTAACTTTTCAATGTCCGTCTTATTTCTCAAGCAACTGCGTCCCCTAGCTTTCTGTTTTCTCCACTTATGTTCATATTTAGATAGAGCAGACTTCTTCCTATTTCCTTTCTTCATTGGTTTTGCTTTCCAGTGTCGGCCTTTCTTCTTCCAGACACCGTGCTGTTTTTCCCGGACTTCTTTCCTTTCTTCCTTCGAAAACATTCATGTCCTTTTAGATTTTATTTTCTGCCTTTTTCGTCTACGGTTCAATTCCTTCCACGGATTTTCTCGGATTCCGCTTTTCTTCCTCCTTCGACGTCTCTTAACAATGTCATACCATCTTTTTCTTGTTCTCTTTCGGAGTCTCAGTCTCTCTGAAGTTAGCAATTTTGTTCTTTGTGTTTCACAGGTTCTCTCACATAAATTCTTCTTATCTTTCCTCTTCATCATCCATGGGTTTCTCCTAGTTTCACACTGTCCCTTAACCTCTTTCGAGACCTCTGAACAAATTTTCTTATTGAAGCCGGAGTTTAACATTATCCTTTCTCTGAATTCGATAGTATCCTTCTTCTCCGCTTCCTTCTTGAGATCACTATTCATCATCACCATAGTATTTTCCAATTGCACTATTCTATTTGTTTGCTATTCCTTCCATTCACTAATTTCTCTCCGACTCTCTTCCTGGTCCCTCTGAATCTTCTCCATTAAGGTCTTCATGCCAGCGAATTCGGAAAACTTATCCTCCAAACGTTTATCCAGCCATTCCATTAGCACTCTCAATTCACCCGTCACTTGCGGAATTCCAGCTAATGCTGTTTCAGTTCGAGAACCTTCACCATCATTGACCTGTACTGGCAACACTGATTCATCAGACTGTACTACCAGGTGACAATTTTCACATACCCACGGGCATTCATGCTTCGATAACTGTTCATATTCTTTTGGTTCCAACTCTAAGCAGTGTAGGTGATAAATACTACTACACTTATCACATTTCACTGATAGTTCGTTTGTAAACCTCCGAGGATCACAATTACATCCGTATTGACCTGGGTTTCAATACTCACAGAAACAGTCTTTTTATATTTAGATTCTGTCATTCTGACATTAACTAACGGGCTCCCCAACAACTTTTTTCTCCCCATTATGCTTATTCCAATAATCTCATCTATCATAGATAACCACCAAATCCACATCGGTTGATTTCCATCCAGAGAACTCCTGCGCCATCTAGCGGATATCCTGGATCTGGGTCGCCATTTTACAAGTATTCAAAAAACATATAGAATCTTTCGGATATCGCGTTTCCTGGTTCGCTCTGGATTGGAACCCCTGAAGGCAATTATGGCGGTTTTATATGTTATACTATGGCGGTTTTATATGTTTCTTAAAGAATAGATTGTAAATGACGTAAACTATATAGGAGTACACTTGCAACGAAGCGTACATTCACATTTAAAATTATATGTGTATATAAATATATAGTGGCGATCCTTAAGATTAGGTCAACATTGTGATTACTATTATTCGGGATTCTAACACCAACTTCCATCTGATTCGGTTCGGCATACATTTGGCTCGAACTCAAAATACTCTTGATAGGTGGAATCCATATATGCAACCACTCGTCAACTCTATATTCATATCAGCCATCTCATACATATCAGACAATATACAAATATACGGTACACTACTTCAAGCCTCAACTAACAAAACAAAATACAGTTTTGACGTCGTCACAAATAGATCATATTATATGCATTTTATTAACTTAATTGCATTTGTTTAATTTACAGACAAACGCATGCATATACAGGGTGTTTCAGATAAAACGTCCAGTGCTTATAAATCCGAAACGGCTGAGAATAAAAAGATGAAACAAAAACTGAGATAGGAAAATGTCACAGGGCATATCACATGGTGTTGTTGTGGTGACCCCCAGGGCCCTCCTTCAAAAGGGCCCAGGGGCCAACTTCAAATTTTCAAATAGGAACATGTATTGAGTCATACCTCATTCAATAGTCCTTGAAATACGAAACAACTTTTGTAGGAAACAATTTTCGATTTGGGGCACCGTTTTCAAAATGGCCGCAAAAAGTCCTGTATCTGTTTGAAGTTGGCTCCTGGCCCGCTTCAAGGAGTTTCCTGAGGGTCACCACAACAACACCACTTGATATGCTTTATCATCGTTTCTATCTCAGTTTTTGTTTCATCTTTCTATTCTCAGCCGTTTCTGATTTAGACCTATAAGCACGACTTTTTATCTGATACAGGACCCACTTTTTGCGGCCATTTTGAAAACGGTGGCCCAAATCGAAAATTGTTTCCTACAAAAGTTGTTTCGTTTTTCAAGTACTATTGAATGAGGTATGATTCAATACATGTTCCTATTTGAAAAATTGAAGTTGGCCCCTGGGCCCCCTTGAAGGAGGGCCCTGGGGGTCACCACCACAACACCATGTGATGCACCCTATGACATTTTCCTGTCTCAGTTTTTGTTTCATCTTTTTATTCTCAGCCGTTTCGGATTTATAAGCACTGGACGTTTTATCTGAAACACCCTGTATAAGTACGTATTAGATGATCACTTAGCACATCGTAAGGTGAGATGAAGTAGTTGAGGTGACCCGAAACTTATTTATTTAGACATAGCTTCCATCTTATTCATATCACAAGAAATACACAGGACACTGATCAATAATAACCATTAACAGGAATATACAAACTTTCTCAAGATTTATCAATCAGTGAACTACACAAATTTAACGTTTTTCACTATGTTCAGTTCGTCGTTATATAATTAGATCTTTTTTTTCTTATCTTACAATTTTCAATCAACAACAGTATATATATTTTTTCTTCTCTTCTAATATGTTGGATTATAAACCTAACATCATAAATATATTTACAACAGTCGAAAAAAGCATAATTATATTGTAGTATATTACAATAATCAAATTTATATAGATATTCATAATTTTAAGGAAATAGATTAAATAATAAGTATAATTTTAATTGTTAAAATAATCGAAATCTCTTCTAGAATGATATAGATTTATGGCCTTTCTGAATATAAAACATCTTTGGAAATAAACAACCAAGTTAAATTTTTCTTCTTATGTAAATAACTATTACGGGAGATGAAATGACACTATTTATTGAAGTGCTAAAATATCTGTAACGGAGCAAGGCCAAAATTTGGTCCGTTACATCTATATATATAAAAGAGAACGCACAAAATCCTTTGTCCGCTCATCACGCTAATACGGCTGAACCAATTTCTTTCATTTTTGGGGGGTTATTAGGATTTGGACCCTAGATGGTTTTTATCATATCACTTTAATTTTTAATTACCAGTGTCTTGAGATAATTGACCATTCAAGTGTCCATAACGTACAAATCCTTTGTTATTAGTTCATCATAGGTAAAAATAAACGTATTTATATGCAACCCGCATGACCGTGCCACTCGGCGGGTTAACATAAATGAGAGGCGATATACAGCGGAAAATAGCTTGAATCTTCTGTTTAAAATTTTTTAATTGATTTGCTTATTTTTACAGACACTTTTACAATATGCCAGCACCGGGATGACCGCAGCGAAGCGGGGCGGGTTAACATAAATGACAGGCGATATAATGTTAAGATTTACTGCAATCTTCTATGGTTTTTATCATATCACTTGAAAGCGAAAAAGTAAAAATTATCTAAGTAACAAAGTTTATTGCGTTCCGGGGTGACCGCAGCGAAGCGGGGTGAACGCTGCTAGTTCACTTTAAAAGCAATTCCTTTACTCAAAGAAAATGCCTGGCCTAACTACACAGAACTCCAAGACTCAAGAGAGCCTGTGAAAAAAGGATACCTGACTAAAAAAACATTACAAGGTGAGAGGTTATGTTCAGAGAAAAAAACAACTCTCTTTCATAAAACTATAAACTGGCCCGTAAAGTAGACCTTGCCCTAGCCAAGTCTCTCTCTGCGAGACAAGAAACTGGCCACCAACAATTAGGCCTTGCCCTAATAAAGGTCTCGCTCTAAAAGAGACCAGAAAATTATCTCCTTTTCAAGAGGTAATCACTAATATAGGATTGGGATAAGGGAAACAAAAAACAATAAACTTAACTTGAGAAACAATGTTCTCGAACCAGAGGGTCCTCGAACCCAACGCCATTGGAGTTCGGAAATAGAATTCCTTAATAAACCTTTGAAAGAGATTAAAACATATCTTAAAATATAAAACCTACTTAATGCATATCCCCACGTCCTCTGCGGGATTAACAACCAACAGCTAACAAACAAAAAGGAATTCTCCCCAGTAAACGATTCTTTAGTTATCTACCAAAGTTCCTATTCCCTATCCACGGTCATTCCGAATGACCATTCTACTGTGCCAGCCTTAAACAGCATAGCTTAAAAAAATATGGTTGATCCAAAAGACATTAGGACCTTCAGTCGAACGAAACCATGTGGTCCAGAGCATAGGTGTCCAAACTCGCGAGCCCGACGCTCGTGAGCTCGGCAATCACGCTCAACCGCGCTCGGCTCAATAATTGAGCGCGAGCCCGAGTGATCGCGAGCCCAGTTAAGAGAAATGAGCGCGAGTGCGAATGAGCGCGAGCCCAGTTCAGATAAGTGATCGCGAGCCCGACTGAGCGCGAGCCCAGTTGGGAGAAATTATCGTGAGCCCGAGTGAGCGCGAGCTCAATTAAGAGAAATGAACGCGAGTGCGAATGAGCGCGAGCCCAGTTCAGAGAAGTGAGCGCGAGCAAAGTTGGGAGAAATGATCTCGAGCTCAAGTGGGCGCGAGCCCAGTTGAGGGAAGTGATCGCGAGTCCGAGTGAGTGCAAGTTCAGTTGAGAGAAGTGAGCGTGAGCTCGAGCGAGCGCGAGTTAAATTGAGTGCGAGCCCGCGCTCACTTAACACTCACGTGGACTCATTTGCTTTAGAGTAAAAAAAATAGGAAACTCATTCCATGTGCAGAATTGTAAAGGAAGAATAAACAACTTTACAAAAAGAAAAAGCACACTCTTGAGGTCTGAGCTGTCATTTTATTGTCCAGAGGACTTCAAACACCTTCCGATAGAGAACCGACTTTTTTATGGTTATTATGAGAGGATGGTATTTGTTTTTGTTGTTTTAGTAACAACTTCCATGACCCAAGTTTTTTTTTTTATGTGAGAAAAAAATGAAATGAAATATTTAAGTTTTGCGTCCTACGGTTATGCCTGTTAGCCTAAAGGAGACGGTGATGATGAGTGATGAATGAAATGGTGGAATGAAGAAAGTGGGAGGAAACGGGAGAACCTCGAGAAAACTCACGCACACGGTGTTTGTCCACCATAAAGTTCACTTGGCGGGGGCTGGGATCGAACCTGGGACCCCAAGCACCAGAGGTGAACGCTCTACCACTTTTTTTTTTATACAGACTTGTTGCTCTAACTTTTTCTTTTTTAATTTAAACTTCCTGACTTATTTCCTACTATAACCACTTTTCAGGACTACTAGACACGACAGGGACACGAACACAGAAACATCGAGGACAGTTAAAACTCCACCCTTGCTACTACAGAGGGACTCGAACCCCCAATGGGCTTCACCTAACGATCATCAGCCTAACGCTTCAGACCGCTCGGCTACACCCACCGGCTACCACTGAGCCACCGGGGACCTTTTTTTTTTTTTTTTTTTTTTTGAGATCATAGAGTAAGGAAACTACTTGACCTTGCGAAGTAGGAAATTTATTTACTAGCAACTAATGAAGCTGTGCGTTCAAAGAAAAGTCGAAAGAAATAATTATGTATTATTTAATTGTAGCTTCTTCAAATCCCAATAAACAAGAGTAGCTCTTAAGAATGTAGTTAACTTGCACCATAATGGTTATTCAGCCCATTAATTTATATGAGAAAACATTGTTTTAATTTTTTGAAATAAAAGAATTTTAACCTGTTAATTTTACTGACTACTTCTTCTTGAGATCTTGAAATGTATTCTATGCGAAATTTAACTACGGTATTATGTAATTTTAATATACCGTATATAAATAAAAACTAAAACAATATTATATTGAATATTTTTAAAGCAAGGAACTCTTAAATAGGCCAGAAAAAGAAATTAGTAAAATTGAATGATTAAAATCTCGTCTATTAAAAAAAAATACTTCCTCATATAAGTCAATGGGCTATTAAAAGAAGAAAGATAGCAATTCAACATCCAAAAAAATAAGACACACACACACCTCCTTTCATTAAAGTATTTTTTCGAAAGCTACCCTGAAACGATGGCGTGTCGTTTGTTACAACCAGTGTTAAAAAGTGAGGGAAAACACGAAGGATGTCATCCCCCACTTCCAAAAATATCTATGGCGTCCCTCCACTTCCTAAAAAATATAGTGGGCAAAGATATTCACAGAGGACGGCATAACGTCATGCGTTCCCCAACCTTTTCAGATCCATTTTTACCCTTGGTTACAATTCGATTTTGATGTTGTTTGACACAATATTTTCATTGCGGATTTATCAAATCTTATTACCGTGAAGATTAGCACAAAACCATATACGTACACTTTTTTCTCAGTGTATGGTTTTGAAGCATGGTCTATATCTACAGAGCACGATAATGAATGAGCCTCGAGGCTTGGCAATACAATAAAACTTGATTGAAGGTGAAGGTCTGCTTTTAACATACCTGGGATTTACTAATTTGGTTGTACTTACTAATTCATGCAGTTCCTGAGCATAAAATTATCATCGGCCAAGGTCGATTTCCGCTTCACTGACTCGGGGTTGGATAGTTGGTTTCTTAACAATGGGGATGAGACGGACGGAGGGTTAACATTCTTCAGAGCACTAACACTTTCACTTTGAATGCCTTGGTAACAGGGGTTCAGAAGGTGTATACTGGATTGTGGACTACACATTGGTTCAATACTTGCACTATCACAGCTCACTATCAGTATATCATTTTGTAATTTGGACATCTTCGTTACGCTGACAAACGATAAGAAAATCACCTATAATTTATTCCTAATAAAAATCATTGGACAACAGTATTACAAGCCCTTCCATTGGTCTAGTGGCTAGGACGCGCGACTTTTGTCATCGATTCCTTGTGGGAAAGTATTGGACGACAGCGGTTCAGATTCCACGTTAAAACTATAAGTCCATATCTCATACAGCCTCGCTGATGAAAGAGGACGGTGAAAGATAATCAAATAATCAATCAACAGTGTTTCAAATTTCAGCTGCATAAACAACCTATGACTCGTAGGACTAGTTCATGTTGTTAAAGCAGCTGTTTTAACAAAGTTTAGTATTAACGTGTCAGGTATTTCTATGAGATAAGAAAAAATATTATTTTGTAGCTAAATGATAGCTCTATTCACGTAGATTCTGCAAACAAAAACAATGAAAATCGATATAAAAGTGACTCACATTATTTTAACAAAAATCGATTTAGATAATAGTTTGGGCTGCCGCAAAAATAGGAAAAGTTAGAAAACTCCGATTAATTGTAACAACTCCAAAAGGGGTTGAAATTAGAGGGGGCATACGCCATTAATCAGCCCATTAAGGTGTACAAGCTCGCAAGCATGGCTCTTGCGCTCAACTGGGCTCGGGCTCAATAATTGAGCCCGAGCCTCAATGAAAAAAGTCAGTGCGAGCTCAACTCAGAGAAGTGAGCCCGAGTGCAATTGAGCTTTAGCCCCAATGAAATACGTGAGCGCGAGCCCAATTGAGGGAACTGAGCCCGAACACGAATGAACGCGAGCCCAATTATGAGAAATGAGCCCGAGCGCGAGCGCAGTCCAGAGAAGGGGGCGTTACAGCAAGTGAGCGCGAGCCCAGTTGAGACAAATGAGCGTGAGCCCGAGAGAGTGCGAGCAGAAATTATGGTATGTCTACTTTTATCACAATAGTTAATTACTTACAACTGAAACAGTGAGAGGAAAAGGAGAGCATTTCACAAAACATTACTTTTAGAAAAAGAAAAAAGAAAAGGAAAAAAGGAAACTGCTTAAACAGACACTAAAAATTGGACATTTGTAGTGTGTGTTAAGACCTATATTTTCTCAAAATACAAAAAGTAATGAGTTCGGATTTTTAGTTACCCAAGAATTGCTATTGTGGAATATTCTCCTTTCTTCACTCCCTGATTCAATTATAAAGGCTATCAATTGTAACAGTTCATATTCTGACACGGATTAAAAAAATAAATACAGAGAAGTGATACAACAAGATGTGGTAATAATACAAGTAATCATTCAGCATAGAAAATGAAATGAAATTTTTGAGTTTTACGTCCCACGGTTATGCCGGTTAGGCTAAAGGAGACGGTGATGATGAGAGATGAATGAAGTGATGGAATGAAGAAAGTGGGAGGAAACCGGAGAATCCCGAGAAAACCCAGGCACACGATGTTAGTCCACCACAAAGTTCACTTGGCGAAAGCAGGGTTTGAACCCGAGACCCCAAGTACCAGAGATGAACGCTCTACCACTGAGCCACCGGGGCCCCTCATTCAGCATAGAGTTGGTACAAAGAATGTACATTTACAAGGTAGATTTCCTTACCTATACACGGCTTATCCGATTTGCCATAAGGACCAGACTGTGTCACGTGATCGGGTCACAAGTTACGTTGCTCGTGCTAAATTGTGTCTAAAGATTTCAAATCCAGATGTGAGATATTTCAAGCACATAACTCCCGCATTGGGCGCCCTGAATTATTCACACAAGATGCATATACTTTATCTTTATTATTAATTTTACTCAACGAACTTGACTTCTGACAATGATCTATCCATATTTACCGTACGTGATATACATCGTTTTCAAGCTCTTCATTATGTCTTTCTAATAAGCTTGCAATTAGCCATTACCTTATTGTAGTTTTTGAGACATTTGGACGAATTTTTCTTTTTTTACTGATTTTCCATTGACTTTAATGTTCATGTTTCGTGATTGTTTTTAGTATGTTCCATCAATTTGTTTTTAAATATAGAACCTACATAGTCTCTTCTATATTTAAGTTGTTTTTTGGGATACGTAGTGCAACTCTTTGTTGTTCAGTGATTTTTCATTGACATTAATGTTAGTTGTTTCGTGCTTTCCTATGTTCCATCCATATTAGGAAAATTTCTTTTTGGAATATACAATCTACATCGTCTCTTCTACATTTAAGCTGAATATCAACCATCTCCCCCAAAGTCTCTGTTTGCATCATTGCAACCGGATAGGCCCTTTACCTTATGTAACTTCTAAAAATGTCCTCGTTCATCTTTCCTAATTCTTCTCATGGTAAGTTGACACCTTAGAAAAAGTTACCGACATATACGCAACAGAATACTCGATAGGTGAATTTATAATGTTTTATACGTGTACTGTTTATATACAACACCGTGATATTGAAATATTTTTTCGATATTCAAATTTAAGCTCATACTTATTTCGTATTACATTACTTGTACATACTCGTTTTGTTTCGCAAAATGAATTTCATTTCGGCTCAGTTCTTGATTTGAATATTATAAACATATCATCCCTGATATTTTCAATAAACCCTCAAGGGACCATTCCGATTTGATGAATTCAATTGCTGAATATGGTTGCTAGCACTGGATTCAGCACCAAAAGAAATAGAGAAAAAGAGGGTATTTAGTGGCAGACCGTATACAGGGTGGGAGATAAGTAAACGCAAAGTGCGAAGATAGAATATAAAAAATGTCTAGAAATACCATTTAATTTTGAAGGTGTCGTTGTGCAAGATAACACGCCAGCATTCATCCAGTGGAACTACTACTCATTGCGTTACGCGTTGGAAACATTCTTCTTGATGTTCCAGAATTCGATTCTATCTTTTTCTATCCCTCGTGCGTACATCTTACTCATGAAACATACTGCAGGGTCTCTAGTTCCTTATTCACGTCACCTTTACGACAGTATTGATACATTGCCACTGCGTGGAACGTCTCCTGTTACAGAGGTCTCAAACTGTATTGACCATTATTGATTTCAATAGATGGTGTGCGTCAAGATCTATAAGTTACATAACCGCTTTCCCGTATATTCTTCTTGCTCTAAGTCTACAGATGTCCCCCATGATCACATTCCTCATATCCAACGTGACCTCAAATCCTCTACTCACTTCAAAATTAACACAGTATTTCTAGACATTTTCTACGTTCCATTCTCGCACTTTCCCATCATTTGTCTCCCACCCTGTACACGGTCTGCCAACGAACACCCTCTTTTTCTCTGTTTCTTGTGATGCTGAATTCAGTGTTAGCAATCATTTTCAGCAATTGAATTCACCAAATTGGAATGGTCCCTTGTCATAAAATTTCAAAAATGAATCAACACATACCAACTTTAACTTCCTTTTCTTTTTCAAAGGAGTCCATTTTGTCAACAAAAATATGATGTAATAAAAATAAACATTTGGCCTAGGAACAGAATACAACTCTGGCATGTTACAATGTATTTCTTTCTTTTACATATATTTTATATATTTATATATACATATATCTTAATAATAATAATAATAATCATAATAATAATACAACTACAGAAAGCTCTCATTAATAAACACATCCCTAGCGTCGCTAATATATATAGCAAATTTTTTCTTGATGTGATCATACCTCTATATATATATATATATATCTACGAATAAAAGAAACAGAGGCTACTATGCGTATACAAAACACACTAATAAATACGATACACATAGATGTAAAATTTCTTTTTGTTAATATTTTGGCTTTCCCTGTATAATTGTATAATGTTAGTTTATGAACATACTTGCTCTTCTTCTGTATAATATTACACACTTGTTTACTTTCTTAAATTTTATTTTATGATTACATAACATTTACTCTTTAACACATAAAAATATTTAAAGTTTCAAAACTCATTTTACCTTATAATTCATTTTTTTTATATATATTTGTACAAGAATTCAGAGAAGTGTGCTCTTTCAAGAAACACATTATGTAGCGACTATAGCATTCCTTTATGTTTTAAATATTTCTTAATTGATTACTTTCTTTTTTCAATAACTACGAGGGGAGTAAGAAAATAAGTTTCCCCAGAATATCAAACAGGAGGAAATAAGATAGCGGTTGGACGCGCAACACACCCAGACATAAATGGGTATCGTTCGTCCACAATCCTGCAGATTTCGCCGTCGCAGTGCCTGCGCAAAGCAGAGAGGAGTCCCTCAGTCTGAGTCTGGTAGCTATGGAGAGAAGGAAAAATCACTGCTGCGCGTTAACTCTGCCGAAATTGAAGGAGGTGATACGGAACAAGCGGGCTGGCCTTCTCACATATGATGTTCTGTTGTTGGAAAACAATGCGAGATCACACTGAGTGACGACAACGCAAAATTATATTGCAACTCTTGGGGTGGAAGCGCCTTGCCCATCCGCAATACAGTCTTGACCTTTCATCTGTTTCCGACTTTGAAAAAGACTGTTGGCGGCAAGCGCTTTGGGAGCAATGCTAAAGTCACAGCTGTTAGACGCCTCTTCCGTATGAAGAGCCCTGAATTTTTCCTGGGAGAGTTTTCGAAGCTTATAGATCGGTATGACAAATGTCTGAAAGTATGTGATACTTAGGTGGAAAAATAAAGGTACGTCTGATCTTTAAAGTAACATGCTGTTTTTTGTCTTGCATTCCCACCTCTGTTCACAGTCGCCTGGAGAGGCTTGTTTTTGGACTCCCCGTCGTATAATTTAAAAAAATATACAAAACACATATTGTGCTACCATACAGACCTGTCAGGTTTTGTTTCATTTTTTCTCTACTTCTCCCATCACATTCATATTTTTCTTAACCTGACACGTACCAACATGGAAGTATTTTTTTTTTAATTTTTAAAAATAATTTTTCATATTTGTTTTGAAATGGATACATCAGCTGCCACATAAGGCTTAAGCTAAAGCTTGGGGAGCCTCAGATACAACATTAAAATCATTATTATTTACTTATTTTTTGGTTGTTGTTTTTTCCTGTAATAATAATTACAACTACTTGATTATCAGCTAAACAATAACACAAATGCAGCACATTATCTTAACCACATTGTTTTTCTGTAAAATTTCTTCACTAAGAAAGACTACACTACCAGTCTTTGGAAAGCATATCCTGTAAAAGAGAAACTGTATATCGATTAATGCAGGAATTTGAATTGACTCATGGGGGGTGACTGCGGCTTAGTGGTAGAGTGCTTACGTCTGATGCGTGATGTCCCTGGTTCGATATCCGGCGAAGTAAGATTGTGGTGGACAACATCGTGCTCGTGGGTTTACTCGGGGTACCTCCTGTTTCCTTCCACTTTCTCATTCCACCAATTCTTCCACTATCATTCACCTGCCTTAATCTTCGTCTCCCTTAGCCTAACAGGCATAATTGTGGGACGTTCAACTCTAAAATTTCATTTTCTTTTTTTGAATTGCATCAACAAAATTGTACGCTAAAATTTGTGTGAAGTGTTGAGACATGAACTTATTTATTTTTTACAGAGACGTTTTTTTTAAATAATTAATATTTGCTGACCAAAGTATATGCTTATTTACTAAATTAAAATAAGGTCTAACAGTTTCAATTTTAATGTTATTAAAATTATATAGGCACATGAGAGGATGATTCAAATTAACGAAAAATTGGCTACTTAGCAATAATCTCTTGGGAAGCATAAATATTTTTCACACGTTTCGGAACAATACGCTGTTTTTTTCTTTAGTTGCAAGGTAACAAGATAGAAACGGATTAGAGATAAAAGGTGTAAAACAAGGAATACATGCTCTAAATAAATGTAACGCAAAGAATGAATCCTGGAATGTCACGAGCAGTGCAAAGCGCAAAGAGAGTGGACTGAATCAAAGGAAGCCCGGTCTATGTTACGTCGCTATTGTCAGATTCAAAATATGCATCAAAGGTTGGTAACCAAGTTCTATCAATGTTGCTAGTATCCATATTTAAAATGGATTTATATTCATGAATAAAAAATGCACTTAGTTCCGCTCGTGAAGTTTCATGATCTATTCTTCACGTTACATTTATTTCGTGGTATGCTCCTCTTGTGACATTTCACGATCCATTCTATGCGTTACACTTATTTAGTGATTACTTTGCCACTCAAGAAGGAACCAACGTTACGTTTCGAAACGTATGAAAAATATTTACGCTTCTCAAGGGAGGGTTGATTCGTAAGTAGCAAATTTTTGGTTAACTTAACGTTATCTTCATCAGACGTTACCTGGAAAAGATATCATTATAATATTAAATTATTGTTATATAATTCTAATTCTTACAATTTATAATTTTAAATTTTAATATGAAACAATCAGATATTGTTATAATTTACTACGGCAGGGATTTACTGTCATAAAAGAAGTTTTGTAGATATTAGCACAAAAAGAAACTTCGTAAGGAGTACAGAGAGGAGAATAGAAGAAATAGATAGTGACGAAGAAAGAAGAAAGAAAGACTACATACAGAAATTTCACAATCTACTAAAGAGCAATGGGTACACCGAAAACGAGATAAAGGAAAACGGAATAGAAGAAAAAAGAAAGGAGACAAGACAGAAGCAGTGACGAACTCAATAAGAAAGAGCAGTGTGAAGCCATACAGAGAAGGAGAGTTCTAGAAGTGGGTACTAAAATGAGAAATAGGAGGAAAGACATGAATGGAGAAGAAGAGGAAGGAGTAGTGTATGAAGTGAAATGTAAGAACTGTAATATGATACACATTGGAAGAACAGAAAAAAATAGAGTGAAAGAACATGAGGATGATGTGAGGCTTAAAAGAGAGAATAACGCTATATACTAACATGATAAAGAAACGAGGCATGATATAAATCTTGAAGGAAAAAAGGGATAATAGAACCATAATAAGAACATGGAAAGAAGCGCGAAGGATTAAGAAAGAAAGAAATGAAATATTAATAAACTGTAGAAATGAACTTCAAAATACACGAATTATTGAATAGATTATTAGAATGAAATGAATTGTAAAAATCAAGGATATGAGAAATTATTAGGAGAAGCAATAGAAATAAAATTATATGAAAGAACACTGAATAGAGACGAAACTTTGAATTTGACTGATATTTGGAATAATTTATTAAAAATAATAGTAAAAGGGGTAGCGTGAGAATAATAATGATTAAGGAAACAGTTATAAATTTAAAAGGAAGCAGTAAATTATATCAATATGTAATTGTTTCACATTAAAATTATAAAATGTAACAATTAGAATTATATAAGAACGTGTAATGAAGATTACGTTAAGTTATTAAAATATTACGCCCATTTTAATTCTAATAAAAAAATATATATTAATTACTTACATAATAGTCCCCGAGTCAAAATCAGTGGAGTTACAGATGGTTTTGGTGTCATACAGTAGCAAAATAGATAAGTTTTGACTTACACAGTGGTAGAGCCGAATACCACCAATGCAAGTGCTAAGCGCCACTGGAGCAGCTAGTGACAGTATCTATTCAGCATATCAACACTATACTTTAAAATGCAACAAATGAGTTCTGTGATTGGTGTAATACTTGGCGACTCGGAATCAACTCCACTAAAACACAGACACTTGTCTTCATACCATCAGGACAAACTAGTTGGTTCGATGCAATAGATCTCTTATACATATTACTATAGCTTTCACACGCATTTCTGTCACACGTACAGCGAGATATTTGGGTGTTATAAGTGTTAGGACCCCTTTTGGGAAACTTTTCGCCCTGGGAATGTTTCCTTGGCACTGGGTTGCTAAGATGAATATCGTAGTTCATGATTGTTTTAAAACGTGTTGGATTCCATTGATTGAACGTAATCTAATAACGGAAGCTTATCATAGTATTTTATAATGTTTTCAGAACATAGGATGAAAATTTGTATACTCAAGTCAACAGGAGGCGCTTGTATTGCCTGTGAAAAGTGTGATATGAAGAATCACATTAACGAAATTATGATGATGATGTCTGTAATGGCTAGTACTTAAAATCACATATACAGAGAATTCAAAAATCAAATTATGTCAACGAATTTGCTGCTCATGTTGAAGCCGTGATGAGATATTGCTTTGAAACACTTTCCCATAGCATGAACAGCTGCATCATCGTAGTATTTATTGTATTTCCTGAGATATTGTTTTGAAACACATTCCCATAGAGATGCCTGTAGAAACAAAATGAAACATGACTTTCCCAAGTCTTGATGTGAAAGGTATTATGTGATGTATGTATTGAAACCGTGATGAGATATGTTTTCGATGACTAGTATGCGACCCCGATTATTGACACGTGTGTGAACTTGTTATGACATGTTTTGTAGAAGGGATGCAAGATGGTACTGCGCTGCAGGCGGGAAAAGTAACGTGCTGATTTAGTTCCCGTGTGGGGCTAGATAATTTGATGCGATAAGCAATTCGGAAGGCATGGCGTTCGAAAATAAGAAGTTCGTGATAGAATTTGTCTGAAGTGGCAATTAAAACGGTGAAACCATAGGTGAGAGTAGGACGAAGAAAGATTTTGTAGGTGTTCAAGACTTGTGTGATTTGAGAAACCATGTCGTTCCTGCGAGACGTTAAGAACGTTGAGACGATTGTATGGTTTGGTCGAAATATTTTTAAGTTGTTGCATCCAGGTGGTGTGTGTGTCGAACGTGATGATTAAGTATGTGACTGCTTTTGTAGCTTGCAGGGGAAACTGTTCTACGTGCAGAGGTAGGTAATGTCGATTTCGGCACATTTGGTTGTTTTCTTTGGTGGAATGAAGACGATAGCCTGTGTTTTTGTAGCATTGGTTGTGAGTTTCCAGTGTCGGCACTAAAGGCAGAAGTCAGAGATGGCTGTTTGTAAGATCTTGTTTATATGGTGGATGGATGTTCCTAGAGCGAGAAAAGCAGTATCATGTGTATACTGGAACGAATAAATTTTGTCTGGAAGGTGTGGCATGTGAGTAACAAACAAAATGTATAACAGGGGTGAAAGTGCAGAACCCTGTGGAACTCCTGACAGTAAGAAGATGGGATGAGACAAAGGTTTGTTAATGGAAACATAAGTGATACGACCTCTGAGAAAGATAAAGATAAGTCGTATTTATGCTGGGGGAAGCTCGGGCCTAATCAGTTTATAAATAAGAGCGAAATGCGACACCTTATCGAAAGCTTTCTCGAGATCGAATAAGACTAGACATGATGGTTTCACTCTATTGTAATGCGTAGTGAAAAGGCTTGTGAGACGTAAGAGTTGATCGTTTATAGAGAAACAAGGACGGAAGCCTAATTGAGCTAGAGGAATGATATTTCTGGTGTTGAGGTAAGTATGAAGCCGTTTAACGAGAATGTGTTCGAGAATTTTGCTAAATGTGCTTGTAAGCTTGATTGGCCTGTAAAAGATCTCATAAGTAGGCTTATGTGGTTTAGGAAACATAAGAGTTTTAGGTGTTTTCCAGGGCAGAGGAAAGTAAGTTTTACGCACTACGAGTAATGTAGGTGGACACTCTTTGATCTGGCGATAGGTGATATTATTAAAGCCAGGCGCTGTGTTTCGTTTACATTTGACAGTATCTGTGACCTTTTCAACAGTGATAGTTGAAGTACATGGTCGCTTACTCTGAGGGAAGAACATAGACTGAAAGTATTTGAGAACAGGATCCTGAGAAGAATATTCGGACCCAAGAGGAACGAGAATGGGGAATGGCGGAAACTTCATAACGAGGAACTACATAGTTTATACGGTTTACCCAACATTGTTAGGGTCGTCAAGTCTAGGAGGCTTAGGTGGGCAGGTCATGTAGCTAGAATGGAAGAAAGTAGAAACGCTTTCAAAGTCTTGACTGGTAGACCCATAGGAAAATGACCATTAGGAAGACCTAGGCGCAGATGGGAGGACAATATTAAGATGGATCTCGCAGAGATAGGAATACAAAGTGGAAACTGGATGCAATTGGCTAAGGATAGAAGTCAGTGGAGAGCTTTTGTGAACGCGGCACTGAACCTCCGGGTTCCATAGGCCATAGAGTTAGTTAGTTAGTTAGATAGTTGAAGTAACAGGTTGGTTTACACTGAGTTCATGCATGGTGTTGGGTTGCAAGAATGGAGAAGTCTAAGCTCTGTCTGCAACATGGGGTGTAGTTCCAGGTAGCTGTGGTGTCAAGATGTTCTGCAAATGATCTACGAAAGCATTTGCTTTCACCGTATCTGTTTGAGCAGCAGAATTGTTGATCAGAATTCAGTATGGAGTTCTTGTGAACTTACCTTACAAAGCGTTAAACGTTTTCCAGAATTTGGTAAGTGGACTGATGGTAAACTGGTTATTGCAGGTTTTAACCCAACAACGAAGTTTATATGCCTGGATCTAGTTGTGCACAATTCTCTGCAATTGTTGATGATGGCGTAAGGCTTCAGGATTTCTGGTGCGAATATAATCTCGATAGAGTTGGCGAGAGCGCGAGATCACAATCAGATAATGTGGGAGGAGTCGAAGTTGATATGGGATATTTTTGCTAGCGTGAATGTACAGAGTGAGTGTATCAACCACGGTGTAGAAATCGTCTTCTGTGGTGGGAGATTTCAGGTGCTTGCTGCGTTGAGCGAGGTAAGAGCGATAGGTTAATCCAGTAAGCTTTATCAAATCGGAAACAGATACGGGAAGACATTGCGAGCGAGATGATGCTGAAAATGGAAATTTATGGTGAGTTTGACAGGAGCGTGATCACTACTTAGTATATCAAACACTGCAATGCTGCTACGAGCTAGGAGATTGGTAGATGCTATAACGATGTCAGGTGTGGTATTTGACTCTGGGCGAGTAGGTTTGGGCAACTGGCGAATGGTTCCAGTGGTGTATGTGGTGATAAGAGCTGCAAAATTGGTACGATCGTGATCTGAGCGACTATGCATATTTAAATCGGCCATGATGATGTAATGTTGATAGCTGTTTGAAATGTACTTTACAAATTGTATCGCAAGGGAATGACCAGGCCGGATGTAAATGGTTGCAACAGTAGTCATAATAGATTTGAAATACAGAGTGGTAATGATATATTCGGGTAACGGAGTAAGAGCACAGTAGAACTGGCGATAAGGCAAATGAGGGGAAAACCCAACCGCTACACCCCATTATCTCGCTACTGCGAGTCGAGTCGAGTCGAGATTCGAGACATGTCTCGACTCGTGCGCATCCCTACTTGCGAACACAAACAATTGAAAAGGTACTTGAAAGGTGTTGTTTACTATTTATTACAAGGATGAAACATTTTATGAAGCACGTTCGACCTTCAAAGAAGGAAAAGGTTTTGCTATTGTTAAACGGACACGTAAGAAGTAAATGTTTACTCCTTGCATTAGATTTAGCTAAAGAACATGGTATTCCTATTGTTGTCACATGACGCATAGGTTACAACCTCTAGATATCTGATTCTTCGTACCTCTTAAGAAATATTACAACAGTACATGCCAGCAATGGATGTCCGCCCATCCTGAATAATCCTTCACCAATCTTCGTGTTGCTAAGTATTTTCAGAGCGCATATCTTCGTTATGTAAAAATGGAAACTGTTGTGAATGGTTTTGTGCAATGTGGAGTTAACCCAATAAATGAAAATGTATTTGATCACTCGGCCTTCATGCCATGTCTAGCACCACCTAACACAGTCACTGAGAATGAAATTATTCTTTCAAATGATTCAGCTTCTACGTTTAGGGATCAAACTACAGCAATGAGAACTATCAGGAAAATCATCTGGTTGAGCCTTTTGTACCTATTTCAGGTAGGGATGCGCACGAGACGACATTTGAAGCTGTCTCGTCTCGAAAATGTGCTATAAAAGTGATCTCTCGACTCGGAAAATATATAGTTCTCTATTGGAAGGGCTGTGTCACGACTCGAATTTGGTCACAAAAATTCCGTCTCGTCTCGTCTCGAACGCATCCCTAATTTCAGGTGTGTCAGCTCAAGAAAGTCATTGTAATTCTCCGCTACCAGTCGTCAATGTTGCAGATGTCCCCAGTGCCACGCAAGCAAAAGGCAACATGGAAACATCAGGCAAACTACGTGGAAGTGCTAGCGAGTACTCCTGTGCAGTAGCTTTTTGAAGAACAACAACTCAAACGGACGAAGAAATCTCGCAACGATACACTATGCAATGTAACGCAACTGTCACTTCTACAGATGTTGCTTACAATTGTCTTATTTGTGACGAGAAATATGTAGATCCTCCACGTGAAGACTGGCTTCAATGTATGATTTTTCTCCGGTGTGCTCACGAAAACTGTTTGCACATTTGAGATCCTTCCATGATAACTTGTGATTTGTGTAGGTAAATGTAAAGCTGTTGGATGATTCGTGCTTATGTAAAGAGGTAGTTTCTACACATGTACTGCAATTTTACATTCCATAGTCTTTCGTTTGTTATAGAGATCTTGATATCTTACAGTGTATTATAGTTATGTAATTTCATACCGCCAACTTACCATGCAATAATTGCTACAGTGTGACTTCAATGTATGTTTTCGTTTTAGTGGGATCAAGATAATTGTTCGGAGAGTCAAGATTCTTGAGTAGTAAACTGCCACATTTAGAATTACGTGAACATAATGAACTGTATTCTGAATATATTTAATGTCGTTTGAATAGACAAATATGGAAAAGCTGCTTGCATTTTCTTTTATTTTTAGTTTCTATTTCATTTCTTATAAATGTATTGTAAATACAGTCTTACAAATCCGTAACTTCATAATTTTGTTCTCCGAAGGTAATAGTTACGCAAATAATTTCTTAATTAAGTTTGCTATATTATCTAAACAAACAGCAGCTTTCATACCCTACATACATGTACTCCCATGGGCAAAAAAAAATTGCGCGTATACTGTAACTGAAGATTTTTCGTATTTATTCCATTTTCCTTACGTTTATAGGTAAAATTCAGTTATTAGTATGTGGAGATAATAGAAAGCAATCCATCTAAGGAGATATTTCCAAAAAATATAATAAAATAATAAAAATATAAGCAAAAAACAAAATTATGCTCGGTTTTGTGTATACTGGCAACGATGATTTCTAGGGACTTTTTCAGTAGCAGAGCATGATTATGGAGGGAATTCAGTAGGGGAGTCGAGGAGTTGGATCAAGGAACTGGATAGTGGACTAAAATGTTGCATTTGTTGGTTAATACCTAGTGTGTAGATTTCCTGCCAAATATAAATTAGCTTCTGCAACTAAGATGTCGTACGAAAATATAGAATTAAACAGAAAAACTCTTATCTTAAGGTTCGAAGCAATACGCACCATGGCTATGAAGATTATTTCTTTAAAAAAAAAAGCCAATACAACGTAACCTCAGTGGTTAGGTGGATAGAGTGGCGGACTTATAGTTTCTTTTATTATTTTGACACCACATCGAATCCCATCCCATCCTATTCTTTTTTTACAAAACATTATAATTTTCACGTTAATAAGAACCGAAGCAATAAGGACAACTTACTGATATTTTGTTGTAATGACGTATTTATCCAGGATTAGAGAACTATTGTTAATAGCTATTGTTTTCTGTTCATGCTGTTGTATAGCTTCTCTCATCCTGTTTTCTTGGGGAAAGAACAATTTTGTCTCCAATAAAGTGTGAAGGATATATACGGACAGAAAAAGACATCTTAGTACCAAAAGTGATTTATCGTGATGAAATGGACTAGTTTGCCATTATTATTAAAAAAAAACTAAATTATTGAAGTTGGCTTTTCTTTAGGTTTCAGCTAAAAAAAAAATATTTTTTCTTTATAAGACTATACTTTATGAGGCAAGGTGTGTGATCATACCCACAAATTTAGCTAGGGAGTGAAAGATAATTGTTTATACAAACATTTTACAGGTTTAGGTGCGTGAAACACCAATACACCATGGTCTCGCTTATCCGACCATCCTTTGTTCCACATACCGTATGATCCGATATATCATTGCAAATAGCACCAATCGGCAATAAGAACTGCAAGTTGTGGTTTTAATCTATTTTTCATGCTCTGGAGTCTATCGCCTAGCGCGCCCTCTACACCTTGACTCATACGTCTATCATTCAGTGCAGACACGTATCTAGGTTTTCTATTCGGAGTGGGCCCAACACGTATGATTCTAATTACGTAGAATTACGTCCTCGTAAGCACGTAATTCTAATGTTTTAAAAATATCAATATCAATAATAATAATAATAATAATAATAATAATAATAATAATAATAATAATGCAACAGTTCTGTACTTCTCTTAAACTTTTTCCTACTTTTCATTTACAAACCGCATTTACTTTACATTTACTTTGTAAACTGCATTATAGCACAAACAAAATGAAACATATTTTCGAGAAAAATGTAATTAAAGAAAACTGTCTGCTACGGATATCGCATAACAAAAATAGCAAGAAGACATTGAGTGTATCGTTCTAATATATTAAAGTTAAAAACAGAACGGAAAAGAAATGTTAATCCTATTTAAAACTGTTCTTTAATTCCACCTGGTATAATGGCATTATGGTATGTTCCTAGAATTATAACAAGACAACAGCACATTGCCCAAAAATTGGACACTGACTACAAGTAAACTGATATAAAAGAACCTAGAAAGGGTAAAAAAAAGTTTATTAAAAAGTGCTTGAGTTTCGAAGAGTGACAGCCCTCAGGCTCTCACGTTGGATACGTCCCTGATTCAGTGCAGTGCAGTTATTTGTTATAAAACATTATTATTAGATGAGTAATATGTAAAATTATATCATAAGTTTTACTTTTAATAGGTCTTTTCTTAACACATCCTTATTATCCAGCGTTCTGACTGCCTGTTTATGTCGGATAAGCGAAACTCTACTGTATTTCCAAAGCTAGAATATACATGAACAAGAATTGTATCATCCTAGAACAGACAATAGTGTGAAATGCTTATATTAAAAGGCTGGAATAAAAAAAGCGTAAGTACTGTTTTGGTAGCGTGAGAACAAATTAAAAACAATTGAATATATTTCCTAGGTATCAGATTATCATCTTATTGTGTCGATGTGTATTCTTTTCTAAACATTGTTTTAAGTCATACCATTCGCAATATTCCTAAGGAAATCGAGAGAAAAACTCCTATGTGCCTCTATGGCAAAGCGGCTTAAATGCATGGTCCGAAACCGATTCCCACGTTAAGGTAGAGTTATTCAAGTATTACGTTATCACATTTTTATTCATTTCACTAGACCTTCCAAGGACGCCAATTTCTCTGTAAATTTGGGGGGGGGGGACATTCAAATGCAGAAGATATATATATATATATATATGAGGATTTTAAGACAAATTACACTCAAATTATGCCAAATATTGTATATTCATAAATACAAAGGTGGCCTACATGAGCTTTGGGCGGGCCCGGCCCCCCAGGATCGGCGCCCTTGTCTTCTTACTAGTTAAGAAAACGTATGCAGATGATTTACTCCTTCCCCCTGGTAAGCAAATTTTTTTTTCCTCAAGATCTATTATGTTTCGTGAAATAACAGCAGGAATTTCCTGAATACTTAACCATCTAAATGAATGTGTTCACTTAGAGCCATCCCGTCGATTCGCGTTGCCTAGGACTAAAATAAATTAAGGGTCAATAATGAAGATGAGACTTCCATATCAAACATGAAGAGACATGTGAATCGAAGATCTTTCTTTGTTCCAACTTTGATTTTTTCAAATCCATGATGGGAAATTATATTATGAGTACAATTTTCGAAATTAATAGTATACAATTGTAAAAATGTCTTACAAAACGATGGTTTATTGTAAAATACTTTGACTCAAAGAATGAATTACAAGTAATAAACTTTTTACTTTTCCTGAAGAGTCTAAGTCTTGAATGAGACGGAAGCTCTCGAGCGTAGTGCTTGGAACGATTGCCTCACTTGTTCTACCTTCCCGTGGCGCAGCCTTCATTCGACTTGATCCTAAACGTATTATTCAGAAGTCGAAGTCGGAAGTTGTTTCCCATTTTTCCAAAACACTCTTGGTCGATTACAATCTGCCTCACTCGTGAGGGGAAAATCCCATGCCGTAAGCGTCGGTGGACCACCGATAGGCAACTAGTGACATGTCCCCAAAAATTGGCGGTCCCGCAGCCAAAAATTGGTAACACTTCCGTTTTGAAAATTATACCACCACCGGCAGAGAAACGACGGGACGCAAATTTGCCACAAAATTATTCCCCTAAAATACGTTGAATCCCCTATATGCGTAATTTCTTTGCATCAAGGTGTCTAAAAACATTTTTTAAAAAATAAAACAAAAGTGCCGTGAGCTGGGCGTGAACCATCAACCTTAGGGTTACTAGTTGCGTAATCTTCCGAACTCGCCACGGAAGCGACTATGAAGACACAGCTTGTAGAGTGATAAATCGTTGAAGTCTTTTTAATATTTCTAATCAGAGTGCTCCTTTAACCGTGTATATTTGAAGATGACTGTTTGGAATCAGATCAAATGCACTCGTCATGTAATTTTATAACAAAATGGCAAGCGTCTATTTACTTTTTTCATAGTTCTCCCATATTCACTTGCTAGTGATCGGCGACAGTTGCCAACTAAATTCATACAATTATACGCACCCATCTCAAGATTTTTCACTTCATGATGTAAAGGCAGGAGTTACTCTTGAATCCCGGAGTTCAAGTATTCTCCTTATAATAACAATTCGTCAGCGAAAAATAATATATAATAATAACCGCGTGCACATGACTGGTGATAGTTCATGTTGGCCCCTTTACGATTCTCCGTGACAAATCAAACGAGCGCGGACCAAAATGAAGTCCTCGTTCTTACGTGGTGGTAACTTCAATACCCCCGATTTCTTTCTTTCTTTTTTTTAATGCTCAGATCTGCCTCTTCAGTTTCGGCATCTGAAGACTTTAACCGAAACGGGCTATCATCATGGCATTTTGTTTTTCTTTAGCCTTTTTCATCATCCTTTATTTGCAATAATTGGAAAGAAGACAGGGAACAAGGAAAACGGTGGGAAAGTCGAGACCACAACACTCAACATCCAACAACAATGAACAACAAATAAAACAAAACAAAATTTTAAAAACAAAAAGAAAAACGAAAAGAAAAACAAAAGGACTTGAGCTATCTAATCAATATTAACTAACTAAACAAGAATTAAATTACTATCTAATTCTTATCTAATTTTATTATCGTATTACGTAACAAATTTGATTGCTATCTAGCTACTACCTAAATTGTCATATATAGTAAGTTGACAATTGTTTAATATTTCCAAAACATACATTTTCTATTTTCGTCTTATTGATTTTAAGAGTTTATTAAATAACACGAAAAATTCCTGTTATCACACTCTGATAACTTCGGTGTCTGCTTACTGCTGACTGCTGATACTCTTCCTAATCTTGGTTTCTCACCTAAATGATTTTCACCTGTATGTGCGTTCCTCTCCTGTGTCACGGTTTCCCCTGTGTGGTTAATAATCACTATGTACACATCACTTCACTAAACACTATACTACACATCACTTCACTAACACACCACTTTTCTATAATGCATTTAAGTGTCATATAGATAAAGTTGGTTCACTGTTTTTTTTTAAAATTTTGATTATGGCTGTATTTTTTAATGTAGCTGTATTATTCATTGATCTCGGTTCATCCTACACATCAGAAACGGACCGTGAGTATCGACATGAGGCCCAGGACACACTCGGAGCACTTAGTGCGGGCCCTGGTCAGTTGTGTCCCGCCGCCGCGTACCCACGGACTGAAAGTCGCACGCTATCGTAACCGAATCGCGAAGCGGCTTCGAGATGATGCTCTATTTCCGAGTCTTCATGTCAAAATTGGGATATTTTTATATGATTGATTCTATTACATATTAGTGTATATTTATTCCCACGGCTCTAGATTTAACACTCATTCCGTCACCATCGCATCACACATACGCTCCCAGAGCATCCAGAGTTCCTTACCAATCAAAGACCGAGAATGCTCTAGGCACTCACTCAACCTCCTTCCTGGGGGCGCGGAGATCCAGCGCTTCCAGAAGTTTCCTTCGGTCCAGGAGTGAGGAATCCTCATTCATTCTGTTTTCCATATTTTATGTTTATTTAGTTTGTGTTTTCTCTGTAAAATGTTTTCTGTATAGTTCTGAGTATTCCTCTGCTACATGTGCCAGGATTCTATAATCCTCTTCATCTTTCAAGATAGCTTTTATATCTTTCTGTCTAATTTGGTCACGAATTCGCAAGTACTCCTCCAGGAACGGGCACCACAGAACACTGTGTTCAGGCGTTCCTTGTTCTCCACATTCACAGCTATCATGTTCTTTCTTGTTGATTCTATAAAGATGGGTTTGAAAGGGACCATGTCCTGTTAGGAAATGAATTAGTCCTTTGTTGTGATTGAAGTAATTCCATTTGAGTCGCGTTCCAACGTCTGGAATAAACGTGAATAATCTTCTTGATGTTTTGCCTACTTGCCAGTCCTGTATCCATTTTTGTTGAATTTGTCTTTCTATTTCATCGAGTTTTTGTGCTTTGGTCCCTAAAAGTTCTTTCGTCTTATTTAAATTTCCTTTTTTATACCAATATGTTGCCGCTCTCTGGATTACTGTTAAATACATTGGTTTGAAACCCATCAAAATGCACAACGCGCTGTGCGGTGTCGTGCTGAAGGCACCAATGAGATGAATTAAAAGGTTTCTTTGTGGGCGATTTATTTTTGCTTTTAAGGAGTTATTCTCTAATAATCAATGTGCCCATACACTGGAAGCATAGTTCATCGAGGCGCTTAGGATTACCTCCTGATAAGTGTTAATTAATTTTCTCGGTAGGCTATAATTTGTTTGAGCCAATGAAATGAGTTTATTAGTTACTTTATGACCCTTTTGAGTAACATAATTAATATGCTCTCCAAAATTCAGTTTATCGTCTATCATAATCCCTAAATATTTAAATACTGATACCCTCTCGATCTTACTGTTGCCTATTTTAATTATTGGTCCTCTTAATAATTTACTTCCAAAAATTATGTATTTCGTTTTCCTCTCGGAGATTTTTAGCTTAGACTTTCCACACCAATCAAGTAATTCGTTTATAATTCGTGCTGATTTTCTTTCCAATTCTATTCTGGAGTTTGCTGAGATTATTACAGCCAAATCATCAGCAAAAGCAATTACTCGTTCAGTTTCCTCTAATTGGTTTAGTCTTTCTAAACACGGCTGGTATTCCAAATCCCACATCAATGGTCCTAAGATCGATCCTTGCGGACATCCCTTTTGTGCAGTAACTTTTATATTTCCCAGGTTTTCATGGATGATGATCTGTCTATTCAAGAAGTAATCCCTAACTACGAGGGCAAGTCAAGAAAGACTTGGACTGATTTTTTTCCCGGCAGTTCTGTTAACGCTGGAGCTTCATAGTTCGGCATACAAGTAGGGTGGTTCTTGCTGTGCATATATATAAAATGTTGTTAAAGAATCATTGCATGTTTGGTAACCACGACTTTTTATTGCAGGTGATGTTCTGCGCCGCCTCTAGAAGTCGCCTGTAGAAGAAATGGAGTCATTACGAGATGAACAATTTGCAGCTATACGGTTCTGCTATCGCCTGGGGAAAAGTGCAACAGAAACTCTAGGAATGTTGAGAGCAGCCTACAAAGATGACGCATTGCCACGAAGTACCGTGTTCTGGTGGTTCAAAGAGCTTAAAGAGGGCCGAATGACAATCACGAAAGCTGGTGGACGAGGTGTATCAGCGTCAGCTGTTACTGAGGTGAACATTAACACGGCAGCAGTCATTGTTAGAGAAGATCGCCGCATCAGTATCGACGATCTGGCAGCCGCACTACGCATATCTCATGGCAGTGCCTTCAAAATTTTGCATGACCACTTCCACATGAGCCGAGTGTGTGCGCGATGGATTCCGCGACTCCTGACATCAGAGCAGAAGGCCGTTCGAGTGGAGACTTGCAGGGAGCTGTTGCAAAGGTTTGAGGATAGTGGAGACGCCTACCGCACCGTGCGACTTTTTTCTATTCCCTGCCGTAAAATCCAGACTGCGTGGACGCCGCTTCTCCGAAAATTCCGAGGTTCTGAAGGCATCGGAGGCGGTTTTGAAGGACCTCTCAAAGAATGGCCTGCGACACGTGTTTGAGGACTGGAAGACTCGAATGAAAAAGTGCATTCAAATGGGCGGGGACTACTTTGAAAAGGATCATGTGCCTGTTGCTGAGTAATAATAAAAAGCCTAGAAAAAAAATCAGTCCAAGTCTTTCTTGACTAGCCCTCGTATATTTACTAAATATTGTGATAAATTTAGCTCTTTTAACCTTTCAATGAGAGATGGTGTCCATAAGTTATCAAACGCTCCCTCTATGTCAAAAAACAGGGCCAGAGCATATTTTCTTTCCATGCTACTTTCCTTAACTTGATACACAAATGCATTTAAGGCATCTTCCGTAGATTTGCCCTTTCTGAAACCATATTGTAAACTATCAACGTCGATATTTCTATGTTTTCGTCGAATTCTATTTGCTATTATCCTTTCTAATAATTTTGAGATGTTTCTCAAAAGGCAGATTGGACGGTAAGAACTCACTTCTGTTAAATCTTTATCCTGACTTATTAACAAAATTAGCAATTTCGATTCTTTCCACAACGAGGGAAATATCAGCTTCTTAAGTAGGGTGTTGAACAATTTTGTTAGATAAGGAGTCCAAATATCCTTTTTATTTTTGTAGATCTCATTTACTATACCATCCAATCCTGGAGCTTTTTTAGTTTTTAGTTTCTTAATTATTGTTTCAACTTCCTCGTTGTCCGTTAGTTCGATATCTTCCTCTGCTGTCAATGCGATGGGTTGCAAATATTTTCTTCCCGATACCCCCGATTTTTTTTAAGGCTCAGGCCCGTCTTTCAGAACCGGTATCTGAAAATTAAAACCGGCACGGGTTATCATCATTGCCTTTTATTTCTTTAATTTATTTGTTTTGCATTTTGGAATAGGTGAAAGGGGATTTGAATAAGGGAGGGAAAGGAAACCACAAACAAGAAACAAGAAACAAAAAAACGAAACAAAAACAAAACAAAACAAAGAATGAACAAAGAATAAACTATTCAAAACTCAACTATTGACTGTTGTAATTTCCAAAGTGCTATAACCGTTGAGCTTGACCCTAACATATTCTAATATTAAATTATGCAATACTCAACTATCTACTAATACTATTTCCAGGGTATTTGACCATTGATCTTGACACTAACATGTTCTGATACTAAATTGTTTGCTAATCAAATCAAGAGCATCTAAACTCTTTCTGATCTGCGTTGTCATTTCCTACCTCTGTTTAGTACTTTTATTTATTTGATTTTGATCTTGTTAGTATTTAGTTAGTTACTTCTAACTGTTTAACTACTTCTATTTTTGGTATATTTATGTCTATACGTAATATTAGTATTATTATTATTATTACCATTTTTATTATTATTATTATTATTATTATTATTATTATTATTATTATTATTATTATTATTATTATTATTATTATTGGAGTTATTTAAACTTTGTTTCTTTACTTAGCTTGGTTGAGTCCATATTTATTAACTATGATTATTATGTTTTTAATTTTTTTTAAATATGCTTTATTTATTTATTCTATTTCTTTTTTATTTAATTTATTTTTGAATTTAATGTTTATTTAGTGTTTATTTTTTACTATGTTGTTTCATTTACTTTGATGGACTTCTTCTATCTTCAGGTTTCCCCTGTATTTCGAATAAAACAAACTACTCTATAAAATTCTGAGTATTATTATTTTTTATATATACAATTCTAGCGGACCTTATTTCCAAATCGAAGGGTAAGCAGATTAAATTCACTCTCTTATTATTATAAATTCATTTAAATTGAAGCAGTTAAAATAGTTGGGAAAAATTAGAAAGCCATACCCTATATTCCAGTGTGCCACACTGGCGAGCCCAGCAAAATGAATAGTGTGACGCAAACTTTTACCTATTATTTACAAGAATATTTGTCGAGTTTATTTTATTTATTATTATGAACGATTCTTCCACGGATCAGCTGTCTGTTTACAGTTAAACAAACAAGTGTCACATTGAGGGAATGAGTGTAATTATTTACTTTAATAGTAATAGAAATGTATATTTTCTTGTATTTTCTACCGGGAATAACTGCATCCGGTCTAGAAAGCTGCGACTAACAACAAAGGAGCCCGATGTGCCAAACACACACCACCTACGCACTTCAATACACCAACAAAAGGTGCAGACTATTCATGAGTTAAAGTCTCTCACCCAATGATGCTCCTAACATGTCTCTCAGCGATTACAACATTTTTTGGTATCTCAATCACTTCCTAGTAGGATAGCTTTACCTAGAGACCACTGATTAACCTGGTATTGAATGTTTCACTTTTTTACCTTTGGAGTTGACAGTCATCGTTTGGATATCTCACACGCAAATATCTAATATTAACAACGTTTCTTCTATAATTTCGTAATATTGTATTATTTCTTTGTATTATTCATTAGCTTGGTTAAGCTTGTTTAAACACTTTTCTCTTTGCACCTACTTATTACCTATACCTTAACGTTGTATAAAAATACACTAACTCTCAACGGAAATCAAATCCAGAACCAATGCACTTGAACCATTTCGCCACAACAAGGCACATTTAAATAGAAGTTTCGATTTTGTTAGGAAAATTGTGATTAGGTGTAACATTCAAAAATATATTTAAGAATGAAAATGAAATGAAATCTTTGAGTTTTACGTCCCACGGTTATGCCGATTAGGCTAAAGGAGACGGTGATAATGAGAGTTGAGTGAAATTGTGGAATGAAGAAAGTGGGAGAACCCCGAGTAAACCCACGAGCACGGTGTTTGTCCACCACAAAGTTCACTTGGCGGGGGCTGGGATCGAACCCGGGACCCCAAGCACCAGAGGTGAACACTCTACCACTTTTTTTTAAACTTCCTGACTATTTTTTTCTATTTTAACCACTTCTCAGGACTACTGGACACGACAGGGACACGAACACAGAAACATCGAGGACAGTTAAAATTCCACCCTTGCTCTTCAGAGGGACTCGAACCCCCAATGGGCTTCACCTTACGATCATCAGCCTAACGCCTCAGACCGTTCGACTACACCCACCGGCTACCACTAAGCCACCGCGCCCCCCATATTTAAGAATGGGTACGGATGAAACGCACTGATTTTTCTCGCTCGAATTTCTTAAACTGACTAGTGTTAGGCTGCAGCTATTACTGAAACATTTATTTGGGAAATGCGAATAAAATAATGTGTTTTGGAAAACTTTGTTCCAAGCAACTTATGTCCAAAAGTAAAGTACCCATTGGTCATATTTCTGTTAGAAATAACATATGCCATATATTAGAATTATTAAGGAAATAATTGTATGTGAACTATGAGCAAAAGCGTCTGAGTACTTTCTGCGAAATCGTCAAAAAAGTCATCCCGAAGAATAAAATATCCCTTGTGTATCTTTTCAGGACAAACGAGTTATGCTATTTATGAAATACGAAAAAAATTGCCAGAGTCATTCTCGACAAAATCGTAGGGTAATCGTAGGGTAATTACTTGCTCCGAAAAGTAATATACCACTTCTAGCTTTTTAGGATGGTGGAATTATACCATATCGTTAGGTTATTTATGTAACATTTATTTATGAAATATGAACAAAATTGCGTCAAGCGTTAATGGGAAAATCGTCGGAGAAGAGTAAACTACCCCTTCTGAATGTTTACAGGACGAACGAGTTGTCATATTGTTAGGTTATTAATGATACAATTATTTATGAAATGTGATTGAGAAAATTGTTCGAAAAAACGCATCCCATACAGTAAATTACACCTTATGTATTTTTTTTTCAGAGCAGTGATTCATACTATACTTGTAAAAAAAATAAGCAAAATCTTTACAGCTGTTTTTGAAACAATTTAATTATTTTAAATTTTCATTCATCAGTAAACTACCCTTATTTTTATTTGTCGGAGGATATAGAATTCGAAACGATAAAGTGTTATGAAAAATTCGTCTAGAATTTGGTCCAGATACGTCGAACAGTATGGCCTCTATTTGAATGCATGTAAAAGCGTGACGAACCGACAAACGAACAGATGAACAGACATCAAAATAACTTTTTCGATATGTGGGGACGTGAAACTTGAAGTCATTGAAATCTCGAATTCGATTTTTATCACTATTACTACAATTTCTTCTTTCGTCGCTTGAACGTGAAAAAGAATAGGAATACAACGACACGTAAAGTGATAATTTGTAATTCCCAAAATTTAATGAGTTACGTTTAATGTGTTGCCATGCTAGAAAAAAAGCTTATGCCTGTTTGTTATATCATTTTAATATCAGCTTTTCACGCTACTATATAATGTAGAAATATGGTATGATTATCGTTCATATTCATGCTATCTTTTGGAAATATTCGTGTTCCGCATACATAGATCTGTATAATTTAGTTACGTTCAACGAAAGCATTCTTGCACTTGTGGATATGAAAAAAAAGAGATAGAGAAAGTCAATACTCTAAAAAGCAAAAAACAAACACACACACACACACATAAACGATAATTTAACATCAGGTCGATGTAACAAGCGGTAAGACTGGATAGGCTGTCAAGGTCGCGTATGTTCTTTTTCCTGTTCCAGACACACAAACCCGAAGTGAGTTGTCTGCTGTTCAAGAACGGGAAGTAACATACAAGACTATAAACTGAAAACAATAACTGTTTCCAATAGTACATGTATTCTAATACAGAATAAATACGTCGATTAAAGGATACTATCAATAAATTATTTCCTTATTATATTGTTTCGGTTCTTATTAACATCAAAATTATACACTTCCTATAATGTTTTGTAAAAAAAATGGGATGGGATGGGATTCGATGTTGTGTCAAAATAATGAAATAATTACTAGTCCGCCACTCTATCCACCTAACCACGGAGGTTACGTGGTGTTGGCTCGTTTTTTAAAAAGAAATAATCTTCATAACCATGGTCCGTATTGCTTCGAACCTTAAGATAAGAGTTTTTCTGTTTAATTATATATTTTCGTACGACATCTTAGTTACAGAAGCTAATTTATATTTGGCAGGAAATCTACACACTGGGTTTTAACCAATAAATGCAACATTTTAGTCCACTATCCAGTTCCTTGATCCAACTCCTCGACTCCCCTACTGAATTCCCTCCGCAATCATGCTCTGCTACTGAAAAAATCCCTAGAAATCATCGTTGCCAGTATACACAAAACCGAGCATAATTTTGTTTTTTGCTTATATTTTTATTATTTTATTATATTTTTTGGAAATATCTCCTTAGATGGATTGCTTTCTATTATCTCCACATACTAATAACTGAATTTTACCTATAAACGTAAGGAAAATGGAATAAATACGAAAAATCTTCAGTTATAGTATACGCGCTATTTTTTTTTTTTTTTCGGATGGGAGTACATTTCAGTTTCCCGCTTATAAGCGGGCAAAGTGGACTTTCTTGTAACGACATTAAATCTCTTCTATCATCAATATGTTGAATTGTTTATTTTCGTGCTGTTGTGTAATATGACAAAAGGTCCAAGCTTTACATACCTGTATCAAACATTCTGTTACTGTGTTTTGTTCTGACAATAATACGCCATATATTAGATCTACTTGTGTGTCACTTTGATCGCCGTCCTATATACACCTGTATATATATGTTTGAATTGCACCTCCTCAGTGTTTGAGATATATATTTATCTATTTAGATAGATAGATAGATAGATAGATAGATAGATAGATAGATAGTTAGATAGATAGATAGATATTTCAAACACTGAGGAGGTGCAATTGCAGAAATTAAATGCGCAGTTGGCCTGTTTCGACACTTCAAATGACTACCATGAGGCTAGATTTCAGGTGTGAATTTTGCAGTTTATTTCAGAGATAAAATTTTACAATTTATGTAACATTCTTATTGTTCAACACTAGGAAATTATGCAAAAATAAAAAATCATATAAATTATAATAGTTTTTTTTTTAAAAAAAAGAAGCTTATTAAAGGACATTTATATTTATTAATAGTATTATTTCTGGACAAGAGATGGCAGAGTGTTTGCTTTGGAATAGAATTTTAAAATCTGTAAACATTTTTTACAACTAAAGAAATATTAACTTATCGTAACTGATTTCATTTAATAGACTTCGTTAAAAGGTATGAACAAAAATTCTCATTCACGAGTGTTGGGAACATATTAGAAATGTCATTTAAAACAGCGGGTGTCATTTAATGGCAGATTGAAGATACTAGTTGCCAGGACATGCCACCCTACAACACTCTATTCTAAAGTGCCTTCGTATTAAAAATGACCAAGGAGCTACCTACATGGTACGAGTATTGACAAATTCACAAACCACTATTGACGATCTCCTCACTCATGGTGCCCTCGTCTACAAAAAGAAACATCGAGTTGAGCCATCAAAGTCACCGCCACCTTTACCATTGAGGTGTGAGCGCTGCCAAACATACAACTCACATCCAACTTCGCAATGCACCCAGCCGAGCAAGTGTGGGTACTGCAGCGGAAACCACGAAACGAAAGCTTGCACTAACCTAACGAAACCACCTCAATGCTCTACGTGCCCGGAACAACACCCCACATATAGTTACCGTTGCAAAGCAAGGCCAACGGCCGAACCTTTGAATCCGGAGCTCACTGTTCCGTTGCGACCCGTCTTACCAGAAGTTCAACAACATGTAGCACCACAACCTCTTGGTGAAGCAATTTCCGTACAGCAACTCCTTTCATTCTTTACCATCGCTCTGCAAAACATTCACCCGTTTCTACGTCAGTATATTCTCCAGGTGGTCAATCATGCAGCCCGCATAATCTTTAAATAT
Organism: Thermobia domestica; assembly: GCF_964235325.1. Taxonomy (NCBI): domain Eukaryota; kingdom Metazoa; phylum Arthropoda; class Insecta; order Zygentoma; family Lepismatidae; genus Thermobia; species Thermobia domestica. The sequence continues at coordinate 148,637,225 of NC_137467.1, read as the reverse complement.
TCTTTTCAAGCTACTTACTCTGGACCTCATGTTTATTTTCACGCCACCCCTCTTGAGGATTTACATGTCTCCTCCGCCACTACCAACACTACTGCTGCACCTTAATCATGGGTATTTCTTTACTGTTTCTTAATATTCGATCACTTACTTCCCAATACACTCTCTTCGAACAGCTACTTCTCGAAGAAACTATTCAGGCCTTCCTTCTGAACGAAACTCTTCTTACCCCGTCTATGACGTTCAGGATACCTCGATACACCCTACTCCGTTCTGATTCTACCATCGCAGCACGCCGAGCAAATGGGGGAGTAGCCATTGGCTTCCATCCTTCGATAAGTCACCGCCAATATCATCCTGCATTGACTAATGTTCCAGAGTATCTCATTACTACGCTGTACTTCCACTCCCTTTACGTTACCGTAGCTACCATATATGTACGCCCTGGACACCCCATCCCACACTCATTCTTTCTCTACATCTCCAATCACTTTAAATACTATATCATCATGGCCGACATCAATATTCACAGCCGTCCGGATAATCAGAAACAAAGCTTCCTTGACTTCATTACTACTCATACCACCGGTCATATTTTTGATATACCTAAAGCAACCAGACCCATCACAAATACCACACCTGACGTAGTTATTTCTTCTAGCAATCTCTTCCAGCACTGCACTCTCGAAGTTCTCGATTCTATAGGTAGTGATCACCTTCCCATAAAACTTCATATCGACCAACCACAGGCTCCTACTCTTCGTTTGCTACCTGAACCTCGTCGCGTTCCACGATTTGATCAAGCAAAGTGGGATGATTATCGCACTACTATTGCTGAAGATTTGGTAACCATCGAGCCTCCTACTACCGAAGATGATCTCTACGCACGGGTCTCTGAAATCACTCACTCCATTCATCACGCTTCTGACCTTCATATACCCACAACTGAAATCTCCAGGTACCAACCACGTTTACCGCCAAACTACCTACCTCTTGTACATCGTTCTCGCGAATTCTTTCGTGAATATCAGCGCACTGGTAACCTCGAAGCTCTTCGTCATCATCGCCAACTCCAGCGCACTGTGCGTAACTACGTCAAGGCACATAAGCTTCGCAACTGGGTAAAGACGTGTAACAACTTAGCCGAAACTTCACACCCCACTCAGTATTGGAAGCGATTTCATATGTTAACTGGGAAGCTTACTCGCACACCATATCCGCTGTTAGTTAATAACCAACCATTACACACAGATGAGGAGAAAGCAAACGCCTTTGCAGACCACCTGCAGACTACCTTCACCCCGTTTTCACCTGATTTTGTTCAAAGACATCCTACTGATCGCCTCAATTTATCATCTCCATATCTACAACCCAGTGCAGCACACATTCTTCCAGACGACAATCCTCTCACAGTTCCGATTTCTACATCTGATATCGCCACCGTCGTAAATCGCAAGCGCAACACAGCTCCTGGCATCGACCGGATAACCTATCGTCATATCAAAGAGGCTCCTTATTGTCTTCTTCTGCTTCTTTCATATATATATTCTTTTATTCTTCGGACCGGCTACATCCCTTGTGACTGGAAGACTTCATCCACTCTCATGTTTCTTAAGCCCAACAAACCTCCAGATTCTGTTGCTTCTTACCGTCCAATACAGTTAACCTCCGTATTTAGCAAAATTCTTGAGCGCATCATTGTCATCAGACTGCATCACCATCTTTCTCAACATAATCTCTTGCCTGTACACCAAGCTGGTTTCCGACCTAATTTCAGCATCAATGATCAATTGCTCAGACTTCTCAACCTAATCACGAATCATTATAACACTGCTCGGCCTTCATGCCTCATTCTTTTTGACCTAGAGAAGGCTTTTGATAAAGTGTGGCATTTAGCCCTCATGTTTAAACTTCACCGTCTTAGGCTTCCACTCTGCTACCTCCGTTTCATATTCCATTTTCTTTCTAACCGCCTATCTTATGTTACCATCAATAGTTCATCATCACATCCGATCTTTATCCATTCTGGTGTACCTCAAGGCTCCGCTCTTTCGCCTCTTCTATACCTTCTGTTTGTAGCTGATATGCCAACCCTTCCTCCCAATGTTCATACTTTTCAATATGCAGATGACACTGCCTTTCTTTGCACGGCCAGAACTATTCAACAAATCAATTCTGCACTCCGCCTAGCAATAGACTATTTTCTCCGATGGTGTGCTAAGTGGCGCCTTCATATTAACTCGACTAAGACTCAAGCTATCGTCTTCATACCACCTCGAAAACGTTCTCGAGTTCAGAAAAACCCCAATCTACTTAATCTAGAGGTTCACGGCACACGAATATCACCTACTAAACAGGTTACCTATCTTGGTATCATAATCGATCATCACTTAACTTGGCGGCCGCATCTTCACGCAATCATTCGTAAAGCGTATGCTCGGCTCAATTTACTAAAACGTCTAGTTGGTACCACCTGGGGATTGCAACCCACTACAATCCTTAATACGTATAAGGTATTCTTACGTCCAGTTCTAACTTATGGTCATCCCGCTTGGGTTGCTGCACTACCTTTTTTCTATCAGAAATTACAAGTTCTTGAAAGGCACGCATTTCGTCTGGCTTATAGGATCAAGCTTCCCAGTCCGACACAGGAGCTTTACGACCGTATCTCTTTTCCTACCATTCTCAGTCATCTTGAACAGTTGCGACTAAAGTTCATCACAAACCGGTTTCAGCAACGTCATCCACTACTTCTAGATACTATGGATGCCGACCGCCACTATGATTTAGGATATCAATTTTCTACTTGCCCTCTATCCCTACTCTTCTCTTTATATCTCAAAACCATTCCACCAGACCATCCAGATCATTTTGTCGCTTCAGCTTATTCTTCTGATCACCTTCCATTTCATATATCACCTACATATGCTGCACTGTAACCTATTGTGCTAACAGGGCTCCACTTGTCTACATTACTGTCCAGAGCAGCCCCTGGACAAGAAGATAATCTGCATTCGTCTCACTAACATATCCTTGTGTTGTCCTGTGATATGCACTTCATTGTCATTTTTTTTCCTGTCCTCATGATTATGAACAAAGTTCATAATGTCCAATGAAATTGAATAAAATGCAATAAAAGCAATAAACTGAATATATGATCTAAATAAAATAAATGATTCTTTCCGCTTACTCTTACTTCCCATAGACCACCTCCAATATCCTTCCTTCCCCAGTCTCTGCACTCCTCACCCTGGATAGAGGGCGTAACCCTCGCAAGGGAGCTAGCCTTCGGCTAGCAAAAAAAAAACACCCTACACGATCTTCATATCAGCTGTGACGTACCACACGTCAAACAGCTGTTTTTTGTAAATACCTTGCTCCTCCGACTTGTTCGGGCTTTCCTGCCTTCATAGCGAGAAAGAATCGACGTAACGTAGACGGGCCTGAGCTAGGACAACGCCTACGCTGCTAGCTTTCTGTATTGCTGTGTTTGGCCACCTAAGCACCTATCCAAACGGGGTGCTTTCTACCTATTACCTTTACCTAGTCGGCTGTACACAAGAGCGTGAGGGTTGCTATGCCCCGAGGGCACTCGCAACCGGCTAAGGGGAGTGGTCCCAAACCTCCGCGAGGAGGCTCTGCAGCTTCTACACCTTCAAATTCGCCTAAACGTCCTCGCACGCAAAGCGCACGTCATCCTTCAGACAATGACAGTAACCGCTCTCGCTCACTTCTTCCATCTACATGGGCTGAAGCACTATTGATGGATACTGGTGCTATGGACATTGTCCATCCTAATACCGATCCATCCACCTCACATCCTGGCACCAACACCGCGTCTGATACTGCTGCTACTTCTGGTACAGATACTAGACACTCCACCGGTCGTTCTCAGCTGTATAACTTCCTACTTACTGGATTTGACACCCGATTCAAAACAGAAAAGCATATCTATCTTCAAATAGTCAAATATCTTCCACGGGCGAATATCCAGGAAATTGTTCGGACCAAAAACGGGGTAATCATAAAATCTATAGATCCCCAGTTTGGCACTACTTTACGCAATAAAGCTTCCTACGAGATATTCGGCCCAAATGCAAAGCTCCAAGCGCTGTCTAGTAGTACCAAAAAGACGCAACCTCCACCACGCCGAGCACCAATGCTCTCAGTTGTAATTCGAGGTGTTCCGCCAGAATACACCGAGGAAGAAATAGAAGCAGAGTTACGTCTTAAGGAATACTCTTTTAAGAAGTGCCTCCGTATTAAAAACAATACCGGACCAACGTACATGATTCGTCTTTTAACAGATTCTAAGGACACAATAGACGATCTGTTACAGCATGGTACTTACATCTATCGTTGCCGCTACAGGGTAGAACCATCTCGCTCACCTCCTCCTCTGCCCATCAGATGTGAGCGCTGTCAAACCTACAACCAGCACCCAACATCTCAGTGTCCAAATACTCCAAAGTGTGGCTATTGTTCTGGACCACATTCCACATCATCTTGCAGCAATCTCAACCAAGCTCCACACTGCCTTACCTGTTCTGGTGATCATCCAACCTATAGTTACAAGTGCCGCGCCAGACCAGCACCACAACCTGAAAAACCAGAACTTACAGTTCCCATTCGTACAATAGATTCCTCAACTCTTCCGAACAATTCTTTACGTACCCCTCTCACGGTGGAAGATCTTCTGCGCTTCACAACAGTTGTTCTTCAAAATATTCATCCCTTCTTGCGCACTCACATTTTATCACAAGTTACAGCTGCTACAAAACTTCTTTTCAATCTTCAGCTCCATGCCACATATTCCGGGAACACAGTCCACTTCCATATCTCATCACTTGAAACCTCTGTCTAATATGGCTTCGATCTATTACATTATGGCGTATACCTTTTTCTTCTTAAACATCCGCTCACTCAACACCCACAAGCTTATGCTTGAACAGCTCCTCCGTGAGGAAAAAGTTCATGCTTTTGCTCTAAATGAAACTTTTCTTACCCCACTTCATCAAGTCAAACTCTCCGGATATCAGTTCACTCGGTTTGACTGTCCACGGCATATAGCTCGAGCACATGGCGGCACTGCCATTGGCACTTATAACCATCTGCCCATCCGCACACATGTGCTTCCTCCTCACATGAACCTTCCTGAACATAATGTTGTTACAATCTACTTACGCAATAGAATTATCACATTCTGCACTATTTATGTACGACCCGGTCAAGGGATACCACACAACTTTTTTCAGTATATAGACAACAACTTTCGTCACTACCTGATCATGGCTGATATCAATCTCCATAGTCGATCGCTGGGCGAAAAACAACGCTTCATAGATTTTATTAATCAATCCACTGCGGCAGAAATCTTAGATCTTCCTTCTGCAACACGCCCAATTAGTCAGACGTCACCAGATATCGTTATAGCATCTTCTAGTCTTACTGTATCCAACATACGAATTCTGCCTCCTTTTGGTAGCGACCATGCACCGATTCTTCTTGATGTTCCTTGTGCGGCACCACCAAAAATTTCTCGAGAGCCCATTCACTATTATGATTATGAGAGAGCTAATTGGCAATCGTACCAATCCGATATCGAGCACGCCCTAAGAGGAGTTTCTCCTCCCAACACGGACGTTGAACTTCTCCACGTCGTCGATACTCTTTCAAATATCATTACACGCGCAGCAGAGGCCAATATCCCCCTAAAAAGCATATACCCTCATAAACCTCCAGTGCCACCTCAATATCATTCCATTATTACTGCATCTCGACAGGCGTTTCGAGACTACTTACACACTCAAAATCCTGAAGCTCTGCGTCAGCATCGTCGGTGGAACAGAATGGTACGAAATTATCTAGCTGCCTATAAACGTCGACGCTGGGCCCATACGTGCAATAGACTTGCAGAAACATCTAAACCTTCCGTTTATTGGCAGAAATTCCATCAACTTACTGGCACTAAGGCTCGCACTACTTACAACATTGTCGAACATGGTCATGCCCTTCAATCAGATGTCGAGAAGGCCTGCGCCTTCGCTAACTATTTTCAGGATATATTTACGCCTCCTCCTCATCATTTTGCCACTCAGCTTTACCGACATATCGAACGCCTAACAGATCCTACCCGACCGCAACTACGCCCTCATTGCAATCATACCATTGATCCTGCACAACCTCTCACTCAGCCAATCGTTTCTTCCGACATTGGCACTGTACTCCACACTAAACGAAATACTGCACCTGGTTTCGACAAAGTCACATATCGCCTCATCAAAGCTACACCTCCTTCCTTCAATACCTTCCTTGCTTCCGTTTATAATTTCATTCTTCGTACCGGCTTTTACCCTCCTCAATGGAAAGTCTCTAAAATACTCTTGTTTTCTAAGCCCAATAAACCCCCTCAGGCTCTCTCGTCCTATCGTCCTATTCAACTTACTTCGTGCTTTAGTAAGATCTTCGAAAAAATTCTTGTGAACCGCCTTCATACCCATCTCACTACCTATAACCTTTTGCCAGTTCACCAAGCCGGCTTCAGACCTGCCATCAGCCTCTCAGATCAACTTCTTCGGCTTACCACTACTATTAGCAATCATTACAATTCATCTCGGCCCTCATGTCTCCTACTCTTTGACTTGGAAAAAGCCTTCGATAAGGTATGGCATATGGGGCTTCTGTATAAACTTCACCGTTTCCGCCTTCCAATGTGCTACATACGGCTCATCCTCTCATTTCTTACCTCTAGGCTTGCCTACATTACTATCAATAGCGCTCTATCATATCCAATCTTTCTACACTGTGGTGTACCACAGGGCTCCGTTTTATCACCTCTGTTATTCCTTCTGTACATAGCAGATATGCCTCCTTTGCCACCAAACGTAAAAATTTTTCAGTTTGCTGATGACACGGCGTTTCTATGTTTGGGCACTACTGTACAGCATATCAATCGAACTTTACAGCCTGCTATAAATTCATTTCTTGACTGGTGCACTCATTGGAAACTGACTGTCAATTCTGACAAAACGCAAGCAATAGTCTTTCAGTCTCCACAAAGACGCTCACGTATTAGACGAAACCCAAATCGTCTCGACCTTACCATTGATGGTACTACCATACCTTCCGCGAAGCAGATTACTTATCTAGGAGTAGTCTATGACCGCAAACTTCAATGGAAACCACACGAGCGGAAACTTCAATTACAAAGTACACGCAGACTCAACCTTATCCGAAAATTAGTTGGCACATCTTGGGGATTGCACCCTCATACCATTCTTACCACATACAAAGTATTCTTACGCCCTCTTCTAACTCATGGACACACTGCATGGATATCAGCACCAGCCTTCTTCTATGAACGCCTCCAGATTATCGAAAGACACGCTATCCGCCTTGCATTCCGTATTCGCCTGCCTTTCCCTACGGCTCCACTCTACCACCGTATCACCTTTCCTCCTATTCTACACCATATAGAGTCTCTACGCACTAAGTACATCACCAAGCGCATGAGCTCCGATAATCCTGTATTTTTTGATACTATCCATCTTGACATGGCTCATGACGTTCCTCCAAAATATATATATACTCCTCTTCAACATCTTATGACCTTGTACTCTCAGACTCTCCCTGCCAATGATCCTCACAAACTACAATATGACATATATCATCCACATCATTATTCTCACTACGTTTATCCATCTTTGCACTTGTGATATCCTTCCTTACTAACCAGGGCCTCCACTTGTCACTCATTGGTCTCGAGTTGCCCCGAGACAGAAGATAACCCTCATTTGTTACTTTAACAGCTTCTAAGTGTTGTCTCGTCTACTGCACTTCATTTCATATAAACCCGATACATGCCCATTGCCTACACTTAACTACTATATATTTTTTGTTATCGTTTCTTTCATTTCATCTGTATCATCATCGTCACTTTCGCTTCTTTTTCTATATATGTATGTATATGTCAAATTTTCTTTCAGCAAGCGATGATCTTGAATGCAGATCTATCTACACCGTGCAGATCAATTGATGCTTAATAAAGATTAAAAAAAAATCCTGAAATCCGAGAAATCTCCTATGTAGAAATTACTAGACACAATTGATGCTTAATAAAGATTAATAAATAATACACCTTTGATCCCAAACTACCCATAGACCATACATAGCTTTCCTTTCTTCCGTAAACTTAGCCCTCCTCTCTTTCCCAAGAAAGGGTGTACCCCTTTGACGGGTGAACAGTAAAAAAAAAAAAAACACCCTACATACTTACCTATTGGAAGTAATCCGTGCTCCTTATTTGTAAAACTTTTTGTAAGAGCAGTAATAGGTAATTTATGCCTTTGCTCTGTAAGTGATGTTAACATGCCTTGTTTCTAGGGAAACGATAGGGGTTGTCCACCTATTACGTAACGCGGCAAAGGGCGGAGGGGGCTCGGCCTTGTGTGACGAAATGTGACAAGGGAGGAGGAGGAATTTACGTTTTCGTTACGTAACGCATATATATTTTTGCTGTAATTTCTTATTTCTATTCTCAGTTTTATATGCAGTCTTTCAGACAAGTACTTTATTCAGTTTTTTTCTTTTTTATAAATAAATAAATATTTGCATTGTTGTGGGAAATTCCGAACTATAGCCTATATAAATTGAATCATGTAGAAGGGATTGGAAGATGCTATTAGATACCAGCATGACTGGTGATGAACCTTGCGTGTATTACAATGCAATAAGACGACGTGTTGTGGCTATCCAGCAAAGCATTTATGGCACACGCTTTTCTGAAATTAGTTGTTAGTGATTGTAACCACCGTTTGAAAATGCTCTCGCGTTCTTACTCCTATTAATATTTCTGTGACTATTATTTAAAACTTTTGATTTAAATCATTACCCACTTTATTCTTCTAATGGGTTTCGCATGCGAAATAGAAAAATCTCTTTTTCGTGAAATATTTTGCGCAACGGAATGATCCACGATTTGCACAACAAAATAAGATATTAAAAACTTTATTCTTCGGATATTCAACTCTTACTGATTTTATTTTTTTTTATTTTTCGATTTGAATATTTGTGGATAAATCGAGTTTATTCGCATTCTTGCACTGATTTAAGACAATAACAATTTGAAAAGAGGTAAACTTAAGTCCAAAGAAGACGCTCGAAAGCTTGTTCACAAACGAGATATCCTTCCTCCTTTACGTGTGCAGCCATTTCTATTCTCTGATCGACAAGGAAGAGAACTTCTTTACACCTTCGCACTGGCGAACTTCAAATGCATGAAGCATCCTGGATCCAAGAAAAAGATATTGATGTCAGTTATTTAGGTCCTATTTGACCTGCATATCCCGGCAGTATTTCCTCCTTGCCAATCATCGGTGATCTAAAAGCATGGGTGCTGTCTCTGGGAAAACGACAGTATGCAATTTCGAAGAATTAAGACTGGTTAATTAAATAACTTTATGAGATTAAAATATTATTACAGTACTACTATTTAAAACACCATTTGTTGGCTAAAAAACAATGCAAATACAAGCATTTTGGAGTAAATAGTTCTACCATTAAAAATAGGTTTTTATTGTAATAACCCTCAAAATAAGCAAAATTGGTGAAAAATCAATAAGTGTTAGGTAACAAATAGGGGAAGGGTTTGGTCTTGTGTTACGAAGTGTGACAAGGGTGAAGGAGGGTGCAAAATGGGTCTAAAATAGCGTTACGTAATATGTGGACAGCCCCTTAATACGCAACTAGTGTTACTTTCCATAGCAGCACAGCACAATCAATACCTACAGAAATTCGTACTCATGAAGCTATTCTGAAAGTTATAATGTAAGCTACTCGTAAAAGCACACAAAGGCTGTTGTTATAGTAATTTTATTCAGTAGCTTTAGGTAAATGGCCATTGTTTGAAGCCTGAGTTTATACAGTAACAAATGCCTTCATGTTTGAATCTACAATATAAAATATCTATCTATCGCTTTATATATTATCTATCTATCTCTCTAACTACCTATCTATCTATCTATCTATCGCTATATATATATATATATATATATATATATATATATATATATATATATATATATATATATATATATATATATATGAGAGCTAATTGCAATACTTTTCAAATTTTAAAACTCGAAAAATTATAGGCGTATAATTTTCGGTTTTGAACATACATCCACCAAGCTCTGTAGCTGTAGCGAGATATATTCTACTTGCATAGGAAATTTGAGAACTTCGACACACTTGTACTTTTCTCGAAAATTTAAAATTTTCAAACACTAAACTTTTGTTGCAACACATAGAAATACAAATCAAATCATGAACGTGAAATACATTTATATAACAAGTGATACAAGGAACAATGTAAATATTATGTTAGACACAGATCAGCATATGCTGACATAGTAGTTAACGCCAACAGCGGAAATTGTCTTTTCTAACACAACTAAGTAAAATGTTTTTATTCTTTAAAAAATATAATATTATTATTCTAATCTGCAGTGAATGTATCATGTGGTGCCATCATCTTACACATAGGCCTACCAAACAGACTACATAATATTTTGAAATTTAGATAGGCTTACACCTGAAAGTTTCATAAGCTATTTGCAGAATACAAATGTAGGACAGAAAAATAATATACACAAACAGAAGAATCACTTCGATTAATTTCAGAAACAATGATGACAAACATAAAACTGATCCTCTTTCGCACGTTTCTTACAATGAGCCCACCCGTCACACTTCAAGCACTGTAGTCTCTGTCTTCCATTATCTTCACATGTTTTGAGACATACTAAACATAAGTACTCATCATCATCCAACGAATTATCAATACTCTTACAATGCGATGTTTTCTGTCTTGTTTCTGTTCGGACTGTATTTCCGTCTTCTTTTCTGGGTCAGTCCTCTCTGCTTTTCATAATGCTTCTATTTAACTTTTGTTTCATTATACCAAGGCGTGTTTCGACACCTGTTGGAACTCACTCGTTACCAAACAAAGCGAAGAAAATATCTTCGACATAAAGCTCACTGTAAAAACATGGCTGTTATTATTATACAAGTAAAGGTACATCTGTTTCGTTAGTAACATTATAGTTAATTTCAAAGTTACTTGTACTAGTCGCCAGTCACTTCCAAATACATTCTTTATCTTTTACTCACCTACTCTGAAAACAAATATTCTAATCCCTGTCAACAATTACAAGTTTGCGAGAACCAACACTCCATCACGCTTGTTGTTCCACAAAATGTGCATGCGTCAAGGACAGGGCCGTTCACGTAACTGTTCGCGTTGAGAAGATATTAATATTATTGCAAGATGTCCCTGTTGCAACTAACCTCCACTTCTCCTATACATCGATGTACAAGAACGATAGTTTGATAACACAGTGCTAATTTCTGGTATACAAGTTCGCCATAGATTCGGCAAAAAATGCGTTCAGGGAAGAGTAGGAAGGAATTAATCCTGGAGAAAATATTTCCCGAAGTAAAAATAATATAAATTCTCTACCGAATTCAATAAGTTTCGCATTCAGCAAGTTAACACGATAATCATGTCTGTTAGTTCCCTTGGAATTGTCTACTACCATTATGGAAGTATTTTATACACTAAAAATATGATTTCACCTTTGTTTTCTTTAGCCAATGAAAGTTAATCTTTAATTGATTATATTAGTACATGAAATGTACATAACTGACACAGTTTGGTAACTAGTGGCTCATGTTAAAAATTTAGATACCAACTGAAGTGTTTTGAACACATGAGTTAACATTTAAATAAAAAGCTAAACAGATATAATGACACAGTAATGATAAAAAAGAAATATTTCTAATTGGCTAATTACTAAATGAAATGAAATAAAATTACTAATTTTATGTCTCACATTTATACCAGGTAATGATAAGAGTGACGGATAACTAATGAAGGTGAATGTTTGGTGAAATAGTCATGTGGGAGGAAAGAACATTACTGAAGGAAACTCACGGACAAGTTGTTTGTAATTATAAATTTACATGGTCTGGGGTTGAACCGTGATCTATCGAACCAGAGGTTAGAAGTCCACAACATATTCACTGTGTCCCCTCGTTACTGAACGAGTACAAATGCATGTCATATTTTATGAAGAGTAATATCTACAATATTCTGTTCTAGTGATTAAAGAAATGCAAGGGAAACCAATGCATGTTAACGAGACTTAAACATAGGATTTTAGAGTAGAGGGGGGCAAGAGTACGTGGGGGGTAAGGATACGATTCCCTAAAATCAGGTGAATATATTCGCGTATGGCAATAATGCGTCACGTGGAGTTTGATGTTAATGGCGTCTAGAACCTAAACAAGTTTGAGTGTGCTGCGGCAAACTACAAGCTATCTAGGTAATTATTTATGTTTTTCTAATAGTTTGATATAATATTGGGACAGAAGTAGTTAATGAATAACTTACACAATTTTTTAACGATTTCAAAGTACTATAAAGCGTTAGTTTCTAACATACAAATTGTTTGACAGGATGGAGTAAATTGCCTTTCTTCCAACAGTTGGCTGTACAACATCACAGGAAAGTCGATTGTGTTGTGAGGGGGCAAGGGTACGCAGATACCTACGGGGCAAGGGTACGCGTGCGTACTCTTGCCCCTTCTGTTCTATGAAAAAAGAATCCAATTCGATTTAGATCTAACAATCAAAAAAGAATGTAGATTCCGTTGTAATAGAGAGTGATGGCAAACTTTACGAATAGTGGTTCCCATATGTAGCCTCTAACGTTACGAATTCTGAAGAGGAATAAATTGTTATTATGTACGAGGAATAAATTGTTATTCTAAATACCACTCCTTACATAAAATATCTAAAGTGGTGTTTGAGATTTCGAAACAGATAAACGTGTGAAATAGTTAAATCTGCAGTTATTGAATAGCATTACGCTTGCTTATTTTATTCAGGTTTCAGAAATGCTACGCTTTGTCCTCTTTTATCTTAAATGTCAGTAGATTTCAGTAATAAATTTCAATGGGCCTTATGCAGAGTCGTTCTGATGCGTGATTAGTGCCATACTAAAAAGATAGACTACTATATGTTTCCTGTAGTAGTCAGTCCTTTAGTAATCATACGTTAAAATGACTGTGCATAAGGCGGTATCAGTCGAATGATTGGTATGGTATTCTATAAAGATATATGAAGCTAATCTAACTTAACATTTGACAATATGTAGATTCATCAAAGATAGGTCGAGAAGTTTTCAAGTTATCCTCGTATGTGACAAGCATTATGTAACTGATGGAATAAGCCAAATTTGGAAATATATTTTTATAAAGAGTCTAAATAATATCTGATTTTCTGTATCCTATGCATTCCCATTACTGATATAAGGAGAATTAAGGATTTTTCTTTTCTTTTTTTAAAATGAGAATCTGCAACGTCTTTAGGCACAATAAAGCCAGTAGGCCTATTTACCGAAGAAATGGAGAACGAATTAGTGCAATATATCACATTACTGGATCAATTCTTCTATGAAGATCTAAGAAGAATGGCAATTTTGCTGAATGTAACTAGTTGCCCCATATCCTTTAGCCATGCGAATCGAATGGGAGGAAGAGATTGGACAGAATCTTTCCGTCGTAGACATATGACTGTTGTTTTGAGACAGCCTTCAAAGACTGGTCTGGGGAGAGTTCGTGGTTTTAGCAAGCCACAAGTTGAACGCTTTTTTAATTGTCTAAAAGATCTTGTAAGAGAAAACGGCTTTTCTCTATGGGATATCTACAATATGTATTTGGTCTAGGAATTAATTCGTGCGGTTGGTACGCACACATTGAAGCTGTAGTACAAACACAAAATACATAAATACCTTAAGAAAAATATTGTCCATCGCTAGCCACCACTTTCGCCCATCTGTCAGGCAATGTACGGATTCCGTGGCGAAAGAAGTCCTCATCCTTGGAAGCGATCCAGTCAGAGACCCATGTTTCGATATCTTCTGAAGAAGTAAACCGCTGTCCAATCAAATCGTTGTTCATGCAATCGAACAAGTAGTAGTCCGAAGGAGCAACGTCTGGTGAATACGGCGGGTGGGGTAAAACTTCCCATCCGACATTTTCTAAATAGGTTTTGACCGGTTTTGCGACATGTGGGCGAGCGTTATCATGTTGAACAATAAGTTTATCATGTCTGTTCTCCCATTCTGGTCGTGTTCTGGCCAGAGCTTGCTTCAAACGCATTAATTGTCGTCGATAACGTTCTCCATTCATAGTTTCACCCGGTTGCAGCAGCTCATAGTACACCAAACCTTTCATATCCCACCATATGCACAGCATAACCTTTGAACAGTGAATATCTCGTTTTGGTTGTGATGGACCTGGTTCACCTGGTTTCACCCAGGCCTTTTTTCGTTTAGGGTTCTCGTAATGGATCCACTTCTCATCACCCGTAATAATTCGATGCAGAAACCCCTTTCTGCTCTGTCGTTGAAGCAGCAATTCGCAAATGGTTTTTCGTCTTTCAACGTCTCTGTCTTTCAATTCATGTGGAACCCAATGTGACATCTTTTGAATCATTCCCATGGCTTTCAAGCGTTTGGAGACTGTTGTTTGATCAACGCCTAATGCTGCTGCAAGTTGTTCCTGCGTTTGACAAGAATCCTGCTCGAGCAATGCTGTCAATTCTTCGTCTTGAAATTTTTTTGGCTGTCCAGCTCGCTCTTGGTCTGCTAAGCCGAAATCACCACTTCTAAACCGTGCAAACCACTTCTGACACGTTCGCTCAGCTAGAGCATGGTCACCATACACTTCCACCAAAATACGATGACTTTCAGTCGCACTTTTCTGCATGTTAAAGTAATGCAGCAGAACTGGCATAAACACGGTTCCTCATAAAGTTCCAAAAGTCGACTAAAAATCAGTTGTGAATAAAACTGTATCTACTGATTTTGGAGTTAACATAACAGCTGTTTCCTGTGAGTGCATTTGGTTCCTTTATTCCCCAGATATTTCCCAGAAAACGAATGAAACAAGAATTATTCGATGGCTCGCCGCCGGGTTCTATGGGAATGATATCTGATTCTGGTTCATCAACTCACAACTTTTCGTAGAATGGTTATATTATTTACACCAATATGTGCGATCAAATTCGGTTACGAAAACGGTATTGTTACTTGTTGACAATCAAACCTCTCACATTTCAATCGAGACGATTGATTTCTGCAGGCAAAATGGGATAGTAATGTTGAGTTTACCACCCCATACCAGCCATAATTTGAAACCATTAGATCGCTCCTGTTTTTGCCCGCTGAAATCCTAGTATTCAACAGTGTGTGATAAATCGATGAGGAATCATCCATCCCGCCTAATTCCAAGTTTCGAGTTTGTTTACTGAGGCTTACTACAAAGCTGCAACCAGTGGTATCCAGCCTTCAAGAATCTGGAGTTGTCCCAGGCACGTAGCCAAGGGGTGGGTCCGGGGGGTCCGGAACCCCCCCCCCTTCGAGACCAAAAATTAAAAAAATAAGGAAGGACGAAACGAAAAGAAACAAGAAATAGGAAGAATCAGCGATAAAAATAAAGAAAAAATATAAAGATAAAAATAAAGCTAAAAATAAAAATTTTTTTTATAATCGCTTCCCTGTAGTATCAAACATGTTATTTCAGAAACGGTCTTCTACTGCTCCTTTAACTTGTCATTTGGAACAGACAATAATTGACGGAATAAGGAAAACAAAAAGTTATGTGGAAAGCAAGTCCTATTAACATTTGATTCAACAGAGAAAGGAACGCAGATAACAAAAATATTTTACAAGACATTATTGGATACGTACTTTTTTTAATAGTTGAGGTCATAATGAAAGGAAAATTGTTATATTTGGATGAACAAAAGAAGGAACGTAGATATTGTAATTTTTAAAAAAATTTTTATAAATACTCTTTTATTCGAGATTTCTTCATAGTTTGTTACTAAAATACTTACTAACATGGATGGGCACCGATCCTGGGGGGCCAAGGGGGCCCGGCCCCCCAAAGGTCATGTGGGCCCCCATGTTGTATTTATGAATATACAATATATTGACATAATTTGAATGCAATTTATCTTAAAATCCTCATATGTGCCCTCTGCATCTGAATGAACCCCCCCAAATTTACAGAGAAATCGGCGCCCCTGCTAACATGTCCTAATTTAAAGTCTTAACAAACCAATATATGTTGCTAGTAAAATAGTTTAAATTGATCAAGGCCCTGGTGTGATAAACACAATATTTCATATCAAACTCTCCCCCCATCACGAAATCCTGACTAAACGAACCAATAAAATAGTTTAGAATGTTACCAGTAAAATAGTTTAGAATAATCGAACTCTGGTATGATAAGCACAGTGTTTCATGTCTCGGACCCCCCCTATTACGAAATCCTGGCTACGTGCCTGGTTGTCCCACTGAATCCAGATGTGTACCCTGAAGAAGATTTTCTTGCCTCTATTTTGGATGTGGTAGACTTAAATGTAGAAGCCAGCTCTGAAGATGGAAGCATTCTTGAAGCAAAAAATCAAGCTTTAGACCTGAATAGAGCCCAAAATCGTTCATCGGATGATTCACTGGAAGTAAAAAAAGGCCCATGCGGCGCATCCAGATCAAGCACTCCTTTGCCAGTTGCTCGTCCTCCTCCATCTGTTACCAAACCTTCAAAGAGTAACGCTAGATCCTCACTAGAAACAAGCAAGAGCTCATGCGGACTGTCCACTTCAAACGCTCTTCTGCCGGTTGCTCGTTCTCATTCATCTGTTACCAAATCTTCAACCAGTAACGCTAGATCCTCACTAGAAGCAAGCAAGAGCTCATGCAGACTGTCCACTTCAAACGCTCTTCTGCCGGTTGCTCGTTCTCATTCATCTGTTACCAAATCTTCAACCAGTAACGTTAGATCCTCACTAGAAACAAGCAAGAGCTCATGTGGACGTCCACTTCGAACACTCTTCAGCCGGTTGCTCGTTCTCATTCATCTGTTACCAAACCTTCAACCAGTAACGCTGGATTCTCACTAGAAGCAAGCAGGAGCTCATACAGATTGTCCACATCAAACACTCCTTTGCCGGCTGCTCGTTCATCCGTTACCAAACCTCCAACCAGTAAAACTGGATCTTCACTAGAGGTAAGCAGGGGGCCATGTAGACCGTCCACATCATGCACTCCTTTGGTGGTTGTCAGTCCTCCTCCGACTGCCACCAAGCCCACAACCAAAAATCTTAATCTTCTCGAGGTCAATCAGAGATTCTGACATCCTCTCCTTTCTAGCAGAACATACTTCTGAAACGGCACCCTCCAAAGAGCAAAGGCAAACATCAACTTGCACCAAGAAAGCTACAACCGAAGGTAACTCCTCAGGTCAGTGAGGAAGTACTGTACGAGTGTTCATTATGCAATATCATCTACAGTGATCCACCAATAGAAGACTGGATCAAGTGCGCAAGATGCCATGAATAGTGGCATGAACAATGCACATCATATGAAGGAGTAGACACCTTCATCTGTGATAATTGTTAATACTTTTTTGGGTGCGTACTCTTGCCTCTTTGATTTCGTACTCTTGCCCCACATATAGGGGCAAGAGTACGAATTTGAATGTTTTCATTTTATGCATTATAGTTTCTCCAAGGACAGAGGTATATAAAAGTTGAGTTCACATTTCGTAAAAGAGAGTTCAAGTTTTGTGTTCCATATAAAAGTTTTCCGTTGTAACTATTCTTTACCAAAATATATAAGTTTAATTGAAATTTGCGTACTCTTGCCCCCTTTCCTATAACTCTTTATCCGCTTGGTTTTCTGATTTTTTTCCTTGTCTATCTGAGGAAATGTAGAAAACCAAAACGCTTTCACGATCTACCTTTTGCAAGTATGCCATCATATTCCAAACTTTATTCGCAATCAGAGCTGAAGAAAGAAAAATTATAAATATGTCTGTTTGTTCACAACGCTATTTCCTGTAAGGGAGTTGAAATAAAATAAAACACGCCTTATTTAAAAAATTTAATTCCACACGATGGTTCTTCCTTGTAGCAAACTTGTTGATAACTCTATCATTGAAGATAGAGATCTTTTTCACCATTTCCTTGTCTATTGATAGTATGGCAAGCTTCGCTAACCATTCCTTTCCCATTGTATTTCTTAGAATATTTTTCACTCTTTTAAAGATAGAAAAAGATCATTTAGTCTCACTTGTAGTTAGGTGCAGCGTTGTGAATATGCTCAAAAGTTTTAATACTTCAGAAAGAGTGAAAGCAAAACTCGTTTATAATGTACTGGAGGAAATTCACAGCACCAAGAAGTTTTCTGAACTCTTCTCTCGCATAAACTCCACTAAGTTTAGTATCAAGTTTGACAGAAGCAGGGAAGAACTTTGTAGATTTATAGAAAGTTTATCAGGAAAGGATGTACCAAACTGATTTTAGTAAAGTAGCTACATGTCATCTCTGTTTGTCGTACGATTATGCTCGGTACCTCATTTTGTTCGTAGTGATGCAACGTTTCCAACGGTACCACTACTATTGCGCTGTCATGTACCTGAGGAGATAAGATTCCGAGAAAGTTATTTTTTGAAAATTAGAATTTCCCGCTTCTCTTTATACATTTTGGACGGAAATTTTTCCCCTCAGGTATACATGATACGGTATACATGATATTCAGGTAAGTGATACGATTTAAAACGCTGATTCATTAAAAACAAAAAGGTACAAACCATAATCCTAGAATAAATAGTCTTGGTGGTGCTAGAGCTGATTTACTAAATTTCCCTCCCTATTTTTGGGTAATAGTTACTAATGTATTGTTATTCAATAAGCTCTAGCGTCAAGAGTGTTCATTGTAGGACCATGGTTCTTACCTCATTTTGTTTGTAATGAAGTAACGTTTCGAACTGTTCCACTGAAGTGGCACTAGCATGTATTTTGGGGAAGAAATTCTCAAAAAGGTTATTTTTTGCTGACAAAAACATCTTTTTCCCAATTTGAGCGGGATTTTTTCACTTCTGGTACATAATGGGGAAATTTGAATAGTATAGTTGGAAACATTTCTTCATTACAAATACAAAGAGTTACGAACTATGATTCTACGATAAAGAGTCTTGACACGAGAGCTTGTTGAATAACAATAGTAGATATTAGGAAACAATAGTAAATGAATTTTAGCACCAAGAGTATTTACCCCAGTATCATGGTTCATACCTCGTTTTGTTTGGAGTGAAGCAAAGTTTTTTTGTAACATCCGCAAGTTCATGTTGTGTACCGGAGGGAAGGAATCCACAGGAAATTGGGACTTTTCTTTTTGAAAAATCCTTTTTTCCCAATTTGGACAGGAATTTTATATTAGGGAAAATTACAAATTAGGAAAACACTGTTTCATTCCGAATAAAACGGGGTATGAACCATGGTTCTACGATAAACAGTCTCGATGCAATAGCTGCTTGACTGAAAATCGAAAATTTACCTTAAAAAGTAGAAGTCTCAAAAGGGTTAATGTATAGGGTTTTCTAGTTCGAACGAATTGTTTGTACAGTTCTTAGAATAATGTTTGACAAAAAAAAAAAAAAAAAAAAAAAAAGTTTTAGTGAAAACTTACAAGGAACCCTAGGTATCTATCAGAGCCCGATTTTCACGAAACTTTGTATATAGAGAGAGTACCTCGGGAAACTCGCACAGCCAAACTTGTAGCTGCAGAGTCCAAGACGTTGGGACACTAGGGCCCGAGAATGATCAAAAGTGGAACGTCAGTACATTAAGG
The DNA here is from genome assembly GCF_964235325.1 of Thermobia domestica. Classification (NCBI taxonomy): domain Eukaryota; kingdom Metazoa; phylum Arthropoda; class Insecta; order Zygentoma; family Lepismatidae; genus Thermobia; species Thermobia domestica. Next base: position 148,617,466 of record NC_137467.1, on the reverse strand, counting down.
GTATGGTGAGAAAATGCATGTTTTTCTTTAAAACTAATCATTGTAGCGACACAAAATGAGCATACATGAACACGAGAGGTTGATATGGTCAGTTGAAAGTTACGAAAAGAATATCCGCCATCTTGAAAGAGGACATGTTGAAACTGGTGCGATAGTTGTAAATGAGAAGAGGTTCATCCGATGCATTAATTTGAACTAAATAGCCACAAAAAGCTGTTGGTGAAGTCTGTTGTGGGATTACATTATTCGTGTGCTTCTGGTAGAGTGGTTTATTTATTTATTTATTTATTTATTTATTTATTTATTTAACGGCAGAGTTAAGGCTATGTTTGCCTTTTCTTACACTCAACCAACGCAAATGTATACAAGATATACGTACTGCCATTGACGTGAAATCCATAAAAATTACAATTGCTACATTAATGCATATGTACATACACACATAAATATCCCTACACACGAATACCCCCTCCCCCGTCTTACCCTCACACTATTTATCATAAAAACAAGAAAACTATACAAGATGAGCAAAATGTATCTCATGACACTCGAGCAGATGCAGAATATGGAGCGCTATGAGTGGGATCAGTGGAACTAGAAAACCGAGCGAAATATAATTTTAGCACTACAACATTTCTGTCACAGTCAACATGTAATTGTTGTGGGTATGCTGATATAATGGGTTCAATCTTCATAATAATGTCATGGTTGACATTAACTTTTAACTTTCTATTAAACTTAAATTAATTCGAACAGAAATTAGAACGTCATATTGGTCCACCTAAAGCGCTCCATACTCTGCATCTGCTCGAGTGTCATGAGATACACTTTACTCGTCTTGTACCTAAACCAATCTACCAGAAGCACATGAATAATGTAATCCCACAATAGAGTTCACCAACAGCTTTTTGTTGCTATTTACGTTCAAATTAATGCATCGAATGACTCTCTTCTCATTTACACCAATCGCAGCAGTTTCAACATGGCCTCTTTCAAGATGGCGGATATTCTTTTCATAACTTTTAACTGACCATATCGATCATCTCGTATCCATGTATGCTCATTTCGTGTCGCTACAATGATTAGTTTTAAAGAAAAACGTGCATTTTCTCACCATGTCCTTAATGTATTGATGTTCCACTTTTGACCTTTCTCGGGCCCCAGTCCCAACGTCTTGGACTCTGCAGCTACAATTTTGGCTGTGCGACTTTCCCGAGGTACTCTCTCTATATACAAAGTTTCATGAAAATCGGGCTCTGATAGATACCTAGGGTTCCTTGTTAGTGGTGGGAACAATAACTGTTTTGAATAGTGGTTTAAGGTCTCGAAAAAAAACTGCTTATAAAAACGAATATCTTTTCCATGGCTTTTCGGCTTGGGATTTTTTTCTTTTAATATTTCATATTTAGCGAAGAGACAACAGTGTGTTCCAGCTTTCTTTTCCCATCATAGTCTAACTTTAAAAAAAAATACTGTTTTCTGAAGAAGAAAAAGGTAAGAGCCACCGCATTGAGCTTTGTTGCACCAGTTCCTTAAACTAAATCATATTATGCTGCTGCTATTAGTGAAACATTTTCTTCTGAAATATGAACAAAATTATGAGGCCTTTTCAGCTCTAATATTAGGTATTGAAGAGTATCTGAAACAATAGTGTTTTGGAACGGCCGTGGTACTTTTTTCTTGTCTGCCAGTTTGATTTTAAGCAACCCAAACAACACATTTCAAGATGTATAAATTTCAAGAACTTCTTTTTTAATTAAAATAAAGCACAAATCAAAACTCTGGCTATTTTGCATCTTTTGTCCGGTATATCAATACAAAGTGCAGTTCAATCCATGTGCTGAAACATTTGAAGATTAAAGTGGTGTGAAAGTAAAATAAGAAAAGTGTGCTTGTAGGTGTATTGTGAGGATCTGTTGATCACCTTAGAAAAAAAAATGTGTTTGTGATATGTCTTCAGCCTCTGAGTTCTGGAAAGTGAGAATGTGGCTTTAGTGCCGAACGTATACGGAACAATGATGTCGTACTATTTAGTGATTAATTAATAGTAAACTGTACTTCATACGTACCCTGATGGAAGTCAAATGAGGTCTACTAGTTTTACTAATGTATGACTCTTGTGTTGAATGAATACATTGGGTGGGTGAAGAAGCTGCCTTTACTTCAAGAAAGTCTAATGTTTTAATTTTTCAAATGTATAGCTGTTTTCGTAAATTACAATTATTTTCCCACACACACACGAAAAAATACATAACAGTAATACTGTAAAGATTACTGGAAATTACGCGCTTTGATGGGGGGCGCTGTTGAGAGAGGGGCGCAACAAAAGACTTGCCCCCTCCTATATTCGAAATGTTGTTACGCGGCTGCCTGTAGAAGTGAAGATACATGTAAGTATTCTGTAAAATTGAAGCGCAGATTATTTGGTTTAAAACAATGTAACACATTTCTTTCGCTTCTACTGCTCTTGACTGTGTGTTTGAAACAATTCTAATTTTGTTTCGATTTTACATTTCAGTGTCAATTAGCCCTATTGATTCCTTCATTTTAGTAGTGAAGGCATATAAATATGATTGAACGTTTTCTGCATCCATATGAAGACTCTATGGTTGGTTATATAGAATATCTAGGTGTCTCATAACTAAGTGAAGAAAACAATAAAATAAAAACAAAGAAAAGTTTCCTGGTTTAGTGTTTTCTAGTGTATCTTTTAATTACAGGATTTAATTACTATCAAGACAGTACATAATATAACCATCAAGGTATATCTATATCCCTTTGACCTGGACTCCATTTCTAACTCACTCATTGTAACTGCGTCATCATAGCTTTGATCAATAACTTTACTTTCTTCTTTCGAGATTTGATTAATCTCAGAGAGTATTCATTGCTTTGGTTCAGAAAAGCACCAGAATCATTTGAAACTAACAATTTCAGAAGTGCCGTGAAGTAGAAAATCAGCGTTTGGGGCGAATTATACGACGGCGCATCCGTACATAATGAGTGAGGTTGACAGACCAACCGCGAAGAGCCACCATGGTTGACCCGAAGCGTAAGAAAATTTTCAAAAATAAACCCTGATTCTCTTTGATTTTGAGCAGTTTTTATTACTTTTTCCCTTCCATCTTTACATATTTTTTGGTTCTCCTTCCGAATTTTGCGCCCCCTTTCTTTCGTGCCGGGACCGCCCCCTCCACAGCATTGACCTTAAGACAATAACAAGATGAAACATGTCTGCAATGTCAGTTGTCTCATCAACCATAAGACAAGGTTGGCAGCTTTAATATCTTCTATTATGTTTTCGCGGATGTCTTCTACCATACATTGCAATATCTCATTTTGAATTCCCTTTAAGGACTCCCTTCAATTCTGACGAACTGTCAAGATAGAACCTCAATAAGGAATCTAGTTCAGTTGTATATTGAATCATCCAGATGAACACTCCTTGATTTTTCGGACCTTCAGACTCATCATTAACTTAGAAACATAATGATTTAGAACACTGTATTTTAAACATATGATAGCTAAGTATATAAGGAAAACATTCGTGTAAATGCGTTAGTAAACATTTAGTATAACCATGGTTATTAAAATATAAAATTTGGGGCAAAGTAAACCCTTATATCCTATAGGTGACGATACTTTGCACAACGTCAAAAAATTGTGTTTCATCTACGAACATAATGTTTCTATCCAATGTTTTCCCTCTAGTTTTCCCGCTAGTTTTCAGTTATCCAATGTTTTCCCGCTAGAAGATTATAGCGAAAATACTGCTAGATGTCTTATTTTACGGTGGCAGTTGAAACTTTCTCTTTAAATTTCATGGTTTTACTGACAGAGGACTGTACAACTCTTTTTCACATTTTGTGCTAAGTAACCTCTGAAAGAGTAAAGTAACTCCATCTTACGGTAGTTTAAATATAAAAATAAAATATTTCTAGGCTCTAGATGTCATTAACATTAGGTTTCATGTTTTTGTTATTGACAATTTTTTTTCAAGCGGAAAGAGAAACGTCGCTATTTTGTATTCACTATAAAATCTCTTCCCTAACCTCTTCCATTACAGTTTGTTTGCTGTCTTTCGAGAAATGTGTCAAATACAACGCTTGTTCCTCTTAATTATTCAACGCCGTGATTCTCATATGGAAATTAACATTTGATAAAATGTTGATGAATGTATCGCGCATTGTGGTAGATTTTTTTATCTGTATAAAAACTCCCCACACAGTAGGCCTATATCATATTTACTGATAACTTCACTTAACAGTTGTTGTAGCTTTCTGAAAAATGGAAACCTTTGGAGTCTCAAGTGCGATATACTATAATAATGATTTGATTAATAATTTTGTTTGTTAATTCAATGGGTGTATATTCAAAGTGTCTATCAGCGTTTTCTATTTGTCAGTTGCTTTGGGCGTGAGCTGCTCAGCATTTTTTGCAATGAATACAAACACCTCTACAGTATTTAAACATCAAACTATAACCTGAAATAGTTTATTCGTTTAACACAAGCCAATCTTCTAAAGGATATAACATATCTATATCATATATCTTCAATATAATTTTCAGATCATTTTGTTTATTCCGAACTGGTTTCACTATCAATAGTTCATTGAATTCTTTAACCCTTTCGGACCCTGTTCATTTTTGAAGTTTTTCTACATTTTCAGTTAGTGACTTATTGCTCAAAAAGTATTTACCCGATTGATATGGTTAAAGCCTTATTTTCTAGAAGAAGGATATGGATGTTTTTTGGTGTAAGTTACATTGTAGTGTTACCAACAAGAGGGAAATTATTATGGAAAATGTAAGGGTGAAAATTTACAAAAATTCATAACCGAATTTCAAGATTTGTGTAGCCGGCACACTATGACCACACGGGTTCAAGTCAACTATTTTTTTTTTTTTTTTTTGGTATTGACAAAATGCAGTTAGAATCTGAAGTCGCTGGCTACTATATGAAGAGAGAAAGAAAAATTCTCTGTCATCATACACATGAAATTTTGACACATTTTACGCGTCAGAACCAAAAATCAACAAATATGCCGAGGGTACAGCTTATAAACATTATCCTGTTGAAACTTTTTATGGTGCGTTCTGTAGATCAAAGAGAAGACTGAGACAGTGCGTGAATTCTCCCGTTTCTTTCCACTTTCTTGCTGTTGAATGATAAGCAGTAATAGCTTCTCTTCGACACAGAAAGATATGTTGGATCACCTCCACCATAAAACATCATAATATTAGCATCTTCTGCGGGTGGATGGTGGTTTTGGGAACCGTGTTCCTGAAGTGATCACGAACCAACTACTATCCTGACGTTTTCGATTGTTGTCTTAAGTCCTGATTGTTTACAATTGCATATCTATTTTTCACAATCTTATGCTGGAAAACTTCTCGTTAATTCCATCTCAGAGAATGGCATACCTTTTAACGGAGATATTAGCCGATGTCAATTCACGTAGCCATTAATCCAACTTTTTCTACTTGCTGATTGCTTGAAGCCACGAATGATAGTCATGATCTGTATCAAATTCTACTACAATTTTAGGAATACTTTTCCGAAGGTCTGCTTTCACAGTTGTCCTTAGGAGCTCATCAGAACATGCTGTTGGTCGGTGGACGCGAGTTTTTTTTTTTTAATATTTTCACTGGCAGGAAAATTCACAAACCAATACCATATAGTGTGTTTATTCACCACTCCTGGTGCAAACGCACTCTTTGTGTTTCGTGGATGTGAGGAATGTTTTAACAAGAACTCTTGAACAAAAATACCAATCGCATTTATGCGTTCTTCATGATGCACTTTCACACTATCCCGGTCAACCACATAGGACAACGTGGCTCAGTGATAGAGCATTCATTTTGGTGCGTATGGGTGTTTGGTTCAATCCCAGCTCGCGCCAAGTGGCCTCTTGTGGTGAACAAATCTCATATGCATGGATTTTCTCGTTCCGTTTCTTTCCATTTTCTTTATACCGATGTTTTATTTATTCTCATTATCATCATCTCCTTTAGCCTAACCGACATAAACGTAAAACTGAAAACTTTCATTTAATTTCTGTTCAACGACAAGCTACCTCCATGCTTGTTTTCTGAATTTGTACACATGATCTTGATTTGTTGATAATTTGAGCTGGAGAGAGTTGTTTCTGAGCAGACGTAATATCCAATATTTCAATCGCGAGTATTGTGTGAAATCTCTATAGTAGATAGATTTTAAAATGTAGCTAAAAGCTTATTACAACCAAGAGAGTCACTGACAAAAGGGTGTAATAAAAGGGTGATATGAAACAAGTTGAGAATTGCTAATCTACACTGAAATATTCTGTGCCGATCACTGTATAGTCTTAACAAGAATCAAATAAATAAAAGTTCGATTCCAAAACCAAAAAAGTCTTAATAAATATATTTTTATACGATTTCGAAATATGTTTAAAATCATGTTTTACCTCTGGTGTATGGGATCCCTGGTTCGATATACGCTCACGCCAAGTGAACTTTGTAGTTGAGAAACCTGGGCTTCAAGTTTCATCTATTCAAGATTCGCCTAATAACTCCTAGGTATGCAAACGTCCATGAAAAACGATGACACAGAGCTAATTTTCTTATTAGGTGAACGTTGAATTTTTCTTAAACCTTGGTTTAGCTCGCATATATTGATAGTCCTGCGCCTCATTTATAATTTATAGTGTATAAAGACGCAAAAAATTAACCAATCCTTGACACTATGCACTATTGGGACATGAACGATACAGTTTGGTTTGGATCAGACCCACTGCTGCTTCAGATAAAAAGGTCATTGAAACAATCATTTTTAAGGAGAGAGTTTATGTTTTAATATTTTAGGTTTCATATAATAAACTCTGCCCCTTTCAGAACAGGAAAGGTATCTATAACCTGAAAAACCAAAAAGAATAAGAAAGAAGCAAGTTCGAAAGATTCATCAAAGCTATGTGTAATTCGAGGGTAGTTCAACACTAAGATAACGCCAACATGTCACTTTCATCTTGTTATTTGATTCCCAAAATGTGATTTCCCTACAATCAATGCATATGTTTGAGTGAAACAATCTCGAACAAGAACAGTTGAACTAAGGGCATGAGGGTTTTGCATTTACAATACACTAGCTTGAGAGAAAAAAAATTGATACTGATATGTCCAAGCAAGTGATTGGGTAGCATTTTTCATTTTCTCCTCCGATCCCCAATCAATTGCTGGAATATCTTACTCCGGCCAGTTTGCTTTTGATAGTACACCTTTAATACGTGTCGTCTGCTCGCACGCTTTTTTGGGTAGAACTGAGGGAGAGTGACCAGTGTGAAATAAGTCTTCTGTATGTGAAATACCGACAGAATGCCAGTACCTTACTATCATGCGATGCATAAAGGTGTAATTGGAAAAATTATCCCACTTTTACGAGTTCTTCAGGATTCATAGTAGATGCATCAATTGACCAAGCGCCATTTTGCAATTATCGAGATTTTTACATCAGTGAGTAAGAAACACTGTAAATAAAGTAAAAAAATGGTTTGAAACCCTATATATTTGTTTAAATGTTCAGGAATAGCTATTCGACCAAGCGCCAAGTACTGGATCGTAATGAGAACATGTTTTTATTTCCTTCAATATCTGAGAACAGTGTTTTGACGCTTGGTCAATTGATGCATAACACCGTCCAATTAACTGTCTATCTCTCGAGTAGTTTCTTACAAGTTTTATTCTCTTTCTGGAACAGACAAAGTCATGTCTCTTCCTAAAAAATTCATGTAAAATTATCGCATCATCCATTCTTCCCCATGTATTTTCATGGATTCGTTCCAGTTTTGCCTATTCCTGTTTAGCCTACTGTTTAGACAAAAGGAAATTTTAGAGTTGTGGATTTTTGGGGGGATTTTAGCTTTATGTGAATCCATGATATTGATCTAATGCAAGTTAGCAAAAGGAAGTAAAAACATTTTAGCATGAAATAAAACTAAGTGATCAGGATTAAAAGAAATGAAAAATAGAGAAAAGCTATGGTATCGTACTTGTTCATTTATTTGTATTTTTTTTTCTGTCGAACATTCATACTCAGTTTTTCAAATGTATGCAATAGGATACAGTATCAACGTAATCCATTAAATCTATAGCTCTAGATTTTAATCACTCTTTCAAAGTATTAATTCGTTGATCTAAGCGTTTGTAGTTCAATTTCTGCAGTTTTTCTTGGTTTCCTAGCTCTAGCAACAACATTTTACTTTCATTCTCCTCCTGTTCTTGCTTCAATAACTCCAACTATGTAAATATATTGGGGAGATCATGACACAATTTTTATTCAGTTTTCAATGCCATCCCTCAACACTGTTAGCTGTTCTTGCCCTTTATCACATTTGTTAATATTTCATACAAAACAATAAAAAGAAAGAGGTGAGTTGGGAGACTATGAAATTTTCTTCACTCTTCCACTTGGCTATTCCACTGAGTAGTAAAAGACAAACTTTTCCCCTAGTACCGTTATGTACTATAATTAATTTAGAAAGTCCATGTCCTAAGAATGGGTGTGTTGGCAGACGGTCTGGTAGGTCATTAGAGGTTGATGACATGATTACGTGGATTTGGAAAGTTCTTATGTTTCTTTTTTTTAGCTGTGATGACATGTATGTATTGTTGGAAAGGTCGTGTCCTCTTTTTCGAGTATGTATACGTGTCTGTACAGACTCTATACTGGATATTTTTAAAAATAATAATGGAAATTTGAATTTGAATTTGAATTAAATCTGTTGATATGATGAAACGTTATGACAATGAGATGAAGACCCAGTTCGAATCTTATTATACAAATGGGTTTGACTAATAGAAACTCACATTGAGAAATATATATATATATATAATTTGGAAAAATGAAATATTTAAGTCCGACCATTATGCCTGTTAGGCTAAAGGAGATGGTGATTATTTTTTTTATCTTTTACCGATCGCTTGGTACACAAGCTCAGAGCAGCTACGCTGCGAACTTGCAAAATAAATCGTTTGCTGTGCAAACTCGTTTTTAACTTTAATTTGATCGCTTGCTAAGCAAGCTGAGAACACTTACAGTGTGTAAAGAACAATATGTGAGAGAATAAAAGATATTATCCTAATAAATTAGTCGTAACAACTTATTTTTATTTTAGTTTGATCACTTCATTAGAAGTTCGGTGTTAATTATTTATTGGTTCGTATGCCAGAGCATACTAGTTGTAAAAATGTTTCGAAAATATTTTAAAAATAAGAAGCTGAGAACACTTACAGTGTGTAAAAGTTTATGTGGTACATACTGAGAATGAACCCAGGACCCCAAATCTCCGGAGGTGAATGTTGTATTGTACTGAGAATGAACCTGGGACCCTTAGCACCAGGACCCCAAAGCTCCGGAGGTGAACGCTGTATGAGAGAATTATTGCAACGCTCACATGTTACTTGGAGAAAAAAAAACATATCGGGAGATAGGAAATGTGTGTGTGTGTGTGTGTGTGTGATTTGAATAGTTTATTTATTTATTTTGTTAACATTCATTTTTATTGATTTGTTTATTGCTTATAGCTAACTCCGTGTTTACAGCCATGTTTCTAAGTTTGAAATACGGACTGACTGAATTGTTCTTCCGTCTCTCACAGAAGGCGATCTTAGAATGAACACAGTTTTATTTTTGTAAATGGCTTCTCTTCCGGGTAAGTGACCTATACGCGTTTTCCCTTGTTTACGTTAGAACTTTGAGTGGCGACACACATAGTGGCAATGTACTTTTTTAAAATTTTATTTCCGCTTGTCAATATGTACTGAAATATCCTTAGACGCTTTCCCCTTGCCCGTGAGAAGTCTGACTGGCAACATACTAAAATATTTTGCATTAACTATGATTGTCACTGCGATAGTTATCTGAAGTCATGAAGAAAACAGATAGAAATTTAATGTTTCTTCCCTTTTACAACATGTTTTGGACAAACACATAAATGTATTTTTGTGGCAATATCTGATTTTGGCAATGTGAAAGTTTTACTTGTAAGCATTTCCTTAATTAGTTGAGAAAGTGCGTATATGTTTTAGAATCGCACATCGCTACAGGGGCCAATGTCGATACCCTGTCCTGAATGAGGAAAAAATGGTAGCTTTTCCTTGAAAGGTCATTTCCTTTTGAGATTTCTACAGCGGTTGATGAACTTGTAAATCAGAAATTTTTAGATCTCCTGGTGGAGCAATGAATAATTTGATGCTATCGAGTTTTAAACATGATGACTTTATTTATAATTAATGAAAAAAAAACGGTTTTCAAAACCTGATGAAAAGATGATGGTTGGGGAGGGACACAATGAAATCCTTATAAATACTACCGAAATAAAAGTTTATTATTATTGTTAGTTACATACTGCAATAGTGCATATTGAAAAACTTTATTCTTGTGTTTTTATTGAAGTTTTTCGTCGTTGATTCTAACAGAAGGAAGTTAATTTTTAAGGTGAGAACTTTTTTAAAAAAATGCTAAACTAACTTGTATTATGCACTTAATTATAATGGAAGTTTTTAAATAATTATTGATAAACTACGCGAGTTGCTTTTGAGAAATTGAACTTGGACTATTTATATTTGTCTAATAAACCTACGACCATTTTGTAATCATGACAAGAGGGATAAGATTTGTGACAGACTGCAAACACTTGAAATGTAATTGCGACTTTCTATTACTAAAGTTATTATTATTATTATTATTATTATTATTATTATTATTATTAATAATAATATACGGCTATGTTTCCCTTAAGAATCGCCATTATTAGTTCCCAATGGCTAAAGACGAACCATTTACTTGTAGAGTTTTATTTGCTTAATTATAGTATCCTTAATTACAATATGTTTGATTCATTTGTTACGATTTTTTAACTGTTACACCGATTGTGTACTGTAACATGATCACTTTAAAATCAGTTATACCTGATATATATATGTACGCTGTACAGATGTGACTTGAACTGCTTAAGTAAGATCATTTTGCCGATAGATGTTATAGAAGTACGCTTTGGTACCATAGCTGATAATCTTTAAGGAACACATTTATTCATGTACTAAGACTAGTATTTTGCATAAAGAAAGAAAGAAAAAAAAGCTTCAGTTTGGGGAGGAGAGGTAGCGCTTTGCCCCACATAGCGCAAACAATAGCTTTAATGTTAAGAAAGAAAGAAAGGAGAAATGAAAATTTTACGGGCCCCTAAATACATTGGTTATTGAACACTGTCTCTTGATTTTGAAAACTTGTTGTGTATTCTCGAAGCAAAAGGAAATGATGTCCCTCCAACTAACTGGCTTTTTGCCCGCCAGATAGACACCCATAGATTTAAACAGTATTGTATTACAAGGAAGCGAATTGAAATTATGTACTCCTATTCGTACTATATCCCTCCAACTAAGTGGCTTTTTGCCTGCCAGATACACACCCATAGATTTAAACAGTATTGTATTACAAGGAAGCGAATTGAAATTATGTACTCCTATTCGTACTATATCCCTCCAACTAAGTGGCTTTTTGCCTGCCAGATAGACACCCATAGATTTAAACAGTATTGTATTACAATAAAGCAAAATGAAATTATGTACTCCTATTCGTACTATTTCCCTTCAACTAACTGGCTTTTGCCTCCCAGATAGACACCCGTAGATTTTAGCAGTATTATAGCAAAAGTAAATTACGTACGACTATTCCTAACATGGTCCTATAACTGGCGGGGGCCCTTCCCCCTTAGTTACGGGCTCACCTAGATTTTAACAGTATTATATATTATAGCAAAAAGGGAATTATGTACGGCTATTCCTAACATGGTCCTATAACTAGCGGGGGCCCTTCCCCCTTAGTTACGGGCTCACCTAGATTTTAACAGTATTATATATTATAGCAAAAAGATAATTATGTACGGCTATTCCTAGCATATCCCTATAACTGGCGGGGGCCCTTCCCCCTTAGTTATGGGCTACCCTAGATTTTAACAGTATTGTTTTACAATAAAGCAAATTGAAATGATGTATGGGTATTCCTAGCATGCTCCTATAACTGGCGGTGGCTTTTGCCTCCCAGATAGACACCCATAGATTTTAGCAGTATTATAGCAAAAGGAAATTACGTACGACTATTCCTAACATGGTCCTATAACTGACGGGGGCCCTTCCTCCTTAGTTACGGGCTACCCTAGATTTTACCAGTATTGTATTACAATGAAACGAATTGGAAATGATATATGGGTATTCCTAGCATGCTCCTATAACTGACGGTGGCTTTTGTCTCCCAAATAGACACCCATAGATTTTAACAGTATTATATTATAGCAAAAGGAAATTATGTACGGCTATTTCTACCATGTTTTACCAACTGATGCTGTGTTTTCCATTAGTTAGAGTACATACAATTGTGGGTTTTTTCTGAATAGGTAATAACATGATGATTATTATGTTCAACTGAAGGGGTCTATGTGTTGGTGGGTCCCCCTTAGGGATTTGTAACATAATGAACGTTTGGTGGTTTACTGATAGAAGAAGCAGCTATGCCCTCACAAACTATGTTTTATTAACAGAACACAATTGCGAAAAGGGTTCATGCCTTTTATTTAATGCTATCAGTAATATTTTACGGATAAAAAAGAAATATACTTTACCTTTAAAATATAGATATATATTCGGGACCATCGACGAAATACGTCAACACGACACACGGGGGTAAACTAAACTAAGGTTAATTTAAAATTGTCCCGCTAGATGTCATAGAACCTCAATTCCTATTATAGTTGATTTTGTATTAAAGTAATGAAAACAAATGATTGGAGAGAATTATATAATGATTAGTACGGGGTTATTCGAAGAAAGAAAGAAAAAAATAAGTATAGAAGAAGAAATGTAATTTTACTGTTTTAATATGGTTATTGAAAACACATACACAATCTTATTTTTGTTTCTTGTTGAAAGAATATTTATAAGTTTAAAATTGATATAGAGATGCATAAGAAAACTGATATACATTTCGTTTGTTCATTTATGACCGATTCAAGGTTTGAACTAAAGACACTGATCATATGAAGCGAACGCATTTTACTTTAATAAATCACTTTGTTTGAGTTTGTTCGGGTGGAAATTTGATGTATATACAGTGAAAAAAATAACTTAATTTGTTTAGTCCGTCAGATTTTGAGGGAAATGTCGTGAAAGATATATTCAAATATTACAGAATACATTTGAATGTGGGGAAAATTTTTACTTAAATATTTTATAGCTAACTGCATTGGAGTGACATTGAATAAAACCCGAGAATAAATATAATGCTTATCATTGAAAATTAATTTCCGAGCCTTTGCAGCGTTGTGGGTGTAGAGCATTTAAGGCTGGTTGCTTATACGCGTAAGCGCACCCGGGATTTGAATCCGCACGCCGCTGTTAAGGTAACTTTGTTTATATTCGCAAGCGCACCCGGAAAATGAACCTACACACTAGTGTTAGCTTCACGCGGAAATTAAATTCGCATTTCAATGTTAAGGTGAGTTTGTTTATACGCGTAAGCGCACCCCGGGATTTGAACCCACACACCAGTGTTAGGTTCACGGGAAATTAAATCCGCATTTTAGTGTTAAGATGAGTTTGTTTATGCGCGTAGGCTTGCCCGGGATATGAACCTGCACGCCAGTGTTAGATCCACGCGGAAATTAAATCCGCACCCCGGTGTTAAGGTGACTTTGTTTATGTGGGTAGACCCGCCCGGGAATTAAAATTGTACGCCTTAGCACGAAAGGCAATAACATTAAAAATTATGACATGCGAAATTTGTAGATGAGATGGCAAATATGTTTGCAGTAAAGATGATAGTTTTAGTGAATACGTTACGTGGTACCATGGTTTTGTTTGCACCAAATGCAGAAACATTAGGAGTTAGAACATGTCGAAACATTGGAAATTAAATTGTGATTCACTTTAACAAAATGCGCCAGCCTTAACGTGAAACTTTTAGGATACAACCGGAAATTGAATTCGGGTTCGTTAGCACCGTTTATTAAAATATACGAACATACTGTGAGATTTATAAATAGTAGCTTAATTTCAGTTATCCAATGCGTTCAGCAGCATTGATATATGAGACATGAACCTATTAACTAACAATTATTGGAAAATGAACTTGAAAACTTTGAGACGTATGCTAACGGATGAGTTTGTTGTTTCGTTCAGTAGTATGGGTATATGAGACGTATACCTACATAAAGTGAATTGATTTTAAGTTTGCTGTTTTGTTCAGTAGCATGGCTATATCAAACTAGTATTTTACCACAACCGGAAATTGAAGCCGGAACAGTTTGTACCAATACCATGATTATTAGCGTTAAGGACTATGTTAGGCTACACAGGAACACCAGACATGATTTAAGAGTGTTATTTTAAAAACACTGAAAATTAAACACAAACACAACTTTAAACTTTGCTCCTGGAAAAATTTTAGCGCTAATTGGAACCATAAAATCCACACCGGAAATCAAATATAATTTTTTACATAGCGGTCAAATTTTTGTGAAGTTAACCCCTTTAAAATTATATATAAGTTGTTTAAGTTAAACAATGTAATTGAGTTTGAGATTAGAATAATAGAATTTTATTAGTGTAGATTATAATTGATTTCATTTTGGTGAAAATAATTTGTACTAATAATACTTTATTTTATTTTAGAAAGATGGAACCGCAGCCAACTACTTCAGGCACCTCCCCCTCCTATTCGTACCGCCACATCCAGTGGTTTAATAAGATGGAGGAATTATTGGATGTGGCCGAAGGCAGGAAAAGAAGAAGAAGAGAGGAACAGAGGAGAAATAAGCTAAGTAAAACCATACAAGATACAACCCAGTGGTGGAAGAACAAGTGGACAAAGAAGTAATAGTGGTAGAAGAAGAAGTGATCTCAATACCGATAGTAGAAGAGGAAGTGATACCATTGAGACCAATAGCAGCACCAGTGGGGGAGGGTGGAAATGATAATAATGATGATGACTTATTGGTGTTATATGATGGGGAGGACGATGTATTGGTGGAGGCATATAATAAATGGGAGAGACTCGAAAAAATAAAAAAACCGGAAAGAAAAATACTTGTAAATAGAAAAAAAGAATGTAAATAAATTATGTTTTCAGAGTGAAGGGTAATTTTGAGCTTCCTTTCCTTTGAATTTTAAACCTGCCTAATTTTTTTTTCTTTCCGGGTCATATTGAACTTCTAGATACCTTTTATTAACAGTAACGTTTCGAAGCATAGAAAAGATATTTTCAGAATAAAATTTGTTGTTAGAATTTTTAAAAAGCATGAAAAAAATCTTTATGCTTTTCAGTACGCTGTATTATTTAGTTATCAGTTTCAATTGAAAAGATTTTAATTATGTTGTCGTGTCTATCATAACTAATTTGATTTCCCTCTAGTATCAAATTGTACTTGAGTTTTCAGGATAATTAGTTTGTTTTCCTTTTATTTTTTAACCAATATACATAGTTGTAGGGTGAAACAAGCTTAATGAGATATTTGCTGGTGTCCATATTTGATAAATAAGAATTAAAACAACAACATTTTCGTTTACTAATTAGTTGTTGCTATTAAATGATAGTATTCTGAAAGAAAAGTCTGAATTTTACTTTTTGATTAAATCCGTTTAAGATGAGTGAATGAATTTACATTGTTTCGTTTTATAAAAGCTCTTGAAAAAAGTATGTGATGATGAGAGTGGGAAAAACGGGCGAATTTTGAGAAATTTTATGCAAACAAAATAGAGAATTTGAATACTTTTTCTTCTGTGAACACTAAAATGTAGTTGGTGGCAGGGAACATACATTGAAATCAGTTTTTATTCCTTGAATAATTAACTAGGTATTTCTTTTGGGTTTGAAGCTGTGGATTTGCGAGCCACGGCATTTTATATAAAATTTTGTGCAAAAAGACGATAATGTCCAACTATCTAAGATTAATATGGATAAAGGGGTTCAGTGTAGAATGACAAAGTATGATATGTATGTTAATTGGCATACCATTATCCACTTGGATTAAAGAAAAATGAAATGGAGTCCCCTACACTTAGGCTGCGATGATTTGTTGTATAAAAACTCTTAGACACTTTATAAAAAGCGACCCTGAGAAACACAGATACACAGTGTTTACCCATT
The DNA here is from genome assembly GCF_964235325.1 of Thermobia domestica. Lineage (NCBI taxonomy): Eukaryota > Metazoa > Arthropoda > Insecta > Zygentoma > Lepismatidae > Thermobia > Thermobia domestica. Next base: position 148,601,289 of record NC_137467.1, on the reverse strand, counting down.
ACATAATTCAAAACTTGATACTTGTCATGAAATGTTCAAATAATTGGAGCAACCTAAAATCGACCCCAACCACCAAAGGTGAGCGCTTTACCACTAAGTCACAGTAATCCCCAAAGAAGAAGAACTTCAGTTCAGTTCATTGCAGTTTAGATACTTAATGTTGCCATCAGAATATTTACTTTGTGTAGTAAGGAATCGAACTCTAAATAAATGTAAAGATTAAAAAGCAAATTGTCTCTTAGAAAAAAATTACTTACTTACTTACTTACTATGGTATCTGTGTACGCTTAATTATGAAATTATTTTGAATAATAAATGAAATCTGTGAGACCCACGATTATGTCGGCTAGGCTAAAGGAGACGGTAAACATGAATGAAATGGTGGGATGAAGAAGTGGGAGAAAACTCACGAACACGCCTTTTGTCCAGCACAATTTATAAGAAATAAATCCAAAACTTAATGTTTGTTGTCATCAAATGTTGAATTAATTGATGCAAACGGTAATCGAACCAGGAACCTTAAGCAGTGGAAATGAGCCCTTATGGCCCCGCTATGACAAATGAAATAATTGATGCAAGCGGTAATCGAACCAGGGACCTAAGCAGTGGAAATGAATGCTTTACAATTGAGCCATTATGATCCTATAATGACAAATGAATACCTAATGAAGAAAAGTCTAACTGTAGGAACCAACTAGCACCGAAAAAACTAAACATTAAAACTTTGTCAGCATAGTAATCCTTATAATTTTATTTTATTGGATGCTCAAGGAAATTGTATTTCAAACGTGTTAAAATTGAATGTGAATCATGGGACTGACCTGTTATGAAAGAATAAAAGTTTGGTCTCGATAAGAAAACAATAGTGAACTATAGCTAACGTACTTATACATTTATCATCAAATCTTTGAAAAACTTTGAACAAATCTTTTCTGTTTTGAACAGTACATAAGTAGACAGTCAAATAAGTAAGATTAATACATACTAAAATATGGTTGTTTTCAAGAACTTGAACTGAAAATTGTTTCTAGTGGCCTTCTCTTTAAAAACAAGTGGTTAAATGAAATGATAGGAAAAGGTGGTAGATTAAGTTTAGTTGACCTTCCCTTTGAACTGCAATGGGTATTTTATATATAATCTCACAAAGTTATTGTTTGTGAAGAAAAGTGTAAATAAGATGATGATCTCCTACAAGACCAGGGTCTGCCACCCCGATAGCATGTACGCTATCCGCTTAGCAAAGAGGAGTAGGAAGAGGGTCATGTGGGAGGTTGAATCTAATTCAATACAATACAATAGAGATGTATAACCTAATGCGTCTACATAAAAAAAACTGTTTGAATAAGTAAATGATCTTTGAATATATGTCATATAGACATGAAAAAAAAGGAATACAGATAAATAGGAAATAAATCAGTGATTACTTGTACAAATAAATTTTAGTTCCATGAAACTTCAGACATAAGAAGAAGTTTGTGAAACAGTTTATTCTCCTTTGCCATTGCAAAGTCGGTGTTAGTTTTTTTTCTTTCCTAAGCTTTTAGCATATAGCCTACCTAATGAAAATTCACAGGAATTTCTAGCACTGATCAAATACATGATGTAGGCTTCAGTTTTAACATATATTCACAACTTACTACATGGATTGTCTACAAGAATCCTTAACACTTGGCGAGTTTTCGATTGCATTTGTTCCTCCCTATTGTACGCGGTAATTTATCTGTAAACACATTTAGCGAAAGTTCAATAACTATTGTCTCATGATAACAACTGTAATATTTTTTTCAAGTATGGAGTATTCTGTAGATAAGATAGTCCCACTCGTTGCTAAAAGTTGTCACAAAAGGAAGTAATCCACTATGTCTTAAATGTAAAATAACCAAAAGTATATTTAAAAGGATTTAAAAGCATTATTTATCGATCAAGTCAAACTGCCACGGTGCGTTGGAATCCAACAGTCTAATTAAAAAAACAAGCAAATACAAAGGAGCTATTGGGGTTCAGGTATCATGATTTCTAATTATCGCTTTCAATGTCAGTATATAGAAATTCAAGGAAGCGTAGTAAACGGCATGGATGACTTTGTCGGTTGTAAAAACTGATGCAAAGATGAAATATTCAAGTTAATTTGGATATAAGAATCACTTCATAATCATAAAAGAATAGTATCTAAAACTAATAGGGGGTGGAAACTATGAGTTTCAGGTCTACCTTAAACTTGTTCAAACCTGTTTTCATTGGTTAATTCAAACATGCCATTACATCCCACGGTGAAAAGTATAAATACCGCAGTTAAGAAAGGTACATAAGAATATTCTTGTGCTGGTTGTAGTCGATGAAAAGATTTCTTCTTCTTCGTATGGCGGTCAATGAAGATATTTGTGCCTAGTGTTTTTTATTTTAGTTTGATCACTTCATTAAAAGTTCGGTGTTAATTATTTATTGGTTTGTATGCCAGAGCATACTCCTAAAAGCAGCTACGCTGTGAACTATTAAATAATTCGTTTACTTTGTCGAACTGAAAAATGTCTAATGCTGAAAACGTATGGGTCTGTTTCTGCGATAATATTCACATAACTATTCAGTGCTTAATAAATGCTTTTCAAATGTGGGAATCTAAAAGAAGAAGTATGCTTCTTTGCAGTGGATGTGCACGTGGATAAAAAGACGCAATAAACCATGACTGTATTCTGTTACATAAAAATATATTGAAAACAAAAATACTAAGTGTTATTTCGGATATGGATATACAGGATGAAATTTGGTATACGTTTCAAAAAATGCACGACAATACTTTTAATAAATTAGAACAGTTTTTTCATATATATGATGATGCCATTCATAATGATACATTTGTTAATCAACTGGTAGAAATATTTTTGCAGAAAGATTTTAAGAAATTCTTAATTTGGAATAAAAACCAAAGTGATAGTGATAGTGTTTGTGATTGAAAATATGAAGAAATAATAGACGTATGGATGAAAATGTTACTCTTCTGTAGGTATATTACATGTACAAACTGCAAAAAAGTACAATTTGCCATGATTTTTTTTCTGTGAACGTTACAACTATATCTTACTCAAGTAAATATCTAAGAAAAAATAGTTACTGTGTAGTGAAGTGTAGTGCAGTGCTATCATACTAAACATTTTTTCAGATATTTATGTGAATGAGTTGAAAATGTAGCACAACAAAAAAAACTAATTAACACAATACAAATTAAAAATCGTGTAAAACCCAATATAAACTAATGAAAGATGTTTCATATTGCTGAATAAATGAAGACTTTATACAAGCTTCATATTGCTGAATAAATGAAGACTTTATACTAATAATAATAATAATAATAAACCGGAGATTTTTTTTATTGTACTATTTGCAAACAATAATCGCAAAAGCCTTCGGCTCCCATAAGTTTACGGACACTAGTTACCACTTGGTAGTGATTGTCTTCGTACAATAAATATATTTGCTTACTACCCTTTATTCCCGGATACATTCCATGTCATTTGATTTTTTTCATATACAATAATCTGGTACTTGGGTGCCAGGTATTGTTGAAATTTTTCACATCATCAATAGTACATCCATTTTGATGCTCAATAGTAACATTGGCATCATCACACAAATCCTTGGCTTGTTTTAACAAGCGTTTTGGATTGTTTTTCAATTTATACACTTGCCATCCCCAGAATCACACTCTTTCGGAGGCAGTACACGTTCTTCTCCATAGGAAGTAATTTATTTTTAAGAAGTTATCCAATCTTTAAGAGTTACCTCGTCCCTTTCGGAGATGCACACTATGCAGCTTCAATTAGAATTTTCTCATTACTATTGAGGGTATTTTTCACTATGGAAAAGATAGCCTCAGGGCTCAATTCCGATTTTCTCCAGCATGTTATGTACATCGTTTTAACTTTGAGGTAGTGCTCTCGATAGTTATTCCTACAAAGGTGTTCTTGTCAACATCCTTTATTGTGTTGTCCATTACAAATTGAAACAATGAATGAATAAATATATTTTTCCGAATCATTGATTGCATACACTTAATGGTGAGCTCTGTTCCCTTTAACCCAAAGTAAGCATATGTTCGTGATATACTCTTTACTATTTCAAATTCTGATCCGCCCATACCAAACATTGTCTTAGGTACTTCTTGAAAACCCAGTTAAGTTCTTAGGTTCCCCAGAACTAGCAGAACTTGGTCGTGGTAAGCTTATCTAGTAGTAGTTTAGCATTGTCCTTAACAAGTAAGTCAGCTGTTTTACCTGCCAATATCAACTGCTTGAACTTTTCGCAAGCCTGATTTTTTTTATTTCACCTAATCGAAAGAACCCTATTCGATAAAGATCACTGATATCGGTTGCGGTTTCACAGGTTGCCAAAATAACATCCTGTCTTCCTTTAAAATGGTGTAATAACGCGCGTAATAAACTCTCATATTTCTCATTATACACACGCACCCCCTTGGAATGATAATTATCCACCAAACGATTTCAAAAATCGTTTACACTCAAGACTACGTACATGCACCCATTGCTATGAAATTTATCTACTATCATTTTCCATGTGCAGTAAACAACTTCGGATACCTCATATGATTAACAATTGAGTTAGCTCGTTTGCACTTGTAGAAGTTATCTGTAATGGAAATAATATATTCTTCTAATGAAATAATAATAATAATAAAATATTAGAACTTTAGTATTTTCACTATCTAAAACACGATTATTAGTATGATCTTTGCATAAATATACATATATTGTTCTTCTTCTAATATTGCAAAAGTCCTAGTATTGTCAATAGAATATAAAGGTTTATTATTATTGTTGTCTTCACCATCTCCTTTCCAACTTATCACTTTATTTTTTTTCTTGATGTCCATGTATGTGAAAATCATGTTTATCAATAGTGGGTGTTACAATTTGTACCTCGTATTGCGGTGCCCATAGATAATGCAAAAGTCTTTCCGGAGTGTCAACAATCACGGATTGCAACAAGTCCGTTCTTTGTCCCCATTTCCCATAAAGCGAATTGAGGAATATTTTAGCAATATACCTCAGACTCGGGTTCATTTAACTGTATGTTTTCGTGGGCATGATACTCTTTAATGTATTTATTTTTGTCTTCTTTAGTTTTGCACCAAGCAAGAAAAATCATAAGTTTCGTGCTTCATTTGAAGTAATAAATTCCCATAGTTGTGAATTACTAAGTTGTACTAAGTGAACTATTTAAATTACTAAGTTTGTAAGCACATGAATTAAAATCCACTCTTGTTTTCTCTGATATCATAATTTATTTATTTATTTTTCAATATATATATATATATATATATATATATATATATATATATATCGTTTGTTCCAACATTGCTGTAGTAAACACTAAGTGTTAGTAAATGAATTACAAAGTATGAAATTGTTAATATTAATTTCATCCCTAACAAATCACGTACATGTATTACATATAAATGTTCTAATGATATAATAATGCTATGAAAAAACTTTATATAATCACACCTGCTTCTTTTCACGATGTATTTAAACATGGCAATATAAATTTTAAGCGTGCGCATACTCGTACTAGATTTTTGCGCATGTCAGATGCGTGTGTATACTTGTACTTGGTCTTCGCGCATGTCAGATGCGTATGTATACTTGTACTTGGTTTTCGCGCATGTCACAATATAATATAAAAGCACGCATGCGTATAGCTGTAGTAAATCATATAAAGGGAGTGATACGCTGTTACAATGTACAGTCAAAAGCAATCTGTTTCCGCGGGTAAAAAGCAAAAAACAAATTCTGGTTCTTCATCTCATAATAAGAAACGAAAAGGTGAAATTGAAACCAATCTTTCTTTATTGCAAAGTGAATGTGTAAAATCTAAATACATTTCACCACGTGAAAAACGTTTTCAACTGGAAAAACAAAAGAAAATTATTCTTGTACATCCAAATGATTCGGACATTCCTGAAGAAGACGCTGAAAGATATAAGATTATTTATCCAACACAGGAAATTACCATAGACGATAATGTGTATAGACGAAATTTCAGATCCCCAGATGAAATACCCTTGGAAGAGGAAGTAGTAGTAGTAAATCAAAATACAATTTCTAATGATATTCTGATATTCAATGCTGTGAAGTGTGGTTGTACTCCTAATGAAGTAAATTAAGTTTGTGTTAAGCAAATACTAGAAAAATATACTTTTTGAACCACTACTTTGTGAAAGCTGTGCGAATCGTAGTGAGAAAGAAACTGAGCATAAATGTGTGAGTAAAAGTGATGAAGAATTAAATACTATTGTGTGGAATTTCCTAATCAAGAAATCAACACGTGATCAAATATTAAAACAATATTTGAAAATTCATGTGAAATATATAGACGTAAACATTATTCCTCATCTTATAAACAAATTTAAGTATTCATATCAAGAAATCACGTTTAATGATTATCATATTTCTGACTTAAGAGAAGCATATCTTGAACACGATAAAAATGTGTATCAACAATCCATTCTGTGAGTACCAATGTCGTTTCCTAAATACATACGACAATTGCGAATATCAGTGTTCTTCTTTGTCTATAAAAGAACAATGTGTATTAATGTGTATTGACCGTTGGAAACCACCGCGAGAACTTTTGTGTTACTGGTGTTTTCAAAACAGGAGCAAAATAGTAGAACACGATTGTACCTTAGACTATAATGTTATGCTATAATACATGGCGTACAATGGTAAGCCTACAAACTTTTGATGACTTATATGAAGAATTTGCAACAGTGCATTGTGATACTGAAATTGATTGGGAATTTACATGGATATTATATAACATTTTATTAAACAAAGATGACATTCAGTTAATTACAGAGTTATTCTTCCAAAAAGATTTACATTATAATATGCATAAGAAATAGTAATAATGGAAAATAAAAACTCTTCTGTTAATCAATTACAAAATAATAAAAACAATGTGTATAAATTAACAAAAGCAAGCGATAAAAGACTTTCAGCAATAAACTGGCCAATATGTAATTGTACATATACTAATATAAATATAGATTGTATTAAACAATATATCAAGGAATGTATCTGTATGTAAACTATATATATATTATTGAAATTTGTAAATAATTTTTTTCTCATTTTATATTACATGTTTTATTTATTTCCTTACATATCTTATATATTTTACTTCAGCGCGAAAAATTTCAAAACACTTAGGGTGTAAAGGTAAACTATGTTTCAAATATGATTTACAATTTATACGTAAGGAAAAAATATTTAAAATTTTTTTTCATGAAATTAGAACTTTAACATGTGCATATGAAACTTTAACATGTGCATATAACAAAAACCCGTATGTTGTGATTCGCCCGCATAAAAAAATTTGTTTGTACATTTTATATTGCATGCCTGTGAAAAAACTTTTCTCATTTTTAGCTTACGGTTCTGCATTCTTTTAGTTTACGGTTCTGCATTTTGACAAGTTGTATTTTCATTTTGACAGCTTGCATTTTCATTTTCGTAAGTAGCATTTCTAAAAATTTTTGAAAATTACATTTTCGTAACTTGCAGTTTTTCGTTTGACAAGTTACATTTTCACTTTTAATTTTGTTCAATCACTTTAATAGAAGTTCCGTGTTAATTATTTGTTTTTGAAAAACACTTTTCGACATTTATATCACGTGTATGTGAAAAACTTTCTGCATGTTATGATGCTTGTATGTAAAACATTTTCTGCATGTTATGATTCGCGTTTGTAAAAACACTTTCTGCATGTTATATTACTTATATGTGAAAACTTTTTTGCATTTTGTAAGATAAGTATATAAATCATACTATAATATTACTGAGTTTTTAAATTCGTTATTAGATCAGTTTCTTTTTATATATATATATTCTCCTTTGCCATTTGCAAAGTCGGTTAATTTTTTTATTATGAATATATTAAAAAGTTTGTGTGGAACTCTGAACAATCTATGATTGTGAATATAATAATAAAAATTCTTGCAGAAACTCTGCTTATGTATTAGATCGTTTCCTATTTTTACGGATCGTATGCTATACATACATACTCTGCTTATGTAATGGATCGTTTCTTATTTTACGGATCGTATGCTATACATACTCTGCTTATGTAATGGATCGTTTCTTATTTTACGGATCGTATGTTATACATACTCTGCTTATGTAATGGATCGTTTCTTATTTTACGGATCGTATGTTATACATACTCTGCTTATGTAATGGATCGTTTCTTATTTTACGGATCGTATGTTATACATACCCTGCTTATGTAATGGATCGTTTCTTATTTTACGGATCGTATGCTATACATACATACTCTGCTTATGTAATGGATCGTTTCTTATTTTACGGATCGTATGCTATACATACTCTGCTTATGTAATGGATCGTTTCTTATTTTACGGATCGTATGTTATACATACGCTGCTTATGTAATGGATCGTTTCTTATTTTACGGATCGTATGTTATACATACTCTGCTTATGTAATGGATCGTTTGCTGTGCAAACTCATTGTTAAAATAGATTGTGAAGATATTAAAAATAGAGTGTAATCCATCAAATAATTGTTGCAAAAATTCGTTCTTATTTATTTATGTGAATCTTTCGTTACATAAACACTTCTTATTCAAGGTATGTTTGTAACACAAACTTTGAGGAACCATATTTTCAAAAATCGGAAACTTGTAAATAATTCAATGCAAAATACTCATCAAACTTTAAAATACTTCAAAGTATTAGTAAAAAATCAAGAAAAATATAAAACAGTCATCAAATACTAATTTTAAACGAGTTTCCAAAAAGTAAACGATAGAAAGCATAAAAGAATTTCAAAAATAAAATTCTGCAATTCTAATTAACGCATATGAAAATATTTTTTTATATATATACAATTTACAATTTGTGTATGTGAAAAATAAGTTTCTTCAGTTTTTCTATAAATTTTAGTTGATTCGGTTCCTATAAAAGGTTGTTGTTATTGTAAATACAAATTCTTAGACCTAATAATAGTATATCACCTTTTTTAATCAGGAAAAATTTTAATATTAAATAAAAATGAAAAATAAAATTTTGTCTATATATTTATTTCGGTAATATTATATATATATATATATATATATATATATACAAGCAAAATAATAATATTACATAAAAGTTAGACAAATATATATATATATATATATATATATATATATATATATATATATATATATATACAGAATCAATGAAAATTACAAATTAATATTCCTTATTCTTTGATAGTAGAATATCTACTAATTCATTTAAATAGCTCGGGTTTCTTATTAATTTAAAATATTCTTCTTCAAATATGTTTGCATTCATATACATTCTATGTGAATTCCGAAATATATTATAAAGTTCATTTCTCACATTTTCTTTAATAAAAATTAACCATGTCTCGGTTTCTAAAGATTCAATGTCCATAAAAATGCAGCGGTGAGACATTTGTTGCGGACAGTCAAAAAAACAACCCTCACACAATAACACACAATTAGGGTTCCAATTTAAAATACTGTTTTTGATGCACTTTTCATCCACAAACACTTGTGTACACTTACTCTTTTCTTCTTCGTTCTTCTTCATTCATAAGTCTAAGGGCTCCGTTTGTGGTGCTGGTGAAGGTGTAACACTTGCATCTGGTGTGTCGGGTTTACACTCGTCCAGTTCATCAAATAAGCGCAAAATTTCTTCTTCCTCCCCTTCACTAAATAAGTAAGGTGAGGGTGCTCTTTCTTCCTCCTCACTAGATAATTGGATAATTTCTTCTTCTTCTTCTCCCTCCTCCTCTTCTTCAGTAAATGAATCAGGTGATGGTGTTCTTTCTGCTTTACTATCTAGTGTCCACTTTAAAGATGGAGGTTGAATGTTTTTCCTAATAATGACGGGGATGCTGGAAGTACAGATAAAGATGTCCCCACTCCAAATGGCGATGATGGGATTAATACTGGATCCTTAAGTAAATCAATAATTTCTGCTTCTATAATAATCTCTAAGGATACTGGCGAAGCTGGAGAAAAATACTGAGCTTCCTCGTCAATAAATATATTTGGTAAATTTCTCGCAGTTTTAAACTTTTTCCTTGGAGATTCTGAAAAGTCAATTTCTCGCTGTACTTGACTCTGAATCGACTCCATAATGATACTATACCAGTCTTCTCTTCATACCTAATATATAAGGAAAACTTTACCGATAACATCATATCAGGTGATACTTTAAACATTTTTCAAACAGTCCTACCACGCCAATTAAAATATTTTCACATGTGCTTTTCCAGTTCTCTATAAAATTTTTATAAATAAAGAAATAGCAAAACATGTTCTCATATAATCTTTTAAAATATCAATATTTGGTATTTTCACGTTGGTAAAATCATTCCCCCATTTTACAACGGTATTTATAAGGCGTACTATTTAATCATCTGTCATCTATGTGTAAAGAATAGATTTAGATAAATCACGTGTAAATAAATAGTTTACATGCTTTTAAAATAAAATCTGTTATTTACAACTTCTATTATTATTCATGTAAACAAGACATCTACCATACGTACACCAACATATCGTCCATGTAAAATAACGGAATCAATCATGCCACAAACTATCGTTGTATTTGCATTCATTCAATCATTATTACATTAATATAACAATTTTCTATTGCAATTGTATTTAACATCCCTTCATGTTTCAACACAATCATCATCAATCAATAGGTGAATGTTCTTTTGCATTCGCGTTCAATGACCTCATATGTTCTACCGTTCGTAATGTAATGTACTTTCTTTGTATTCATTATTAACAAACTATCATAAAACTTGTTTTAATTAGTCTGTCTTCAACCTGTGATGTTTATCTTCCACGTCCGCAATCTTTCTTTTATGTTTTCGCCGATAATGTCTTTTGTTCACCTAGCCAAAGTTATTTCTATTAGTCTGTCCCCAATTTCTGATGTTTATCTTCTACGTGTGCAATCTTTCTTTTGTTCACCTACCGCGGCACCAAAGTTATTTCTATTAGTTTTTGTCTCCAACCTGTGATGTTTATCTTCTACGTCCGCAATCTTTCTTTCTTTCTTTTGTGTTTTTCACCGACAATGTCTTTTGTTCACCTACCGCGGCACCAGTTATTTCTATTAGTCTGTCCCCAATTTGTGATGTTTACCAAACGTGTCAACGATCTTCCTTTGTATTTGAATTCAAGTTTTAGCAACCCCCTGCAAGCACACATCATCACTCCTACCCAACCGGTTTTCCAAAAGCGCGCGAAAAGTTCAGTTCATGTCTTGAGTTCACCAGCAAAAGACGTACGGATACCACGCTCTGTATATGTACCAGCATAGTGTATCGTACCGTAGTATACGTATTCCGTACACGAGCTTTTTACCACGCTCACCGAGTATCCTATGCACACGATCCGTCAAATTAAAAAGTCCCGCATGAATACATATTTCCCTCCCACCATACAGCGCTCACCTCCGGAGCTTGGGGTCCCAGGTTCATTCTCAGTACGTATCACATAAACTTTTACACACTGTAAGTTTTCTCAGCTTCTTATTTTTAAAATATTTTCGAAACATTTTTACAACTAGTATGCTCTGCCATACGAACCAATAAATAATTAACACCGAACTTCTAATGAAGTGATCAAACTAAAATAAAAATAAGTTGTTACGACTAATTTATTAGGATAATATCTTTTATTCTCTCACATATTGTTCTTTACACACTGTAAGTGTTCTCAACTTGCTTAGCAAGCGATCAAATTAAAGTTAAAAACGAGTTTGCACAGCAAACGATTTATTTTGCAAGTTCGCAGCGTAGCTGCTCTGAGCTTGTGTACCAAGCGATCGGTAAAAGATAAAAAAAATAATCACCATCTCCTTTAGCCTAACAGGCATAATGGTCGGACTCAAATATTTCATTTTTCCAAATTATATATATATATATATATATATATATATATATATATATATATATATATATATATATATATATATATATATATATTCTCAATGTGAGTTTCTATTAGTCAAACCCATTTGTGTAATACAAGATTCGAACAGGGTCTTCATCTCATTGTCATAACGTTTCATCACATCAACAGATTTAATTCAAATTCAAATTCAAATTTCCATTATTATTTTTAAAAATATCCAGTATAGAGTCTGTACAGACACGTATACAGACTCGAAAAAGAGGACACGACCTTTCCAACAATACATACATGTCATCACAGCTAAAAAAAAGAAACATAAGAACTTTCCAAATCCACGTAATCATGTCGTCAACCTCTAATGACCTACCAGACCGTCTGTCAACACACCCATTCTTAGGACATGGACTTTCTAAATTAATTATAGTACATAACGGTACTAGGGGAAAAGTTTGTCTTTTACTACTCCACTGTTCATTGGTAAAATCTGACAAATCAACTCTGTGCTTATGATACTACAAAAGTCTGTGGCTTGCACTACGATAGCAATAGCCCCCTAATAAAAATAACGAAATGTCATTGTGCTGTGCCTTACAACAAAGAAATGAACGTACCTGTACATTTTTGGAAGTAGTTGAATTATATCCTTGATTATCCTGTTCGTCAGTTTATCCACGTAACGTCTGGCTTCAATTAACGTTCTTTGCGGCTCGTGCGAATGTATCCCTGACGATTTATGGGTTCATCTACAAGAACAACAACAGTGGCTTTCGTTCCGAGTGTACATTTCATGTAAGTCTTCTAACAATTACGCCTTTAATCCGATATAAATAATCTTTATATTCAAACAGTTTGCCTCCACGTTTAGTGTTAACAAGTTCGACATATTCCTGAGGATAAAGGCACTTCTTACAAATATATTCTCACAAAACACTGAGAAGACAATTCTATCTATAATTTTAAAAGATGTGCGTCACGACCCCAGGACAAAGCCTAAAAAATTTCTGAGCTTACACAATTCTGAGCTTTTATCCGTACCTTGGCTTCATATCTAAATGAATTGTGTCCGGAAAAGGTTAAAAGAACTACCATAAGGAAGTAAAAGTATTGAAACAATGTCTAATTGGTATACGCCACATCTTAAATCACAAGGGAATATACTGATCATTTTCAATAATATTGCCACCACTATAGGATTACCTACTGATAAATTCAAATAATAAACTGTTAAAAAGATTATACAGAAAGATTAAAGTAGAAAAAATTACTGTAAATAAGAACTTGATGAATAATTCAAAGAATAAATGTGCAGCAGCTTGATCTATAATTAATAAGGAAATTGGGAAACGCGCTGTCCGAGACCCCATACTAATATCCATAAACGAGTTCAATGGATATTTTGTAAATAGTATAACATAATTAAATTATAAATCAAAAGATGAAAATTGCTCCTCCGAAAATCAAAATTGTGACTTGAGAAGTTTATTAGCACAGCAAATTGTAATTAACATTGAGTCAATTTTTTCGTGGACTGCAATTAATACTAGAACAGTTTTACTAATCCGTAGTAAACTGAAACCTTCAGACAATGAGGATTTCTATTGATTTACTAACAACTTGTTAAAAAAAGTTAGTGATGTTATAATTGAACCTTTAATTTGCCCATTTAACTGGATACTTTTAGGGGGAGATCTTCCCGATAGCCTTAAATTGACAACCACTGTAGCTATACATAAGAAAAGCGATAAAAGTAAATCTAATAACAATCGTTCTATATTTTTAGTGCCAATTATATCCAAAAATTTTGAGTAATGTATTAAAAATCAATTATTAAACTATCTAGAAACGAGTAAACTGAGCCACACCTCTCAATTTGGATTCCAACTAAGGCTGTGGAAAATATAGTAATACATGTTAGACAATTTTGAAAGTAATTTAAATACGTATACTGCACAACACTGCTAGATCTGAGCAAAGCTTTCGATACACTATCAGACGATTCATTTGTTGCAAAGTTACATTATCATGGTATTAGAGAAATTGAATTGTCATTAATGAACTCCTATCTTAGTAATAGACGATAGGCTGTCCGTATTGCAATTAAGTTTTTAGAATGTAACATCAGCCGTGGCTCAGGGGAGTGTGTTAAAATTTTTACTTTTTCTTATCTATGTAAATGAGTTCCCAAGTTTTCTACCTTGTAAATCTGTTTTATCTGCTGACGACACAAAACTTCTAAGTACAGATAAGACCTTAATGGGAGTTAAAATAACGAAAAGTTAGAAATGCCGTCATGATTATTGCAACATGGTTAAAGTATAACAAACTTTATCTGAATGAATCTAAGACAGAAACCATTCATTTTTATCTTGGTAATCACGTGACTGATCTAGATGCATGCCATTCTGTAATACTTCTAGGAATCTATCTATATATAGATCAGAAGCTAAACTGGAATGTGAAAATTTATGTAAAAGGTATTCAGAATATTGTTTATAATTTGTAAACTAAGGACAACCATTAATGAAACCGTGCTTCTTACAGTGTATTATGTTTAATTTCATTGTCATTTAAACTACGGTATATTATTATGGAGTAATTCATAGGATGCTCAAATTGTCTTCCAATGGTAGAAGAAAGCTATGAGAGCAATAAAAGGTTTGCCAGATACTGTGTCTTGTAGAACATTCTTTAAGGAAATTCAGATCATGACAGCTCCTTCTTTGTACATTTTTAGATGCCTTACGCACATCAGAGAAAATCAGGATGGTATTGGTTATCGCAATAATATTCACTCATATAATACAAAACATAAAGATGATTTAAATACCCCACATGTTAGACTAAATACAACCTAAAGAAGCTATAAATATAACGGCGTCAAAATTATATAATGTATTACCAATATACTGCATATTCGAAAAATGTGTAATGTCGATTTCGAAAACCAATGTTAAGCATTTTTTGTAAGTAATATTATTTATAGTATTTAATGAATTCGAATAAAAATGTCACTTATGACCATCTGATTTTTGTATTTATTGACGCTGTCTATTACAACATTCGTTGTTTAATGGCAATGGAAACATATTCTATTCTACTTATATGACACACACGAAGTTCAACACAAGACTACCACACACATTACATTCCCGGTGGCGCATTATAAGTTTCGATTCAAACGAAACGCCAATCAGAGCGAAATATTTGTTTCAACTGGCTAGGATGACTTTTGGTAAAAGTGAAAGTACACACATTGACTGTTGTTCGTACTGTAGTTGTTTAAATCGCGACTAATGATGCGTTTTCGTTATATTAAATTATTTTACGAAATAGGCCTAACTGAATTCACATTAAAACATTCATTCCTAACCATTCCTAACTGAATTCACATTACTTTATCTTAATAGTAGGCGAAACAGGAATTGGCATAACAAGAATTCCTGTTTCGCCTATAATTTTGATTACGTACGAATCTTGATAAATATTGCTGGGAGGCTAGTAGGCGGAACAGGAATAGGCAAAACAGGAAGACGCATTTTCCTGGTCATTATTTAAACATTTTGGCTTGTGACAATTACTCGCACACACTTGATTAACTAGTCATATATTTAGATTAAAATAAATATTTAAATTCAATTAATGTTGAAATTCAAGAAACATATTTTATTTTGTTTCATTTCTTCTGCAAAGGGAATTCTTTATTTTTCGCAGGTACAGAATTTTCTTGCCAGTTCAAAAAAAAAATAAATAAAAATAAATAAATAAATAAATAAAATAAAGCCGCAGCCGATACTCTTCAATTTTTGCATCTACGCGCTCAAAGACCACCCACCATAGAGCCTCTCGACTCATCGCTAATGGACTACCATTGTTAGTGAAGGTAGAGTTTCGCACCATATAAGAATATTAATCTTGTGGATCTCACGCAGTAGACAACCAGGAACCAAAATTTTTTATCTTGCATCTTCGCAAGTGCATATGAAGTTCATCAAAATCACGTAGTAGCAAGAAAATGACGCTAGAAACCCAAGCCACGCCGTTAACCGATTTTTTTTTTTTTTTGAAAATGGTGTCACGTACCCACGACACGAATCAGAAACAAAAATTCAAACTTCACAAAGAGAAGGAAAGAAGAGTGTATACTTTTTAAAGAAAACTTCGGAAAACACCTCAGCAGAGCAGGAGAACACTCCAAGATCGTCTTTCGTACCGACAACATCTATAGTACGCCACATTATAATCGGGCATAGTCTTATATATATTTTTTAAGTGTTTAATACGATAACCATGGCAGGCTAACACCTTATTAGCTGCCGGCTCAGTGCCCGCACTTTCTTCACGACTACTGTCCGATATCGATTTTTTGTAAATATTTTATACATTATTACGCTCATCTCAGTATTATTATTTAATTGTGACGCTTCCTATTGTTATTTGAACTAAGTGATTTTGGTGACTGTGAGCTGCTTGCATCGGAAAAGTTTAGCATTATGCAATAAGTGAAAAAGGAATAGGCGAAAGGGTGTGTCGCTGTCGCGCTTAATAAAAACTGTGTTATTTTAATGAAGATTTACATGCAAATGGATAAACACTTGTAAGTTCACGTATCGCTGCATCCCAACACCATGGAAATAGAGAGGGATATAGACACGAGTTTGAAGCCCGTCAACTGAGACAGATGCACTACCATGTGAAGAGATACATGCTCCAGGCAGACGAGGACTTCTTCTCCGGGATTCGAACCCAGGAAACTCAGCGCGAGACTCTACCGCAAGACTTGGAAATGGACACTAGAAACCACTGTGGTACTCAGGAAAGTAAAATGCAGCTCTCATATAAAGTGTGGATATATAAGCGGAGGAGGAAAGTCTTCATAAGGTAGGAAGTTCTAGTTCTAATATTTTTCGTTTTTGAGGAAAAATACAGGCCAATATTTCCGGGAATCGTGATCTTCTCCATACCTACATTTAAAAAAAACTTTGGGACATTGCTTATCTATACGTAACTATCCGTAAATTTTAAGAACATTATTATTTTTAAGATATAGAGAAATAACGTAATGCTTGATTGCATTTCGAAAATTAATTTATTGGTTTAGAAACTATTAATTTAATTCTTGAATGAATTTTTGATTATTTTACTGGTAAAATCCGCACACCTTAATTTAATATTTAATCAAGCAGTTATTTGGAATTGTCATTTGTAAATATTAAAATTCTGGAAGGTGTCATTACGATCATTAATATGTAACCGAATATTTATTAATATCAAATGCGAGTAATTTTCCTTCTTTTTAATATAAATTGCGTGTAAGATATCTGCATATAGTATAACTTCCATTTTCATAAAATCATAATCTAGTGTAAAAATGTAGTTGTTCAGATTTTAATTTTTTGGTGTAGGTTGTGCTAAGGAAATTGGTGCTAAAGCATCAAGCAAGCTTAATATCATTTTATTGTAAATCGTCAATTATAATTATTATTAAAAATAACTATTGCTAAGGAATTTCCAAAGTCGTGCTATTTCAAGCAAGTTGTAGACAAATAAGTGTATATCTTCTTATCACGTATTATCTTAAGAACTCTTAAATAACCTAAACAAGTTCAGACATTCGAGTAAAGTTACATTAGGTCTATATGTCATGCTAAAACCATCTTATGTATTCGTGAATAAAAATGAAATAAGTTATTAAAATCGTAATACTCATCTTCAACAGACCTACAACAAGTAAATTGGTCCTCATGGCCATAGAGAAGGCGTTACCTTCTACGGCCCGCCCATCTCGGATGGGAATATAATTGCTGTTTTAAAACGAAGTGGTGGAGGCAATTGCAGTAATTAAATGAGCAATTGTCACTCTTTGAAGTCTGAAGTGACTCCAGTGTAAGGGAAGGTGAGATTTACATCGCAAAGTTTTGACGAAACTAGATTTGTCTCACGAAGTTTTAGAGTACAATTTTGCAATTAAGTGTGGGGCAAATTTTTACTTTGAGCCAAACAGTGACTTCAACCGATTCATGTGATCCGATTCCGGGAGCAGTTTAGGAATCATTCCTAAACTGCTCCCGGAACCAGATCACATGAATCGATTACGATTACTAACACACTGAAAGTAATGTACGATGTTAAGAATTATACTATAAGTACAAGGGCCACAATGTTACTATACAATGTTAAGAATTATACTATAAGTACAAGGGCCACAATGTTACTATACGATGTTAAGAATTATACTATAAGTGCAAGGGCCACAATGTTACTAAACATCAATTCAGGTGAAGCGGTGGCTATGAATTTTCAGATCTAAATGGGGGGGCCACCGGCCCCCAAACCCCCCGCTCAAGTACCATAAAAACATCCAAAATAATAATAAATAATCACACCATTACTATAAAGCTAAGATAAGGAGGGAAAAATTAAAAAAAAAAACCACTCGTCTCTAATCATAAATCAGTGCTTGACAAAGAAAAAAAATACATCTCAACAAGACAATAGGACAAGCAGCAGCAAACCAAATACTTTGCCTAATACTTAAATGCAAAACAAATCAAGAATAAAAATAATATGAATTAAAAAAAGAAAACACTCACCATTTCGCCATAGGAGAAATCTCATGAATAATGAACTCATAACTGCTGATTCCACACACGAAAAAATAAGATACCAAGAACACATGCGCAATATTCAACATTACTCAAAAATGTTCCTTTCCGCACACACGTCGTTTTATTAAACCGAGCACACTTGCTATTATTACAAACAAGAAACCAATAAACGTCCACTTTTACAATAGGTCGAAAATATCTTCAGCTTTAGACCACAACTATGATAGGTTTTCTCTAACTCAATTCAACCAATTCAATTACGCGCTTCCCGTATGCAGCACACACATACATGCACACAGAACATGTGACCACAGATCACATAGCATGTGACATCACACTAACAAACTACCATATGACTACACAGACACCTAGTGGGAAAAATTTGAACTAAGACGTCACACCAAAGGCACGAACAGTTCCAACAAGTGACTCACGCACATACAGTTCCAGGAAGTAACTGAACCTATAAAAACCGATTAAAGTCACAGTTGGAGTCAAAGTAAAGACTTACCAAGTGTGGTACACATACAATTTCATAACTTTATTAACATTCTTATTGTTCAAAGCTACAAAGTGAAGAAAAAAATATTTATTACAATTTTAAAACTGCCTATTTGACGTTAATTTGTTAATAGTATTAGTTCAACACTGCAGATGGCAGCACATTTGACGTGGTAGAAAATTCTCAAAGGTTTTATCAACTTTTAGAACTAGTGACATATTAAGATATCTTTACGTTTTATTTTAATAAAGTGCTTTACAACATAGAAACAAAATGCCAGTTTGCAAGTGTTGTGATGAAATATTAGTTATGTTATTTAAAATACCCAATTTTTTTTCATTAGACTTATTATTTCCAGGGTGGAAGGCTTGTGATTTTCCATATCTCTGGCCACAGAGAAGGTGTTGCCTTCTACGGCCCGCCCATCCATTGGATGGGAATGAAACTCTTGTTAAAAAAAAAATAAATGTGATTTTCCGAACTGGCCACCTGGAATCTCTAACCAGGTAAATAAATAGGGTATCCGTAGCTGGCGGAGAAAAATAACCAAGTCCCTTAGTTATTCCATCCCCATTGGTTTATTTTAGTCGCGATCTTCGTATATACGGTTGGATTACTTGCCTCTTTGGAGTCGAGAAAACAACCGTCGAATTGATTATAATCCTCCACGGAGGTAAAGAGACGTACTTGATTCTAAGTTGACGACCTTGCTATTTCTTTGGTTTTTCGATTTACTGGAGCACGCATACGATCTCATTGGGATTGACAGCGCTTTTTCAGTGCTGGAGGGTGAAGCTATCATCATCATTCTATCTATTATCATCAAATCGTTCATCACACATTTATAGACACACATCTTCGTATTTACATTTGGGCATCAGCCCAGGGGCGGATTTTCGATGGCGGACCCACGGCTAGGATCAGGCAAAACGATGAAAGGCAAACATACAGGGTTACCTCAAGTTCTACCTGGACCATCCGAGAGCACACCGAAGGGCAGAACCCGCAAGGATCCGAGTCACACTTCTTCTATTATAAGTAAATCTCAGCAGCGGCGAGGTTCTCAAGCCTCAGTTGCCTCTGCAACTTCCGTCATCTCTTCTGGTTCTGTCCGCAGCAGATCGCCACATCCATCAGAACATTCAGACAGTTATGCCGAACGTCTGCAACAATCGCCACCTCCGAAGAAGCAACATCTCGCTTCTAATTCATCTCTAAACCAAGATCCAATGGACATAAGTCCATCTTCAAATCATTCTGACGAATCCACTCCACCTTCAGTTCATTCCATGTTATTGACTAATTTCGACGTAAAATTCAGCAATGCGAAGTTTGTTGCCATACAACTACGCAAGTACCTCCCTCGAGCAGCTATTTCAGAAATCGTTCATACGAGGAATGGCATCATCCTAAAAACTCCGGACCCAACTCTCCTTACCACAATAAAAAACAAAGTGCCTATTGACACTTTCGGCCCAAATGCGAAAATTCAATCACTCAATTCCTCTACACGTAAACAGCCTCCACCACCAAAACGCTTACCATTGCTATCTGTCGTTATTCGGGGAGTTGATCCATCTTATACAGATGAAGAGGTTCAAGAGGAGCTTAAGCTAGAGG
Source organism: Thermobia domestica (assembly GCF_964235325.1). NCBI lineage: Eukaryota > Metazoa > Arthropoda > Insecta > Zygentoma > Lepismatidae > Thermobia > Thermobia domestica. The sequence goes on along the minus strand of NC_137467.1, from coordinate 148,580,577 downwards.
GCCACACCATTACGAAAGTAATACGCATTCGAAATGATAAAGGGCCTACCTATATGGTCCGTGTGCTTACAAACCATCAAGACACTATTGATGAGTTACTAGCATCAGGTGCATACATTTACAATCACAAGCACAGAGTAGAACCATCACGAACACCAGTTCCTATGCCAGTCCACTGTGAACGTTGCCAGGTCTACAATTCCCATCATACGTCAGACTGTAAAAGTTCAAGTAAATGTGGCTACTGTGCTGGTCCACATGATACCCGGACTTGTAATAACTTGCAATTGCCACCAAAATGCGCCACTTGTAACGAGCAACATCCGGCCTACAGCTACAAGTGTAAGGCTAAGCCGGACCCTATTCAGGATCGTCCCGAGCTCGTTGTTCCTTTGCTACCACCGGCACCAGCTCAAACCAATCCGCATCCGATTGACGCTCCAGTATCATTAGATCAGCTCTTGACGTTTCTAACGCTAGCTTTGCAAAACATCCATCCCTTCATTCGGCCTCATATCTTGCAACAAATCATTCTTGCAGCAAGAACCACTTTCCATGTTAATTTTACTGCAACCTATTCTGGCAATACTGTTCATTTTCATAAATCCCATGTTAGTTCACTTGTTTAACGTCATGGCTCTCACTTTTCTCTTTCTGAACATCCGATCACTACCAAAACACAAAGTTTTATTTGAACAGCTTCTTCTTGAGGAACATGTTACATGTTTCTTACTCAATGAAACTTTTCTCACAAACTCTCGAACTTGCCGTTTACCACGATATACCATGTTACATTCTTCAAATCCCGTACCTGCACTTCGAGCCAATGGGGGAGTAGCCATAGGAATTTCCCCTCACATTCCTTATCGCCAGCATCAGTATACTGCAACAGCTCTTCCCGAACATCTCCTTGCCACAGTTTATTTCAAAAATGTCGTAATCACCCTCGCAACTGTATACATCAGACCAAATCATCCTTTGCCTCAGCAGTTCGTTCAATATATTTCCAATACTTTCAATAGATACATCATTATGGCCGATTTCAATATGCACAGCCGCAGCAATGGTGACCGGACAAATTTCATTAACTTCATAACGACCCACACTACAGGAATAATTCTAGATCTTCCACAAGCTACACGCCCAATCTCAAACACCAAGCCTGACATAGTCATTGCCTCCTCAAATCTTGTTTCACATTGCACTGTAGAAATTCTTGATCTTCTTGGTAGTGATCATGCACCCATCAAGCTTGTATACAACCATACTCAGCTACAACCCGTTCCTCTTTACCGGTTCGAGTGAGCTTGCGCTACGATAAAGCTAAATGGGATGAATATCGATCGCATATTTCAGATCTTACCAGGGATCTAACAGAACCCGTCACAAGTGACGATTTACACCAGACTGTAGATCGCATTACATCCGCAATTCAGGAAGCCAGCAACTTGTATATTCCAACAACACAATCCGTTCCATATCAGCCTAAACTTCCGCCACAATATCTCTCCATGATCAAACGTTCCCGTCAGCTCTATCGAGACTATCTCCACACTCGCAACCCAGAAGCACTCCGACATCACAAACAACTTCAACGTACAGTGCACAATTACATCAAAGCTTATAAGCTCCGATGCTGGGTGAAGACGTGCAACACTCTGTCTGAAACAACACATCCTACTAAATTCTGGGCTCGCTTCAATGCACTGTGCGGCAAATTCTCTACTACACCCAATCCTATTTTATTGGGTGACACACCTGTTAGTACCGATAGCGATAAAGCGAATGCTATTGCAGATCACCTACAAGGAATTTTCACACCGCCAAGTGAGAAAGCACCTCATCCCGCAGACAGACTCAATATTTTATCACCACAACTCCAACCAAATACTACTCATATTTTACCCCCTAATATTGCTGTGTCCGCCCCAATCACCACTCAAGAAATATCTCAAGTTCTCCATAATAAAAGAAATACTGCACCTGGCCTAGATAACGTGACGTATCGACACATCAAGGAATGTCCTATTTCACTATTACTTCTACTTGCAAATATCTATACATTCATATTGCGCACTGGCTTCTTTCCTTTAGCTTGGAAAACATCTAAGACTCTAATGTTTCCTAAACCACATAAACCTCCCCAGAATGTTGCATCCTATAGACCTATACAACTCACTTCCACATTCAGTAAGATCCTGGAACGTATCCTGGTTAAACGATTACATATTTACATCTCAGATCACAGCCTACTTCCAGTCACACAAGCAGGTTTTCGGCCAGCCTTCTCTATACATGATCAACTACTTCGACTCACAACGCTCATTACTCAGCATTATAATTCAGCTCATCCTTCCTGCTTAGTATTATTTGACTTGGAGAAAGCATTCGATAAAGTCTGGCACCATGGGCTCATATACAAACTTCTGCAATTTCAGCTTCCTATCTCCTACATTCGTCTTATTTACCATTTCATCACAAATCGTATCACCTATATCTCAGTACGAGGCAGTTTGTCACATCCTATCTTTCTATTCTCTGGAGTACCACAAGGGTCAGCCCTTTCTCCTTTACTATACCTCCTGTATGTAGCTGATATGCCCCGACTTCCAGATAAGGTCCATCTTTTCCAATATGCGGATGATACGGCGCTTCTCGCACTTGGAACCACTATCCAGCAGCTTAACATTATCTTACAAACAGCTATCGATCGCTTTTACACCTGGTGCGCTCAGTGGCGGCTTACTATTAACGCAGCTAAAACACAAGCCATCGTATTCTTACCACCTAGAAGAACTTCCAAAGTCCGCCGAAACCCACGCAATCTCTCTCTGTATGTTGATGGGGTGCCTATTCAAATCAGTAACACTGTCACATATCTAGGAATTACCTATGATCACCAGCTTACTTGGTCGCAACACCTGAAAACCATCACCACTAAAGCTTATAATAGACTCAATCTCCTGAAACGATTGACTGGTACCACCTGGGGCCTTAAAGCACACACCATCCTAAATACCTACAAGGTTTTCTTACGACCTGTCCTTACCTACGGGTTTACTGCTTGGATAGCTGCCCCAACTAAGTTCTACAATAAGCTTCTAGTTCTAGAACGCCATGCTTTCCGTACAGCGTTCCGCATTAAGCTGCCAAGTCCTACACAGGATCTCTACCGCAAAATCACTTTTCCGATTTTACAATATTACCTTGAAAAGCTGCGGCTAACATTTATCACCAAACGCTTCGAAACACGACATCCTTTACTACAGGCTACAATGCGATATTTAGCACTTCATCCAACACCTCACCGTTATTATCATCCTCCACTTTCGCTTCTCTTCACACTATATAACTATACCCTTCCACCGTTAGATCCCGCCTTACTTATCATCACAGATTACGTCATTCATGAACATCTTCCTCTCATTCATCCATCATTTCCAGCACAGTGATTACCATTATTTACTAACATGGGCCTCATTCGTCTTCATCATTGCCTAGAGTAGCCCCTAGGCTGAAGATAACCTCATTTGTCTAATTAACATCACCCATGTTTTGTCCTTTGTATGCACCTCACCACATCTCTCACGCCCATTGCTATACTTGTACCGATCATGAATGCTATACCTAACCACTGATATCATTTTGTTATAATTTAAATTTTACAATATACTATATTCTTTTCTCCTTTGTGTTTATACCTACACCTAATGTTAAGGATTAATGTTCCCTAAGTCTCCACGTTCATAATTATTTATTTATGAAAATGTTGCTGTTAATAAAGATTAAAATCACTTAGCCCATCCAACATACTTATTCCATTGTTACCTACTAATCTCGTTCCTAAAAGAGGGCGTAACCCTCTGAAAGGCAGCTAGCCCTTCAGGCTAGCCTGTAAAAAAAATGATTTTCCTCATGTAGTTGAAAGCAATTAATTACACTAACTTTTTGAAGGAGCAGTAATAGGTAACATATGCCTTTGCTCTAAAAAGGGATTAACATACCTTTCACGTTTCGTTATTTTAAGAAAACAAGGAATGTAGTTGTTATTGTATTAAAGAAAAGTTTTGCTTGAACCACTTACTAGTGGAAATTTGCGATTGAATTTCTCATCTGCTCAAAAGAACGACCCTCATGTTTATTATTTTTTATCTGTCGGTTGAGCGGAAACTCTCCACTCAATACGGAAATGGTTTTGACAAAAATACGATGCATGATTTTCAAATGTGTTCGTAGCTACTAAAACAAAAAATAAACCAGTTGAAAATTTTCCATGAGCATTGCCGAAACTAACTTTAAAATAATTAATTTGTCTTATTAACACTTACAGATTTTATACCAATTGTTCTATGTACTTTATTATTATACTCAATAAACATTTCTTATAAATATATCTATCCATTTATAATTTCCTTGAGTACTAAATTTTTTCCACATGTTTTCTTGAAAAGTTCTGTTAAAACGTTCTACGAGATTGAAAAAAATCACAAAATACCATCTGTCTACGACTACTGTTCCCGAGGTATAGCCCTAGTTTCTAAAATCCCCTGAAATCGGAATTTTTTTCTCCAATATCTCGGGAACGATAAAAGTTGCGCGAAAAATTTCATCACTTTTTTCAAATAGATTTTGATGCTCTATCGAATGGAGGACTCAAGATTGAAAAAAAAAAGTCCAAAATAACATTCACACACACACACACACAGAAATAGACATAGAGAATTTAGTAGATGCCTTCCATTTTAATTCAGGCAGAGCATGTACTATCACAATCTCAGATATTGTTGAAACTTTTTTTTATAGCTACTAGACATGTTTTTAAGAGACCCATATATTTTGTTTTGTCGAAAAAAAATTTCCCGACAAGTAATGTGCCATCAAAGACGGGGAACACAATTTATGAATTGTAGAAGACATGGAAAATGGTCAACTTCGGAGCCTCACCATTCGGCTATGAAGACGGGTAGAGTTATAATTCTTGTTGTGGTATGTACATAAAGATATAAATAAACTATATTTTACTATAGTTTGGTTTGCGCATTCTTATCTTTTTGTATCCTCGTCGCCATAAGTGCCTTTACATCGCAGTGACGGGTATGTAACCGCGCAGTACTCCAAGGAAGAGATGGTTGTATAAGAATTTGTGATTAATTTTGAAGAGTTTTTAATTTGACTAGGGAAGGGAGTAAAGACACAGATTTGAAGCATCAGTGCAAGAAAAGATTCGTATTCTCAGTTTTTCTATTTATTGTTTTATATGTTAAGTTAAACACCACAATATCTGTCACTGATATCGCAGATCGTATTATTTTGTAAAAATCGTGTTTGTAACCTATTGTCAAAACATTCATCTCCAGACATAATGTAGAGAGAAGAGAAAGAGATACGACATCTGTAATATAGGTATGTGATTCACTAACTGTAGAAATTAGTTAAAGGACACGTAAGAGAGCAAAAAGGAGGTCTAGAAGTCAACTTTTTAGAAACGTCCTAGATAGGTGAAAATATAGTTAAAAATTGCAAAAGGTATCATGTAATTTATCTTTCTTTTCTTATATCCTAGTATACTTTTTCTTTCACATCTCTATTCAGAATTACGAGATAAAGGTGAAGAGAGAAACATTTCCATCTCAAGAATTATATAAGAAAAAAATCTTTTGACCTATACTAGATTCGAACTCGCAACCCTTGAATCCGTGAGTCTGCGCTCTACCGATTGAGCTAACAATTGCTGTTGCAAAAGCCTGATATCTACAACTACCTGTTGCTGAATGGTCTGTATTAACGAAATTGGCCGAGATAATTGCTTCATATAGCTATTCCAATAATAATAATAATAATAATAATAATAATAATAAAGATGAACAGAACTTAAAAAATTGCATTGTTAAAAGTTTGGTGTGCGAAGTTAATCCTAATATGAGATTTTATTAATTATATATAATAAATATAAGCATGGTTTATTCGTGCGTGCTATTCAAACTGCGCAACTCACTACCGTAGTCTCATAAGGGTTGTACGCGTATGGTACAGTAGCCTTGCGTCCTCCAACCGTGAAGAAAGATTCGGTTTGAACCTATGCGTGTCCTAAGAGGAAGGAGGAGATTCAAAGAAAGAAAAGTGGTTAAGAAATTATGCAAAAGTAGAATATCTCACGAGGTGAGGTGATATAGAGTTCAGCGTGTCTTTCAGCTGTGGCTCTATACAAGATGTGCATCTACGACTTAACGTGGAACCCCAACCACACGACTCCTGCCGGGAATCAAAACCCGTGTCATCTCTACTCTATCATGAGAGACATACAAGGGCGCCCATATTGTGGTTTTCAAAGGGGGCAAGTATAAGCGACATTTCAAATATAGTTGCAAATTTTGGGGTAAATATTCAAACAATTTTATTGGGTTTTCGATCGTGCAAAGTATAATTTCCGCTAGAGGGGGCAAGCACCCCCTTACCCCCTTAATGGGCGCCCCTGGAGATACAGGGACACGCAAAAATAATCGAAAATAAACGATATTAATGTTAAATCCATAGCTTTTGAGTACATGAATTATGATACCCTCTATATCGTTCACATCAAAGTTTAGCATTATCGGCATGGAGGTTTAATGGGAGGGGTGAAAATTTAATAATTCCTAATTGAAAAATATGAGTGTCTATTCAATAGTTTTCGGGGTTGCTGAAATTAATAATTACACTCCCGATACCATTAAAGCCCAAAGTTTTACTCTTTCGTTAGCAGGAAGGTTATTCATTTACTTAACTCAGGAGACCTTAAGGTTAAGTATATGAAACTCGATACATATATTTCTAATTCAAAATTATTAGATACGTATTGTAGCTTAGACTTCTAAGGAGGGGAAGGGTCAATTTATGCAATGATTTCCTTCACATTCGAATAAAATACTGTTTCATTATATTGCGAAAACTCATTTCGAGTAGTGTCATTGCTAATAGTTTTCCGTATTTGTTTAGACCCCTACTCATTTATAACAGAATCTCACTTTTCCTGTGACGAGAGTAACACCTAAGCAAGCACTCAGTAAAGTAAATGCCATTAAAATCTATATTCATAGGACAGTGGTGCAAATGCAGTTGAGCTCTTTGGCAATCTTTAGCATGGAAAGCGAAAAAAAGCCACCACATTGATATTGGAAAAGTAGCTAATGCATTCCTCCCCGAAAAAGATCACTCGCACATTTATTTTACAGATGGTGGTTTATAGCTATACGTAAGTTTGTTGAAATTGCTCCATAATTGTGGGGGCGAGACACTGAAGCCATCCGTAATAAGGGGGGAAGTGGCATGTAAAAATACTCAATATGGACAATATTAGTATCGAAATCGTTATGGTATTAGTTTTCATGGTCGTAGATGAATATTGACTCTGTCGATGTTGCTTAAGTTCAAGTTAAGCCTTGGTTGGCATGGAGGTCAGAGTGGGAGGGTCTCAAGCAAAAAAATAAAATAAAAAATAAAATAAAATCGAAAACATCCTTTATTTCTGTCGAATATATATTTTTCGGGACCTCTGACATAAACGGTAATATTCCAGATGTGGTATATGACCAAGGTTGGCCCCATTCGCATGCGGTTTTAGAAGAGAAAACCGGTGAAGATTTCAGGACAGTTCCTTTGACTTAAGTTTCAATACACAGAGAGTGAGGAGTGGTAATACACAAATACTGGTGTCACATCCGGACCTATCGGACGTATGATTTCTGGGGAACTGTCGTTGCTCCAGGGAGGCATTACCCCCTAATCAGTTCCTAAAATTCTTACTGCTTTACAGGAGCGTAGGCAGGAATTTATTTCAGTGATCGAAAGAATTTTTAGGGTTAAATTGTTCAGATGGTAATGTATACGTATACTATTAATAAATTCGTTTGAAATCCCTCCAGGAGCCCATGTTGCATCGTACGTTCAACTGTACTTTTTTCTGAGTCAAATCTTTCTCTCTCTCTCTCTCTCTCTCTCTCTCTCTATATATATATATATATATATATATATATATATATATATATATATATATATATATATATATAAAGTTACAGGGTCGGTTGTAGACATGTCGTAAGTGTAAGCCAACAATATTTATTCGCCCCCCCTAAATGATAATAAAAGAATAGAATACTGTTGTAATTGATTGGATGGATTGTTGTAATTGATGTAATTGAATGGACAGAAATTCTTCAGATAATTGTTACAATTACATATTTCTTCAATATATAATAATTCAGTCTTCCTGTGAGTATTAAAGGAAAATGGCAAAATTAAACCTAATTAACTGTAGATGAATCATGATCAAAATTCCAGTTTTAATAATTTATATTATATATTTCTTTTTATTAAATAAGCACAGAAAACAACTAAAATGTATACCTAAGATGTATTTTGACAAATACAGTTGAAACATAAAAGTCGAAATAGAATAAAACTCATGAGCTTCAAGTCTAAGATTATCACAGGTTTGATTTTGACAGATATGCTCTTACACTTCATTAAAAGCATATTTAAACAGTGTTTTCTAGTGATACAAATATGGTAATTAGCTGAATTTCTCATTTTCTTTGTTACTGAAAAGTTCCTGTTATAAAGACACTTTTCTGGCTTTCAAATTGGCAAAATCTCTTATTATTGCATCCATATGAAGTTCATTCAGAATGTCATTTTCAATGGCCATCAAAGCTAGTCCATTTAATCGTTCTTGAGATATACTTGATTTCAAATAATTCTTTATTAATTTTAGTTAAACTAGTTCAATACACAACAAATGACAAAGGTGTGTGTCTTAATTGATATTTAATTTGTCCCCGATCCAGTGGCAGAACTTTAAAATCAGGTTCCTCTGCAAAAAAGTTCTTTCCAGGGCCGCTTAGGCCTATAGAACAATTCAATTCTTTCATGTTTCTTTCCAACATAGAAGTACGAAATCAGGCAGTAACACAATGTAAACACAAGCAATGATGCATCCAAGATTTTTCTTTGGGGTCCGAAGATTTTTCGGAATAGCCTACAAAATGCAAATAATTTTTTGAATTTGCCCCCTGAAATTGTGCTAATTGGGGGATCCAGACTCTCAGACTACCTGTTTCGTCCACAGACATTTTTAGGGGGCCACTGCCCCCACTGGGAGATCAAAATAATACGTCTGTAATATAATAATAAATAAAAGAGTAGCAGCAGTGGCCCTCTGAACACTAAGTGTACCACCCCGGAAAACTTTTTTCTGAAAGGAACACTGCACCTATAAGGAATGCCCACGAGACAAGATGTGTGGCTGTCTCGTCTCGAAAAATGTATATTTCTCTTTTGGAAGAACCGTGTCTCGACTCGAATTTTGTCTGGAAAATCCTGTCTCGACTCGTCTCGTTCGCATTCCTAGCACCTATGTCGGTGCATCCCTGAACACAAGTAACTAATAATCAAAACTCTACTTTGCATTAGAATTATTACTAATTTAAAATATCGCTCCATCTAAATTTAATACCAGAGAATGGATAAATAATTATTGTTATACTGTTATAATAAAACAAACATCTGTATATGCTGCTGTGATTGAAAGTGAGAGTACTGAAAAAAATACTTGTCATCCAAATGACCTTTCGTCGCTTTCGATTATATCCTTTCAAGTTATATACTTATATGCCGCGTGAAAACTAATTGTATTCAAACATTATTTTGATATACATGAAATTTAATTCAGACCCGTAACTGAAATGACCATTTGGCGTGGGAGTGCCGGGCTCGATTCCCGGCGGGAGCTCATGTGGTTCGGATTCCACGTTAATCAGTAGGTCCACGTCTCATATTGCCTCGCTGCTGAACGGGACGTTAAACTCAAAATCAACTCAACGAAATGATCGTATCGTTCCATTTTAAATCAATAATTAAATTACTGCAATCAGGTAAAATAACCTTACAGTTTCAAAAGAATGTCGACCAGCAAATGCTTCGTTAACAGTGACTGGTATTGACAACTCCCCACCTCAACATTTGTATGATTTTGTCCAGAACGCGAAAGAAACCTTTTAGAGCCTTCGGCTGCCTCTTATTTTCTTTCATGTTTTGTAGCTTTCTTTTCCGATAAAATGCTCACTTGGTTTTATATTGTTGCTCATTCTTATGACATGAAAAACAAAGTATTATTAAATAGTGAAAGCACACATCATTATAAATTAAAAAAATAAAACAAAAACGAAACGACTTAGGATAGAAATGAAAATCTTGACGAATGACAAATGAACTAATATATATTAACAAATTCAGCATTAAGCAGTGGACAGCGATTTGAGCCATTAGGAACTTAAGTTAAAGTTTCCCTCAGAAATGATTTTTAAAAAATCCATTTGTACCGCCCGTCTTTTCTTAGTATTCCCTCCACTCCCTGGACGAATGGACAAGAAAAGCCTACTTGCTTGCATGGGGGCCCGAAGAATTTTTAGGGGGGTCATCTCCATGGTTGGTGTATTACGTTTGGTATTCTCAAGAAAAACTCAAGAAATTATACATATACATTATATTTGTCGTAAGCCAGGTGGGGTCCGGCCCGCTCGTCCCCTTTTGGGCGCCCATGCTTGCTTTAACTTTGATAATGTGAATTCCATTTACGGTGATCTTTCTCAACCCTTAACTGTGGTCATTGAACCAAAGTACACTATGCGAAGACACTGTTTAAGACAAGATGGAGGAGCACCCTTGGAGACATTTCTTTCTACTGTGATAATGCCACCCAATCCATAAACAATACTTGCGGTTGAATTCCTTTCGTTTGTTGATCCATTCGGATTTTAAAGACATATTTGGCAATGATATTCTCTAGCAAGGTGTCGGAAGGATTCTTGAGGGAGAAATGAAGTCTGTTATATTTGTATTTTGTGCATATGGTGGGATTGTGGATAGAATTGTCTTTAGCCCTACGGTCATAGTGCTTAATACAACATCTATTGGAAAGCTAAATTTACCTTCATTTTATCTCATATTCGTAATATATCCCTTTTCCCTTTTTAAAAGATCTATCCTGTGCCGTGGAAATTTTCCTCAAACTAGCATCTCTTGTGAGTGTGGCATTGGCATCAATTGATGTTCGAGTCCATTTCATTTGTAAAGGGGTGTTTTACAGCCAATCACGCGAAGATTCTACTTTATTGTCCTTTGATGTATTTTATCTGTATCTCAGTCTGTACAATATTTATTTGAAGCTATATGAGGAAAATTTTTCATCATAACATTTTTTAAATAAATATTTACATTTAAAACAACTTCATTTTTCTAATTTGGCTCCCTGTTCACCTGGCGCCTCCTGCGAATGCGTAGTTCGCAGGATTCAAGATCCGGCCCTGCAGTAACAATGGAATTATGTATTACCGCCCGACTATCGTTGTTATGAAAACGTTCATCATGATATGACGTAGGGAAATGAGTTACATTAGGGTTCTAAGATCTAATATCAAAGTTGAAACATCGCAAGTAAAACAAAAACATGTAATAGCAAATAGTTTTGGAAATAATTTCAGTTTAAACTAGGTGCGACTACATTTAATTCAAAATTGAACTTCTGGAGTGCAACATATGAACGTAGCTAAAAGAAAAAATCAATAAGAACTGTCGGGTTTTGAACCTAAGCCATACAAGTAGGAGTCCCTTACACTAACCATTCATCTACTATATTTTGTTTACTAAAAATATTTTCCATGCAGCAAAATGTTATTTCACACTGAAACATTAACAACATAAGAACAAAGATTTCAAGAAAATTTACCAAAGCTTATGTATTGAAAGTATCCCGGTATTCGCCCAGTGGTACTGCAAAATCACTAGCCAGGATGCCTCGCATCGAAATTTGAACCGGGAGGCTCTCAATTACGAAGCGTCAACGCTAACCAGTAACCTACGTTCGCTCAGTAAATGTCATCAAATTACTTTTCTGTAATTATTTTTGAAAAATGTTTATTATTTTCATGAAGCAAGGAGTTCATCTTCTACTTGGGTTGAGAACTATATCTACTATAATTTTAACAGTCAACTAATAGTTAATGTTCATTATATATATCGATTTTCTACGTCTACTAAGTTATTTCAATTTTTTATAAGTTATCCCTTCCGGTTATGACAATGATTAGAAATGAAGGCTCCTCGTCTTATACAAATCTTGATCATTCTAACATTTTTTAGTCAAAATTCTGAATTATTGAAAATATTTAAATTAGTTAGAATGAAGAGGATAATACTAAGAAACATGGTGACAAAAAAAGAAACATTGTTGTTTAACGAATTGATAAAATCAAGCTTTTTCAAAACGTAAAAAAATACTGTATGGTATGGGATGATCATGGAAAAAGTAAAAAATAGCCATCGAGGACACACTAACCAACTACTGTACGCAGATAGGTCAACATTCGTTAACTTGGTAGACTTATATGAAGAAACCACTAACAGAAAATAGCTGATAGCTTTACGCCTAATCATCTCAGCGACCTTGAAACTATGAACTCTACATTAACATCGGTTGTCGTTTTCCATCATTTTATATGTTACTTCCTTCCATTGTCCCAAGGTATGCAAGGTGTCTTACCCCTTATCCCAATGCATGAAAAGCATATAATATTTTCGCAAACACGCCAGGGGCAGGAAGGGAGTAACAGAACGCACACAGCTCGCTGTATAGCTTTAGGGCAAATACCTAAAGGCATAAACAATAGGCCACTTGACCAAGAGCAATGTTGCCAAACGCAAGACAAGGTAAGCCCACGCGCAGCCTGTCTCTTCGCGTGACATTACCTTTGACACAAAATCACTGACCCTTCGAACAAGATAACATTGTTGCGCTCTCAGAGTCAGGTTTTAATTGCATTTATGTTAAAGAAATGAAATGAAATGAAATCTTTAAGTTTTACGTCCCACGGTTATGCCGGTTAGGCTAAAGGAGACGGTGATGATGAGTAATAAATGAAATGAAGAGAGTGGGAGGAAATGGGCGAACCCCCAGGAAACCCACGCACACGGTGTTCGTCCGCCACAAAGTTCAATTGGCGGGGGCTGGGATCAAACCCGAGGCCCCAAGCACTAGAGGTGAACGCTCTACCACTGAGCCACCGCGGCCCTTAAGGAAAAGAAAAGAAAAGCGCACCCAAGACAATACCTCTAGAGTTGTGGGGAAACTAGTCCAAATACACTTTTCTTTTTATTTACATTTAAAAAGAAATAAAATATATTTCCATGATGGAATAAAATTCCACTAATATAATAGACATCTAAATTAGAAATAACAAAGGCAGCTGAAAGTAAGGAGAAAGCAGTAATTTCACATCAGGTTCCAAAGAGAATACACAGCAGCAAGCGAGTAGGCAAAACAGCGTTACTCCTCCTGTGGTCCTGTCCCGAGCATGTGTCAAAGGTGACGTCATTGCACGAGTATGACGGAAACGCGTTCAGCGATGAACTTACCAAGCCAGTAACTACTGTATTTACGCCACGGAGTCCGACACTCTATAAAGTGCCTTTTATCTATACAGGATTATGCGCGATCAACATTATAACTGTTACATTTTCATTCTCAGTTGCAAGAAAATAATTGACATAAGGGTAGGACCTGTACTTAAACGCAAAATTACATAAACGGTCTGGTAGTTTTAGTTAGAACGATCCGTCAAGTGGAGGTGGAGTAAGTTCTCAAACATTTAAATATGCGACGTCTTATATACTGTAGGTGCACTACGCAACCAGTTACTAGAGAACAAACCCCGAAGTAGCACTGGTATCAAAACGAGACAATACGAGACTATTTACAGTATTAGTCTCATTTCTACCGTCAAATAGCGGTCTCAGTCTCGTCTCAATAGTTTCGAAATAATTTGTGTGAAATTATTCCACACTAAATTCGACAGTAGATAAATAAAATATACCTTCAATAGTTCTCCCTATTGCTTCAGAATTTATAATGGATGCACCATTTTCTACTAGATAAAGTATGAATTAGCAATTCATATACAACATTCAAAAATACCTATGTCTGTTTCCATTAAATATACTCATTATTTCTTAAATTATTTATATACTAATTGAAATACTCGGCGTTGCACGGGAAGAATAGGTTTATATTTCAAAGATATATTTGAGATTAGTTTTCCTAGTAGAATACATATTTGAATCGGAATGAATTAGTACGAATCTATTTCCAGCAGGAGCAAATGAATCAACTTACCGCTAACAAAGAATAAAAACTTGGTCTTTTATGGTATCGGGAGTGTCATTATTCACTTCATCGACCCCGAAAACTATTGAATAGAAATTCATATCTTTCAATAAGAAATTTTTAGGACCTCAAAAGCTATGGATTTAACATTAATGTCGTTCATTTTCGATTATTTTTACATATCCCTGTGTCTCCCATGATAGAGCTAGAAGTGATACGGGTTTCGATTCCCGACAGGAGTCGTGTGGTTCGGGTTCCACGTTAAGTCGTAGATGCACATCTTGTATAGAGTCACAGCTGAAAGACACGCTGAACTCTATATCACCTCACCTCGTGAGATATTCTACTTTTGCATAATTTCTAAACCACTTTTCTTTCTTTGAATCTCCTCCTTCCTCTTAGGACACGCATAGGTTCAAACCGAATCTTTCTTCACGGTTGGAAGACACAAGGCTACTGTACCATACGCGTACAACCCTTATGAGACTATGGTAGTGAGTTGCGCAGTTTGAATAGCACGCACGAATAAACCATGCTTATATTTATTATATATAATTAATAAAATCTCATATTAGGATTAACTTCGCACACCAAACTTTTAACAATGCAATTTTTTAAGTTCTGTTCATCTTTATTATTATTATTATTATTATTATTATTATTATTATTATTATTATTATTATTATTATTATTATTATTATTATTATTATTATTATTATTATTATTATTGGAATAGCTATATGAAGCAATTATCTCGGCCAATTTCGTTAATACAGACCATTCAGCAACAGGTAGTTGTAGATATCAGAATTTTGCAACAGCAATTGTTAGCTCAATCGGTAGAGCGCCGACTCAGGGATTCAAGGGTTGCGAGTTCGAATCTAGTCTAAGTCAAAAGATTTTTTCTGATATAATTCTTGAAATGGAAATGTTTCTCTCTTCACTTTTATCTCGTAATTCTGAATAGAGATGTTTGGATTGGAAAGAAAAAGTATACTAGGATATAAGAAAAGAAAGATAAATTACGTGATACATTTTGCAATTTTTAACTATATTTTCACCTATCTAGGACGTTTCTAAAAAATGTTCAGACTTCTAGACCTCCTTTTCGCTCTCTTACGTGTCCTTTAACTAATTTCTGCAGTTACTTAGTGAACCACATACCAATATTACAGATGTCGTATCTCTTTCTCTTCTCTCTACATCATGTCTGGAGATGAATGTTTTGACAATAGGTTACAAACACGATTTTTACAAAATAATACGATCTGCGATATCAGTGATACATATTGTAGTGTTTAACTTAACATATAAAACAATAAGTAGAAAAACTGAGAATACGAATCTTTTCGTGCACTGATGCTTCAAATCTGTGTCTTCACTCCCTATACCTATCTTAATTCCCTAGTCAAAATAAAAACTCTTCAAAATTAATCAAAAATTCTTATACAACCGTCCCTTCTTTGGAGTACTGCGCGGTTACATACCCGTCACTGCGATGTAAAGGCACTTATGGCGACGAGGATACATAAATTAACAAATGAACGTCAATTTATCTGAAAAGTCGAAGTTTGCGAATTTTTTTCGAGCACTTCCGGTTCGAATTTTAAAATTCTGTTTTCGCGGTTGGTAAGACCTGGTTACCCGCTTACCAAAGAAATTTTTGTATCGCTTCTGTGTGCAAGCGTTTTGTCGCAAAAAATTTGAGAAATTGTAAAATTTTCAAAAGTCGCCACTTTTGGGCGCCATTTTCTCGAGAACGCCATCTTTTAAAATTCTGAAATTTTGTCAGTTGGTTCAACTTTACATGGATAATAAACACACCAAATACCGTTTTCGACCAATGCTTCATGAATTAACTGCAGCCTTTTAAATTTAGCGAAGTTTCGTTAACTTTGATGTCACAGTTAGCTACACTGGGAATAATAAAAGTGCAATGATTTGATGATGTTTGTGGTTCACATTCTTTAAATGAAGAATAAAAGGTTTTCTTGACTGTTTTTTTCATTAATTTGATAAAGAAGGCTCTCTGAAATAGTAAAATGAGCCTCCCCCAACTCCTCCGCTTTCCTAAACCGAAATAATCTGAGGTGGAAATTGCGATTACGAAACACGCAAATTTTAAGTTTACTTGAAATGACCATCCAATAAATTCTGATGATCTACAAAAAGCCTGAACTATTACCTCAGTGATGATTTGGAATGCTCCAGACAAAGTCTCAATTAAGTGTGATGTTATTACAGTGATCGAAAAAGGACAAACATTTTAAAAAATCGAAACGTTTTCTTACGCGTTCCAAAGAAATTCTCTGACTTTTTAAACAGAACAATCCCAACATAAGAATGGGTCACTCTGAATTTTACAGTATTTGACTAAAGTGGGTCAGTCCGCAACCTGCGAGGGAAGTGTGTATGTGTGTGTGTGTGTGTGTGTGTGTATAGTGCAAATTTTAAGTTAGCTGCTACTGCGTTGCTACAAATCAAAGGTGCAGCCTGTATTGAAGATGTCATGAGTGACCTATTTCCTGTAGTAGTATGATCCGTAGAAAATGACAACTGTCTTCTTCAAGAATGTGTTGAATGTCCTGGAGTGGAAGGAATAAGTGTGGAGTCTTTAATTATTGATCCTGATGAAAATGAAAGAGTTACGTATGCCATATGGGAAAACAATGATCTCGTTAAAAAACTGTGACACTTTCTGTTTTCGTATCGTACATTGCTGGTTTAACTGTAAGAATTGTAATTCACGACTACATCAAGAAAATCCATCAAGAGAATTAATTGCTACCGAAAAGCACCGTATAAACTTCCAAGATACAAATTCAATTTTACTTCATGTGGACTTCGCTGAAAATTGGACTGTCATTCTTCAAAGTGAAATTCAGAGTTATCACCGGAATATGAAACAACTGACAGTTTTCTTGTAATAAACGACGATAAAACACGATTCGGCTCATGTCCTCATAGCCATAGACAAGATTCTAAAAATACTCGAAGAAAAGTGAAAATATATTTTATAGAAAAAAGTTTGAATACGAGAAAATAAGTGTCTACAATTTCCCGAACCGTGTGATTTCTGATGGTGCTGCATCCCACTTTAAAAAAGCAGTGGTTTTGCAGTGAAACCGGCCATGCAAGGGTCTCTGCGACGGTATTGAGGGGGGGGGGGAAGTGTAAAGAATGTGGCAACGCGGCATAACCTTAGGCAAAAACAGATACACAGTATTAAAACCGCAGAAGAAAAAATGAAATGAAATCTTAAGTTTTACGTCCCACGCTTATGCCGGTTAGGCTAAAGGAGACGGTGATTATGAGAAATGAATGAAATGGTGGAATACATAAAGTGGGAGGAAATGGGATGACCCCCGAGAAAAGCCACGAGCACGGTGTTTGTCCACCACAAAGTACGCACGGCGCGATCTGGGATCGAACCAGGGACCCTAAGCACCGGGGTGAACACTACCACTGAGCCACCGCGCCCTCAGTAAAACTGTAGAAGAATTCGTGAGTATCGGAAGAAAAAAAGGGAAAGTATGCGACCGGTAACTGGTATTCAACGAAGTCATCTTTGGCTTTCGGAAAATGGCGGAGTTTTTATGGCAGTAACGGGTCACCATGAACTAACTTCATGCTTCCCCCAAAATCGAACTTCTGCAAATTCAAAGTGTAGATTTAAGAAATCTGCAAAAACGAACTTTTGTTACATACATATATGTATGATAACCAGTGATGCGTAGCAGAAATATTATGAATAAATCATGAATTACGTGAAGTTGAAGTGCTGTTCAAGCTTCCACATGGACCTACAGCATTTGTGACTATCGACAATGTGCTACGCAGGGGTGGATCCACGACGGACTTCTGGAAGGGGCGGGGGTAATACTGCTACTTAAAGCTACTTTTAAGAGCTCCAAACTCTGAGATCGGTTTTATTTATATATAAAATAAAAAAGTTTCTTTCCTCTAGACCCACTCCTGGACGAGTTGTGAGTGAGCCAACACCTATTGGAGCACCTGCACGGTTACATGCTATTAGCGAAGAAGACACCAACCAAGCAAATGATTGGTCCATGTAAAAATAAATAAATAAATAAATAAATAAAATTAAAAAATAAAAAAGAAAAGAAAAGAAAATCAGTGAAATGTTGTTTCCGAAGACCATTTTAAGTAAGTGAACTTAAAATTTCTGCGTTTCGTAATCGCAATTTTCACCTCAGATTATTTCGGTTTAGGAAAGCGGAGGAGTTGGGGGAGGCTCATTTTACTATTTCAGAGAGCCTTTTTTATCAAAATAATGAAAAAAACAGTCAAGAAAACCTTTTATTCTTCATTTAATGAATGTGAACCACAAACATCATCAAATCATTGCACTTTTATTGTTCCCAGTGTTGCTAACTGTGACATCAAAGCTAACGAAACTTCGCTAACTTTAAAAGGCTGCAGTTAATTCATGAAGCATTGGTCGAGAATGGTATTTGGTGTGTTTATTATCCATGTAAAGTTGAACCATCTGACAAAATTTCAGAATTTTAAAAGATGGCGTTTTCGAGAAAATGGCACCCAAAAGTGGCGACTTTTGAAAATTTTACAATTTCTCAAATTTTTTGCGACAAAACGGTTGCACACAGAAGCGATACAAAATTTTTTTTGGTAAGCGGGTAACCAGGTCTTACCAACCGCGAAAACAGAATTTTAAAATTCGAACCGGGAGTGCTCGAAAAAAATTCGCAAACTTCGACTTTTCAGATAAATTGACGTTCATTTGTTAATTTATGTACAAAAAGATAAGCATGCGCAAACCAAACTATAGTAAAATATAGTTTATTTATATCCCTATGTACATACCACAACAAGAATTATAACTCTACCTGTCTCCATAGCCGAATGGTGAGGCTCCGAAGTTGACCATATTCCATGTCTTCTACAATTCATAAATTGTAGTTCCCGTCTTTGATGGCACATTACTTGGCGGGAAAATTTTTTTCGACAAAACCAAAAAATATGGGTCTCTTAAAAACATGTCTAGTTGCTATAAAAAAGTTTCAACAATATCTGAGATGGTGATGGGACAATTTTATAATTTTTTTGCCTGAGTTGAAATAGAAGGCACCAGTGACGAACCCTTAAGGTTCGTTGAAAAGTAAAGTATTTAAGGCGTCTTTGAATTGTTTTTACAATGCTAGCAAAGGCTGGCTACCATTTACAGGGTTACGCCCTGTTTTAGGGAAGTGGTGTGAGAAGAATGAGGTTTCAAGGTCTGGGGATGGTCTAAGTGCTGTAGTATACCTTTATTATTTAATTACTGGACTTAAGAAACTTTTCGTTCCCTAACATTTGGTGGGGATAAGGAATGATCACAATAGAAAAATATTGAATACAGTTATACATGTTAATACACACAGTCATGCAGTTGTTATGAATTGCAGGAAAAAATAATAAAAATAATGAAGGTGAGGTTTTCCGTATGTATGATAGTTACGGAAATGACATTCATAATAAGAAACATAATAGGAAACAACTAGAACATGTATGAAAAGAGAAATTTTGAAATAAAAATAAAAAGAGAAAATATATGTTTTTAATATATGAGTTGGTAATTAGTGATGATGGAAGTGGAAAATGAAGTGACGTGCGATGCACAGGACAAAACAAAGAATTAAATGTTAGCAGACGAATGAGGTTATTTTCTTGCCTAGGGAGACTCTAGGCTATCGTGAGAGACGGCCGGAACCTAAATTAGTAGACAGAAGAAATCACTGTGCATGAAATGATGGGAATATGAGAGGAAGATGAACATGAGTAATGTAATCATTGATAAGCAAAAGTGAGGGATCATCGGGTGGAAGTGTGTAATGATATAGCGTGAAAAGAAGGGATAATGGAGTGTGTACGTATTGTGAAGGTGTGGGATATAATGCTAAGTAATGCATTGTGTGAAAGAGTTGGTGAGTTTGAAAGCGGATACGGAAGTAGGAGAGTCGGAGAATTTCAAGGTGATATTGCAACGTTGGAAAGGAGATACGGGAATAGAGGTCACGTGTTAGGCTAGGCAATGCCATAAGAAAAGCTATTAGAAAGTCATCTCGTTCAAGGACAAGTAGTTTATTGTAGAATGTAGTAGATATCCCCCTGTTCATCCCCGTGGGAAAATTTTGGCCGTGGGAACGTTCCCACGGGGCTTAAACCGGTGTAAACCAGTATGTTGCTATGCTAGAATAAGGAAGTATACTCTTGGACGCCTACCAGATGTAAAAAAAAGATAAAACATGCCTTTTTCGTGTTCTTGTCGTGTATTGGCTAATAATTTGAATCCCCAAACCCCCACCCCTCCTCCGGAGAGCGTAAGCGGAACGTATGTGCTTGTGTAGATCATTCTGTTAGCAGCTGTTGCAAAGGAAGAAACGTCAAAATTGAGATGTCATCGTCAATGAGTTTATTAGATAAGCTTAATAAGCCATCAATGGTACACTTTACAAAAATGCGAGATTTGGAGATTGGAGTACCATTTCGTCTTGTAAACTGTGAGATAATTACAACGGTATATGGTAGGAAGGCATGTGTGACATTTGAAGGAGTCGAAAAAGTGATTTTACCAGGACGTTGTACTGAAAAATTGGAAGCAGATAATGGTGCATTATTAACGTATTTACAAAGTGGGAATGTCTGTTTAATATATAAAGGAATGAAGATTAATGTATCTGGACGTAACATGCACGATCTTGAATTTACTGAAATGGTTTACTCATAGTAAGTGTATGTAGCATGTACAAGCAAGATGAAACATGAATTTTCCTCTTCCCCCCTTCCTCTTCATGCATGCGCAGTCATCTGTATGCATAGTGTCGTTATTCTGTGCTCGCCAGCGACTGGAGTAACATGTCTTTGAGTGCTTGTGCATCAAATATGGACACCAAGAAAGAGTACTTGTTAAAGTTGAATATGGACTTAATTCAATGAAAACCAAATTAATTTGTATTGGACTGGATAGTGATACTTTTGAACCAGTGATTCGTGTTGGCAAAGGACTTGCGTTTGGAGTGGAGTTAAATTTGGCAGAGTGGGAGAAGCTTGTACATTTGACTCCATTCGTTACGGACTATTTAAATTCTCAAGTGGAAATTACATTTATAAAATCTCTTGGTCGAAAAAACGAACTGGTGGGGCGAAAACTAATGGGTGAAAAATTAGTGATGTTAGAGTAGAAAGGAACACTTCATGCTCCTCGAAACACTGTGTACTTAACTCCAAGTGATTGGCTTTATTTCTTGGAAATATTGCCGTGTATTAAACATGCTGTGAAAAACAGTAAAGTTTGTAGTGTTGTGCTACGTGAATATTTTGACTTGTGTACAGATACTATTCGTAATCATGTACAATTGCAGTGTCTTACATGCAGAGGACTTGCCGGAATCCATACATGTGTAGATGAACAGAGTATTATTAATGGTATGAACATCAGTTTTCCAAGTGTGTCTCTTGATAAGAACAGTGATGTGAACATTGATGGTGAACGATTAAAATTGGAAATGAAAGTATTTTGCAAACAAAAACTCATAGATTCAATTATGGCTGATTTATTTGATAGTGTATTGACACAGTCATGGTGGGGGGAAACCGATACTCAACCTTCGGAGGGTATCAATGAAGTGAACGTCTCTTCATAAAGAAGAAGAACATTGATTTGTTTTTACATGTATACTAAACAACGTAATATCAAATGTAATAAAATATATAGTGAAAGTGAAATGTTTTATTTGTGTGTTTTGTGTTCGTTTCATACACCTCAATATGATATGATTTTTAATTAGTATACTAATTATTATAAGAAAAAAATCCTAACATATTTTTCCTCGTATACTATAAGTGATACGTATAATAATAATAATAATAATCATAATTAATTCAAATTCTTGAAATGAATGTTAAAATGAAATTAGTATTTGAAATTATTATTATTATTATTATTATACAACTTTGTCTTAAGTATGATAGGACTTTTTTATTTTTTTAAAAAAGGAACTAAAATAATTAATATTAAAATTTTAAAAACAAAAGTCTTATCATAATGATATTGAATTCACATACTTGATTTAATTTACGAAAGAATAACTGATTAAGTATTTGAATTCATTATTATTATGTAGTTATGTGATTACATCATTAAATTAAAAAATCAGTTTTAGAATCTTTTCTTAAAAACCACTATGAAATTCTTTAATTCAATGACTTAAAAATATGTTTTATGATATGTGTATTTAATTACATAATTGATCATAAAACATATTTATTTATTAGGAAACGGAGAAAATAGAAATAAAACATTTGTTTTCAAAGAGAAAAAGAATACAAAGTATTTATTGCTGATGAAACTATTTACACAATTAAAACGACGGTAAGTATAGTACATTTTTAAAAGAACGTTAGATTTTCTTCATTGTTCAGGTGATGATAACTTCACAGCTGCCATATACTGTTCACTGATGCTGTCTTTTTTTACACAGTTCAATTAATGATACTAACTTCACAGATGATACTACTGCTGTTGATGATGGTGATGAAACGTAGATAGAAGTCATACTGTACAATGATGATGTCCATACACAAGATGACGAACTTTTACTCTCTGAAATGAAAAAAAAATTGAAAAACATAACTTAAAATTTATTTCATCTATAATCATGGACAAATAAAACAACAAATGATAATATATACAAACACATTATAATAAATAATAATAAGAAGAAATGACTACCTGCAATAATATGAAAAAAGTAATCAAAACAAACGAAGAAGAAGAATGAAGACATGATATGTATACAGGAGAAATGACTACCTGTAAAAGTAAATACAGCAAGCGACGTTCATTTTTTTCTGGAGTTAATGAGAAAGTGTAATGAAATTCATTTAAGGACTTTCCTTTAGCTTTGAAGCATAGGAAAAGATATGAATAATGCCCACATAGGGACGATTTTACACTTTGAATTTGTTTATTATTAAATGTATAAGAAGTGGAATTTCTACGTAAAAATTGAATATGTTGCATTACATATGGAGGAAATCCAAATGTATCGAAGTAGTGGGCACGTCCATCAGTATGAATATATACGGAAATCCAGTGTGTGCCAAGTTTGTTCGAGGGATCTGTATTTATGATGATAGCTGCAGGTAGTGGAACATGTGTTGGTAATTGATTGGCTGCTTATACGCCAACGAAATGATTGTGAAATAAAGAATTTGTTTGCAAAGCATTCAATAAATCTAGTGTAGAGGACATCATGTATAACAATGCAGACATGTACATATATGGTATAGTTAAATAACGTACTTTTAAAAATCCATGATGATGTTCCTCTGATGATCCACTTCTAAGAGAGATTGGAATTGTCCATACGCAATGCATGAGATAGGTGCTGGTAGAGGCTTCGTAAAATGAACTTTTAGACGAACACAGCCGTGACGTATAAGGTTCCAATGCTGCACAGCACTGGCATCTCCACCTTGAGTAATGTCGAAAACAAAGATAGTGTATCCTTGAGGAAAGTCAAGGCGAGGAATATTGTTTCCATGATTGGAAAAGTGAATACCTGATCCACAGAATAAGGTACGATATGAGGAAACATAGAGGTTGTTTTCGAAATTTGGTTGTAATGGTTTTGAAGGTACAGGTTTTCCATCAATGTATAGAGAGAAGAAATTGATGTCAAAATGTTTGAAATGAATTGAATTTGAAATTATTGTTCCTGTATAGGCATCATTTTGTGTAAACGCCACAATCACTCGAGTTGGTAATACTCCCATAAATAAATTATCAATTGTTTTTCATTGAATATCCTTTGGAATGACGAATGACTTCATTTGCACTCTTGTGAGAGGATATTTGGCTGTTGTTGATTGTAGAAGCTTGTTATGTACTAGTTTTATTGTAGGACTAACATTAATCTTTTTCATATGTAAAGCAGCGTCTAAAATATTCACTTTAGCCTCAACAGACGCATCACTAGCGATGAGACAAAAGTTTGGCTTTGCAGGAATTAACTTGAGACGTAATTCTACTTCTTGGATTAAAAATTTATCTTGATTAAAAGTATCACAATGAAAATGTCCAAGCATGTCGAATTTTGCACTTTTTTGTAATTCATAACGTTGTTGAAATCCTATATTACCACTAGATGTTGCATCCATATGTCCAGCAGTATCTTGAAACCAGAATGCACATTGAAGATGAGTATTTTTAGCAGAATCATCATAATTTAACAGTTTTTCAATGTATGATCGATATGGATGATTATGAGATATGAAATGAAATCAGTTTGTTATTTAAATACACTTCCACTTCACTAAACATAGAATTTAAAAAGTCATTAATAGGAGCCATAGCTTTATCACTTTCAACAAATGCTGATCCATCAGGCTTAACGATTTGAGCTTCGATGTAAAGAAGAGTATGTGGTAGATCTATGTATTCATCACTTGTTCCTGGGATGACAAATTCTATAGGAGCATTATCAGCTAGTGAACTAATTGGTTTGTATATAACAACATGATTATCCAATATACTGGTTTGCGTTGGTTTTGTAGAAAAAAATATCTAGTTCACTTTTACACACTCGCAGGATTGATGATGTAAGAAACCCATGATGGTGATGATTTAATCAAAGATATCGTGTGATAACTTCCTCTTCTTATAAGACTGATTTTTCTTTGTTTTCTGTGTACGTTTCCTCTTTCCCTTCTTCTTCTTGCGCTTGATGATGTGTAATGATGAAGGGTTAAAGATGGAATGATGTGTAATTCTTCTTTTCCTTCGTCGATATCCAGATCCTAGCATAGATTTCAGTTTATTTTTTGCTTTGTCTTGCTTCACCCATTCGTTGATGAAAGGATTTGTTAATAGGTTGATTATCGATGATGACATCAGTAATAACGTTTGCTCCAGATTTTAATAATTCCTTTCCTACTGTTTTAGCTTCTTGTTTTTACTAGTGGCATGACAGAACGAAATAATCCTCCAAGCAAACTTCCAATACCATGTCCAACTTGATAAGGGGATCCAACATAAACGTTTCCAGTTCCAGAAAGAGTTTGTTTTTGATAATATTGTAAATATGGATTATTCATATTTGTCGATGTTGACGCACTGGTCGAAAATGTAGTTTAACGCATACAGTTCCGAAAGTGAATGCCAGTGGAGAGCCTGTACTATCTCTCATATCTATTTTGATGTGTTCAAAATGCATCTTCTCTATAGGCACATAAAGTGGAGGATTAAAAATTTCTATAACACTACTTCCAAATGTATGATTCACAGGATTCATATTTATGATACGTAATAATGGTGCTACTGTATCTCCAACAGATACAGATTGAATTATATCACAATACACATACATTGTAGATGGAAGTCCTAAACGTAAATTTGGAATGCTTTGGCCTTGTTGCATATCCTTTAAATCAACGTTTGGATCAAACCCCAACATCGCACTAACACTTGGTGATAATGCAACGTCTACATCTATGTCTTTATGAAGACGTCGTATAAAATAGGTATTACTCTCACGAGTATAAGAAATATGTAAATTTGTGAATTTGTTGTACGTATTTATTATCTTTATCAATTCTGATATGTCAGTGTAATAACGTACAGGAATAGTTATAAATTTCCATTCATCACTTTTTGCAGGTTTGTAAAAAATTTTATTATTTTCTTCATTAATACTTAATATTGAATGAGGATAATGAATTTCAACAATAGCCACTTCCCACTTTTCATGGGATTCCATTATTTGATGACGTTTCGTAGTGTATGATGTTAAGGTGTTGTCAGGAAAATACTCCATAGAACTATTACTGGAAAGCGTAACGTAAAAATCTCCATCAGGTTCCATTGTACTTCTCGATCTTCTTTACGAATGATGCTAGTATCCAGGAATCGAAAGAAGAAGGATATCCTTTCCAATGAACAAGATATTCTTTTCTGCTGCCTTTTCTTCTTGTACGTATGATTTTATCTATGTAAAATGACTTTGATAACGTCAGAGGTTGCAATTCCTCTCTGTAAAATAACCCATCCAGTGGTTCCTTGTTTAAATCTTCAATTTCATAAACAGGTGGATCTCTTGGTATTATCTTCTTCACTTTAAATATTTCCCAAGTCCAATTTTGCATATATCCTTTATCAAATGTACGTTTAGTTTTACTAATTTGTACTGTATAACCAATCTTAAGATGTTTTGAGAAATTTGGATTCTTCTTCTTCTTCTTTATTTTATTATCATATTGATTATGCCATACTTGTAATAGGTTATTTTGAGAAACATTTGCAGGTGACATCTTTATGCTTGAATGATAACCTTCATTGTATGATTTCACAAGAAGAGGTAATACATTTAAATAATTATACGTTTGATACTTTATAAAATACTTCCACATTTTTTCTTTTAGAGTTCTGTTAAAACATTCTACAATACTAGCTTTTATATCAGGATTTTTAATTGTAATATGCTTTATTTGGTTGTCCTCTAAGTACTTCTGTATTGTTTTATTAGTAAACTCACTTCCTTTATCTGTTCGGAATGTAATTGGTTTTCTGTCTTTGAACACAATTTGCAATGCTTTTAAGACATCAATTGTAGTTTTAGATTTTAATGGCACAGCCCATGCATATCGACTGAATACATCTATCACTGTAAGAATATAACGATATCCATCATTAAATTTATGAAGAGATTGAAGATCATTAATATCACTTTCCCATTCATTATCAATGTTATTCACTACATAGAAATTTCTTTTAAAACGACGACGTACAGGTTTGTGTAACGTATATGTTTGTTGCAGTAACCATATTCTTATACAATGTATAGGAATTTTTTTCTTTGTAGTTATCCAAAATTTTTTAACAGTTGAAAACGAGGCAGGATGTGAAGGGTTGTAGTAAATATTGCTTAACTGTTTGTTTACGGTTTCCACCTTGACCATACTGGACGTTTACAGGCACGTTTCTTTTCCTTATAGGAGATACAACTTTTTCCTTTTCTTCTTCTTCTTCTTCTTCTTCTTCTTCTTCTGCTTCTTCGTCGTCTTCTGGAAACGATTTCAGAGGTATTTTTTCCCTTGACGATGATGCTGTTGGTGATGTTTAGTTCTTCGTAAAATATATGACAAACGTTTTGGATTTCCAATAAGTTCTTGAGGTGTGTTATTAGAAGATAAATAATTACAAAATTTCTCCCATCCCGGTGGATTTGAGTGTTTCCGGGGTCGCGACACATCAGAAATTAAATCTACAATGTGAGATCCTTCTAGTTTATCACCTCTGATGTAAACAGTTCCTTTATTATCCCACGTGATATGATCATGTTTCATTCTATGTAGTAGTAATTCAGCTCTTTTATGAAACATTTTGGGTATAGATAATAATATTTCTTCTTCTACTTCAGGCTTCTCTGGTTTAGTTGACGTCATTGAAAGTGTCACAGGTTCTTCTTGTTTTCATATTAAATGTAAATATTATTGAAGAATATTATTATATTGATTCCACTTTTCTTCATCACTAAGCGATGATAACTGTAAAATCTCTTGCATTTCTTGATCCAAATTAGATTCACGTTTCTCCAGGGCTGATGATGATGATGATGATGGTGTTTGTATACGATTAAGAACTTCAGGTGAAACTAAAATCATTTTCTTTGCGTGTTCCATTGCACTAACGGAATAGTAAACTTGATAATGCACCAGTTAAAATAGGAGCTAATAATGCCGGTAGGAATCCACCCTGCTGTTGCACTAATAAATGCTTCTTCTTCTTTTGGATAGAGTTTCCTTTCATCACAAGATATCGAAGCGTCCTCTTGTATCGCTTTAATCTTGCTTTCTATGTCTTTCTAAGAGGTACATTCCCTTTTAATACATTATAACAACATTCGCAAATACTTCGAATCACTGAAGCGTCTGCATTGGCCAGCTTAATTTTCCTTGATGAAATATGTTTTGTGTAATAAATAGTACACTAAGATTTCTATGATGAGAACCCTTTGTAAAGAAATCAACTATATTGCGGTTCACTTCACACATTTGATCATCAATAATACTAAGATGTGGTCCAGTTTAAGGTAAAAAGTCTTTTGTTCTAGGTAATCCTTCAATAAATTGTACTTTTGTCGAAATTTCTCTGTGTGCATTTTGCCATTCTGCATCGTACCAATAAATATGACGAAACGATGTATTAACCATACGTGATAAATTGGACAGGAATCGTATTACAAAGAAAGTTTTTCCACATCCACTTGGTCCGGCAACAATACATGAAAAGGGATGTTTCCACGTCGTGTCCATGTTAAAGAGTATGATCATTCTTTTTTCATACGTATATTTATAAGGACCTTATTAAATTTCTCTTCTTCTTTTGTTGGAAGTAGTGTAGCCATATGGAAGAGTATCATATGAATTTGGTATTCTATGTCGTTTAATATAATTTATCTTATAAATTTTTGTTTCGGGCATGCTGACAATAGTATAGTCTTTCCTGCGGCAATTTCTTTTCTTATTGGTAATTTTGACTTCAATGGGAGGAGATTATTCTTCTTCTTTCGCATCCTCTTCATTATCTACTATCATTTTCTTCATTACATCAAAATTTAGGTGTTTTAAAGATTCATAGTTTAATGGAAAGCCTCGTATCTTGCATACTTGAAACTCCTTCTTCGTACTAGGATCAAAAATACTTAACCCATAGTTCTTGGGTCCAGCCGAGACGTATTCTGAAATATAGGCCTCTTTACCATACTCGAGTACTTCATTTGTTAAATCGCCTAAAAAGTCACCAGTTGGGATTGTAGTCTCACCAGGTTTTTGCGTATAAATGACTGAATCTGTATCAAAATACAATACTCTTTCTTGCAGTTGTTCTAAATACTTGTACAATTCTAATCTTGCTTGTGCTGTTGTGTATGCGGCTATGACGACGTTTACTGTTGGTAGTGAAACAGGAACTTCATCTGTGTATTGCCAATATACATATATCATATCATCATTTACTGGAAATATTTGATGAACGTCTATATCATGAGATGTTAATTTCTCATGTAATTCCTTTGGATCATTAATAATGCTTACATGCCCCATGTTCTCACGTTGTCCAAATTTTCACCAAAATGAATTTAACATTAATTTAGCTAAACTCCGAAGTGCTGGATTATGTTGAATTTTATTTTCATCGAGACGTATTCCTTCCTTTTCATAAAACTGCTGAATGTATTTCTCCTTTAGCTCATCTGTTTCACACCATGATGGCCATCCACTAGCTTACGTTTTTGCTTTCAGGAAGGTGTTTATGTACTCTGGAAATAAGCCGCCACTTTTTGTTTCTTCATCATATTGAACAACATCATATGCCCAAATTTCATGAATATCTATTATTTTGTATCCTTTTTCTAATGCTTTTCTTACTTCATCTGCTACCCATGTATCATGTAGAACTCGGTCTTCATTGCTGTGATTACAAGATGACTGGTTTAGTTCATCACAACATGTACGACAAAGTGGAAACATCAATCTATCATTTGATTTGTAAGGCAGTACTGCGTGTAAGAGATTTTTTGGAGGTAGAATACTTAGTTTAACTAATCCTTCTACTTCTTCAATGGTGAGAATATTTGAATCTCCAGGCAGATAGATAGTAGGATGACGAATTGGAAACTTCTTAGTCTTAGAGATATATGGGTACAACGAAATAACATCTTTATATTCAATTGTTTCTCCTTCAGATTCTTGTGCTTTATGATACAAACGTATGGCATTCACACGTCCTCCATAAAAAGAGTCACGAGGATTTAATGGTGATTTCTTTTTATACGGATGATTACTAACATACTTCTTCATCTCTTCATTTCCTGCCAATTGTTTTTTAAATTCACAGCCCCATATTTCATGCACTTCACAGCCAAAATCTTTTAATTTTTGAATTCTTCTTTGTTGCATCATATCGAAATTCCATGGTATCTGTAGCATTGTTATAGATGGGATTATCTCTGTCATTAGGGTAGCAGAAGATACATCCATGTGTAAAATCGCCCTCATATTCCCACACGTGTATTCTTCCTGTGTTGGGATCTGTCCATACACCATCTATTTTCATTGATGCAATTCGTTTTTCCTTACTACGAGCAGCATTGGTAATTTGTATGTTTCTTGTTTTTTCTTCCCAAGGTATCCATTGTACTGCTTCAACTGATTGGACATCTCTCCATCGATACCCGTTCTTTGATATGATACCAATCGTATTTTCCGTTAAGAAATTTCTACGATATACCAAATTACATGCACTGGCGATTGTAATGCATTAAAGAAAGGGATTTACATTTGTTTCAGATTAAAATGTATTCATAAAGGAAATACATGCTTGGCGTAATACTTCAACATCCTGTACACAATATTTGATGAGTTCTTCTTTCATTTTAAAGGTATCGTGTCGATGTTCAGTATACCATTGGAGAAACTTGCGTCTTTCGTCTACTTTCATGGTATCTGCTCCATAATATCTAATGTCTGGAAGTGTACCTTCATATGTTTGGTTCTCACGTCGATTGAAAAAGTGTGGGAAATATCCTTTGCACGATTGAAGACCAAATGCACCACTTAATTTACTTAAGGGCATAGGAAGAAAGCTTAGTGAATCAATGAATGTTACGTTCCCTATTTTAAGAGATAGAATTTTCGCCCCATTCATGATTACTTCTGGAGTCCAATTCATCTTCTCAACCATGGTCATAATGATGAAATGTGCATCATAGCCCTTAGAATTATGGGCCACACATGTTACTGATTTAATGTTTGGACGTCGCTGTTGAAGGTGTTTTAGAAAGTCTTCTATTACATTTTCTCCGCCAAATATATTTTCTCGTTTTCCACAAACGATACAATTATTTTTGATGTCGTTGTCTTCATAACAATGGTAACATGTATGTTGACTAACCAAGACATTAGGTATATGTTCATTTATGTTTGCGTCCTCCTCTTCTATTTTCGTGTCTTGTGTACAATCAATATCATAAAATACAATCATAGCTTTCTTCTCCATGATAATTTTTTCATTGTCTTTTCTTGATTTTCTTCTTTCATTCACTTTCATGTAACATTCATGATTGGGTGGTACTATATCATAGCAAATGTTGCAATAAGTTTCTCCACATACGTGAGATCGTTTTTCTTTCACTACATAAATTTTCAAACACTGGGCACAACATTTCACAGTTGAACATAAAGGCTTTCCATTTTGATACGGCGCTGACTTGTGATAGTTTTAGCATGACTGGCCATAAAATTCTCGATTACAATCATTGCAAGTAATATGGGTTTCTTTAAAGTCACATGGTGGCTTCTGATGACAACGATAACATACAGCTGTACAATGTTTCAAATGTTCATGTTTTTTTTTTTCATATTTCTTATGACAACTTTCGCAATAAAACTTACAGCTAAAACATGCTGTCAAGCTTTCAATGACGTTGTAATGGTTATCTACGAAGAGTAAGTTTAAAGGTGTTCTTTCATTATCACTTGGTGGTGCTTCAAACATAACATCACTTCCTAAAAAGCCCCTATACACTGTAATTTTATAATCCTTTAAGTATTCCTGAAATCTACGAATTTCAGGAATTCCACCACCATGACTGAGATCTACATCAGCAGATTCACATAGGTATTCTGCTTCTTTTTCAATTACATATTTATATTGTTTCACATATCTTTTGTATTCGGCTTGATTTCTTCCCTTCTATTTTTTTAATCAAATGGCAACGACGATTGCATGTGCTAAACACCTTGTACCTTTGTTCTTAATTGTAACAATACCACGTTTTGCCTTTACATATTCCTCGGTATTCATAATATGTTGTTTCAATCCATCTTGTCCTTTCGGTATGCGTACATGATGAAAATTCATGATGCAATCTTCATTTATAAGAAAAGCCGCATTACTTTGCAGTACTTTTTCATAACTTGTCCATAGAACTTCTGCTGAGAGATTTCTTGCTTCTGTGAACGATAACCAAAATGGACGATGTCCTTTTCTCTCATTTGTGATTGTTATTCCTACGTAATCATGCTGGTCCACATTACGTAGCAAATAATCTGTTAAAGACCGTAGACTTGTTTCAGTTGCAGTAAAAGGATTTTCACCTGCACGCACGGAGGATAGACGGAAGCTTAACATTGTACCCTCCATATTGTATCTCCTGTATTGTCTTCTACGTTCCTCTATTATATGAAATCTATTGTTTCCATCATTACGTCTGTTATTTCCAAATCCTACTTGCACATTTGAGTTTCGTTCTGCTTCAAATACGGATAGCAACTCGTCCATTCTTTTCTCCATTTCGTCTAAATCGATTTCTAATTCTGTATGTTCTGTATTAGTCTCTGCTAATATTTCCATAATTGATGGATATATTA
Source organism: Thermobia domestica (assembly GCF_964235325.1). Classification (NCBI taxonomy): domain Eukaryota; kingdom Metazoa; phylum Arthropoda; class Insecta; order Zygentoma; family Lepismatidae; genus Thermobia; species Thermobia domestica. Next base: position 148,547,933 of record NC_137467.1, on the reverse strand, counting down.
CTTCTTGTTGTTGTTCTTTTTCAGGATTAGGAAATATATTGGTAATCCATTTTTCTAGCTCAGTTTCGTAGAACTCATCTTCTGTCTTCTTCTTCTCTTCCTCATTGTAAGTCTCTCCTATTATTTGGGAGAACGTTAGATTTAGCAATTCTTCTTCTTCTTCTTTTGTCCTTTCTTCGATGTCTTATTCTTCTTCTTTTGCTCCTTCTTGTAACAATTTTTTAATTTGGGCAATACGGTCGGATGCTTCCTCTTCTTCTTTTGTTATCATTCTATTACCTGCACTTTCCAATATTTCTAATAGTTCTTCATATTCTTCTTTTTCTTTTGCAATTTGAATTTCACTAGCTGCATCTGTTTCTTCTTCGGTATTGATGATCATCTCTTCTTCTTCTTCTTCTTCTATGAGTTCTTCCTCCTTTTGTGTACCTTTCTTCATTTCATCGTCTTCTTCTTCCTTCCTTTCATGATGATCATCTTCTTCTTCTATTCCGATTACGGCATCTATTTCTTTTAGAAGAACTTGCGTCTCTTTATTTACTACAATCTCCTCTTCTTCTTCTTCTTTTATGTCGTTAATAAATGCAGTAATCTCTTTTAATAGCTCTTGCGTACACTTGTTTTCCATTTTCCTCCCCGGATGTACATACGTAATGAAAAACAAAAACTTTCCAATATCTATATGTAAATAGTCGATATATACGTCTTATTTCAAATAGAATATAAATAAAAGCGCTTTAAAAGAATATACGAATAAATAAAAAGGGTTATATATATATATATATATATATATATATATATATATATATATATATATATATATATATATATATATATATATATATATGTGTGTGTGTGTGTGTGTGTGTGTGTGTGTGTATAAGTAATGATTAGGAAAGGATTACACGTATCTTTTATTTGTATTCAACCTAAAATAAAAAAGAAATGCATCTCGTTACTTATAAATATAAACAGTATATTTATATATACACATAAATTTCAATTCCTTATATGGAAAAAGTGGAAATTTCAAGGGAAAAAATAGAATACCTTTTAAGTAATTAAAATGAATTGTTACTTTTTTTCGTATTCCACGGGAGTGAAACAAATGTATGTTCACAGTTTGCTTCAAGTGTGTTGTCTAATGTATTAATGTTCTGTACGTGAATTTTATACTTATTCTTTCAGAGTTTCAGCGACCACGAAAAATATGTATTTGACACTAATATCGTCCGTTTTACAACGTAAGGAGCATATTTGTGGGACGTTCAACTGAAATAATTCTCTCTCTCTTTCTCTCTCTCTCTCTCTCTCTCTCTCTCTCTCTCTCTCTCTCTCTCTCTCTCTCCCTCTCTTGTAACATGGTATGATGTCTGAATGATTACGAAAGCTATCACTTAACTCAGTATGATATTTTTATTCCGCAGCATATACAGAAACTCTATTCAAAGAGCCGTCCAATCCCCCCTTAGATGATGTGTTATTGAGTTCAGAGTATCATGATTGAACACAGCGACCCCGAAAACTATGTATTTGACACTAATATCGTTCATTTTAAACTATTTTTCCGTGTCTCGATATCAACCCTGGAGACCCCCAACTTCAACCTCTTAGATGATGTGTTATTGACTTCAGAGTATCATCATTGAACACAGCAACCCCGAAAACTATGTATTTGACACTAATATCGTTGATTTTAAATTATTTTTACGTGTCTCTATATCAACCCTGGAGACCCTCAACTTCAACCCCTTAGATGATGTGTTATGCAGTTCAGAGTATCATCATTGAACACAGTGACCCCGAAAACTATGTATTTGACACTAATATCGTTCATTTTAAATTATTTTTACGTGTCTCGATATCAACCCTGGAGACCCCCAACTTTAACCCCCTTAGATGATGTGTTATTGAGTTCAGAGTATCATCATTCAACACAGTGACCCCGAAGACTATGTATTTGACACTAATATCGCTCATTTTAAATTATTTTTACGTGTCTCGATATCAACCCTGGAGACACCCAACTTCAACCCCTTAGATGATGTGTTATTGAGTTCACCAACTTTTTGGCTCCCTTGTCTGACTCCCCCAGATCACAGACATTTGTTGTGGACAAACGCCGTGTACGTGGAGGGTCATAGGTTCCAAATCCTGTTCCAATCAAGTGAACTTTGTGGGGGACAAACACCGTGTACGTGAATTTCCTCCCACTATCTCCTTTCCAACATTTCATTCATTTCTCATCATCACCGTCTCCATTAGCATAGCCGACATAATGTGGAACGTAAAACTTAAAGATTTCCCATTAGCCTAATCGTCATAAGCGTGGGACGTAAAACTCAGATTTCATTTCATTGTTTCTCTCGTTCGATCTTAGCTCGGGGGGTTGGGGTGACGGTGGTTCAGTGGTAAAGCGTTCACCTCTGGTGTGTCGGGGTCACAGTTTCAAAATCCTGTTCTCATCAAGTGAACTTTGTGGTGGACAAACACCGTATACATGGAAGGTCGCAGGTTCAAAATCCTGTTCCAATCAAATGAACTTTGTGGTGGACAAACACCGTGTACGTGAATTTCCTCCAACTATCTCCTTTCCAACATTTCATTCATTTCTCATCATCACCGTCTCTATAAGCATAGCCGACATAACTATGGGACGTAAAACTTAAAGATTTCCCATTAGCCTAATCGTCATAAGAGTGGGACGTAAAACTCAGATTTCATTTCATTGTTTCTCTCGTTCGATCTTAGCTCGTGGGGGCTTTGGGGGTTACGGTGGTTCAGTGGTAGAGCATTCACCTCTGGTGTATGGGGTCACAGGTTCAAAATCCTGTTCCCATCAAGTGAACTTTGTGGTGGACAAACACCGTGTACGTGAATTTCCTCCCACTTTCTCCGTTCCAATATTTCATTCATTTCTCATCATCACCGTCTCCATTAGCATAACCGAGATAACTGTGGGACGTAAAACTCAAAGATTTCCAACCGTGGAACGTAAAACTCAAAGATTTCCCATTAACCTTGTTGGCTTTATTGTGGGACGTAAAACTCAAAGATTTCATTTCATTGTTCAAAAATTTCATTTACAGACAGAAAGACAGACAGGTATGCATGATATTATCAAAATTCACACATAATATACCTCTTCTTTTTATCATATCTTAACGTTAAATTATAAGTGATACGGCTTTACCAGTACATTTACTATCTGCCTGCTTCATACAAGTCTACAGACATTTCTTGCGTCAGCTGAAATCTAATTGCAATGCGAGTCAGAAAACATTCAAGAATTCCATCTTATCATTTTCTCAGAAATCAACGTGCAGCGAACAGAAGCATCATACATCATACAAACTTGCTTATATGTATGTGTTTTTAACGTTAGAATTTCACCTCTATCAAACACGGAAAGGCAAAGTAAATACACTGTCTGAAGTACATTTATAGTTAAATGAAGATCTAACATATTGTTTTATTCTTTCAGGAATAATCATAGATCGTAATATTTTTAATAATATATTTTTTTACTTACCTCTTTTAATAAAATCGTCTGATGATAACACTTATTCACAGCTCTAGTCATCCAACGGATCAACCACGCACAAAGACACACACTCACTATTACAAATATGAAGTGAAAGTTTTTACGCGGAAGAGGATCCACACACACGTTTACTCTTCTAACTCTCAATCACAAATGTTTTCTGTATACAAACACACACACACACACCAACGTGTTTGCCTTAGAGAAACATGTCAAACAAGTTCGATCATGCCTACCATAATCGAAAACATATCTCGTTACGATTTCAATACATAAGATAATATCTTTCACATCAAGACTTGGGAAAGTCAAGTTTCATTTTGTTTATACAGGTATCTATATGGGACTGTATTTCAATTCTAAATTTCGTTGACGTTGTTTTTTGTGCTATGGGAATATGTTATATTGCAATTTCTCATCACGGCTTTAACATAAGCAGGAAATTCATTTGGCATAATCTGATCTTTAATTTCTCTACATAAGTGTTTTTAATTACTTGTCATAACAGTCATCATCATGTGAATATCCATATAACACATTTCACATCCTACGTTTTTAAAACAATATAATATGCTATGAGAAGCTTCCGCTATTAGAATATGCTCAATCAATGGAATCCATTCGCAGACGGTCTGCGAGAGGAGTGTATGGGTATGTGTTTCGTTATGAGACTCATATATTGTTTCTTATCCCACGTTTTTAAAAAAATCGTGAAATTTAATATTTACCTAAGGTAAGCAACTAAGTCAATTTCGTACAATCTGCTGAGAAGCTTTGATCATTTGAATATCACGTCTTCGGTTCATAACCTACAGACACTTCGTGGGAATACGACAAAGGGGCTAAGCAACACGATTTTGCATGGGTATGTGTTTCGTTATGAGACTCATATATTGTTTCTAATCCCACGTTTTAAAAAAAATCATGAAATATAATATTTACCTTAGCAATTAAGACCCATTTCATACAATCTGCTGAGAAGCTTCGATCATTTGAATATCATGCTTTCAGTTCATAACCTACAGACATTTCATGGGAATAGGTCCAAGGGGCTAAATCGCTTATGCTCTTTGGCTTTCCAGGAAGAGTAGGGGGGTGACGGGGGGTTCAAATAACTAGACAATATAAGATGAGAACACTTATGTTAGGCGTCCAAGACTATGAGCATAGCAACAGTGGGTTCCCATCACCAAAATTTTCGTAGACGTAAAAGGCTATGAACATAGCAACTAAAGGCTTGTCGAAACTTGACTCCAACATATTCGGCTTTCCAGGAGGAGCAGGGGGTGGCGGGGGTTCAAATAACTAAACAATATAACATGAGGAGACGAAAAAAGGCAGGTTTTATCTTGTTTTTACATCTGGTAGGCGTCCAAGAGTATACTTCCTTATTCTAGCATAGCAACACACTGGTTTAGGCCAGTTTAGGGCCAAAATTAGGCCAAAATTTTCCCACGGGGATGAACGCCGGGACATCTACTTCTACCATTAACATAAATACTGGAAAATATATTTACTCTTTATTGTATCTTTTAGCGTTTATATATTTATCAAAATTTTTGAGTAGGCCCGTGCCTACCCAACCTACCCGCTAAAGCCGCCACTTGAAATAATGTCTTAATTGTAATGAACCAAAACAATATTTTAAGCTAAAGATAAGTAAAAATTCTATTACAAAAAAATTAAATATACCAATAACAAGTTTTCTTCTGTTATTTTCTCTCAGAGACTATTCAAAAGGTATATAAGTCAAACGTCATTTAGACCGTTACATGTGAGAATTCGGCATCAATCTTTCTACTATTTTAGTTGGTCTATTAACTTTCTCTGCATTAGAGTAGAATGAAAGTGCTATCATCTGGAGGTAGACAAATGAGTATGCGAATCGAAGAACAGAGGAATATCTGAAATTTCAAGAATGATGCTCTCCAATTTTATACTTATCCACAGATAACAAGGTAATACATATAGTCACAAAACCAAAATATATTGGAGTAATTTATGTTTACAGTAATTCAAGTAATTTATTGTTCAAGTACTCTTCCTGTAATTTAAATATTTATGAAGTACACTGGGTACCCAAACTGGTGGGCCTGGGTCATAGGTGTCTCTGGCGAAGGGGACGAGGGGGACGCGTCCCCCCAATATTTTGAAGTACAAAATATTCCATATGTTATTCTAATTTAATTTATTTACTAACGACCGTATTTGAAATATAATATTCAGGCTGTGAAACGATTATAACAGAGTTCGGAGTTACCAGGTTGTCCGTGAAAGTAACAAATTTAATCGAAGATAATACATAGCTTGGGTTAGGTAGTACCATTTAAATAGCTTTTTTATGTCCCCCCCTCCCCCCAAAAAATTACATGCCAGAGACCCCAGTGGCCTGGGTATGCAAGTGCTGGGCCTGGGTATCCATTTGGATACAGAAAGGTAGCCCTGTTTCACGCTGTTTCATACATGTATATTCCAGTTTGCCCGCTTATAAGCGGGAAAAATAGACTTTCTTGTAACATTAAATCTAGTCTATCATCAATATGTTTAATTGTTTATATTCATTCTGTTGTATAATATGGCAAAAGGTCCAAGCTTTCCATACGTGTATCAAACATTCTGTTATTGTATTTTGTTCCGACAATATTACGCCATATATTAGATGTACTTGTGTGTCACTTTGATCGCCCTCCTATATATATATATATATATATATATATATATATATATATATCCCGAGAAAGGTAAACTACGTAAATTTTACGTATACGAGTTGGAAACACTGATGTAACGTAGCAGGAACTGTGTGTAAAAATACAAACCTCTAGATATGCTATCGTGGGTTAGTTGGCTTGCAGTTCCGACGTTAATTACTTCGATAGGTGTTATGATCTCTGTACCAAACGATTGAGTGTAGAACCTTATACGTAAATTTGGCGTATGTTTACCTTTTAACGTCAAATCTTGCACGTAAGTTTAGCGTGTGTTTACCTTTAGTGTTAGTTTTCTTGCACGCATTTTCTACGTATGTTTACCATCAATGGACCATTGTCATTCATAAATATTTAATTATTAGTACAAAAATGGACGAGTGTGGTGCAATAAATAGCGAGGAAGTTATTTTATGGATATCAGAGGAACCTCAGACTCAGAAATGGAGGAAGATAACGCTGAATTGGATGTGAGATCACAAGAAAAAGCAGATGACTCCGACAAAGATCCACATTACTACCCCAGTGAAAATGATATTGAACAATATTTTGTGTCAGCAGTTTGAACTGTTGAATGTAAAACCTCAAAGTCAACCAAAGAAGTGGATAGTTTTCACATGTAGTAAAAACGAAAATAGCAGTTTCGCCACGCATTCAAGAGAAAAATCTGGATAAAATCAGACAGAGAGAGCAGTATATTTTAGAGATGAGAAATCAAATTAACTTCCATTTGACGAAAGGCAAGTGAAAGTTAGTGGTGTTACTGAATTGCTAGGAATGAATGGTCCCTGGAACACAAATCCAATGACAGATTCAAGTGGGAAGATACCAAGAAGGAACACTGCCATAACTGCAATAACTGCCAGTATGTGGTGAACATCAGGTCAAAATGTGTTGTAACTGTGTGTGATTTGCGAAACAATCTGACATGTAATGTGAAAGAACTATTCAATATTAGTTCAATATTTCCTTGTAACAAAAATAATCAGTGATAATAAATATCTAGACTTTCTCAGAGGTTTGTTTTTAAGTGTTAATAATGTTTATTTTGCTCTTCTTCTATGTACTTCTAAAAGATTTAGGAAAATAACAGCGCCGTAACTTACATTTTTTTCTGAGGGGCGAGCATTAATACGCGTATTTTGCCCCCCTAGAAAAAGTTGTCTATTTTAATTCTTGGGCCCCCTCTCATTCCATTTTCTCTTACTCTTTATGCGTCCCCCGGGAGCCTGTAGGCCCTCTCACGTGGCAAGAGGGGACATATGCCCCTCAAAGACTTATGCCCCTGGGCCCGATCCATATATGACAAATTAATTAAGGGGACAATGTTGACAAATCTCAAAGCCATACGAATAAATATTATTTCTAGGGCACCTAATAGTAGATATTTGTTTACTGAAATGGGCCCTAGACTCATTTTAGTTTTATTTACCTTTTTTGTGCTGTTTTGTTTATGTAATGTATCAAACCTGTTCGATGCTTCATTTATGACTTCATGTTCGTACCGTATATGGGGTAAGAAAATTTTGTTTTACAATGGGGCCCCCCAAACGGCGGTGAGCTTCCCTAGGTTACAGTTGTCACCCCTGCCCCCAAAAATTACGGCCTTGGATAAGTTGTGCTGTAATACTATCTAAACAATAAAACTTCAATTTTGGAACCTTGAGCAAAGCAACAATAATAGTTTCTATATGAATCGTGTATTTATAGATCATTATCTAGTGTGTACGTAAATTTTACGTATGTTTACCTTTAATAGGTTGATAGTGAAGTTTACCTTTCTACGGATATATATATATATATATATATATATATATATATATATATATATATATATATATATATATATACAGTGGCGGCGATTGGATGTTAAAAGTGGGGGGGAAAACATGATCGGAATATTTTTATATCAATGGTAGTTTCCCTGGTTGTTTCTAACACTTTGTTTAACGAAAGGTTGTATAACTAATAGGATACTATATCTTTTCAGTTAAAATACCGAATATCGTATTTCGTATTTTGTTAAGTAAATTGACAAGAAGAACGCGAGTAGGTCGGTAGTAGCCCTTTGTACTCGTAAACAACGAAGGTGTAAGAAGAGATTTGATTTCTTACTCATGAACATCTTAAAATTCTGTCTGGAAAATTGTGTGATCATATTATTTAATAACAAATTTGCAAAACAAATAAATGGGGAGGATAATATTAATCATAGTAATGAATAATGAGGCTTGTTTTGCAAGTTATGTTGAAACTGGGGATTAATGAACAGCTTATATTTTTAATACCACACATGCTATTAAATGTATGTTATTACTTTTAGAAAGACAATAAATACTACAAGCATATGCTACGACATTTAAAGAAATACTTCTGCAGCTTCCCGAAACATGTTCGTTGCCATTAGGTGCAGTTTTCACTTTCTTGGAACACATCAAACCACGACTATACTTAGAATCACTCCACACTCCAGTTGTACAAAATAATCCCAACACTTAGAATTATGTTGAATTCACTAAATTTAATTGTATATACACTCGTACAACCCTAAACACACCACTCCACTCGTATATTACACTGCAAAACAATGGAAAATTAGATGTTGTTTCTTATTACTCTCTTTTTTAACAATATTCTTTACTTTAGAAAGAAGAAAAGACATTTTAGGAACTTTCAATTTTTGTGCAATCAAAGAATAAATTGTGAAAGACTTTTTTTTCGATATGTTCTTTCAATCAGTTTCAAAGCGGCTGACTAACATATTAAGCCCCTGTAAGAAGAAATGAAAGTACGCTGGAATTGTTGGGCTCCAATGGGTTAATTTTTGGTATATTTTTCGTGGCAGTTAAAATGCAATTCCTATAGTTTTCTTAAGTCCACGGGAAGACAACCAATATGTATTCACGCAGTGGCAAATATTATAGGACACCATTTTTTCTACGAACTAGTAATACACACAAAAACTTTACATTTCCAAATGGAACTATATACATTAATGGGTCACTTCAAAAAAGTGGGGGGGCAACTGCCCCCCTTTGCCCCCCCTAATCGCCGCCCATATATATATATATATATATATATATAATTTGTACCTCCTCAGTGTTTGAGATAAGATAGATAGATATTCCAAACACTGAGGAGGTGCAATTGCTGTAATTAAATGGGCAGTTGGCCCGTTTCGAATCTTCAAATGACTACCATGAGGCTAGATTTCAGGTGTGAATTTTGCAGTTTATTTCAGAGATAAAATTTTACAATTTAATTAACATTCTTATTGTTCAACACTAGGAAATTAATTATCATAGTTTTTTTGGTAATAGTATACATGAGAACCCCCTGTCTTCCGTGCGCGAGGATACTTCATATTATATATTTATACGTTACCAAATTAAATCACTGCGTTGTCTTCATTATATGTGCTTAACATTCTATTTTTACTTTCTAGAATAAATTTTGTTGATTTCGATTCGAAAAATGTTAAATATTTTTAAATTTATATCATGATGCAGACCAAAATCCTTGTTGCATATAATGTAATGCGCTATAGCATATAAAGTACAAGGGCAAATAGGTACGTTCTTTTTATTTTCGTATCAGTGGATAAGTAAATGAAAGTGGGTTTGTTACCCCCTTTCTAAGTTCGTAGATACTCAATGAATAATCCCTAAAAGTATGAGCGTCCAGCTTCTTCTGGAACTCAGACGGTCTTACGTATACTATATCCGTTTTTTTTTTAAAAAAAAGATGCATATTAAAGGACATTTCTATATATTAATAGTATTATTTCTGTCCCATAGATGGCAGAACGTTAGCTTTGGAATAAAATTTTCAAATCCGTAATTTTTTTTTACAAATAAAGAATTATTTACTTATTGTAAATGATTTTATTTAATAGACTACGTATAAAAAATGAACAAAAATGCTAATTCATGAGAGTTGTGAACATATTAGAAATGTCTTTTATAACAGCCGGTGGCCTGAAAGGAGATGGAAGGTACTAGTTGCCAGGACATTACACGACTACAATCCATAAGACGACTTACCAATCCGCAGTAGTGCGTGTAAGTTATTTTTGTAGGAGCAGCAATAGGTAACATATGCCTTTGCTCTGTAAGTGATTTTAACATTAGTGATGGGGAATATTCCCGGGAAGATTCCCAAAATGGGAATTTATCCGGGAATTTATGTTCAATCAGAAACAAAATTACATTCTATTACTATATTATGATTTCAAAGTTGAATTAATTTTTATATCACAGCATATAATTACTGTTGTCCACAGAGGATTCTTTAAAATGAATATCCTGAACGGTACTATGTTACTTTATTAACACTTTATTATATTTAGAGAGTACGCATAAATGTATATTTATTTACAATATGTTCTATCAATCAAATATATGTGAAAAAATATATAGTAACAGTTTCAATTTATATGTAAGTGGATTTGCTCAACTTGACTCTATTACTGATATTATAAACACATTAAATTTATAAATTTTATAAACCAATTAGATTGGGTAAATGCTACAAGATACAGTACATGTCTCACGAATTTATCAACATTTGCGCATACATATTTATGTTCACAAAATTTGCAAGATACTTACTTATCTTTATATTTTAGCGCGTGACATTGCCATACACGACCTTTCATTCTACCTATTTCTCGAAATTCCATACGTTAATTCATATGTAAAAGAAGACCGTGTACTTCTTCAGAAATTCGAGTCAGAGAGAGGAGACAGCCCGAAGTCTATTACTAATGGTGGTTCAGGATTTATTAATAGTACTTCATCTCTATTTCTACATAATTGTAAATTACTTTACAAAATGGTTCCTTTACATCATTTGTAAATTAGTACTTTGCTAATTTTGGCTGTTCTTTAGCATTGGGGGCCAGCTTTTGCACCTACTTTTTTGCGATATTCTATTCCGATGCGTTTGTTTTATGGTTTCATGCGTTAAATTACGTTACCAACATTAAATTCAGACAGCGTTGCAGACCGAGCGTTAGCGAATGAAGGCGGGTTAGGGCCCCGCATGGCACGTTGTTTTCTATCTTCGTTACAAACAATTCACTTTCTTTTATCACATAAATCACTTCCACTTACCTTTCCATTTTGTATAAATTCCCTACTGCCCTAAAAAAAATGTGTTCGATACTTTCTTGACTACTTGAACATCACTATCAACTCATTTCTTCCATGCATCATCCTACTTTTTGGTAGTTTTGGCACCCCAATTCTAAACAATTACCTTACTTTTTAGTGCAAATGGAAATGAAACTTAAACATGCCTTGTTGCTAGGGGAACGATAGTGTTAAATAAGTAATTTTTCCATAGCGCAGTAAATCAATTTTTACCCATATGCGATGATTTTTAATACTCTAAATTTGCTATTTAATTTCAGAATGTTACTCGTGTGAGTAGCAACGCCGTTACTTTTCCACGGGTACCGTTATGTACTAAAATTAATATAGAAACCTCGTGTCCTTTAATGGCTGTGTTGGCAGACGGTCGGGAAGGTCATTAGGGGTTGATTACATGATTACGCGGGTTTGGAAAGTTCCTATGTTTCTTTTTTTAGCTGTGATTACATGTGTGTATTGTTGGAAAGGTCATGTCCTCTTTTTCGAGGCTGTATACTGGATATTTTAAAAATAATAATGGAAATTTAAACTTGAATTTGAATTAAATCTGTTGATATGATGAAACGTTATTCTGTATCACTTATTTCCGTATCAGTGATTAAATTAATAATAATATTGAATATATTTACATTATTGACATTGAGATCAAGACCTGTGTTCGAATCTTGTATTATACAGATGATTTTGACTAATAGAAACTCAGAATGAGATGAAGACCCAGTTCGAATCTCATATTATACAGATGGTTTTTGAGTAATAGATACTTACAATGAGATGAAAACCCAGTTCGAATCTCGTATTATACAGATGGTTTTTTGACTAATAGATACTCACAATGAGCTGAAGATCCCGGTTTGAATTACGTATTAAACAGAAAAATGGATAATTATTTATATTTTCCTAATAAATTAGTCGGAGCAACATATTTGATCACTTTATTAGAAACTCAGAACACTTACAGTGTGAACTTACAAAAATTTTGTATCTTTTATTATTGCACATTTATACTAAAATAAGATCTTGAAAAAAGTATATAGAAAGTGGGAGGAAACCATTTTATAAAAGGTATTGAAAAATATATACATTATAAAAGTTTATGTGGTGGGTACTGAGAATGAACCCAGGACCCCATGCTCCGGAGGTGAACGCTGTATGATGGGAGGGAAATATTTATTCATGTGTGAGATAGGAAATGTGTGTGAATTGAATAGTTTATTTATTTATTTTGTTAATATTCATTTTTATTGATTTGGTCATGGCTTATAGTTAACTCCGTTTTTACACCATGTTTGAAATACGCAGAGACTGAATTGTTCTTCCGTTTCTCACAGAAGGCTATCTTAGAATGAACACTTAGTTTTATTTTTGCAAATGGCTTGACTTCCGGGTAATTGACTTATACGCGCTTTTCTTTGCTTCCGTTAGAACTCTGAGTGGCGACACACATAGAGTGTCAATGTACTTTTTAATTTTATTTCCGCTTCTCAATATGTACTGAAATATCCTTAGACGGTTTCCCTTGCCCCGTTAGAAGTCTGAGTGGCGACACACTGAAATATCCGCCATTAACTATGATTGTGACTGAGATAGTTATCTGCAGTGATGAAGACAGATAGAAATTTAATGTTTCCCCCACTTCACAAGATGTTATGAACAAACACATAAATGTATTTTTGTGGCAATATCTGATTTTGGCAATGTGAAAGTTTTACTTGTAACCATTTCCTTAATTAGTTGAGAAAGTGTGTATATTTTAGAACCGTACATCCCTACAGGACCCAATGGCGACACCCTGTCGTGAATGAGGGAAAAAATTGTAGCTTTTCCTTGAAAGGTCATTTACTGTTAAGATCCCTACCTCGGTTGATGAACTTGTAAATAAGAATTTTTTATATTTTCTGGTAGAGCAATGAATAATTTGACGCTATCGATTTTTAAACATGATAAACGATGTTAGCGGACATGATGACTTTATTTATAATTAATGAAAAAACGGTTTTTGAAAACCTGATGAAAAGATGATGGTTGGGGGGAACACATTGAAATGCCATATAAATACTAGCGAAATAAAGATGATTATTATTAATATATACGTAGGACACGAGTGCATATTGAAAAAGTTTATTTGTTCTTGTGTTTCTATTGAAGTTTTCGGTCTTTGATTTTGACAGAAAGAAGTTTGATTTTTAAGGTGAGAACTTTTTTTTAATGCTAAACTTGCTTGTATTACCCATTTAATTATAATGGAAGTTTTCTGAATAATTATTGGCAAACTAGACGAGTTTCTTTTGAGAAATTGAACTTGGGACTATTTATATTCTCCTAATAAACCTACGACCATTTTGTAATCAGGGCAAGAGGGATAGGATTTGTGACAGACCGCGACCAGTGGAAATGTAATTTCGATTTTTATTACTAAAGTTATTATTATTATTATTATTATTATTATTATTATTATTATTATTATTATTATTATTATTATTATTATTGTAGGAGTACATATTTTGGGGAAGGGATAGCATATTCGTAAAAAAATGAATTTACGGGCATTTTCTCCCTTAAGAACCGCCACTATGATTTGCCAAGGGCTAAAGACGTATCATTTACCTGTAGAGTTTTATTTGCTTAATTATAGTATGCTTAATTACAATATGTTGATTGATTTGTTACGAATTTTAACTGTTACACTGATTGTGTACTGAAATATGATCACTTTAAAATCATTTATAACCGATATTTTTTTTTCACTACAGACGGGGCTTGAACTGCTTAAGTAAGCTCATTTTTTAACTTTTGATATCATACAAGTAAGCTTGGTACCATAGTTGATAATATTTTAGGAAAGCAAATGTTTGAACACATTTATATATGAACTAGGACTAGTATTTGTAGAAAGAAAGAAAGAAAAAAAATTCAGTTTGGGGAAGTAGCGCATTCTCCTAGATTTTTGTAACTTATATGTGGATGCCTAGTACTTTTTTTAAAAAAATTTCGTGTTTTAATAGTAAATATTACTGAATGTTAGTTATTTGCGGGGGTGGTAGCCACATAGCGCAAACATTAGCTTTAATGTTAAGAAAGAGAGAGAAAGGATGAAAATTTTACGGGTGGAGCCCACCCCCTAAATACATTGGTTATTGAACACTGTCTATTAATTTTGAAAACTTGTGTATTCTGGAAGCAAAAGAGAATTATGTACTCCTATTTGTACCATGTCCCTCCAACTAAGGGGCTTTTGCCTGCCATATAGATTCCCTAGATTTTAGCAGTATTTAAAATAGATTGAACACATATTATATTACAGTAAAATGAAATTATGTACGACTATTCGTAGCATATCCCTACAATTGACAGGGGGCTCTTGCCCCTTTAGTTAGTTAGGGTTTACCCTTAGATTTTAACAGTATTTAAAATAGATTGAACATATATTATATTATAGCAAAAGGAAATTATGTACGACTATGCGTAGCATGGTCCTACAACTGATGGGAGCTTTTGCCCCATTAGTTAGGGTTTCCCCTAGATTTTATCAGTATTAAAAATAGATTGAACATATATTATATTACAGTGAAAGGAAATTATATATGGCTATTCATAGCATGTACCTACAACTGACGGGGGCCTTTGCCCCTTAGTTAGGCTCTCCATAGATTTTAACAGTATTTAAAATAGATTGAACACATATTATATTAGAGCGAATTGAAATTATGTACGGCTAATCCTAGCATGTCCCACAACTGAGGGACTCTTGCCTGCCAGATAGACCCCTTAGATTTTAACAGTATTAAAAATAGATTGAACATATATTATATTACAGTAAAAGGAAATTATGTATGGCTATTTCTACCATATACATCGGCGTGCGTTAAAGTTTTCCAACTGAGGGCGTGTTTCCCATTAGTTAGAGTCCCTACAATTGCAGGGCTTTTTTGTGAATAGGTAATAACATTATGATAATTATGTTCAACTGAAGGGGCCTATGTGTTGGTGGGTCCCCCTTAGGGATTTGTAAGACATTGAACGTTTGGTGGCTTACTGATAGAAACAGCTTGCCTCACAAAGTATGTTTTATTAACAGAACACAATTACGAGAAGGGTTCATGGTACTTATTTAAGGCTATTAGTAGTATTTTACTTTTTGAAAAGAAATATACATCATACTTTACCTTTAAAATATAGATATATATTCGGGACCATCGACAAAATACGTCAACACGACACACGAGCTAAGCTAAACTAAACTAAGGTTTAATTTAAAATTCTTCCGACAGATGTCATACAAACACAATTCCTATTATATTTGATTTTGTATTAAAGTAATGAAAACAAAATGTTTGAAGACAATTATATAAGGAATAGTACGGGGTTACTCGATGAAAGAAAGAAAGAAACAAACAAAATAAGTATAGAAGAAATGTAATTTTACTGTTTTAATATGGTTATTGAAAACACATACACAATCTTATTTTTGTTTATTGTTAAAAGAATATTTATAAGTTTAAAATTGATATAGAGATGCATAAGAAACCGATATACATTTCGTTTGTTCATTTATGACCGCTTCAAGGCTTGAACTAAAGACACTACTCATATGAAGCGAAAGCATTTTACTTTTAATAAATATCTTTGTTTGAGTTTGTCCGGGTGGAAATTTGATTTATATACAGTGAAAAAATAACTTAATTTGTTTAGCCCGTCAGATTTTGAGGGTTGAGTATACTTTTTGGGAAATGGCGTGTAAGATATATTCAAATATTACAGAATACTTTTGAATGTGGTGAAAATTTTTACTTAAATATTCTATAGCTAACTGGATTGGACTGACATTAAATAAAAACCGAGATTAAATATAATGCTTATCATTGAAAATTAATTTCCGGTCCTTTGCAGCGTTGTTGGTGTAGGGTTTCCTTATACGCGTAAGCGCACCCGGCGTTTGAACCCGCACGCCAGTGTTAGGTCCACGCGGAAATTAAATCCGCACGCCACTGTTAAGGTAACTTTGTTTATACGCGTAAGCGCACCGGGGATTTGAACCCACGCACACCAGTGTTAGGTCCACGCGGGAATTAAATCCGCATTTTGGTGTTAAGGGGGCTTTGTTTATGCGCGTAGGCCCGCCCGGGATTTGAACCTGCACGCCAGTGTTAGACCCACGCGGGAATTAAATCCGCACCCTGATGTTAAGGTGACTTCGTTCATGCGCGTAGGCCCGCCCGGGAATTAAAATTGTACGCATTAACACGAAAGGCAACAACATTTGTAGTTGAGATGGCAAATATGTTTGCAGTAAAGATGATAGTTTTAGTGAATACGTTACGTGGTACCATGGTTTTGTTTACACCAAAGGCAGAAGCATTAGGAATTAGAACATATCGAACCATTGGAAATTAAATTGTGATTCACTTTTACCAAAATGCGACAGCCTTAACGTGGAACTTTTAGGATACAACTGGAAATTGAATTCGGGTTCGCTAGCACCGATTATTAAAATATACGAACATACTGTAAGATTTATTATTATTGGTAGCTTAATTTCAGTTAACCAAGGCGTTCAGCAGCATTGGTATATGAGACATGAACCTATTAACTAACAATTATTGGAAAATAAACTTAAAAACTTTGAGACGTATGCTAACGGATGAGTTTGTTGTTTCGTTTAGTAGTGTGGGTATATGAGACGTGTACCTACATAAAGTTTAACTTAGACATATGAAGAAATCTTTTTTCGCATTTGATACAAGTACAAACAAATCAAACAAAATAAAAGTAGGAACCCCTTAGATTTGGTATTGCAAGCTAGAAATATATTCTGTATATTAAAAACAAATATAATTTGTACTAATAATACTTTTCTTTATTTTGCGGAAGAATGGAACCAAAACCAAGTACTTCCGGCGCCTCCCCCTCCTCCTCTTCGTACCGCCACATCCAGTGGTTTAATAAAATGGAAGAGTTATTGGATTTGGTCGAAGGAAGAAAAAGAAGAAGAGAGGAAGAGGGGAGAAACAAATTAAGTAAAAACAAGCAGAAAAGGTATTTTCCAGTGGTGGAAGACGTGCCGAAAGAAGTAATAGTGGTGGAAGAAGTGGAACAGATACCAGCACCGCCAATGGAACCGTTGGCAGAAAAAGTGATGCCGATACCGGTGGTAGAAGAAGTACTGCCAGTGGGACCAATAGCAGCACCAGTGGGGGAGGGGCGAAATTATGATCTGGATTTATTAATATTAGAAAATGGGGAGGACGATGTATTGGTGCAGGCCTATAATAAATGGGAGAGACTGGAGAAGGTTAGAAATCTTAAACAAAAATTTTTGTAAAAAAAAAAGAATGTAAATAAATTATGTTTTCAGGGTGAAGGGTAAATTTTGAGTTTCCTTTCCTTTGAATTTTAAACCTGCCTAACAAAGGTCATAAAATGTCTAACTTTTTTTTCTTTCCGGTTCATATTGAACTTATATTGCTGAATATTGTATAATGAAACATATAGATACCTTTTATTAACAGTAACGTTTGAAGTATGAAAACGATATTTCCAGAATAAGAATTGTTGTTAGAATTTTTTAAAAAAGCATGAAAAAATCTTTATGCTTTTCAGTACGATGCATTATTCAGTTAACAGTTACCATTGAAGAGTTTTTTTTTAAAAAAAAGCAGGAAAAAATCTTTATGCTTTTCAGTACGCTGCACTATTTAGTTAACAGTTACAATTGAAAAGATTTTAATTATGTTGTCGTGTCTATCATAACTAATTTGATTTCCCTCTAGTATCAAATTGCACTTGAGTTTTCAGATTATTAGTTTGTTTTCCTTTTATTTTTAACCAATATACATGATTGTAGGGTGAAACAAACTTAATGAGATATTTGCTGGTGTCCATATTTGATAAATAAAAATTAAAACAACATTTTCGTTTACTAATTAGTTGTTGCTATTAAATGATAGTATACTGAAAGAAAAGTCTGAATTTTAATTTTTGATTAAATCCGTTTAAGATGACTGAATAAATAAAATACAGGTAGTGAAAACTGGGAGGAAACGGGCGAATTTTGAGAATTTTTATGCAGGCAAGTTAGAGAATTTGAATACTTTTTCTTCTGTGAACACTAAAATGTACTTGGTAGCAGGGAACATACATTGAAATAAGTCTTTTTTATTCCTTGAATAATTAACTAATTATTTCTTTTGGGTTTGAAGCTGTGGATTTGCGAGCCACGGTATTTTATATGAAATTTTGTGTAGAAACACAATAATGTCCAGCTATCTAAAGTAAATATGGATAAAGGGATTCAGTGTAGAATGACAAAGTATATAATGTATGTTAATTGGTATACCATTATCTACTTGGATTAAAGAAAAATGAAATGGAGTCCCCTACACTTAGGCTATGATGATTTGTTGTATAAAAGCTCTTAGAAACTTTATAAAAAGCGAGCCTGAGAAACACAGATACACAGTGTTTACCCATTACATAATTCAAAACTTGATACTTGTCATAAAACTGTTCAAATAATTGGAGTAAGCTATGATCGAATCAGTAACCTCAAGCACCAAAGGTGAGCGCTTTACCACTAAGCCACCGCAATCCCCAAAGAAGAAGAACTTCAGTTCAGTTCAGTTCACTTTAGATACTTAATGCTGCCATCAGAATATTTTCTTTGTGTAGCAAGGAATCGAACTCTGAATAAATGTAAAGATTAAGTAACAAATTGTCTCTTAGAAATAAAAATTACTTACTTACTTACTTACTATGGTATCTGTGTACGCTTAACTATGAAATTATCTTGAATAATTAATGAAACGAGTTCCACGATTATGTCTGTTGTGGTAAAGGAGACGGTAATCATGAATGAAATGATGGAATGAAGAGAGTGGGAGGAAACTCACGAGCACGGTGTTTGTTCAACACAATTTATAATAAATAAATCCAAACTTAATGTTTGTCATAAAAAAATGTTGAAATAATTTATGCAAGCGGTAATCGAACCAGGGACCCTAAGCACCGGAGGTGAACGCTTTACCACTGAGCCCTTATGGTCCCGCTATGACAAATGAAATAATTGATGCAAGCGGTGATTGACCCGGGATCCCAAGCAGTGAAAATGAACGCTTTACCACTGAGCCCTTATGATCCTACAATGACAACTGAATACGTAATGAAGAAAAGTCTAACTGTAGGAACCAACTAGTACCGAAAAAACTAACATTGAAACTTTGTCATCATAGTAATTCTTATAATTTTATTTTATTGGATGCTCAAGGAAATTTATTTCAAATGTGTTAAATTGAATGCGAATCATGGGACTGACCTGTTATGAAAGAATAAAAGTTTGGTCTTGAGAATCGATAAGAAAACAATAGTGAACTATGGCTAACGTATATATAGATTTATAATCAGATCTTTGAAAAACTTTGGACAAATCTTTTCTGTTTTAAACAGTACATAAGTAGACAGTCAAATAAGTGAAATTAACAAACAACTGTGTGTCAAATAAGTAAGATTAATACGTACTAAAAGATGGTTGTTTTCAAGAACTTGAACTGAAAATTGTTTCTAGTGCCCTTCTTTTAAAACAAATGGTTAAATGAATAAATGAAATGATAGGAAAGGTGGTAGATTAAGTTTAGTTGACCTCCCCTTTGAACAGCGATGTGGTATTTTATATAATCTTACAAAGTTATTGTTCGTGAAGAAAAGTGTAAATAAGATGATGATCTCCTACAGGACCAGGGTCTGCCACCCCGATAGCATGTACGCTATCCGCTTAGCAAAGAGGAGGAGGAGGAGGAGGGTCATGTGGGAGATTGATTCTAATTCAATACAATAGAGATGTATAACCTAATGCATCTACATAAAAACCTCTCTGAATAAGTAAATGATCTTTGAATATATGTCATATAGACATGAAAAAGAATACAGATAAAAAAGAAATAAATCAGGGATTACTTGTACAAATAAAATTTAGTTTAATGAAACTTCAGACATAAGAAGAAGTTTGTGAAACAGTTTACTAAAAAACTTACGAATTGGACTTTTTTTCTTTCCTAAGCTTTTAGCATATTAGCCTACTTAATGAAAATTTACAGGATATCCTAGCTCTGATCAAATACATGATGTAGGCTTCAGTTTTAACATATATTCACAACTTACTACATGGATTTCTACAAGAATAACATGATCCTTAACACTTGGCGAGTTTTGCTTAGCATTTTGTTCCTCCCTATTGTACGCGATACTTTATCTGTGAACATATTTTAGCGGAAGTTCAATAGCTATTGTCTCATGATAACAACTGTAATAAAATTTTTCAAGTGTGGAGTATTCTGTAGTTAAGATAGTTCCACTCGTTGCTTAAAGTTGTCAGAAAAGGAAGTAATCCACCATGTCTTAAATGTAAAATAGCCAAAAGTATATTTAAAAGGATTTAAAAGCATTATTTATCGATCAAGTCAAATTGCCACGATGCGTTGGAATCCAAGAATCTAATCAAAAAACAAGCAAATGCAAAGGAGCTATTGAGGTTCAGGTATCGTGATTTCTAATTATTGCTTTCAATGTTAGTATATAGAAATTCAAGCAAGCGTAGTAAACGGCCTGGGTGAGTTTGTCGGTTGTAAAAACTGATGCAAAGATGAAATATTCAAGTTAATTTGAATATAAGAATCACTTCATAATCATAAAAGAATAGTATCTAAAACTAATAGGGGGTGGAAACTATGAGTTTCAGGTCTACCTTAAACTTGTTCAAACCTGTTTTCATTGGTTAATTCAAACATGACAGTACATCCCACGGTGAAAAGTATAAATACCACGGTTAGGAAAGGTACATAAGAATAATCTTGTGCTGGTTGTAGTCGATGAAAAGATTTCTTCTTCGTATGGTGGTCAATGAAAATATTTGTGCCTAGTGTTTAAAAAAATACATAAAAAACAATATTTTCAAATGAACAAATTTATTTGTGAACTATTAAATAATTCGTTTACTTTGTAACTATTGAAGATTCGAACTGAAAAATGTCTAATGCTGAAAACGTATGGGTCTGTTTCTGCGATAATATTCACATAACCATTCAGTGCTTATTAAATGCGTTTCAAATGTGGGAATCTAAAAGAAGAAGTATGCTTCTTTGCAGTGGATGTGCACGTGGATTAAAAGACGCAATAAACCATGACTGTATTCTGTTACATAAAAATATATTGAAAACAAAAGTACTAAGTGTTATTACGGACATGGATATACAGGATGAAATTTGGTATACGTTTCCAAAAATGCACGCCAATACTTTTAATAAATTAGAGCAGTTTTTTCATATATATGATGATGCCATTCATAATGATACATTTGTTAATCAACTGATAGAAATATTCTTGCAGAAAGATTTTAAGAAATTCTTAATTTGGAATAAAAACCAAAGTGATAGTGATAGTGTTTGTGATTGAAAATATGAAGAAATAATAGATGTATGGATGAAAATGTTACTCTTTTGTAGCTATATTACATGTACAAACTGTAAAAAGGTTCGCTTTGCCATGATTTTTTTCTGTGAACGTTACAACTAAATCTTACTCAAGTAGATATCTAGGAAAAAAATAGTTACTGTGTAGTGCAGTGCAGTGCAGTGCTATCATACTAAACATTTCTTCAGATATTTATGTGAATGAGTTGAAAATGTAGCTAAACAAAAAACTAATTAACACAATACAAATTTTAAAAAATCGTGTAAAAACCAATATAAGCTAATGAAAGATGTTTCATATTGCTGACTAAATGAAGACTTTATACAAGCTTCATGTTGCTGAATAAATGAAGACTTTATACTACTACTACTAATAATAATAAATCGGAGATTTTTTGTACTTTTGCAAACAATAATCGCAAAAGCCCTTGGCTACCAAAAGTTTACGGACACTAGTTATTAACTGATAATGTACATTTTCATATAAAATGTAAATTTGCTTACGACCCTTAATTCCCGGATACATTACATTTTACTTCCGGTTCATGGAGTTCCTTTCATATGCTACGATTTGGTACTTGGGTGCCAGGTATTGTTGAAATTTTTTCACATCATCAATAGTACAACCATTTTTATGTTCAATGGTAACATTACCATCACACAAATCCTTGACTTGTTTCAACAAGCGTTTTGGATTGTTTTTCAATTTCTACACTTGATTATACTTTTTACCAGCCCTTGCCATCCCCAGAATTACACTCTTTGGGAGGCAGTACACGTTTTTTCCATAGGAAGTAATTTATTTTTAAGAAGTTATCCAATCTTTAAGAGTTACCTCGTCCCTTTTTTGGAGATTCACACTATGCAGCTTCAATTAGAATTTTCTCATTACTATTGAGGGTATTTTCTAGTATGGAAAACACAGTCTCAGGGCTCGATTCCGATTATCTGCGGCATGTTATGTACATCGTTTTAACTTTGAGGTAGTGCTCTCGATAGTTATTCCAACATACGCGTTCTTGTTATCGACTTTTATTGTGTTGTCCATTACAAATTGAAACAATAAATGAATGAATATATTTTTCCGGATCATTGATTCCATTTGAACCCATACACTTACTGCTTATTTCTGTTCCCTTTAAACCAAAGTAAGCATATGTTCGTGATATACTCTTTACTATTTCAAATTGTAATGCACCCATACCATCCATTGTCTTAGGTACTTCTTGAAAACTCAGTTAAGTTCTTAGGTTCCCCAGAACTAGCAGAACTTGGTCCTGGTAAGCTTACCTAATAGCTCACCAACGACCTCAGTAAATAAATCAGCTGTTTTACCTGCTAATATCAGCTGGTTGAACTTTTCACAAGCCTGATTTTTTTATACTATCCTCATGAAAAAAACCGCACTGATATAAATCAGAAATATCAGCAGCGTTTCACAGGTTGCCAAAATAACATCCTGCATAATGCTTTTTAATTCTTTGAATAATATCTTATATTGTTCGTTGGGTACACGCACACTCTTAGAATGATAACTATCCACCAAACACTTCCAAGTATAATAAACATCTTCGGATACCTCATATTCCAAGCGCTTTGCCATGATTAACAATTGAGTTAGCTCGTTTGCACTTGTAGAAGTCATCTGTAATCGAAACAATATATTCTTCTAATGAAATAATAATAATAATAAAATATTAGAACTTTAGTATTTCCACTATCTAAAACACGATTATTAGTATGATATTTGCACAAATATTGCAAATATTGCAAAAGTCCTAGTATTGTCAATAGGATATAAAGCTTTATTATTGTTGTCTTTACCATCTCCTTTCCAACTTATCACTTTATTTTTTTCTTGATGTCCATGTATGAGAAAATCATGTTTATCAACAGTGGGTGTTACAATTTGTACCTCGTACTGCGCTGACAGCAAGTACTTCAAAAGTCTTTCCGGAGTGTCAACAATTACGGATTGCAACAAGTTCGTTTTTTTGTTTGTCATTTTTCCCATAAACTGAATTGAGGAATATTTTAGCAATATACCTCAGGCTCGGGTTCAATCCAATATTATTATTTTCCATTAAATTTATGCCTTCGTGGGCATAATATTCTTTAATGTATTTATTTTCGTCTTCTTTAGTTTTCCACCAAGCAAGAAAAAATCATAAGCTTCGTGCTTCATTTGAAGGAATAAATTCCCATAGTTGTGAAATAAACTATTTGAATTACTAAGTTTGTAAGCACATGAATTAAAATCCACTCTTGTTTTCTCTGATATCACAATTTATTTATTTTTTCAATATATCGTTTGTTCCAACATTGTTTTAGCGAACACTAAGTGTTAGTAAATGAATTACAAAGTATGCAATTGTTAATATTGATTTCAGCCCTAACAAATCACGTACATGTCTATTATTATTATTATATATAAATGTTCTAATGATATAATAATGCAATGGAAAAACTTTATATAATCACACCTGTTTCTTTTCACGATGTACTCAAACATGTCACATGACAATATAAATTCTATGCGTGCGCATACTCGTACTAGACTTTTCGCGCATGTCAGATGCGTGTGTATACTTGTACTTGGTTTTCGCGCATCTCACAATATAATATAAAAGCACGCATGCGTATAGCTGTAGTAAATCATATAAAGGGAGTGATACGCTGTTACAATGTACAGTCAAAAGCAATCTATTTCCGCAGGTAAAAAGCAAAAAACAAATTCTGGTTCTTCATCTCATAATAAGAAACGGAAAGGTGAAATTGAGACCAATCTTTCTTTATTGCAAAGTGAATGTGTAAAATCTAAGTATATTTCACCACGTGAAAAACGTTTTCAACTTGAAAAACAAAAGAAAATTATTCTTGTACATCCAAATGATCCTGAAATTCCTGAAGAAGATGATGAAACATGTCGCATAATATTTTGCAGACAAGAGCCAATACCCGAACAAGTCTACAGAAGAAGTTTCAGATATTCAAATGAAATACCGTTTGAAGATGAAGTAGTAGTAGTAAATCAAAATACAACTTCTAATGACAGTTTGATATTCAATGAACTAAAGTGTGATTGTACCGTCAAATGGGGTGAATAGAAACACATTTTTGGCTATATGAGAATATAAGTCTGGTAATGTTAAAGATTTCGCGTATCAGATTATTCCAAAAGAAAGGTCTTAATATGCTAATGAATTTCAGTAAACGTCATATTAATTTATCAACTCCACTTTTCTTCACCTTGATTTTTCTTAATGTTTCTATTCACCCCTACCCATGGGGTGAATAGAAACAATTACTTTATTTTCATTGTTGTTTCTTTTATACTATTGGAAAGGTAAAAAAGAAACAGCGTATTTGTTGAAACGAACTATTTATTTGATACCTGCAAGATATTAGTTCAATAGGACCAGTATTACATAAGTTACAAACTTATAAAACAATACAATGCACAATATAGGTGTAAACGACCATATAGTTTTGATGATATTTAAATAAGATTTAAACCACTGAAATCATCAGGGAAACTTATCATGAGTTGAGTTGATTTTGAGGTTTACGTCCCGTTCAGCAGCGAGGCTATATGAGACGTGGACCTACTGATTAACGTAGAATCAGAACTACATGAGCTCCAGCCGGGAATCGAACCCGGGTCTCCCACGCCAAAGGCGCGTACGCTAACCGCTTAGCCACGAAGGGGCCCGAAAGTTATCATATACTTAAAGCGTGCTGACGAACTCCTAATAAAACCCAACAGTTTCGTTCTGAAAATTTCATTGTTTATGTGCTCTCTTATAAAACACTCCTACATATGCATCATGTTCCCATTTTTGCACTTGGGTGCTGAATAGTCTCATCGAGTTTTAGCTTCTCATTTTACCACAGCAAAATCACCAGCTTTAGAAAACCATCATCTAGTTCGTGATCGTCTGGAATGTTGTCTTCTGGAGTGTTGTCTTTCTCCTCTTCCGACAATACAAATGTAGGTTGAGTTTCGTTGTGATTTGATGAAAATATATCATTTTCAGAAAACAAACCAAAACTCTTACCAGAAACATCTATTCCTACTCTCTTCTTCCCTTATTTAATTTTTTCATCTTCTCTCATGCTCCTGAGAAGATCCATAAGGGAACGGTTTACAGTCTGAGATGACTTTTGCTGTTCTGTTTCTTCTCGTTCATTGTCTTTTTTTGGCAACATCCTCAGTATTTGGTCTCGACAAAGGGGAAAAATTCCACACTTTTCAAATAAAGCCCTGATATTTTCCTCCTTCAGTTTCACACTTTTTTTTTCAGAAGACTTGGAAATTTGTTCTTAGAGATGGTTGATACATTCCTATCAGGTCCTTTTTTCTGCTCCTCAAGAATTTTCCACTCCTTGAGGAATTTCAAGAATTTCCCAAGAAGTGTTTCTATTCACCCCACTAATTAAAAATCATAACAATAACCCAGTAAAGTTAAATTTTGATTAAAAATAATTTACAAAAGGAAAACTTTTATTATGAACGTCAGTAAATGAAACAACAAACTACGAAATAGGCATATGTTCAAATGCAACAAATATGAAAATGTCATACTTACCAAGAAAGTTTAAGGAGCGCTAAAATACCGTGTAAGATTTCAGTAACACATTAATGCTACTGCCGTCTACCTCAGTGTTCCCAACTCAGTAAAACATTTTGTCTCTGCCCTGGACACTTTAGCCGTATAAGACTATGTTAAGAAATTTCAGTTTTCTTGATTAATTTATCGTCCAGATAAATCCAAAACTAATCTGGGAGTTTTGTTTCTATTCACCCCCATGTTTCTATTCACCCCATTTGACGGTACTCCTAATGAAGTAAGTGAAATTTGTGTGAAGCAAATGCTAGAAAAATATAAATTTTCTGAACCACTACTTTGTGAAGGCAGTGCGAATCGTAGTGAGAAAGAAACTGAACATAAATGTGTGAGTGAAAGTGATAAAGTATTAGATACTATTGTGTTGAATTTCCTAATCAAGAAATCAACACGTGATCAAATATTAAAACAATATTTGAAAATTCATGTGAAATATTTACAAGTCAACATTAATCCATATCTTATAAACAAATTTAATTATTCATATCAAGAAATCACGTTTAATGATTATCATATTTCTGACTTAAGAGAAGCATATCTTGAACACGATAAAAATGTGTATCAACAATCCATACTGTGAGTACCAATGTCGTTCCCTAAATAGATACGACAATTGCGAATATCAATGTTCTTCTTTTTCTATAAAAGAACAATGTGTATTAATGTGTATTGACCGTTGGAAACCACCGCGAGAACTTTTGTGTTACGGGTGTTTTCAAAACAGGAGCAAAATAGAAGAACACGATTGTATTACTTCGGACTATAATATGTTATGCTATAATACATGGCGTACAATGGTAAGCGCACAAACTTTTGATGACTTATATGAAGAATTTGCAACAGTGCATTGTGATACTGAAATTGATGATTGGGAATTTACATGGACATTATATAACATTTTGTTAAACAAAGATAACATTCAGTTACTTACAGAATTATTCTTACAAAAAGATTTACAATATAATATGCATTTGTCTTAATCAATCACAAAATAATAATAATACAAAGAAAGCGAATAAATAAATGAAATCATGTGATAAAAGAGTTTCACCATTACATTGGTCAACATGTAATTGTACATATAATAATAATAATACTATAAATATTGAATGTAATAAACTATTTTAAAATCATAATTGTATTTGTAAGTAAATTTTTATATCCTATTGAAATTTGTAAATAAAATTTTTTCTCATTTTATATTACATGTTTTGTTTATTTCCTTACACATCTTATATATTTTACTTCACAGCGAAAAATTTCAAAACACTTACAGTGTAAAGGTAAACTATGTTTCAAATATAATTTACAATTTATACGTAAGGAAAAAAAGAGATTCTTTAAAAAAATTTTTTTTCATGAAATTAGAACTTAACATGTGCATATGAAACTTTAACATATGCATATAATAAAAAATCCGTATGTTATGATTCGCCTGCATAAAATTTGTTTGTACATTTAATATTGCATGCATGTGAAAAACTTTTCACATTTTTTAGTTTGCGGTTCTGCATTTTAACAAGTTGCATTTTCATTTTGACAACTTGCATTTTTAATTTTGAAAGTTGCATTTCTAAAATTTTGAAAATTATATTTTCGTAAGTTACATTTTTTATTTTGACAACTTGCATTTTTAATTTTGAAAATTACATTTTGATTTTCGTAATTTGCATTTTCATTCTTGTAAGTTGCATTTCTAAAATTTTGAAAATTACATTTTCGTACTTGCATTTTTTCGTTAGACAAGTTGCATTTCTTAGTTTTGAAAGTTGCATTTTTTCGTTTGACAAGTTGCATTTTTAAATTTGAAAGTTACATTTTCATTTTTCTTCAATCACTTCAATAGAAGTTCCGTGTTAATTATTTGTTTTTGAAAACACTTTTCGACATTTATATCACATGTATGTAAAACACTTTCTGCATGTTCTGATTCGCGTTTGTAAAAACACTTTCTGCATGTTATGATTCGCGTTTGTAAAAACAGTTTCTGCATGTTATGATGGTTGTATGTAAAACATTTTCTGCATATTATGATACTTGTAGGTAAAAACACTTTCTGCATTTTATATTGCATGCCTGTGAAGACTTTCTGCATGTTATGATTCGCGTTTGTAAAACAGTTTCTGCATGTTATATAACATGTATGTAAAACACTTTCTGCATGTTATGATTCGCGTTTGTAAAAACAGTTTCTGCATGTTATGATGCTTGTATGTAATACACTTTCTGCGTGTTATGATACTTGTATGTAAAAACACTTTCTGCATTTTATATTGCATGCCTGTGAAAACTTTCTGCGTGTTATGATTCGCGTTTGTAAAAACACTTTCTGCATGTTATGATTCGCGTTTGTAAAAACAGTTTCTGCATGTTATGATGGTTGTATGTAAAACATTTTCTGCATGTTATGATACTTGTAGGTAAAAACACTTTCTGCATTTTATATTGCATGCCTGTGAAAATTTTCTGCATGTTATGATTCGCGTTTGTAAAACAGTTTCTGCATGTTATATAACATGTATGTAAAACACTTTCTGCATGTTCTGATTCGCGTTTGTAAAAACAGTTTCTGCATGTTATGATGCTTGTATGTAAAACACTTTCTGCGTGTTATGATACTTGTATGTAAAAACACTTTCTGCATTTTATATTGCAGCCTGTGAAAACTTTCTGCATGTTATGATTCGCGTTTGTAAAATTAGTTTCTGCATTTTATACTACATGCATGTGAAAACTTTTTGCATTTTGTAAGGGAAGTATATAAATCATATTATTATATTACTGAGTTTTTAAATTCACTATTAGATCAGTTTCTGTTTTTTATATATATTCTCCTTTGCCATTGGAAAGTCGATGTTAATTTTTTTGTTGTTGTGAATATTTTATTCTCTTGTAAAATTTACTCGATGAACAATCTTATTATTTTATTATTTCGTTTTACTTACCGTAATACTCTTACATCAACATGGTTATGTAGTGTTAAACAATTACTATGTAAAATATTAAGCACACACTTAAGTGTGAACTTAGAAAGTCCTTTCTCATTGCAAAGTCGGTGTTAATTTTTTTTATTCTGAATATATTAAAAAAGTTTCTGTGGAACTGTGAACAATCTATGATTGTGAATATAATAATAAAAATTCTTGCAGAAACTCTGCTTACTTGTCTTAACACAATACTCATAGAGTGTAATCCATCAAATAATTGTTGCACAAATTCCTTCTTATTTATTTATGTGGACCTTTCGTTACATAAACTCTTTTAATTTAAAGTATGTTTGTTACACAAACTTTGAGGAACTATGTTTTCAAAAATCGCAAACTTGTAAATAATTCAATGTAAAATACTCATCAAACTTTTAAATACTTCAAAGTATTAGTAAAAATCAAGAAAAATATAAAACAGTCATCAAATAATAATTTTAAACGAGTTTCCAAAAGTAAACGATAGAAAGCATACATGAGTTTCACCTTGTAAAATGTCAATGATACCTTTTATTTAGGAAAGTTTTTTTATTAAATAAAATCAAGAAATGAAATTCGTATATATTTATTTGGATATAAAGATATATATACAAGCAAACAAGCATAGAAAATAATATATATATGTACAAACACAATAACACACACACACACACAGGTATGGAAATAATATATATACAGATTATATTATATACAAAAAGAAATCACTTTGCAGCGTTTCTATCTTTTTCTAATAAGATGTTCATTAGTTCTTCAATATAATTTGGGTTTCTTAATAAGTTGTCATAGTTTTCATTAAATAAATGTTCATTTCTTTTGTTAGCAGGATGCGATTTCACATAATTTTCATACACTTTGTCTCGCACATTTTTGTTGGCCATAATTTTCCATGCTTCTGCTTCAAAAGTTAATATATCCGCAAGAAGACACCGGTGCCCGAACTGATTGAAATAATTTAGGGTACAACCCAGGCAAAGTAAAACTGTATTAGATTCCCACTTTAAAATACTATCTTTAACACATGTTTCACTTACAAAGTCACTACTACACTTGCACTGGCACTGTTTCGTTTGCACATGCAAATCCAGTTGGGCCTTTTGGGGTGAAGATGGAAAGTCCAGCGGTGAAACACTTGGTGATGGCCTGCTGGGTTTGCACTCTTCTATCTCACTCAATAACTTACAAATTTCTTTCTCCTTTTCCTCATTAAATAAATCGGGAGATGTTGGTCTTTCTTCTTTTTCTTCAGCAAGTGTTCACTTTATCGATGGAACTTGAAACTTCTGCTCTGTTGTTCCTGCTACTGGTACTGGTGAAGTTGTTTTTGATCCAACAGGCGAAGATGGAATTAGTCTTGGGTCTTCTCTTAAATCAATGATTTCTTCCTCTATAATAACATCTGGGGAAGCCAGAGAAAAATAGCACGTTTCTTCCTCTATAATAACATATGGAGAAGCCGGAGAAAAATAACAAGTTTCTTCATCAATAAACAAGTTCGGAGATTCTCTATTCGATTTGAACTTTTTGTTGGGAGATTCAACAAACTCAAACGAAGAATCCCAATCTAACTCTTCGCACAAGTCAATTTCTCGCCGTACTTTACTCTGAATCGACTCCATGATGATACTATACCAGTCTTCTTTTCATACCCAATATATAAGGAAAACTTTACCGATAACATCATATCACGTGATACTTTAAACATTTTTTCAAACAGTCCTACCACGCCAATTAAAATATTTTCACATGTACTTTTCCAATTCTCTATAGAATTTTTATAAGTATAGAAATAGCAAAACATGTTCTCATATAATCTTTTAAAATATCAATATTTGGTATTTTCACTTTGGTAAAATCATTCCCCATTTTACAACGGTATTCCCTCATTAACGTTATTCATAAGGCGTATTATTTAATCATCTGTCATCTATGTGCAAAGAATAGATTTAGATAAATCACGTGTAAATAAATAGTTTACATGCTTTTAAAATAAAATCTGTTATTTACAACTTCTATTATTATTCAAGTAAACAAGACATCTACCATACATACAGCAACATATCGTCCATGTAAAATAACGGAATAAATCATGCGACAAACTATCGTTGCATTTGCATTCATTCATTCATTATTACATTAATATAACAATCTTCTATTGCAATCGTATTTAACATCCCTTCATGTTCAACACGATCATCATTCAATAGGTGAATGTTCTTTTGCATTCGCGTTCAATGACCTCATATGTTCTACCATTCGTAACGTAAAACTTTCTTTGTATTCACTGTTAACAAGCTATCATAAATTTTTTTTATTATTATAAATTCATATTCTCTAATGTTTATCTTCTGCGTCCCCAATCTTTCTTTCTTTTGTGTTTTTCACCGACAATGTCTTTTGTTCACCTCGTCAAAGTTATTTTTATTAGTCCGTCCCCAATTTCTGATGTTTATCTTACACGTCCGCAGTCTTTCTTTTTTTCACCTACCGCGGCACCAAAGTTATTTCTATTAGTCTGGCGGTATTCTGTAATGTTTACCAAACGTGTCAACGGC
This sequence comes from Thermobia domestica, assembly GCF_964235325.1. Taxonomy (NCBI): domain Eukaryota; kingdom Metazoa; phylum Arthropoda; class Insecta; order Zygentoma; family Lepismatidae; genus Thermobia; species Thermobia domestica. The sequence goes on along the minus strand of NC_137467.1, from coordinate 148,515,904 downwards.
TTTCCTTTGTATTTGAATTCAAGTTTTAGCAACGCCCTGCTAGCACACATCATCACTCCTACCCAACCGGTTTTCCAAAAGCGCGCGAAATGTTCAGTTCATGTCTTAAGTTCACCAGCAAAAGACGTACGGAAACCACGCTCTGTAAATGTACCAGCATAGTGTATCGTACCGTAGTATACGTATTCAGTACATGAGCTTTTACCACGCTCACCGAGTATGTTATGCGTACGATCCGTCAAATTAAGAAGTCCCGCATGAATAAATATTTCCATCCCATCATACAGCGTTCACCTCCGGAGCATGGGGTCCTGGGTTCATTCTCAGTACCCACCACATAAACTTTTATAATGTATATATTTTTCAATACCTTTTATAAAATGGTTTCCTCCCACTTTCTATATACTTTTTTCAAGATCTTATTTTAGTATACATGTGCAATAATAAAAGATACAAAATTTTTGTAAGTTCACATTGCAAGTGTTCTGAGCTTCTAATAAAGTGATCAAATAAGTTGCTCCGACTAATTTATTAGGAAAATAAAATAATTATCCATTTTTCTGTATAATACGTAATTCAAACCGGGATCTTCAGCTCATTGTGAGTATCTATTAGTCAAAAAAACCATCTGTATAATTCGAGATTCGAACTGGGTTTTCATCTCATTGTAAGTTTCTATTACTCAAAAACCATCTGTATACTATGAGATTCGAACTGGGTCTTCATCTCATTCTGAGTTTCTATTAGTCAAAATCATCTGTATAATACAAAATTCGAACACAGGTCTTGATCTCAATGTCAATAATGTAAATATATTCAATATTATTATTAATTTAATCACTGATACGGAAGTAAGTGATACAAAATAACGTTTCATCATATCAACAGATTTAATTCAAATTCAAATTTAAATTTCCATTATTATTTTTAAAATATCCAGTATACAGCCTCGAAAAAGAGGACATGACCTTTCCAAAAATACACACATGTAATCACAGCTAAAAAAAGAAACATAGGAACTTTCCAAACCCGCGTAATCATGGCATCAACCCCGAATGACACCCGACCGTCTGCCAACACAGCCATTAAAGGACACGGAGTTTCTATATTAATTTTAGTACATAACGGTACCCGTAGAAATCTTTGTCTCTTTCTACTCGTGTGCTTAAAATAATGACCCCAATCTTTGTTACACGTAATCTGTTGGTTCAGAGAAAACTGTGCCACTCAATAGGGAAATGGCTTCCAGTAAGATACGATGCATGTTTTTCAATTGTGTACGAAGTTGTTAATAGACCAAAGAATAAAAAAGTACCAGTATTTAAGTTTTTTTAAAAGGAAACTATTTCTGATATTTATTTATTTATTTATTTATTTATTCGTGTATTGATTTATTGCCAATTACTAAGTATAGTAGAATATTTAACGATAAAATTGTAGTGTACTAATTTACAACATTATACAGCTAAGCTTTTCACATATATTACGACTTTGTAATAAACTCAATGCAGTGATTCAACTCAATGGTTCTCAACCTCATTCCTATCAAGACCTCATTTTAACACATCCTCTTGTCAGCGACCCCCCTTTTAATTTCTGGCTTGCAATAAACTTGTGGATTTCAAATACAGATTTCTGTATACCTATTGCGGATATATCAGGATATTCATCTATTTTTATATTAGTAGAATCCATTTCTTGTAGATAATGGATAGAGTTACATCCATAAAAACGAATAGATTAAAACAAAATTTGCTCAGTTCATTCATATTACAAAAATCGAATCCGATTCTTCATATTGTTTCCACATGCAGGCTATTTTACAATTTTAAACTTCATAACCATCTTAATTTTGTGCCATAAGATAAAAAAATGTTGAAAATGTTCAGTGGATATTTCCTGTTTTGCTTTTGCTCTTACAAGTATGTATATAAATAACAATATGCCTATGAAAACAAAATTCAAAATAATATTTAAAAATATTTTTCGGTATTTGAAGTTTATCTTCACTACTCGCATGAAACAATTTCGCGATCCCCAAGTTGAGAAACCCTGATTTAACTAAACTATTTAGGGGTCGTCCACATATTACGTAACGCGGCAAAAGGCGGAAACGGCTCGGCCTTGCGTTACGAAGTGTGACAAGGAGGGAGGAGGAATTTACGTTTTCGTTACGTAACGCATGTACTTTTTGCTGTAATTTTTTATTTTTATTCTCAGTTTTGTATGCAGTCTTTCAGACAAGTACTTTATTCAGTTCTTTTCTTTTTCATAATTAAATAAATATTTCTATTGTTTTGGGATGTTCCGAGCTATAGCCTATATAAATTGAATCATGTAGAAGGCATTAGAAGTTGCTACTATAGTGCTGCCAAAATGTCTTGAGCCGTGGGAAAAATGCAAACTGGAGTTCACACCCGTTACACACCCACTCATTGAGCCAATAAGTGTTCACTGTTGCTAAGCGAGACAGCCTTAGCGAAATGGAGAGGAATTTCTTCGCAGCGCTTAGAATGGAAGACTAGGTGTCAAGTCAATGCAGTATATCTATAGTAGATAGTCATCGTCACTACGAGCGCAATTTTCCCTCTCCCAATATTTTTAACCAGCGCAGAAGGAATCAACTAATTATAAAAAATTACACAGCGCAAAGTATTCCCATGACTACAATGTTAAAGTGAGATTGAATAGGCTTTTATGACATTTAAAATCATAAACATTTACATCTAAAACTTATAACTTATAGTGCTGTCTTTGATTGAAAAAATAGTTTTTGTTTGATCGAAATCATTTTATTAATAGCTGAGTAATTCGAACTTAAATTAAGTATGTTAATTCGTTGTTACGCACATATATATACACACTTTTGCTACACATGTATTTAGTTTACAAGGAAGTTTCAGTTGAGAGAAGCAAAGCGTTTACATATATGCATTAGATTTATAGCCTCTCTCTTTCCTTCTTAGAGCGTGACATACAATCTGATTTTCTTTTCCTTTCCTCACGCCAACATATATATATATATATATATATATATATATATATATATATATACATAGTCTTACAACAGTTGAAACATGTTTTCTTTCTTTTTTAGCAGCTGTTTGGACTTCAGCCAAATGTATCTCACGCTTTTCTCGCTGCTCAGATTGAGAAAGACTTATCTCAGACAGTTTTTGTGGCGGAGCGTCTTTCTTGTGAATCTTGTTTCAAGGTTATTTCTAATGTAAATTTCTGAACAGACAACTATGCAAATGTCTCGCTACTGTTAGTTACATGAGAGAGAAACTGGTTATAAAAACTTCCGCCAGATGACAGTCAAAGTCAATCATTTATAGTAGTCAGAAAAGCGTGTAGGATTACTGGTAGTTTCAGGGTTGGAAATTCATATGATTATAATTATCGTTCTTTCATCCAATCGAAAACTAGTAATCACAGACATAACAAAGTATATGTATTTGAACAGCACTTAATGGGTTCTATCTAATTAGGCATATATGAGGGTAGGTTAATATGTAAAATTTTGATATAAATCTAAATAAGTCGAGAACTAGTAATCACAGACATAACAAAGTATATATAATTGAACAGCACTTAACGGCTTCTATCTACTTAAGCATATATGAAAGTAGGTTAATATGTAAAATTTTGATATAAATCTAAATAAGTCGAAAACTAGTAATCACAGACAAAACAAAGTATATATATTTGAACAGTACTTAAAGGGTTGTATCTAGCTAAGCATATACGAGGGTAAGATAATATGTAAAATTTTTATATAAATCTAAATAAGTCCGAAAATGTTAATCACAGACATAACAAAGTATATATATATATATTTGAACAGCACTTAACGAGATACAACTATATATAAGGGACAGCTTTTATGATATTACCATAAAAACTTACTTTCTAAATTTTATACATGTTTCTAACTTTTATACACTTATAACATACTTAAAATTACAAGTTCGGATATTGATAATGGAATCTTCTGCTAAGTTCGTTCTCTATAGGAAACAATGACTTCTTAAACTCTGTCCAGTGATCGTAATTCAAGCTGAATACACAGCCGTTAATATCAAAAACAACTTGCACTTCGGTTTGCACATTTTTCACAATTACATTGAAATTATTAGTAAGAATGAACTTCTATTGAGGGTCTATTATAATCGCTCCATTTTTTACTTCTAAAGACATATTTTAATCATTTTTGTTATTTTTTAGATTCATTTCTAAAGTAAAACTGATGTATTTTATAACCATTATCTAAATCTTTCAAACCCTTATACTTAACAGACAGCTTATATTTTTTCAAACCTTTCAACACTTGCTCAGTATCATCATTATATCTTTGTGGTAATAACATCTTACATTTCTCATCTAAATGCACTAAAACTCTTTGACCATAACTTTGTGTTTGAATCAATTTTTATAATGTTATCTCGTACAGTTTACCTTTTTCTAACTCATCTATGCGAAGGAATCTCAATGCTTTAACGTCATTTTTCTTATTCAAATAATTAGCCATAGCTGCTTATTTGTTATAAGGAAAATGTTCGTTTTATGAAAATATTCATAAAACCACTTCTCATTTGAAATTTCCATATAGAATTCAACAGTTGGGTAGTTATTTTTTAGACCAGTGTATTTGATTTTTATTCCATCTTTAACGATCTCATCAATCATTTGAAATTTTATATACAGAACTCAACAGTTGGATAATTATCTTTTAGACCATGATTTTTATTCCATCTTTAACGAACTCATCAATCATTTTATCTGTTAAGTGTTTTGTAAATCTAGGTGGAAGAAAGACAAACTCCTCACACTCAACTAAAATGCTCTTTCCAAACTTAGTTTTAATCTTTTCCATTTTCACAATCTTATATTCTGTACCTAATTCTAATTATCTTAATCCAATAACTTGTTTTTGCTCAAGACTTCCAAGTTTATTCAAAACCTCAATATGACTCGCCATCGTATTTATTATATAGAAAATCAACGATCACTCTTCAATTTTTATATTTAACAAAAAAAATTTCATCACTTTTGGTAATTTCGTTTATGGAAAACTTCCATAAACACTACAAAATACATTTAGCTATCTAAAACTCTTCTACTACTTTCTCATTATTAGGATCATATGTAAATTTCTTTTGTCCAATTAAAATCGCATAACATATAGTATTAGCAGCCACAGCTTCTGCAAAGTCTACTACAATCTTTATGTTTGTTCTTTCATTTACCGATACATTCTTTCTCTTACTACAATTAATCACATACATTGGTCTATTATCTATAAACTCTTTAGGGTCATAGTACATTTCGGTATTGCCACATGTTATTCTCTTAAATGCAGTATAATCTTCGTACATCTTAAAATAATCCCTGTTAGCAATATCTAAGTTTCTTGATTCTTTTGGAAATACCTCATTCCTTCCATTCTTAAGATAGATATTCTTTACATTACAATGATCAAACTTACATGCATCTGCTGTTTGTTTGCTACTTCTATCAGTTTGGAACATTACAACTACGAAATCAGGCATATCAAATTGTCTAGAATTAAATTGTGTAGTAACATCGAACTCCAAGAAAGAACCTACAACAGTCTTCTGAACACATTGATAAGTGTGGAATGAAAATATGATTTTAGGTTCTTTAAGAATATTCAACTTTAACTTGTTTTCGTAATTAGATTCGTATTCAATAATAGGCATTCTTATCTTCATATTCTTTATTGTTATTTTTCCATCATGATGAGCTGTTGCACCTGCTTCTGTCCCAGCCCATTTGTACAAGACATCTTTATTGTTGTTAGCTTTTGTAAATGTTATTCTCAATCCACCTTTCCACATAACCTCTTTTTAATCACTTAAAAAGCCTGGAATTAATCTTAATGGGTACAAAACGCTAAAATCCTTTCGTAGACCAAGTTTATCATTTGTTTCAAATCCTGCTTGTTTTAAATATTCAACTTCTGGTTTGGAAATCTTTAATGTTCCAATAGCTGTAGATATTATTCCAGGCAGTTCAATCTTATCTATAACAACTCTATGCTTTCTAACCTAAATTTGAGAAAAGAAGAATGGTAAGAAGTTATCTACAAATTTTATAGTATCATTTGCACCAAATGTTCCTCCAACTGATGCATCAACAACTTCAAAAGTCATATGACAATCTGCTTTGTGTGGATGTATAAACCCATCCCCCACATCGAAATTAAACTCAATATCTTTGTTAGCTTCATTCAAATTATTAAATGTTCTTGTGTTAGATTTAAAACTCTGTAACTCGTAATTTTCAATACTATCCATTTATTATAAAGAAAATCTTGAAACAACGTTTTTATGGGATGAACCCATAAAAGAATCAAACATAATAACATTTAAAAACTTATAATCCCCATCCTAACTTAACCTTAGCATTCATAGCAGTACCAAATCCAAAAGCAGCTAATCGTTCACCAATTGATGCATCACTACTAAATGCTCTATTCCATGCTTTAGTTTCTAGTTCTTTATCTGCAATATCTCTTGACTTTATGTGGTGGGTACTGAGAATGAACCCAGGACCCCATGCTCCGGAGGTGAACGCTGTATGATGGGAGGGAAATATTTATTCATGTGTAAGATAGTAAATGTGTGTGAATTGAATAGTTTATTTATTTATTTTGTTAATATTCATTTTTATTGATTTGGTCATGGCTTATAGTTAACTCCGTTTTTACACCATGTTTGAAATACGCAGAGACTGAATTGTTCTTCCGTTTCTCACAGAAGGCTATCTTAGAATGACCACTTAGTTTTATTTTTGCAAATGGCTTGACTTCCGGGTAATTGACTTATACGCGCTTTTCTTTGCTTCCGTTAGAACTCTGAGTGGCGACACACATAGAGTGTCAATGTACTTTTTAATTTTATTTCCGCTTTTCAATATGTACTGAAATATCCTTAGACGGTTTCCCTTGCCCCGTTAGAAGTCTGAGTGGCGACACACTGAAATATCCGCCATTAACTATGATTGTGACTGAGATAGTTATCTGCAGTGATGAAGACAGATAGAAATTTAATGTTTCCCCCACTTCACAAGATGTTATGAACAAACACATAAATGTATTTTTGTGGCAATATCTGATTTTGGCAATGTGAAAGTTTTACTTGTAACCATTTCCTTAATTAGTTGAGAAAGTGTGTATATTTTAGAACCGTACATCCCTACAGGACCCAATGGCGACACCCTGTCGTGAATGAGGGAAAAAATTGTAGCTTTTCCTTGAAAGGTCATTTACTGTTAAGATCCCTACCTCGGTTGATGAACTTGTAAATAAGAATTTTTTATATTTTCTGGTAGAGCAATGAATAATTTGACGCTATCGATTTTTAAACATGATAAACGATGTTAGCGGACATGATGACTTTATTTATAATTAATGAAAAAACGGTTTTTGAAAACCTGATGAAAAGATGATGGTTGGGGGGAACACATTGGAATGCCATATAAATACTAGCGAAATAAAGTTGATTATTATTAATATATACGTAGGACACGAGTGCATATTGAAAAAGTTTATTATTGTTCTTGTGTTTCTATTGAAGTTTTCGGTCTTTGATTTTGACAGAAAGAAGTTTGATTTTTAAGGTGGGAACTTTTTTTTAATGCTAAACTTGCTTGTATTACCCATTTAATTATAATGGAAGTTTTCTGAATAATTATTGGCAAACTAGACGAATTTCTTTTGAGAAATTGAACTCGGGACTATTTATATTCTCCTAATAAACCTACGACCATTTTGTAATCAGGGCAAGAGGGATAGGATTTGTGACAGACCGCGACCAGTGGAAATGTAATTTCGATTTTTATTACTAAAGTTATTATTATTATTATTATTATTATTATTATTATTATTATTATTATTATTATTATTGTAGGAGTACATATTTTGGGGAAGGGATAGCATATTCGTAAAAAAATGAATATACGGGCATTTTCTCCCTTAAGAACCGCCACTACGATTTGCCAAGGGCTAAAGAGGTATCATTTACCTGTAGAGTTTTATTTGCTTAATTATAGTATGCTTAATTACAATATGTTGATTGATTTGTTACGAATTTTAACTGTTACACCGATTGTGTACTGAAATATGATCATTTTAAAATCATTTATAACCGATATTTTTTTTTCACTACAGACGGGGCTTGAACTGCTTAAGTAAGCTCATTTTTTAACTTTTGATGTCATAGAAGTGAGCTTGGTACCATAGTTGATAATATTTTAGGAAAGCAAATGTTTGAACACATTTATATATGAACTAGGACTAGTATTTGTAGAAAGAAAGAAAGAAAAAAATTTCAGTTTGGGGAGGTAGCGCATTCTCCTAGATTTTTGTAACTTATATGTGGATGCCTAGTACTTTTTTTAAAAATTTTCGTGTTTTAATAGTAAATATTACTGAATGTTAGTTATTTGCGGGGGTGGTAGCCACATAGCGCAAACATTAGCTTTAATGTTAAGAAAGAGAGAGAAAGGATGAAAATTTTACGGGTGGAGCCCACCCCCTAAATATATTGGTTATTGAACACTGTCTATTAATTTTGAAAACTTGTGTATTCTGGAAGCAAAAGAGAATTATGTACTCCTATTTGTACCATGTCCCTCCAACTAAGGGGCTTTTGCCTGCCATATAGATTCCCTAGATTTTAGCAGTATTTAAAATAGATTGAACACATATTATATTACAGTAAAATGAAATTATGTACGACTATTCGTAGCATATCCTTACAATTGACAGGGGGCTCTTGCCCCTTTAGTTAGTTAGGGTTTACCCTTAGATTTTAACAGTATTTAAAATAGATTGAACATATATTATATTATAGCAAAAGGAAATTATGTACGACTATGCGTAGCATGGTCCTACAACTGATGGGAGCTTTTGCCCCATTAGTTAGGGTTTCCCCTAGATTTTATCAGTATTAAAAATAGATTGAACATATATTATATTACAGTGAAAGGAAATTATATATGGCTATTCATAGCATGTACCTACAATTGACGGCGGCCTTTGCCCCTTAGTTAGGCTCTCCATAGATTTTAGCAGTATTTAAAATAGATTGAACACATATTATATTAGAGCGAATTGAAATTATGTACGGCTAATCCTAGCATGTCCCTCAACTGAGGGACTCTTGCCTGCCAGATAGACCCCTTAGATTTTAACAGTATTAAAAATAGATTGAACATATATTATATTACAGTAAAAGGAAATTATGTATGGCTATTTCTACCATATACATCGGCGTGCGTTAAAGTTTTCCAACTGAGGGCGTGTTTCCCATTAGTTAGAGTCCCTACAATTGCAGTTCTTTTTTTTGTGAATAGGTAATAACATGATAATTATTTTCAACTGAAGGGGCCTATGTGTTGGTGGGTCCCCCTTAGGGATTTGTAAGACATTGAACGTTTGGTGGCTTACTGATAGAAACAGCTTGCCTCACAAAGTATGTTTTATTAACAGAACACAATTACGAGAAGGGTTCATGGTACTTATTTAAGGCTATTAGTAGTATTTTACTTTTTGAAAAGAAATATACATCATACTTTACCTTTAAAATATAGATATATATTCGGGACCATCGACAAAATACGTCAACACGACACACGAGCTAAACTAAACTAAACTAAGGTTTAATTTAAAATTCTTCCGACAGATGTCATACAAACACAATTCCTATTATATTTGATTTTGTATTAAAGTAATGAAAACAAAATGTTTGAAGACAATTATATAAGGAATAGTACGGGGTTACTCGATGAAAGAAAGAAAGAAACAAACAAAATAAGTATAGAAGAAATGTAATTTTACTGTTTTAATATGGTTATTGAAAACACATACACAATCTTATTTTTGTTTATTGTTAAAAGAATATTTATAAGTTTAAAATTGATATAGAGATGCATAAGAAACCGATATACATTTCGTTTGTTCATTTATGACCGCTTCAAGGCTTGAACTAAAGACACTACTCATATGAAGCGAAAGCATTTTACTTTTATTAAATATCTTTGTTTGAGTTTGTCCGGGTGGAAATTTGATTTATATACAGTGAAAAAATAACTTAATTTGTTTAGCCCGTCAGATTCTGAGGGTTGAGTATCCTTTTTGGGAAATGGCGTGTAAGATATATTCAAATATTACAGAATACATTTGAATGTGGTGAAAATTTTTACTTAAATATTCTATAGCTAACTGGATTGGACTGACATTAAATAAAAACCGGGATTAAATATAATGCTTATCATTGAAAATTAATTTCCGATCCTTTGCAGCGTTGTTGGTGTAGGGTTTCCTTATACGCGTAAGCGCACCCGGCGTTTGAACCCGCACGCCAGTGTTAGGTCCACGCGGAAATTAAATCCGCACGCCGCTGTTAAGGTAACTTTGTTTATACGCGTAAGCGCACCCGGGATTTGAACCCACACACACCAGTATTAGGTCCACGCGGGAATTAAATCCGCATTTTGGTATTAAGGGGGCTTTGTTTATGCGCGTAGGCCCGCCCGGGATTTGAACCTGCACGCCAGTGTTAGACCCACGCGTTAATTAAATCCGCACCCTGATGTTAAGGTGACTTCGTTCATGCGCGTAGGCCCGCCCGGGAATTAAAATTGTACGCATTAACACGAAAGGCAACAACATTTGTAGTTGAGATGGCAAGTATGTTTGCAGTAAAGATGATAGTTTTAGTGAATACGTTACGTGGTACAATGGTTTTGTTTACACCAAAGGCAGAAGCATTAGGGGTTAGAACATGTCGAACCATTGGAAATTAAATTGTGATTCACTTTTACCAAAATGCGACAGCCTTAACGTGGAACTTTTAGGATACAACTGGAAATTGAATTCGGGTTCGTTAGCACAGATTATTAAAATATACGAACACACTGTAAGATTTATTATTATTGGTAGCTTAATTTCAGTTAACCAAGGCGTTCAGCAGCATTGGTATATGAGACATGAACCTATTAACTAACAATTATTGGAAAATAAACTTAAAAACTTTGAGACGTATGCTAACGGATGAGTTTGTTGTTTCGTTTAGTAGTGTGGGTATATGAGACGTGTACCTACATAAAGTTTAACTTAGACATATGAAGAAATCTTTTTTCTCATTTGATACAAGTACAAACAAATCAAACAAAATAAAAGTAGGAACCCCTTAGATTTGGTATTGCAAGCTAGAAATATATTCTGTATATTAAAAACAAATATAATTTGTACTAATAATACTTTTCTTTATTTTGCAGAAGAATGGAACCAAAACCAAGTACTTCCGGCGCCTCCCCCTCCTCCTCTTCGTACCGCCACATCCAGTGGTTTAATAAAATGGAAGAGTTATTGGATGTGGTCGAAGGAAGAAAAAGAAGAAGAGAGGAAGAGGGGAGAAACAAATTAAGTAAAAACAAGCAGAAAAGGTATTTTCCAGTGGTGGAAGACGTGCCGAAAGAAGTAATAGTGGTGGAAGAAGTGGAACAGATACCAGCACCGCCAATGGAACCGTTGGCAGAAAAAGTGATGCCGATACCGGTGGTAGAAGAAGTACTGCCAGTGGGACCAATAGCAGCACCAGTGGGGGAGGGGCGAAATTATGATCTGGATTTATTAATATTAGAAAATGGGGAGGACGATGTATTGGTGCAGGCCTATAATAAATGGGAGAGACTGGAGAAGGTTAGAAATCTTAAACAAAAATTTTTGTAAAAAGGAAAAGAAGAATGTAAATAAATTATGTTTTCAGGGTGAAGGGTAAATTTTGAGTTTCCTTTCCTTTGAATTTTAAACCTGCCTAACAAAGGTCATAAAATGTCTAACTTTTTTTTCTTTCCGGTTCATATTGAACTTATATTGCTGAATATTGTATAATGAAACATATAGATACCTTTTATTAACAGTAACGTTTGAAGTATGAAAACGATATTTCCAGAATAAGAATTGTTGTTAGAATTTTTTAAAAAAGCATGAAAAAATCTTTATGCTTTTCAGTACGATGCATTATTCAGTTAACAGTTACCATTGAAGAGTCTTTTTTTTAAAAAAAAAGCAGGAAAAAATCTTTATGCTTTTCAGTACGCTGCACTATTTAGTTAACAGTTACCATTGAAAAGATTTTAATTATGTTCGTGTCTATCATAACTAATTTGATTTCCCTCTAGTATCAAATTGCACTTGAGTTTTCAGGATAATTAGTTTGTTTTCCTTTTATTTTTAACCAATATACATGATTGTAAGGTGAAACAAACTTAATGAGATATTTGCTGGTGTCCATATTTGATAAATAAGAATTAAAACAACATTTTCGTTTAGTAATTAGTTGTTGCTATTAAATGATAGTATACTGAAAGAAAAGTCTGAATTTTAATTTTTGATTAAATCCGTTTAAGATGACTGAATAAATAAAATACAGGTAGTGAAAACTGGGAGGAAACGGGCGAATTTTGAGAATTTTTATGCAGGCAAGTTAGAGAATTTGAATACTTTTTCTTCTGTGAACACTAAAATGTACTTGGTAGCAAAGAACATACATTGAAATAAGTTTTTTTATTCCTTGAATAATTAACTAGGTATTTCTTTTGGGTTTGAATCTGTGGATTTGCGAGCCACGGTATTTTATATGAAATTTTGTGTGGAAACAATAATGTCCAGCTATCTAAAGTAAATATGGATAAAGGGATTCAGTGTAGAATGACAAAGTATATAATGTATGTTAATTGGTATACCATTATCTACTTGGATTAAAGAAAAATGAAATGGAGTCCCCTACACTTAGGCTATGGTGATTTGTTGTATAAAAGCTCTTAGAAACTTTATAAAAAGCGAGCCTGAGAAACACAGATACACAGTGTTTACCCATTACATAATTCAAAACTTGATACTTGTCATAAAAGTGTTCAAATAATTGGAGTAAGCTATGATCGAATCAGTAACCTCAAGCACCAAAGGTGAGCGCTTTACCACTAAGCCACCGCAATCTCCAAAGAAGAAGAACTTCAGTTCAGTTCAGTTCACTTTAGATACTTAATGCTGCCATCAGAATATTTTCTTTGTGTAGCAAGGAATCGAACTCTGAATAAATGTAAAGATTAAGTAGCAAATTGTCTCTTAGAAATAAAAATTACTTACTTACTTACTTACTATGGTATCTGTGTACGCTTAACTATGAAATTATCTTGAATAATTAATGAAACGAGTTCCACGATTATGTCGGTTGTGGTAAAGGAGACAGTAATCATGAATGAAATGGTGGAATGAAGAGAGTGGGAGGAAACTCACGAGCACGGTGTTTGTTCAACACAATTTATAAGAAATAAATCCAAACTTAATGTTTGTCATAAAAAAATGTTGAAATAATTGATGCAAGCGGTAATCGAACCAGGGACCCTAAGCACCGGAGGTGAACGCTTTACCACTGAGCCCTTATGGTCCCGCTATGACAAATGAAATAATTGATGCAAGCGATGATTGACCCGGGATCCCAAGCAGTGAAAATGAACGCTTTACCACTGAGCCCTTATGATCCTACAATGACAACTGAATACCTAATGAAGAAAAGTCTAACTGTAGGAACCAACTAGTACCGAAAAAACTAACATTGAAACTTTGTCATCATAGTAATTCTTATAATTTTATTTTATTGGATGCTCAAGGAAATTGTATTTCAAATGTGTTAAATTGAATGCAAATCATGGGACTGACCTGTTATGAAAGAATAAAAGTTTGGTCTTGAGAATCGATAAGAAAACAATAGTGAACTATGGCTAACGTATATATAGATTTATAATCAGATCTTTGAAAAACTTTGGACAAATCTTTTCTGTTTTAAACAGTACATAAGTAGACAGTCAAATAAGTGAAATTAACAAACAACTGTGTGTCAAATAAGTAAGATTAATACGTACTAAAAGATGGTTGTTTTCAAGAACTTGAACCGAAAATTGTTTCTAGTGCCCTTCTTTTAAAACAAATGGTTAAATAAATAATTGAAATGATAGGAAAGGTGGTAGATTAAGTTTAGTTGACCTCCCCTTTGAACAGCGATGGGGTATTTTATATAATCTCACAAAATTATTGTTCGTGAAGAAAAGTGTAAATAAGATGATGATCTCCTGCAGGACCAGGGTCTGCCACCCCGATAGCATGTACGCTATCCGCTTAGCAAAGAGGAGGAGGAGGAGGAGGGTCATGTGGGAGATTGATTCTAATTCAATACAATAGAGATGTATAACCTAATGCATCTACATAGAAACCTGTCTGAATAAGTAAATGATCTTTGAATATATGTCATATAGACATGAAAAAGAATACAGATAAATAGGAAATAAATCAGGGATTAATTGTACAAATAAATTTTAGTTTAATGAAACTTCAGATATAAGAAGAAGTTTGTGAAACAGTTTACTAAAAAAACTTACGAATTGGACTTTTTTTCTTTCCTAAGCTTTTAGCATATTAGCCTACCTAAGAAAATTTACAGGAATTCCTAGCTCTGATCAAATACATGATGTAGGCTTCAGTTTTAACATATATTCACAACTTACTACATGGATTGTCTACAAGAATAATATGATCCTTAACACTTGGCTAGTTTTCGATAGCATTTGTTCCTCCCTATTGTACGCGATACTTTATCTGTGAACATATTTTAGCGGAAGTTCAATAGCTATTGTCTCATGATAACAACTGTAATAAAATTTTTCAAGTGTGGAGTATTATGTAGTTAAGATAGTTCCACTCGTAGCTTAAAGTTGTCAGAAAAGGACGTAATCCATCATGTCTTAAATGTAAAATAGCCAAAAGTATATTTAAAAGGATTTAAAAGCATTATTTATCGATCAAGTCAAATTGCCACGATGCGTTGGAATCCAACAGTCTAATTAAAAAACAAGCAAATGCAAAGGAGCTATTGGGGTTCAGGTATCGTGATTTCTAATTATTGCTTTCAATGTTAATATATAGAAATTCAAGCAAGCGTAGTAAACGGCCTGGGTGAGTTTGTCGGTTGTAAAAACTGATGCAAAGATGAAATATTCAAGTTAATTTGAATATAAGAATCACTTCATAATCATAAAAGAATAGTATCTAAAACTAATAGGGGGTGGAAACTATGAGTTTCAGGTCTACCTTAAATTTGTTCAAACCTGTTTTCATTGGTTAATTCAAACATGGCAATACATCCCACGGTGAAAAGTATAAATACCACGGTTAGGAAAGGTACATAAGAATAATCTTGTGCTGGTTGTAGTCCATGAAAAGATTTCTTCTTCTTCGTATGGTGGTCAATAAAGATATTTGTGCCTAGTGTTTTAAAAAAATACGTAAAAAACAATATTTTCTAATGAACAAATTTATTTGTGAGCTATTAAATAATTCGTTTACTTTGTAACTATTGAAAATTCGAACTGAAAAATGTCTAATGCTGAAAACGTATGGGTCTGTTTCTGCGATAATATTCACATAACCATTCAGTGCTTATTAAATGCGTTTCAAATGTGGGAATCTAAAAGAAGAAGTATGCTTCTTTGCAGTGGATGTGCACGTGGATTAAAAGACGCAATAAACCATGACTGTATTCTGTTACATAAAAATATATTGAAAACAAAAGTACTAAGTGTTATTACGGACATGCATATACAAAAATGAAATTTGGTATACGTTTCAAAAAATGCACGCCAATACTTTTAATAAATTAGAACAGTTTTTCATATATATGATGATGCCATTCATAATGATACATTTGTTAATCAACTGATAGAAATATTCTTGCAGAAAGATTTTAAGAAATTCTTAATTTGGAATAAAAACCAAAGTGATAGTGATAGTGTTTGTGATTGAAAATATGAAGAAATAATAGATGTATGGATGAAAATGTTACTCCTTTGTAGCTATATTACATGTACAAACTGTAAAAAGGATCGCTTTGCCATGATTTTTTTCTGTTTTTTCTGTGTACAACTAAATCTTACTCAAGTAAGTATCTAAGAAAAAATAGTTACTGTGTAGTGCAGTGCAGTGCAGTGCTATCATACTAAACATTTCATCAGATATTTATGTGAATGAGTTGAAAATGTAGCAAAACAAAAAACTAATTAACACAATACAAATTTAAAAAAATCGTGAAAAAACCAATATAAACTAATGAAAGATGTTTCATAATGCTGACTAAATGAAGACTTTATACATGCTTCATGTTGCTGAATAAATGAAGACTTTATACTACTACTACTAATAATAATAAATCGGAGATTTTTGTACTTTTGCAAACAATAATCGCAAAAGCCCTCGGCTACCAAAAGTTTACGGAGACTAGTTATTAACTGATAATGTACATTTTCATATAAAATGTAAATTTGCTTACTACCCTTAATTCCCGGATACATTACATTGTACTCCCGGTTCATGATGTTCCTTTCATATGCTACGATTTGGTACTTGGGTGCCAGGTATTGTTGAAATTTTTTCACATCATCAATAGTACAACCATTTTGATGTTCAATGGTAACATTACCATCATCACACAAATCCTTGACTTGTTACAACAAGAGTTTTGGATTGTTTTTCAATTTCTACACTTGATTATACTTTTTACCAGCCCTTGCCATCCCCAGAATTACACTCTTTGGGAGGCAGTACACGTTTTTCTCCATAGGAAGTAATTTATTTTTAAGAAGTTGTCCAATCTTTAAGAGTTACCTCGTCCCTTTTTTGGAGATTCACACTATGCAGCTTCAATTAGAATTTTCTCATTACTATTGAGGGTATTTTCTAGTATGGAAAAGACAGTCTCAGGGCTCAATTCCGATTTTCTGCGACATGTTATGTACATCGTTTTAACTTTGAGGTAGTGCTCTCGATAGTTATTCCAACATACGCGTTCTTGTTATCGACTTTTATTGTGTTGTCCATTACAAATTGAAACAATAAATGAATGAATATATTTTTCCGGATCATTGATTCCATTTGAACCCATACACTTAATGCTTATTTCTGTTCCCTTTAAACCAAAGTAAGCATATGTACGTGATATACTCTTTACTATCTCAAATTGTGATGCACCCATACCATCCATTGTCTTAGGTACTTCTTGAAAACTCAGTTAAGTTCTTAGGTTCCCCAGAACTAGCAGAACTTGGTCCTGGTAAGCTTACCTAATAGCTCACCAACGACCTCAGTAAATAAATCAGCTGTTTTACCTGCTAATATCAGCTGGTTGAACTTTTCACAAGCCTAATTTTTTTATACTATCGTCATGAAAAAATCCGCACTGATATAAATCAGAAATATCAGCAGCGTTTCACAGGTTGCCAAAATAACATCCTGCATAATGCTTTTTAATTCTTTGAATAATATCTGATATTGTTCGTTGGGTACACGCACACTCTTAGAATGATAACTATCCACCAAACACTTCCAAGTATAATAAATATCTTCGGATACCTCATATTCCAAGCGTTTTGCCATGATTAACAATTGAGTTAGCTCGTTTGCACTTGTAGAAGTCATCTGTAATCGAAATAATATATTCTTCTAATGAAATAATAATAATAATAATAAAATATTAGAACTTTAGTATTTCCACTATCTAAAACACGATTATTAGTATGATCTTTGCACAAATACGCATATATTGTTCTTCTAATATTGCAAAAGTCCTAGTATTGTCAATAGGATATAAAGCTTTATTATTGTTGTCTTTACCATCTTTCCAACTTATCACTTTATTTTTTCTTGATGTCCATGTATGTGAAAATCATTTTTATCAACAGTGGGTGTTACAATTTGTACCTCGTACTGCGCTCACACCAAGTACTTCAAAAGTCTTTCCGGAGTGTCAACAATTACGGATTGCAACAAGTTCGTTTTTTGTTTGTCATTTTTCCCATAAACTGAATTGAGGAATATTTTAGCAATATACCTCAGGCTCGGGTTCAATCCAATATTATTATTTTCCATTAAATTTATACCTTCGTGGGCATGATACTCTTTAATCTATTTATTTTCGTCTTCTTTAGTTTTGCACCAAGCAAGAAAAAATCATAAGCTTCGTGCTTCATTTGAAGGAATAAATTCCCATAGTTGTGAAATAAACTATTTGAATTACTAAGTTTGTAAGCACATGAATTAAAATCCACTCTTGTTTTCTCTGATATCACAATTTATTTACTTTTTCAATATATCGTTTGTTCCAACATTGTTTTAGCAAACACTAAGTGTTAGTAAATGAATTACAAAGTATGCAATTGTTAATATTAATTTCAGCCCTAACAAATCACGTACATGTCTATTATTATTATTACATATAAATGTTCTAATGATATAATAATGCAATGAAAAAACTTTATATAATCACACCTGTTTCTTTTCACGATGTACTCAAACATGTCACATGACAATATAAATTCTATGCGTGCGCATACTCGTACTAGACTTTTCGCGCATGTCAGATGCGTGTGTATACTTGTACTTGGTTTTCGCGCATGTCACAATATAATATAAAAGCACGCATGCGTATAGCTGTAGTAAATCATATAAAGGGAGTGATACGCTGTTACAATGTACAGTCAAAAGCAATCTATTTCCGCAGGTAAAAAGCAAAAAACAAATTCTGGTTCTTCATCTCATAATAAGAAACGGAAAGGTGAAATTGAGACCAATCTTTCTTTATTGCAAAGTGAATGTGTAAAATCTAAGTATATTTCACCACGTGAAAAACGTTTTCAACTTGAAAAACAAAAGAAAATTATTCTTGTACATCCAAATGATTCTGAAATTCCTGAAGAAGATGATGAAACATGTCGCATAATATTTTGCAGACAAGAGCCAATACCCGAACAAGTCTACAGAAGAAGTTTCAGATATTCAAATGAAATACCGTTTGAAGATGAAGTAGTAGTAGTAAATCAAAATACAACTTCTAATGACAGTTTGATATTCAATGAACTAAAGTGTGATTGTACTCCTAATGAAGTAAGTGAAATTTGTGTGAAGCAAATACTAGAAAAATATAAATTTTCTGAACCACTACTTTGTGAAGGCTGTGCGAATCGTAGTGAGAAAGAAACTGAACATAAATGTGTGAGTGAAAGTGATAAAGTATTAGATACTATTGTGTTGAATTTCCTAATCAAGAAATCAACACGTGATCAAATATTAAAACAATATTTGAAAATTCATGTGAAATATTTACAAGTCAACATTAATCCATATCTTATAAACAAATTTAATTATTCATATCAAGAAATCACGTTTAATGATTATCATATTTCTGACTTAAGAGAAGCATATCTTGAACACGATAAAAATGTGTATCAACAATCCATACTGTGAGTACCAATGTCGTTCCCTAAATAGATACGACAATTGCGAATATCAATGTTCTTCTTTTTCTATAAAAGAACAATGTGTATTAATGTGTATTGACCGTTGGAAACCACCGCGAGAACTTTTGTGTTACGGGTGTTTTCAAAACAGGAGCAAAATAGAAGAACACGATTGTATTACTTCGGACTATAATATGTTATGCTATAATACATGGCGTACAATGGTAGGCGCACAAACTTTTGATGACTTATATGAAGAATTTGCAACAGTGCATTGTGATACTGAAATTGATGATTGGGAATTTACATGGACATTATATAACATTTTGTTAAACAAAGATAACATTCAGTTACTTACAGAATTATTCTTACAAAAAGATTTACAATATAATATGCATTTGTCTTAATCAATCACAAAATAATAATAATACAAAGAAAGCGAATAAATAAATGAAATCATGTGATAAAAGAGTTTCACCATTACATTGGTCAACATGTAATTGTACATATAATAATAATACTACTATAAATATTGAATGTAATAAACTATTTTAAAATCATAATTGTATTTGTAAGTAAATTTTTATATCCTATTGAAATTTGTAAATTAAATTTTTTCTCATTTTATATTACATGTTTTGTTTATTTCCTTACACATCTTATATATTTTACTTCACAGCGAAAAATTTCAAAACACTTACAGTGTAAAGGTAAACTATGTTTCAAATATAATTTACAATTTATACGTAGGGAAAAAAAGAGATTCTTTAAAAAATTTTTTTTCATGAAATTAGAACTTAACATGTGCATATGAAACTTTAACATATGCATATAACAAAAAATCCGTATGTTATGATTCGCCTGCATAAAATTTGTTTGTACATTTTATATTGCATGCATGTGAAAAACTTTTCACATTTTTTAGTTTACGGTTCTGCATTTTAACAAGTTGCATTTTCATTTTGACAACTTGCATTTTTAATTTTGAAAGTTGCATTTCTAAAATTTTGAAAATTATATTTTTGTAAGTTACATTTTTTTATTTTGACAACTTGCGTTCTTAATTTTGAAAATTACATTTTCATTTTCGTAATTTGCATTTTCATTTTCCTAAGTTGCATTTCTAAAATTTTGAAAATTACATTTTCGTAACTTGCATTTTTTCGTTTGACAAGTTGCATTTCTTAGTTTTGAAAGTTGCATTTTTTCGTTCGACAAGTTGCATTTTTAATATTGAAAGTTACATTTTTATTTTTTTGTTCATTCACTTCAATAGAAGTTCCGTGTTAATTATTTGTTTTTGAAAACACTTTTCGACATTTATATCACATGTATGTGAAAAACAGCATGTTATGATGCTTGTATGTAAAACATTTTCTGCATGCTATGACTCGCGTTTGTAAAACAGTTTCTGCATGTTATATTACATGTATGTAAAACACTTTCTGCATGTTCTGATTTGCGTTTGTAAAAATACTTTCTGCATGTTATGATTCGCGTTTGTAAAAACAGTTTCTGCATGTTATGATGGTTGTATGTAAAACATTTTCTGCATGTTATGATACTTGTAGGTAAAAACACTTTCTGCATTTTATATTGCATGCATGTGAAAACTTTCTGCATGTTATGATTCGCGTTTGTAAAACAGTTTCTGCATGTTATATAACATGTATGTAAAACACTTTCTGCATGTTCTGATTCGCGTTTGTAAAAACAGTTTCTGCACGTTATGATGCTTGTATGTAAAACACTTTCTGCGTGTTATGATACTTGTATGTAAAAACACTTTCTGCATTTTATATTGCATGCCTGTGAAAACTTTCTGCGTGTTATGATTCGCGTTTGTAAAAATACTTTCTGCATGTTATGATTCGCGTTTGTAAAAACAGTTTCTGCATGTTATGATGGTTGTATGTAAAACATTTTCTGCATGTTATGATACTTGTAGGTAAAAACACTTTCTGCATTTTATATTGCATGCCTGTGAAAACTTTCTGCATGTTATGATTCGCGTTTGTAAAACAGTTTCTGCATGTTATATAACATGTATGTAAAACACTTTCTGCATGTTCTGATTCGCGTTTGTAAAAACAGTTTCTGCATGTTATGATGCTTGTATGTAAAACACTTTCTGCGTGTTATGATACTTGTATGTAAAAACACTTTCTGCATTTTATATTGCAGCCTGTGAAAACTTTCTGCATGTTATGATTCGCGTTTGTAAAAACACTTTCTGCATGTTATGATTCGCGTTTGTAAAATTAGTTTCTGCATTTTATACTACATGTATTTGAAAACTTTTTGCATTTTGTAAGGTAAGTATATAAATCATACTATAATATTACTGAGTTTTTAAATTCACTATTAGATCAGTTTCTGTTTTTTATATATATTCTCCTTTGCCATTGGAAAGTCGGTGTTAATTTTTTTGTTGTTGTGAATATTTTATTCTCTTGTAAAATTTACTCGATGAACAATCTTCTTATTATTTTATTATTTCGTTTTACTTACCGTAATACTCTTACATCAACATGGTTATGTAGTGTTAAACAATCACTGTGTAAAATACTAAGCACACACTTAAGTGTGAACTTAGAAAGTCCTTTCTCATTGCAAAGTCGGTGTTAATTTTTTTTATTCTGTATATATTAAAAAAGTTTCTGTGGAACTGTGAACAATCTATGATTGTGAATATAATAATAAAAATTCTTGCAGAAACTCTGCTTACTTGTCTTAACACAATACTCATAGAGTGTAATCCATCAAATAATTGTTGCACAAATTCCTTCTTATTTATTTATGTGGACCTTTCGTTACATAAACTCTTCTCATTCAAAGTATGTTTGTTACACAAACTTTGAGGAACTGTTTTCAAAAATCGCAAACTTGTAAATAATTCAATGTAAAATACTCATCAAACTTTTAAATACTTCAAAGTATTAGTAAAAATCAAGAAAAATATAAAACAGTCATCAAATACCAATTTTAAACAAGTTTCCAAAAGTAAACGATAGAAAGCATACATGAGTTTCACCTTTAAAATGTCAATGATACCTTTTATTTAGGAAAGTTTTTTTATTAAATAAAATCAAGAAATGAAATTCGTATATATTTATTTGGATATAAAGATATATATACAAGCAAACAAGCATAAAAATAACATATATATGTTCAAACACAATAACACACACACACACACACACACACGTATGGAAATAATATATATACAGATTATATTATATACAAAAAGAAATCACTTTGCAGCGTTTCTATCTTTTTCTAATAAGATGTTCACTAGTCCTTCAATATAATTTGGGTTCTTTAATAAGTTGTTATAGTTTTCATTAAATAAATGTTCATTTCTTTTGTTAGCAGGATGCGATTTCACATAATTTTCATACACTTTG
The DNA here is from genome assembly GCF_964235325.1 of Thermobia domestica. Taxonomy (NCBI): domain Eukaryota; kingdom Metazoa; phylum Arthropoda; class Insecta; order Zygentoma; family Lepismatidae; genus Thermobia; species Thermobia domestica. The sequence continues at coordinate 148,493,123 of NC_137467.1, read as the reverse complement.
TCTCGCACATTTTTGTTGGCCATAATTTTCCATGCTTCTGCTTCAAAAGTTAATATATCCGCAAGAAGACACCGGTGTCCGAACTGATTGAAATAATTTAGGGTACAAACCAGGCAAAGTAAAACTGTATTCGCTTCCCACTTTAAAATACTATCTTTAACACATGTTTCACTTACAAAGTTACTACTACACTTGCACTGGCACTGTTTCGTTTGCACACGCAAATCCAGTGGGGCCTTTTGGGGTGAAGATGGAAAGTCCAGCGCTGAAACACTTGGTGATGGCGTGCTGAGTTTGCACTCTTCTATCTCACTCAATAACTTACAAATTTCCTCCTCCTTTTCCTCATTAAATAAATCGGGAGATGTTGGTCTTTCTTCTTTTTCTTCAGCAAGTGTTCACTTTATCGATGGAACTTGAAACTTCTGCTCTGTTGTTCCTGCTACTGGTACTGGTGAAGTTGTTCTTGATCCAACAGGCGAAGTTGGAGATAGTCTTGGGTCTTCTCTTAAATCAATGATTTCTTCCTCTATAATAACACCTGGGGAAGCCGGAGAAAAATAGCACGTTTTTTCCTTTATAATAACATATGGAGAAGCCGGAGAAAAATAACAAGTTTCTTCATCAATAAACAGGTCCGGAGATTCTCTATTCGATTTGAACTTTTTGTTGGGAGATTCAACAAACTCAAACGAAGAATCCCAATCTAACTCTTCGCACAAGTCAATTTCTCGCCGTACTTTACTCTGAATCGACTCCATGATGATACTATACCAGTCTTCTTTTCATACCCAATATATAAGGAAAACTTTACCGATAACATCATATCACGTGATACTTTAAACATTTTTTCAAACAGTCCTACCACGCCAATTAAAATATTTTCACATGTACTTTTCCAATTCTCTATAGAATTTTTTAAAATATAGAAATAGCAAAACATGTTCTCATATAATCTTTTAAAATATCAATATTTGGTATTTTCACTTTGGTAAAATCATTCCCCATTTTACAACAGTATTCCCTCATTAATGTTATTCATAAGGCGTACTATTTAATCATCTGTCATCTATGTGCAAAGAATAGATTTAGATAAATCACGTGTAAATAAATAGTTTACATGCTTTTACATAAAATCTGTTATTTACAACTTCTATTATTATTCAAGTAAACAAGACATCTACCATACATACAGCAACATATAGTCAATGTAAAATAACGGAATAAATCTTGCCACAAACTTTCGTTGTATTTGCACTCATTCATTCATTATTACATTAATATAACAATCTTCTATTGCAATCGTATTTAACATCCCTTCATGTTTCAACACGATCATCATTCAATAGGTGAATGTTCTTTTGCATTCGCGTTCAATGACCTCATATGTTCTACCATTCGTAATGTAAAACTTTCTTTGAATTCATTGTTAACAAACTATCATAAAACTTGTTTTTATTATTATAAATTCATATTCTCTAATGTTTGTCTTCCGCGTCCCCAATCTTTCTTTTGTTTTCGCCGACAATGTCTTTTGTTTACCTACCGCGGTACCAAAGTTATTTCTATTAGTCTGTCCCCAATTTGTGATGTTTATCTTCCATGTCCGCAATCTTTCTTTCTTTTGTGTTTTTCACCGACAATGTCTTATGTTAACCTCGTCAAAGTTATTTTTATTAGTCTGTCCCCAATTTGTGATGTTTACCTTCCATGTCCGCAATCTTTCTTTCTTTTGTGTTTTTCACCGACAATGTCTTTTGTTCACCTCGTCAAAGTTATTTTTATTAGTCTGTTCCCAATTTCTGATGTTTATCTTACACGTCCGCAATCTTTCTTTTGTTCACCTACCGCGGCACCAAAGTTATTTCTGTTAGTCTGGCGGTATTCTGTAATGTTTACCAAACGTGTCAACGGCCTTCCTTTGTATTTGAATTAAAGTTTTAGCAACGCCCTGCAAGCAAACATCATCACTCCTACCCAACCGGTTTTCCAAAAGCGCGCGGAAAGTTCAGTTTATGTCTTAAGTTCACCAGCAAAAGACGTACGGAAACCACGCTCTGTATATGTACCAGCATAGTGTATCGTACCGTAGTATACGTATTCCGTACACGAGCTTTTACCACGCTCACCAAGTATGCTATGCATACGATCCGTCGAATTAAGAAGTCCCGCATGAATAAATATTTCCCTCCCACCATACAGCGTTCACCTCCGGAGCATGGGGTCCTGGGTTCATTCTCAGTACCCACCACATAAACTTTTATAATGTATATATTTTTCAATACCTTTTATAAAATGGTTTCCTCTTACTTTCTATATACTTTTTTCAAGATCTTATTTTAGTATACATGTGCAATAATAAAAGATACAAAATTTTTGTAAGTTCACACTGTAAGTGTTCTGAGCTTCTAATAAAGTGATCAAATAAGCTGCTCCGACTAATTTATTAGGAAAATATAAATAATTATCCATTTTTCTGTATAATACGTAATTCAAACCGGGATCTTCAGCTCATTGTGAGTATCTATTAGTCAGAAAACCATCTGTATAATTGGAGATTCGAACTGGGTTTGCATCTCATTGTAAGTTTCTATTACTCAAAAACCATCTGTATAATATGAGACTCGAACAGGCTCTTCATCTCATTCTGAGTTTCTATTAGTCAAAATCATCTGTATAATACAAGATTCGAACACAGGTCTTGATCTCAATGTCAATAATGTAAATATATTCAATAATATTATTAATTTAATCACTGATACGGAAATAAGTGATACAGAATAACGTTTCATCATATCAACAGATTTAATTCAAATTCAAGTTTAAATTTCCATTATTATTTTTAAAATATCCAGTATACAGCCTCGAAAAAGAGGACATGACCTTTCCAACAATACACACATGTAATCACAGCTAAAAAAAGAAACATAGGAACTTTCCAAACCCGCGTAATCATGTCATCAACCCCTAATGACCTACTCGACCGTCTGCCAACACAGCCATTCAAGGACACGGAGTTTCTATATTAATTTTAGTACATAACGGTACCCGTAGAAATCTTTGTCTCTCTCTACTCGTGTGCTTAAAATAATGACCCCAATCTTTGTTACACATAATCTGTTGGTTCAGAGAAAACTGTGCCACTCAATAAGGAAATGGCTTCCAGTAAGATACGATGCATGTTTTTCAATTTTGTACGAAGTTGTTAATAGACCAAAGAATAAAAAAGTACCAGTATTTAAGGTTTTTTAAAAAGGGAAACTATTTCTGATATTTATTTATTTATTTATTCGTGTATTGATTTACTGCCAGTTACTGAGTATAGTAGAATATTTAACGATAAAATTGTAGTGTACTAATTTACAACATGATACAGCTAAGCTTTTAACATATATTACTACTTTGTAATAAAGACAATGCATTGATTCAACTCAGTGGTTCTCAACCTAATTCCTATCACGATCCCATTTTAACACATCCTCTTGTCAGCGACCCCCCTTATAATTTCTGGCTTGGAATAAACTTGTGGATTTCAAATACAGATTTCTGTATATCTATTGCGGATATCTCAGGATATTCATCTATTTTTATATTAGTAGAATCCATTTCTTGTAGATAATGGATAGAGTTACATCCATAAAAACGAATAGATTAAAACAAAATTTGCTCAGTTCATTCATATTACAAATATCGAATCCGATTCTTCATATTGTTTCCACATGCAGGCTATTTTACAATTTTAAACTTCATAACCATCTTAATTTTGTGCCATAAGATAAAAAACCTGTTGAAAATGTTCAGTAGATATTTCCTGTTTTGCTTTTGCTCTTACCAGTATGTATATAAATAACAATATGCCTATGAAAACAAAATTCAAAATAATATTTAAAAATATTTTTCGGTATTTGAAGTTTATCTTCACTACTCGCATGAAACCCTTTCGCGATCCCCAAGTTGAGAAACTTTGATTTAACTAAACTATTTAGGGGTCGTCAACATATTACGTAACGCGGCAAAGGGCGGAAAGGGCTCGGCCTTGCGTTACGAAGTGTGACAAGGAGGGAGGAGGAATTTATGTTTTCGTTACGTAACGCATGTACTTTTTGCTGTAATTTTTTATTTTTATTCTCAGTTTTGTATGCAGTCTTTCAGACAAGTACTTTATTTAGTTCTTTTCTTTTTCATAATTAAATAAATATTTCTATGGTTTTGGGATGTTCCGAGCTATAGTCTATATAAATTGAATCATGTAGAAGGGATTAGAAGTTCTACTATAGTGCTGCCAAAATGTCTTGAGCCGTGGAAAAAATGCGAACTGGAGTTCACACCCGCTACACACCCACTCATTGAGCCAATAAGTGTTCGCTGTTACTAAGCGAGACAGCCTTAGCGAAATGGAGAGGAATTTCTTCAGCCGATAGCAGCGCTTAGAATGGAAGACTAGGTTGTCATGTTAATGCAGTATATCTATAGTAGATAGTCATCGTCACTACGAGCGCAATTTTCCCTCTCCCAATATTTTTTAACCAGCGCAGAAGGAATCAACTAATTATACAAAGTTACACAGCGCGAAGTATTCCCATGACTACAATGTTAAAATGAGATTGAATAGGCTTTTATGACATTTAAAATCATAAAAATTTACATCTAAAACTTATAGCTTATAGTGCTGTCTTTGGTTGAAAAAATAGTTTTTGTTTGATCGAAATCGTTTTATTAATAGCTGAGTAATTCGAACTTAAATTAAGTATGTTAATTCGCTGTTACGCACATATATATATATACACTTTTGCTACACATGTATTCAGTTTACAAGGAAGTTTCAGTTGAGAGAAGCAAAGAGTATACATATATGCATTAGATTTATAGCCTCTCTCTTTACTTCTTAGAGCGTGACATACAATCTGATTTTCTTTTCCTTCTCCTCACGCCAACATATATATATATACATAGCCTTACAACAGTTGCAACATGTTTTCTTTCTTTTTTAGCAGCTGTTTGGACTTCAGCGAAATGTATCTCACGCTTTTCTCGCTGCTCAGATTTAGAAAGACTTATCTCAGACAGTTTTTGTGGCGGAGCGTCTTTCTTGTTAATCTTGTTTCAAGGTTATTTCTAATGTAAATTTCTGAACAGACAACTAACTATGCAAATGTCTCGCTACTGTTAGTTACATGAGAGAGAAACTAGTTATAAAAAATTCCGCCAGATGACAGTCAAAGTCAATCATTTATAGTAGTCAGAAAAGCGTGTTGGATTACTGGTAGTTTCAGGGTTGGAAATTCATATGATTATAATTATCGTTCTTTCATCCAATCGAAAACAGGTAATCACAGACATAACAAAGTATATGTATTTGAACAGCACTTAATGGCTTCTATCTAATTAAGCATATATGAGGGTAGGTTAATATGTAAAATTTTGATATAAATCTAAATAAGACGAAAACTAGTAATCACAGACATAACATAGTATATATATTTGAACAGCACTTAACGGGTTCTATCTACTTAAGCATATATGAGGGTAGGTTAATATGTTAAATTTTTATATAAATCTAAATAAGTCGAAAACTAGTAATCACAAAGTATATATATATATTTGAACAGCACTTAACGACATGCAACTATATATAGGGGACAGCTTTTATGATATTACAATAAAAACTTACTTTCTAAATTTTATACGTTTCTAACTTTTATACACTTATAACATACTTAAAATTACAAGTTCGGATATTGATAATGGAATCTTCTGCTAAGTTCGTTCTCTATAGGAAACAATGACTTCTTAAACTCTGTCCACTGATCGTAATTCAAGCTGAATAGACAGCCGTTAATATCAAAAACAACTTGCACTTCGGTTTGCACATTTTTCACAATTACATTGAAATTATTAGTAAGAATGAACTTCTGTTGAGTGTCTATTATAATCGCTCCATTTTTTACTTCTAAAGACATATTTTAATCATATTTGTTATTTTTTAGATTCATATCCAAAGTAAAACTGATGTATTTTATAACCATTATCTAAATCTTTCAAACCCTCATACTTAACAAACAGCTTATATTTTTTCAAACATTTCAACACTTGCTCCGTATCATCATTATATCTTTGTGGTAATAACATCTTATATTTCTCATCTAAATGCACTAAAACTCTTTGACCATAACGTTGTGTTTGAATCAATTTTTATAATGTTATCTCGCACAGTTTACCTTTTTCTAACTCATCTATGCCAAGGAATCTCAATGCTTTAACGTCATTTTTCTTATTCAAATAATTAGCCACAGCTGCTTATTTGTTATAAGGAAAAGGTTCGTTTTATGAAAATATTCATAAAACCACTTCTCATTTGAAATTTCAATATAGAACTCAACAGTTGGATAGTTATCTTTTAGACCAGTGTATTTGATTTTTATTCCATCTTTAACGATCTCATCAATCATTTGAAAATTTACATACAGAACTCAACAGTTGGATAATTATCTTTTAGACCAGTGTATTTGATTTTTATTCCATCTTTAACGATCTGATCAATCATTTTATCTGTTAAGTGTTTTGGAAATCTAGGTGGAAGAAAGACAAACTCCTCACACTCAACTAAAATGCTCTTTCCAAACTTAGTTTTAATCTTTTCCAGTTTCACAATCTTATATTCTGTACCTAATTCTAATTATCTTAATCCAATAACTTGTTTTTGTTCAAGACTTCCAAGTTTATTTAACAGCTCAATATGACTTGACATCGTATTTATTATATAGAAAATCAATGAACACTCTTCAATTTTTATCTTCACCAAAAATATTTAATCATTTTTTATCAATTTTGTTTATGGAAAAACTTTAATAAAACAATACAAACATACATTTAACTATCTAAAACTCTTCTACTACTTTCTCATTCTTAGGGTCATATGTAAAGTTCTTTTGTCCAATTAAAATCGTATAACATAGTATTACCAGCCACAGCTTCTGCAAAGTCTACTACAATCTTTATGTTTGTTCTCTCATTTACCAATACATTCTTCCTCTTACTACAATTAATCACATACGTTGGTCTGTTATCTATAAACTCTTTAGGATCATAGTACATTTCGATATTGCCACATGTTATTCTCTTAAATGCAGTATAATCTTCGTACATCTTAAAATAATCCCTGTTAGCAATATCTAAGTTTCTTGATTCTTTTGGAAATACCTCATTCCTCCCATTTTTAAGATAGATATTCTTTACCTTACAATGATCAAACTTACATGCATCTGCTGTTTGTTTGCTACTTCTATCAATTTGGAACATTACAACTACGAAATCAGGCATATCAAATTGTCTAGAATTAAATTGAGTAGTAACATCGAACTCCAAGAAAGAACCTACAACAGTCTTCTGAACACATTGATAAGTGTGGAATGAAAACATGATTTTAGGTTCTTTAAGAATATTCAACTTTAACTTGTTTTCGTAATTAGATTCGTATTCAATAATAGGCATTCTTATCTTCATATTCTTTATTGTTATTTTTCCATCATGATGAGCTGTTGCACCTGCTTCTGTCCCAGCTCATTTGTACAAGACATCGTTATTGTTGTTAGCTTTTGTAAATGTTATTCTCAATCCACCTTTCCACATAACCTCTTTATAATCACTTAAAAAGTCTCGAATTAATCTTAATGGGTACAAAACGCTAAAATCCTTTCGTAGACCAAGTTTATCATCTGTTTCAAATCCTGCTTATTTTAAATATTCAACTTGTGGTTTGGAAATCTTTAATGTTCCAATAGCTCTAGATGTTATTCCAGGCAGTTCAATCTTATCTATAACAACTCCATGCTTTCTAACCTCAATTTGAGAAAAGAAGAATGGTAAGAAGTTATCTACAAGTTTTATAGTATCATTTGCACCAAATGTTCCTCCAACTGATGCATCAACAACTTCAAAAATCATATGACAATCTGCTTTGTGTGGATGTATGAACCCATCCCCCACATCGAAATCTAACTCAATATCTTTGTTAGCTTCATTCAAGTTATTAAATGTTCTTGTGTTAATTTTAAAACTCTGTAACTCGTAATTCTCAATACTATCCATTTATTATAAAGAAAATCTTGAAACAACGCTTTTATGGGATGTACCCATAAAAGAATCAAACATAATAACATTTAAAAACTTATAATCCCCATCCTAACTTAACCTTAGCATTCATAGCAGTACCAAATCCAAAAGCAGCTAATCGCTCACCAATTGAAGCATCACTACTAAATGCTCTATTCCATGCTTTAGTTTCTAGTTCTTTATCTGCAATATCTCTTGACTTTGTTTCTTTATTGTCTCTGTAATATATATCATGTTCTTTACAAGCCTCATCTAATGGGTTAATACCTTTATTACCTCTTTCTAATCTTTCCTGTAGCTTAGTTCCCGGAACACAGTACGAAAATCCTGGAATATGTAATTCAAATGGAAGTTTATTAACCAAATCATTTACTAATCTTTTTCCAAGCTTCTCATCATTCCAGAATCGTGGTGGTAATGTATTTAAAACCTTAATCAAATAACCTATACCTTTCGAATCATTAGGAATAAACTGCGAAAGCTTATTATTAATCATACTCGCTATACCTACTTTCTCATTATAAAAGTTATTATTACCAGCCTTTTCTTCTCCAGCTATAACTATTAACCGATTAATTAACTTTCTCACATCATCCATCCATATATATTCTTTAGGTATCTCTGTATATTGTTTAATTCCTTCACCAGTCCTTTTAGGAGTTGGAGGTAAAGATGGTTTAATATAATCATCCCAAATACGCTTGATAATATTAATGTACTTAGAACCTCTATTAGATGCTACTTTTTTATCTCGATTATATTTTTGGAAGGCAACATCTGATTCTATTATTATTTCCTTGTACTGTTCAAAATCGTCATCGTCATAATCTTCAATGGTTTTTTAGTATTCATCGTTAACAATTCCCATAGACCTTCTGTTCCTTTATAAGTTTTACCATTAATTATCAAATCATCACCACTCACTTTAACTTCAGACTTTCCTATCTTATTTATTATTTTTCCATCTTCTTCAACAGCTCGTATTCCAAATACACTATCCTTTCTTTTACTATAATATTTAGTTGCAAACTTACCAAATGATTGCGCTGTTGTTAAAGGTTCTACACCTTTGACTTTGTCTTTAATTTGTTTTTTCATTTGTTTTATTTCTCCTGTTATAGGTGTATCAGTACTATTTGGAGAACTATCATAAGTTATCTTTTTAGGTGTTTCTAGTAGACTAGGATCTATTGAAGCCGTCTTATGTATAACTGGAACAAGATCAGTTATTAGGTTTTTGTTTTGTTCTGCTACTTCTTTGATCTCACTTCCCAAGTTTAGAATAGCATCAACTACAGGCTGTTCTTGCGTCTTAAATTTATCATATATACCTGCTCTTTCTTTCTTCCAAGATTTGAAGCCCTTTATCAAGAACTCCTTTAACTTAATATTCTTATTAATTTCTTTCTCATCCATTTATTATATAGAAAACGAGCAAACGTTAAAAAACGTAAATAAACATCAAAAACATCAAAGAACGTCAATAAACGTGAAGAAACGTCAACAAACGTCAAAAAACGTCAATAAACGTGAAAAAACATCAAACGTTTATAAAGTGTTTTATCTTGTTCCTATACTTACCATTGTTTACCTTCCTTGTCATTTCAATTACTATAAAACCATAATCTTCTTGCCAACATTTTGAACACATCTCTTTAAATTTATCATAAGGCATATCTCCTCCAACAAACTCATTATACACATGTTTAAGATTAGTATCATCTTGTCTAAATATGCATAGGAAGTTAACGTTATCTCTTATAAGCTGTTTAGGTACTTTTGAATATGTTTGTGCAAGATAGAAGCAGTCTAAATGTCTATGTCTACCTCTCGTAAAGTAATTTTTAACAGTATCTTGATTCTCCAAAATGTAATCGTCAAACACAACAACAGAGTATTTTTCACATTCATCAATAGGTACAATAGAATCATTATTGTTTAAGAACGTTGCTATTTGTTTATTGAACTTTAGTTCTGCTTTTTCAAATCGATCTTTTGATTGCACGTACTTTGGCTGATTCATGATTTTAGAATATATGTAGAACTAATTATTGTTTAACCAACCTGGTTGTAATAAGAAGTTAAATAACGGAAAAGTTTTACCACAACAAGATGGACACACAATAAGGCATCGAATATCATCAGGTATAAGTTCTCCATTTCTTTTCTTAGCTGTTGTTTCTTTTATCATCTCTTTTACATCCCAATTAATGGTTTTCTTACTCATTTATTATAGAGAAAATCGTCTCTTTTATGATCTTATATCTCTAAGTTGTTCTCTGATCTTATGCAACGTATCTTTTATATATTCGTTATCCATTTCACCATTTAATGTTATTATCATCTCTAACTGTTCTTTAAATGAGTTAATACAAGTGACAATGGTTTTATATTCATCTTTTCTTTTGCTTATGTTGAACTTAGAAGACAAACCTGTTATTATAGCACTTCTAGTTGCAAGAGACGTTGTTAATATTGAGTAAATTGTTACAGGTATAAAAATATTAATAAACCCAGTTGTTGCAGAAAGTATAACCGATAACGTAATCAAAGTGTAGTATGCATATTTAACAATTGGTAGTTTTCGCTTTTTCTTCTTTACTGTATTCTAAATTTTGAATAATATCTTCTATTAACTTGATTACTTTCTCTCTTGGAATATCTCTAGGTAAATCAAACTCATTCATTTATTATATAATAAGTGGCTAAGGTATTTAAGTTAACGAGTGATACTTCTGTTTTAAAGAAGAAACTCCATTACGAATTAGACAACAGTAACAACTATTTAAGTATAGGACTAGTTGGGTTTTGCACTAACTTAACTCCAAACATTACAGAAAGAAATAATAAATTAACATTTTGTAGTAACCTTCATCCTAATCTTACAAAACAGCTCATAGCTCAACCTGGTCAATATAGTTTAAAAGAATTAGAAGAATATATTAAATCAAATCTTCCATACTCCGCCGATTCTTTTAAAAATATTAAATTTACTGAGGACAGAGAGAAAAATAGAGTTAAAATATTTAGCGGACCGTGTGATATAACTTTAGATACCATTAATACTCTATTAGGTTTTAGTGATAAAAACTTGGCTAAAAACACAGAACATGTTGGAGATAAGGCACCAAAGTTTCACCCATTCGATACAATTAATGTCCACTGTAATATAGCAGATGGTATGTTTCTTAAAGATACAGAATACACACATAGAGAAACAGGAATTATAGCATCATTTAAAACAGATGCTGAGCTTAAACATAGTATTATTTACGAGCCTACTTATCCATTATTTTTCCCTATATCCAAAGACAAGGTTGATAATTTTGAGATAAGGATAACAGATGAGATTGATTCCTTAATTGATTTTAGTGGAGCAACAACAACTGTACTTTTACAAACCAAGATTTTCTCTTAAATAAATAGGAAGATGTGTTCTATTAAAGGTTGTATGTTTAGTGTTCCTTATAACGAACTAAAGGATTTAAATATTGATGATGTATTAACAAAAAAACAACTTAGCGATAAATCTAAGAAAATTAAAGAAGGTAAAGGAAATGAAAAAGATTAAAAAAGCATATGGGTGGTTTTATTTTTACAATTCCAGCCATTCTAGCAGCTATAGGAGCAGTTGGTTCATTAGCAGGTGGTGCATCAGCGATTACTAAAACTGTACTTGATGCTAAGAAGAATAAACAAGAACTTGAAGAACAAAAAAGACACAATATGGCTATAGAAGAAAAGCAGGGAGCAGGTAAACCAAAGAAGTCAAAAAACTAAAACCATTGACAAACTTCGATATAGAGAGGTTGGTTAAAGAATTAAAGATAAAATTATTTAGAGGTGTATTTATGAGTGACGAACTTCCACAAAAACCCAATGTAAATGAGTGCGGTATAGTTAACTTCGATAAATCAGAAAACATTAGTACTCATTGGATATGCTATTGGAAAGATAACAACATTAAGTACGTGTTTGATTCTTATGGTGGTGTTCCTCCTAAACAACTAGTACAATATCTTGGTACTGAAAACTTATTTTACAATGACGAACGAATACAAGACTTTAATTCAGTTATATGTGGTCATCTTTGTGTTAAGGTTTTAAATCTTCTAAATCACGGGTATTCTTTTAGGGATGTTAGGTATATGATTAAAAATGATTAAGTTTAAGTGCTTTTATGGTTTATATCCATAAAAGTTTTGTTTTAAGATAAATATGGAAGCTATACACAATAGATTTTTAGATTATTTTGAGAGGCATCAGGATGAACTAGATGCACTAGATAGTTATAATTTTTATCAGTATTTTCAGTATGTTAGTAAGATAGACTTAAAAGATAGAAACAACGTATATGATGTTATTGATTTATGGAAAATGTTAATACCTAAACTTTTGTACACGGAAGAAGAGTTGGAAAAGTTACGTCCAATAATTACCTTAAAGGACTTGTTGTCAAATTATAGCTCTAGACCATTAAAATGCACTAATTGTGGTAGTAAGTAATTAACAAAAGGTATGAGTAGGTACATTTGTAATGATTGTTGTGTAGAGAGTGGTTGCGTTTACAGTACTAATGAAGAAATGAAAGCTGGTTGTGTAAGAAAACCATTGTATAATACTACAAAAAGATTTAAGTTACAGCTATCTCGTTTGCGAGCTTTACAGGATAAAATTATTTCTAAAGATGTGTTCAAGGTGTTAAATGATGAATTTAGAGATATACCGAAAGATTTAATATCAACAAAAGATGTTCTAGAAGTACTAAAGAAAAACAAATACACCAAATATTATGATGATGTCTATTTAATACACTACCATCTTACCGATCAAAACCCACTAAACTTACGACATACGGAAGAAACACTTATAAACGAGTTCGAAAACTTATACGAGACCTTTAAAGAACTGTATCCAAAAAGAGTATTGTTTATTAACTTAAAATGTGTATTGTACTATCTGTTGAAAAAACATGATGCTCATGTTGATATTGATTTTAAACACTCACTTAAACAAATAGAGATGTTAAAGAAATGTTTTGAAAAATTAGGATGGACATTTTCTTTATAATAACTGAGTATGGATATATTTGGTAATGTTAAAGATAGAAAAGGTGATGTTGATATTAGTGAAGAAAAATTAAAATTGTTGGAGAATTTAAATGATGTTGTTAGCGTAAGTCAACTTAGGTCAATAGAAGCTCAATTAGAGAACGATAGAAAACGAATTGAAGACGCATTAGAAACGTTACAAGTCACATACATAAAGAAAGAAGATTTTCAAAAGATTAGGATGGATACTACTAAATTGATTATGCAGAAAGAAACCAAACCCTTTTTATGTCGATTAAGAGCTAAAAACGTTAAGGAACCAATCTTTAGAATATTTAATCTCTCTAATGGCTACAAACTTCTCTATAGTGGGAAATTAATGCACATGGAATTAAGTTTGGATAAATACTTTCTAGAGATATATTTGGGTGATACTTTGATTGAAAATGTACCTTTTAGCTTTAACAAGAATGATATAATTACAATTGAACCAACTAAAAATTCTGCTATGGAAGAAGGACAATTATTGTTTCTTGTAATGTACATAGAAAGAGAGCTTTCCTAAAGACGTTTGCTATATAATAAATATGGATATTTTTGGTAACATTAAAAGTATAAAAGAAGAATCTAGAGAAGTTTTTACGTCAAATTACACATCCTGGGTTGATTTTATGAACAAAAGATTTGTTAATGTATCTAATGCTATTGATAAACAAGACGTTGTAACATTAGAACAGCTTGAATCAGTGAAAGAAGAGTTTAATTTACTTACACGAAAAGAAATTTTTGAATTTCCATGTCGATTGGCAGAAGATGATAACGGGAAACCAGCCTTTTTGTATATAATTTAGCTGCCGCCTACAAATTTCTTTATAGAGGTAGGTTAATGCAGATAAAATCAAGTCTTAATAAACATCTTATAGACCTATTTTTAAATGAAACACTAGTTGAAAGTTTTCCATTACACTTTAATATGTATGATCACTTAACAATTAGACCATCTAAGGATTCTGAATTGAAAGAAGGTAAATCATTATTGATTATTATGTATATAGAAATAGAAGATGAAGGTGAAAACGAATCAAGTGATGATGACGATAATGTTAAAAGTATAGTATTAGGTAGTGATAAATTTTAATTTTTTTTCGTTGATTTTCTATACAATAAATAATAATGATAATGTATTGTGTTAAATGTAAGAAATTAACAGATACAGAGAAAGATACCATTAGAATTGAACAAACAAAGAATAGAAGATATCTAATGAAAGGAATTTGTTCGGCATGTGGTGTTATTAAATATCAATTCGTTAAAAAGATTGACTTTGATATTTGGTTCTTCAATTACTTCTTGTTTAAATGGGAATATATTTCTAATCTGTCTTCTGCTTTGTTCATCATCATATTGTTTAAGAAGGTTTATTAGTTCTGCTTTTCTTAATCGGGAATATCTTTTGATTCCCTTCTCCTTACATTAAAAGGAGAAGGGTTAAAAAGATTGACTATATGATGGTAAAGGTGTTAGAGAAGACATTATAGAAATTCACAAGCTGTCTAGAAAAAACTGACAGGCTAAGTGTGGTTATAAAAGGTATTGATGATCTTTGGCAAGCTGATCTTGTGGAAATGGATGGTGGAGTATTAAAAAGTGTTTCCAAATTAAATAAAGGCTATAAGTATCTGCTAACGATTATAGATGTGTTTTCGAAATATGCGTTTGCTGTTCCTGTTAAAGATAAGAGCGGTAAGAATGTTACAGAAGCATTTGAATCCATATTAAGAACAAGAAAACCTAGTAACTTACAAACTGATCAAGGTAAAGAGTTTTACAATAAAGAGTTTAAGAAGTTGATGGAGGAAAATGACAGTAATCATTACTCAACCTATATTTTGAAGAAAGCTTCTGTTGTTGAGAGATTTAATAGAACACTTAAACAAAACATGTGGAAAAGGTTCACAACGCAAGGGAATTACAAATGGATAGAGATATTACCAACATTGGTTAGTGAGTATAATAATAGAGTACATA
Organism: Thermobia domestica; assembly: GCF_964235325.1. Lineage (NCBI taxonomy): Eukaryota > Metazoa > Arthropoda > Insecta > Zygentoma > Lepismatidae > Thermobia > Thermobia domestica. The sequence continues at coordinate 148,477,932 of NC_137467.1, read as the reverse complement.
GAACAATTGGTTTAAAGCCTATAGAAGTTAATAAGGAAAATGAGCGAACAATATTGGAGAAAGTGTATAAGAAAGAATATAAGCGTGTTAAACCCAAATACAAATTAGGTGATCATGTTCGTATAAATAAATCGAAAGGGTTATTTCAGAAAGGATATACACCTAATTTGTCAACAGAAGTATTTTTTATTAGCGAAGTTTTCCATCTAATCCACCTAGGTATAGAATTAAAGATTTAGAAGAAGAGGATGTACAAGGTAGATTTTACGAACCAGAACTATTAAAGACGAAACATAATGAATACTTGGTGGAAAAGGTGTTAAGAAAGAAAGATGATAAATTATACGTTAAATGGTTAGGATTTGATGATTCACATAATAGCTGGATAGATAAAATAATGTTGTTATGTAAATATAAATGTTGTCTTTTATGGAATAATAAAGACATAAAAAATTGGTTTGAGAATCAAAAGAACTAATACAATACTATAATGAAAAAATTAGCAATACAACAGAAAAAAAGCGTTAGAGCAAAAGTGCGTCAAAGGCGGTCAGTTAGATATTAAAGTTAAAAAATAATTTTCTATATAATAGATATGAGTACTATGGATAACTCGTATAGTTTAAACGATATTTGCTATGAACAGATTAAAGGTAATTATTGGTATGGTATTTTAGATGATTTTAAATTAATTATAGATAAAAACACAAGATATTTCAATGCTACAAAACTGTGTCAAGGTGGTGGAAAAAGGTTTGATAATTGGCTAAAAAATAAAGAATCTCAAGAACGAATAGAATATTATAAGGAGAAATTAAGGCCGAACGAAATAATATATCTAATAAACCCAGGAGGTGGTAAAATAAAGAAAATAATATCTGGTTCTTATGTTCACACATGTTTATTTCAAGAAATAAAGAGATGGACATTTATAAAGAGAGAAAAAGATACATCAGGTTTTGTTTATATAGCAACTACCAAACAGCATCAAGAGAAGAATATATATAAAGTGGGTTATACAAAAAACCTTAAACAACGCCTAGGTCAGTTTAATGAGTTTAGACTTGACTTCGAATTATTTTATTATGAAGAAACCTATAAGACAAATGATGCTAAAAAGTTAGAGTCACTTGTGCATAAACAATTAGATGAATTTAAATATAAAGGTGAATTTTTCAAGTGTGAACTCAACACGATCAAAGAAGTTATAGAAGAAATTCAAGATGATGAAGTAATCGAAAAATTAAAAGTATTGGAGTTAAAAGATGAATAGGTGTATAAAGGTAAAGGCAATGAGTTTTGGACATCACTATCAGAAGAAGAATTGATTAACAATATAGATTGTTTGTATGATCAGTTATTATCTTATAATTAAGAGCCGGTGGGAGTCAAGTGACCTTGACAAATCGAAGATATCGCAGAGCAAAGTGTTTCCTTATTTTGGCAACAGATGGGGTTGTCGCTGAAATGCCGTCAAAGCAAATGGCACCCCTCCTTTTCCTTCATTTTCCCCTGCATGTGGTCAAAGTTGGACAGCGTAGGAGGGGGATGGTTACGGCTGTAAATGGGACAGAAGAGTGAAATTCTTTTCTTTTGGCTAAAAGAGAAACAGAACTGAAGAAACAAATAAATAAGAGGGACCAACATGATATCAGCCGTCAGCCCCCTGTCAGAGAGCCACTCAAATATCTACAACGGTCACAAACATACCATAGAGAACTAAAGCACTTGTCGCCTGTCTCTTACTCAAAGGATTCTACCTATGGTAAATAACAGAATAGTGCGGGAAGAATCTGATATAAAATGAAGAACCATGCCAATATTAAAACACACACACACACACACGGGAGAGTAGATATTCTAATTTATTTAGAGCCTTCGTGGTTAAAAAAAAAAAACTTGGAATTGAAAGGCAGAAAACCCAGACAAAGATTTGAAATGTATTGACAATGTGAATCATTTTTTTAGTGGAATCCATTTCCTTATTTTCTTTTCAAAATATGACCACCAGATTTACCCTCTCTCTCGCCTTCACATTCGAATGGTCCTGGGTTCGATACCAGTTGCTGACCATCCTGAGTTTTTCCTATTATAACAGGAAAAAGCCGCAATGTTACATTCAGCCTTGGGGCCGGCTTAGAAGGACAGGAGGGAGCACATGCCCTGCTTGATGTTGGTTTTTATTGGGGGAAATAGACCACTTCATTAACAATAGAATTAAAAGATGTGTCACTCATGTCCAAAATTATTATCGCATGTCTATAAATATGTTATTGTAGGAATATAATTTGATAACGAATTCACCCGGTATTTCTTATAATGTTAGTATGCGTACAATCGGCAAAGACATGTATGTGGCAAATTTCATGTCAAAAGAGCAGTAAATAAGAACAATAAAACGAAAACAAAACTTTCGTGTCCATTTAGCAACATTTTATTTTACTCATTCTAATCTTCGTATTTATAATTACTGTATTTTCCTATGAAATTTACCACATATATTTCCCGATTGTACACATAGTATCAGTATTAAAAGTCTCCTGCAAAATCATTATTACATGATATTTTTACAAGAAGACAATTATAGAAATTCGACAATCATTTTGGACATGAATGTACAAGGATGTAACAGGTATTTGTTTCAAACATTAAATAAGTGTTGGTATAAATTGAACTTATTTCCTGACGTCATAGAACTAAGAACTGTTGCAGAGCGATGTAAGTGCGGTGACAATACAATATTCCATTCTTACTTTCATACTTTGCAATATATCTATTTATTTTAAAAGCAAATTTTAATATGTTTTTATTTTCAACTTCCTTATTCTAAAATAAATACTAGCCTTTAACCAGCCCTGGTATCCCTGGTTGCATATCACTTTAGGATTTGGAAAAGGTGTCCAACGAATTAAAAAAATGATAAGACACCTTTTAAAGACATTCTTTTGTTAATAAATTCCCACTAAAAAGTTAAAAATAATTTTGTTTATGCAAGACTAAATAAAAAGAATGGAGTGCGTCATTTTAAGAATTTATAAAGTAACTGTAAGCCTATATGAGAGCGCATCCCTTTATTTTAGTCACGCATAAACATTTTTTTTTAAACTTTTAAGTGCGACTTGATTAATGAAAGAATATCTTTAAAATGTTTATTATCATCTTCTTTTATTATTGTTAATGTTTGCGTCCTTGGCATAGGGTGTTTATTTTGGTAAGGTACCGTATGGTACGTTTCTATACTACTAGGGTATATTAAAATTTAGTTTCCTATGCGTTACTACATACATTAAAAAACATTTTTTAAAAGAATTACTACCGAATATTACTACCGCTCCGCTAATAAGAGGGAGACAGATTGAGGATACCAAACACCCCTACCGTTGATTAAGAAATATTTAGGTGTCGACACTGATGAGCAACATCTACATATGAATTTGAATGTTTTATGGGCTTTAGACAATTGATTCAGACCGGGAAACATGGGGGACAGAATGTTGGAAGCAAGTAGTCCAGTCCCTAGTTTGAATGCCTGGAATGAGTAAGGACTCTTCCCCCCTTGGTAAAACCTGTCGAAATTGGAAGCAATATCAAAGAAGCACTGCTTCGAAAAAAGAGGGAGCAAACATGCATAAATAGTCAGAGTCGGATTTAGGTTTAGTGGGGCCCCAAGCTGTTGAAGGTATGGGGTCCTTTATGTGTCCAGATGAACATACACACCCTACATACAGCAATGAAGAAACTAGAGATAATTTAGGAAGCAGACTGGTAGAAGGAGCCCTATTAATTACACGAACGTAGGCTACACAGCAGGAAGCACTGTTGCTACGTATATATAAATTTTACTTTATTTTTTAAAATTTTCTTATATTTTAGAAATCCAATTTTTCTTTAGATTTTGGGGCCCCCAAGAGAGCGGGGTCCTAAGCTATAGCTCGTTTCGCTTACACGTAACTCCGGCACTGTAAATAGTATACATATACAGGCGCGGATCCAAGGGTGGCTATAGAGGCTATAGCCCCCCCCCTTGACGCTCAGGTATACACTGGATAAAATGGGCTTCAATCCTGTTTACTCTGGATAAAGAGGCAAACTATGGTTTACCTCCTCCCTTGATCATATCCTGGATCCGCCACTAATATATATATATATATATATATATATATATATATATATATATATATATATATATATATATATATATATATGTACATGTATGTATGTATATAAATGTGTGTGTCTAGTATATTGTACGATGGAAGCTGATGAAAGAGCTTTATACCATATTATTCTTGATTTTTTGACAGGTAAACAAAGAATATTTCGGGAATTAATCTATCCTAAAGATTATAATAATGTATCTTATTTTTTCTCTTGCATGTATATTCTTAGCCTGCAGGAAGTTTTCATTTCTTTCTTGGAATAGATAAACGAAGACTTTGGTTCGGCTTCTCCTTCACAAATTTTTGTCGAAAGGTTGACTTTATCGCTACAAACACAAATTACTTCTTCTCACAGAAACCATCTACAAACACACTGTACTGCTGAAACAGAAACCATCAACCAAAGAGGTCATAAATTTTGCCATTCCTCGTGTTTGAAGTTTCCGTTCTTCACAATGATTTCCCTCCTCCCACCCCTGTTAAGAAGTTCAAAGTAGATTTTCAAAAGGACTGGCTCCGCTGAGAAGGAAAGGGGGATGAGGAATGACTATAGTGCCATCTAGCAGTTATACGGCCAAGTACGTGAACACGAAAAAATCTGATTTCTGATTTCTGTAGATTCAATTATGAAGGATATAATTTCTCATCGATTGTGAAATGGATGTCTTTGGAAACAGCGAAAAAATAGTACAGTAGCGCACAAATACAAAGATTGTACTCCATTCTCAAAAAAGTCCGGAGTTTTTAGCTCTTTTCCTTACTGTAAAAAAACAGAAGACTTTTCCGTCTGATTTTGATCATTTTCTTATGGGAATTTGGATTATAATTATCTGTATTTATAAGAAGAAAATATCACGCACAGCGTTCAAATTGCACCTTTAAAATGAGATGCATCATATTTAGTGCGCTACTGAGACATTTTTGCGAAAGAACAAAATGAAACCGTGATTTGCCTAAAAAATGGTTGAGATCCCATGTTAAATTGAACACCAATATTCCGGCCGCTGTGGCGCACTCCTTCTCCCTCTTAAGGTTACGACTTTTATGGTACAATAGCTATAAAAGGTGATTAGTTAAGCATTAAACAAACCATCTGTTTTAACATCGAATGCTAAATTCAATATACTACCTAAATCAGAATTATTATGATATTTTCTTATTATAACTCTCCAATCCACAAAGTGTCTAAATACATATATAAACTCTACAGACAGGTCTTGATAAATTGAAATGTTATCCCAATAAACGCGGTCTTTGAACTCTGCAATAAATTCTTCTGTTAAATTTTGAAATATTGAAATCGTTCTCCAATCTACTTTGTCAGCGTAATCTCTTATAAGGTTTTCTGATAATTGCTGGGTCCTACATAAGCACTCCCAAGAAAGTTTATCTGCATGTTTTCGTATAAAGGCTTCAGAGAGTTTGCTTCCATAAGATATAGCATCAAAATCAACTTTGTCTAGAAACTCATTAATAAATTCTTCAGATAGGTTTTGATTTAACGATACTTCTTTCCTATCAACTCTATCTGCAAATTCTCTTATAAAGTCTTCTGATAAGTATTGGCTTTCTGAAATAATCTCCCAATCAACTTTATCAGCTAATTCTCTTTTAAACTCTTCTGATAACTTTTTCCATGAACATATTTTACTCAAATTAACTTTCTGCAGATATTTACGTATGAAGTCTTCTGTAATGTGATCATAGTTATATTCCTCCTCATAATCATCATAACCTATAGATAACCATTGTTCATCAGTCAGTGAATCTAACATCTCATCAGACAAATTCATAACGTTTGCATAGAGAATGTTTTGTATAAGAAATGAGTTCTTTTCTTTAGTGGCTTTCTTGAACAAATGATCTAACATACCTATGGACACGCTAAAGTTTATTTTGTCTTCATCATTATAACCAATAATATCTAAATGTTTACATACACAATCAAATATAGGTTTGTAAGATAATATTTCCTTAGCACTAGTCATATTCACCTGTTTGTTTTTATTCTTAGATTTTTTAAATTTATCTAATTTTTGTTGGTTTTCTATATAATAAATATGGAAGCACGTTTTGATTTATTACATGATAGACTTAAACTAATTCATGAAGATCTTAAACTCTTAGCAGCACTATTAGAGAAGCAAATACTGTTAAAGGAAAAAAATATTAATAATACAACGAAAAACACTTGAGTTGGATAGTGATGATGAATATAAATATGGTAGTGATGATTATGACGATGATGAGTAAGTTTACAAAAATGATTTAATTTTAATATGTGTATATGTAACTTTGATGGGTTATTCCCATGAAAGTCGTGTTCTAATACAACGCGTGATATGTAGACAATGGCAGGAGTGTACAATGTTAAGAGTTGTATTAGGACAAATGGAAGTAAAAATAGTACAAAAATGATTAGAAATAATCTGGTGAAGATAAAAAAAACGATAGTGATAAAGATTTTCTATATAGCAAATAAGATGAGTAATTATAGTAGATTTACTGTAATAGAGTTAAGACGACAATGTAAGGAGAAGGGAATCAAAAGATATTCCCGATTAAGAAAAGCAGAACTAATAAACCTTCTTAAACAATATGATGATGAACAAAGCAGAAGACAGATTAGAAATATATTCCCATTTAAACAAGAAGTAATTGAAGAACCAAATATCAAAGTTGAATCAGTATCAATTTATGTAAAGCTCAAAGAAACGACAATGAAATCAAGATTAAAAACATGGAAATTTACAACAGATTACAAACCACAAGATCCACTTGAACAATATATTACTGCAACATATAAAGCTATATTAAACAGATTACAAATTAGCTTAAGTAAACATAGTTCATTAAAAGCTAATCTTTATATAAGTTGTACATATAAGAAAGGTGAAGAACCTCGAAACTTCTATTTTAACACTGAAAACCAAGAAATATATCAATCAAGTAATTTAAAAGAAGAAATAACTAAAATGAAACAAAGATTAAGAACAAGAATGGATGAGCTCCAAGCTAGAGGTTCTGGCTGGGCTCTTATAAACACCGACTTTTTACAACTAGCAATCGTCAAATATACACCATATAGAGGATCAACATACATAGAATTACCTAAACAAATTAAAAATAAACAAGCAGTCATAAATGTAAAGAACGAAGATGAAAAATGTTTCTTATATTCAATTTGTTCTGCACTATACCCAGTTAATAAAGATCCACAACGACCTTCCAAGTACAAGCAAGCTGCTAAATACTTAGAAGAAAAATTAAAAATATTCATTTTCGTGTAAAACTATGTGATATTCCAAAAGCTGAAAAATTACTTGATATTTCTATAAATGTATATGCATATGATAAAGACTATTCAATCTATATACTATATCACACGCAAAACAATAAAGAAAATCATGTCAATTTATTATATATAAAAGTACAAAATGAAGATCAAGTTAAAACACACTATTGTTGGATTAAGGATTTAAGCACACTAGTATGTGCACAGTTAACTAAATGGAGAGCTCGAAAATATTTATGTGACAGATGTTTGTTATACTTTTACTCTCAAAACGCTTTAAATAAGCACGAGCAAGATTGTTCGTTAAATGAGCCAGTAAAAATAATAATGCCCGAAGAAGGTAAATGCGTTGAATTTAAAAACTACCAATACACAATAAAAATGCCATTTGTGATTTATGCTGATTTTGAATGTTTGTTACATAAAGTTATGAGTTGTGAAGAATGTTATCCAGATAATGAATCATATACAAAAAATATCAACAACATAAGCCATCTGGATTTTGTTATTATGTAGTAAAGAGCGATGGAAGTAAAACTAATCCTGTTTTGTATAGAGGTAAGAACGCTGCTAATAAATTTATAAGACTGTTAACAAAAGAAGCTAAGCATATATCGAACATATACAAACAGAGTAACGAATTGGCATTAACAAAAAGTCAGAGAAAAGAGTTCAATGAATCTGAATGTTGTTATTACTGTAAGCAGTCGTATACTAAAGAAAATCATAAAGTTAAGCATCATGATCATATAACAGGGGAATTTATAGCACCACTATGTAATAACTGCAATTTAAGTTAAAGAACCAAAGTTTGTACCAGTGATCATACATAACTTGACAGGATATGACTCACACTTGTTTATAAAAGAACTTGGATGTAATAAAGAAGAAATAGATCTAATACCCAATAACGAAGAAAGATACATATCATTCAGTAAAAGGGTTGGAACTATTAAATTGAAATTTGTAGATTCATTTAGATTTATGGCTTCTAGTTTAGACAAATTATCATCGAACTTGAAACGTGAACAAATGATACATACCCAGCACTTTTATCCTAATCAAGAACAATTTCAACTTGTAATAAGAAAAGGTGTTTACCCATATGATTATGTTAACAATTGGAATAGGTTTAGAGAAAGAAAATTACCGCTAAAGGAAGCATTCTTCAACAAGCTTATGCAGACACATATAAGTGATGAAGATTATGAACATGCAAAGAAAGTATGGGAAACATTTGACATTAAGAATCTCGGACAATACCATGATTTATATTTAAAAACCGATGTATTATTGTTAGCAGATGTGTTTGAGAACTTTGAGAAACATGTCTTAAAGTTATGATCTTGATCCAGCTTGGTGTATGACAACACCAGGTTTAGCTTGGGATGCAATGTTAAAGATGACAAATATAGAATTAAAATTGTTGTGGGATTATGATATGGTATTAATGGTAGAGAAAGGTATAAGAGGTGAAATTAGTCAATGCTCAAAAAGATATGTAAAAGCAAACAATAAGTATATGGAAGATTACGATAAGAATAAAGAAGATTCTTACTTAATGTATCTAGATGCCAATAACTTGTATGGGAGGGCGATGAGCCAATATCTACCGTATAAGGGATTTAGATGGTTAAGTGAAGATGAGATTGAAGAAATAGATTTTACAAGTATAACTGATAATTCTGATACTGGCTACATATTAGAAGTTGATCTTGAATATCCGAAAGAATTGCATAACTATCACAAAGACTATCCATTAGCTCCTCAAAACATATGTCCGCCTGGTTCAAAACAATCAAAGCTATTAACAACCCTATATGACAAAGAAAATTTTGTAATTCACTATCGAAACCTAAAACAATGTCTTTCACTTGGATTGAAACTTAAGAAGACACATCGAGTAATAGAGTTCGAACAATCAGATTGGTTAAAGAAATATATTGATTTAAACACACAGATGAGAACGAAAGCAACAAATGATTTTGAAAAAGACTTCTATAAGCTCATGAATAATTCAGTATTTGGGAAGACTATGGAGAATATTAGAAAGAGAGTTAATATTAAACTTGTAAGTGATGAGAAAAATACGAGAAGCTTGTAGCAAAACCAAATTATAAGAGTACTACAGTTTTTACGGAAAATTTAGTAGCAGTTCACATGAACAAGAATAAAGTGCAATTTAACAAACCGCTTTATGTTGGTATGTCAATTCTAGATTTAACAAAGCATTTAATGTACGACTTCCATTATAATGTGATGAAGCCAAAATACCAAGACAAGATAGAAGTATGTTATACAGATACCGAAAGTTATATATACCATATTCAAACAGAAGATGTGTATGAGGACATGAAAAATTATATTGATTACTTCGACACGAGTGACTACTCTAAAGATAACAAATATAAGATATCACAGGTTAATAAGAAAATACTTGGTAAGATGAAAGATGAACTTAAAGGAACAATCATTGAAGAATTTGTTGGTTTAAGATCAAAAATGTATTCGATCAGGTTCGAAAAAGATAAATGTTGTAAAAAAGCAAAAGGAGTTAAAAAAAATGTTATAAGTAAAGAACTGTCATTTAACGATTATAAAGACTGCTTGTTCAACCAAAAAGAATATTATAAGAAGATGAATTTAATCAGAAGTTATAAGCACGATTTGTACAATATAGAAGTAAATATGTTAGCTTTAAGTTGTGTAGATGATAAAAGATGTGTTTTAAAGAATGGGATAAATACCCTGCCATAGGGACATTATAAGTTAGAAGAGATGTAGATGTAAGTTAGGTATAAGTTAGTTTTAGGTTTAGGTTTAGATATAAGTATAACTTTATGGATATATCTATAAAGTTTTCATAGGAATAATATAATAAAATGAATTTTAAATATAAAATTAATATATTTTTACAAACATGAATAAGACATTTTGTGAACCATGTAACAAATACTTACTAGATATAGAAAAGCATAATAATACTAAAACACACAAAGAAAATAGTAAAACTAAAATTTGTAAGAGATATATAAGAAAGAAAAATATAAAGCTCAGTTTAGATATATAGAAAAAGATTCTCTTTGTCGTAAATGTCTGTACGAAACATTATCACCCTTAACATGCTTAATGTGTCAAGAAGAATTTAAAATAAACCCAAGATATCCAAATGCCAAAAAATGTATAGAATGTAGAAAAATAAACCAAACTTTAAATATACTATAGTTAAAGGTACTCATTTAGAAGGGCTACAAAATGTTTTTGATTATGTAATTATTAATGGAGAAATTTATGCTGTTTTATCACCTAAAGAAGAAGAAGAAAAAGCTATATTAAAACTACCATCTAGATTCGAAAAACATTATGAACATCTTAAAAGAAATATTAAAAACGGAAAATTACATATATACCAGAATGAATATAATCGAGTTTGTCAGAGAATTATATTTATTAACTCCAAGTCTTTATGTGGCAATGAGGATTGTTTAAATTGTAAATTAATTTTCTAATCATTTAAACTTTATGGTTATAACATTATAAAGTCCTGTGCTCAAAGCACCTTATTCAATCTCACTTTAACATTGTAGTTATGGGAATACTTTGCGCTGTGTAACTTTGTATAATTAGTTGGTTCCTTCTGCGCTGGTTAAAAAATATTGGGAGAGGGAAAATTGCGCTCGTAGTGAGGATGACTATCTACTATCTATAGATACCAGCATGACTGCTGATAAACCTTGCGGGTATTACAATGCAATAAAACTACGTGTTCTGGCTATCCAGCAAAGCATTTATGCCACACGCTTTTCTGGTATTAGTTGTTAATGATTGTAAAATCCATTTGAAAATGCTCTCCCGTTCTTACTCATATTGCTATTTCTGAGAATATTATTTAAAACTTTTGATTTATAATCATTACCCACTTTATTCTTCTAATGGGTTTCGCATATGAAACAGAAGAAACTCTTTTTCGCGAAATATTTTCCGCAACGGAATGATCAACGATTTGCAGAACAAAATAAGATATTAAAAACCTTATTCGACGGATATTCATCTCTTACAGATTTTTTGATTTGAATATTTGTGGATAAATCGAGTTTATTCGCATTCTTGCACTGATTTAAGATAACAACAATTTGAAAAGAGGTAAATTTAAGTCCAAAGAAAATGCTCGAAAGCTTGTTCGCAAACGAGATATCTCTCCTCTTTTACGTATGCAGTCACTTCTATTCTTTTGTCGACAAGGAAGAGAACTTCTTTGCATCTTCGCCACTGGTGAACTTTAAATGCATGAAACATCCTGGATCCCAGAAAAAAAGGTCCATGTCAGTTCTTTAGGTCTTATTTCACCTGCATATTCCTGCAGTATGGGTGCTGGTCTCTGGAAAAACGACAGTATGCAATTTCGAAGAATTAAGACTTGTTAGTTAAACAACTTTATAAGCTTAAAATATAATTACAGTACTACTATTTACTACCACCATTTGTTGACTAAAAAACAATGCAAATACAAGAATTTTGTAGTAATAATTCTACTCTTAAAAACACCTTTTTATTGTAATAACCCCTAAAATAAGCAAAATTCGTGAAAAACAAAAATCAAAATGTGTTACGTAACAAAGAAGGGAGGAGTTTGGTCTTGCGTTACGAAGTGTGACAAATGGGAGGGAGGGGGTAAAATGGGTCGAAAAAAGCGTTACGTAATATGTCGACAGCCCCCTAATACGCAACTAGTATTACTTTCCTTAGCAGCACAGCACAATCAATACCTACAGAAATTCTTACTCATGAAGCTATTTTGAAAGTTACAACGTAAGCTACTCGTAAAAGCACACAAAGGCTGTTGTTATAATAATTTCGTTCAGTAGCTTTAAGTAAATGGGCATTGTTTGAAGCCTGAGTTTACACAGTAACAAATCGTTTCATGTTTGAATCAACAATATAAAACATATCTATCTATTTGTCGCTATATATATATATATATATATATATATATATATATATATATATATGGGAGATGGGGTCTAATTGCAATACTTTTCAAATTTTAAAACTCGAAAAATTATAGGCGTATAATTTTCGGGTTAGAACATCCATCCATCAAGCTCTGTAGTTGTAGCGAGATATGTTCTACTTGCATAGGTAACTTGAGAACTTCGACACACTTGTACTTTTGTTGAAAATTTAAAATTTCCAAACACTAAACTTTTGTTGCAACACACAGAAATACAAATGAAAATATGAACGTGAAATACATTTATATAACAAATGATACAAGAAACAATGTAAATTTTATGTTAGACACTGATCAGCATATGCTGACATAGTAGTTAACGCCTACAGCGGAAATTGTCTTTTCTAACCCAACTAAATAAAATGTTTTTATTCTTTAAAAAATATAATATTATTATTTTAATCTGCACTGAATGTATCATGTGGTGCCATCATCTTACACATAGGCCTACCAAACAGACTAAATAATATTTTGATATTTAGGTAGGCTTACACCTAAAAGTTTCGTAAGCTATTTGTAGGTTACAAATGTAGGACAGAAAAATAATATATACAAACAGAAGAATCACTTCGATTAATCTCAGAAACAATGATGACAAACATAAAACTGATCCTCTTTCGCACATTTCTTAAAATAAGCCCACCCGTCACACTTCAAGCACTGTAGTACCTGTCTTCCATTATCTTCACATGTTTTGAGACATACTAAACGTAAGTACTCATCATCATCCAACGAATTATCAGTACTCTTACAATGCGATGTTTTCTGTCTTGTTTCTCTTCGGACTCTTTCCTTCTCCTTTTCTGGGTCAGTCCTCTCTGTTTTTCATAATGCTTCTATTTAACTTTTGTTTCATTATACCAAGGCATGTTTCAACACCTGTTGGAACTCACCCGTTACCAACCTTACTTCAAAAAGGAAGAAAATGTCTTCGAGATAAACCTCACTGAAAAAACATGGCTGTTATTATTATACAAGTAAAGGTACATCTGCTTCGTTAGTAATATTATAGTAATTTAAAAGTTACTTGTACTAGTCGCCAGTCCCTTCAAAATACCTTCTTTATATTTTACTAACCTACTCTGAAAATAAATATTCTTCTCTCTGTCAACAATTACAAGTTTGCGAGAACCATCAGTCCATCACGCTTGTTGTTCCACAAAATGTGCATGCGTCAAGGACAGAGCCGTTCACGTAACTGTTCGCGTTGAGAAGATATTAACATTATTGCAAGATGTCCCTGTTGCCACTAACCTCAGCTTCTCCTATATATTAATGTACAAGAACGATAGTTTGATAACAGAGTGCTAATTTCTGGGATACAAGTTCGCCATAGATTCGGCAAAAAATGCGTTCAGGGAATAGTAGGAGCGAATTTATCCTGGAGAAAATATTTCCCGAAGTAAAAATAATATAAATTCTCTACCGAATTCAATAAGTTTCGCATTCAGCAAGTTAACACGATAATAATGTCTGTTTGTTCTCTTGGAATTATCTACTGTCATTATGGAAGTATTTTATACAGTAACAATATGATTTCACCTTTGTTTTCTTTAGCCAATGAAAGTTAATCTTTAATTGATTATATTAGTGCATGAAATGTACATAACTGACACAGTTTGGTAACTAGTGGCTCATGTTAAAAATTTAGATACCAACTGAAGTGTTTTGAACACAAGAGTTAACATTTAAATAAAAAGCTAAACAGATATAATGTCACAGTAATGATAAAAAACTAGTTCTAATTGGCTAATTACTAAATGAATGAAATAAAATTCATAATTTTATGTCCCACATTTATACCCTGTAAGGATAAGAGGGACGGATAACTAATGAAGGTAAATGTTTGGTGAAATAGTCATGTGTGAGGAAGTAGCATAACAGAAGAAAACTCACCGACGAGGTGTTCAACTACAAAGATAAATTTCGCTATTTTGCATTCACTATAAAATCTCTTCCCTAACCTCTTCCATTACAGTTTGTTTGCTGTCTTTCGAGAAATTGTGTCAAATACAACGCTTGTTCCTTTTAATTATTCAACGCCGTGTTTCTCATATGGAAATTGAAATTTAATAAAATGTTGATGAATGTATCGCGCATTGTGGTAGATTTTTTTTATCTGTATAAAAACTCACCAAAAAGTATATCTATATCATATTTACTGATAACTTCTCTTAACAGTTGTTGTAGCTTTCTGAAAAATAGAAACCTTTGGAGTCTCAAATGCGATATTCTATAATAATGATTTGATTAATAATTTTGTTTGTTAATTCAATTGGTGTATATTCATAGTGTCTATCAGCGTTTTTTATTTGTCAGTTACTTTGGCCGTGAGCTGCTCAGCATTTTTTGCAATGAATACAAACACCTCTACAGTATTTAAACATCAAACTATAACCTGAAATAGTTTATTCGTTTAACACAAGCCAATATTCTAAAGGATATAACATATCTATATCATATATCTTCAATATAATTTCCAGATCATTTTGTTTATTCTTAACTGGTTACACTATCAATAATTCATTGAATTCTTTAACCCTTTCGGACCCAGTTCATTTTTGAAAATTTTCTACATTTTCAGTTAGTGACTTATTGCTCAAAAAGTATTTACCCGATTGATATGGTTAAAGCCTTGTTTTCTAGAAGAAGGATACGGATGTTTTTTGGTGTAAGTTACATTGCAGTGTTGCCAACAAGAGGGAAATTATTATGGAAAATGTAAGGGTGAAAATTTACAAAAATTCCATAACAGAATTTCAAGATTTGTGTAGCCGGCACACTGTTACCACACGGGTTCAAATCACCTATTTTTTTTATGTATTGACAAAGTACAGTTAGAATCTGAAGTCGCTGGCTACCATATATAGAGAGAAAGAAAAATTCTCTGTCATCATACACATGAAATTTTGACACTTTTTAAGCGTCAGAACCAAAAATCAACAAATATGCCGAGGCTACACCTTATAAACATTATCCTATTGAAACTTTTTATGGTGCGTTCTGTTGATCTAAGAGAAGACTTTCAGATAGTGCGTGAATTCTCCCATTTCTTTCCACTTTCTTGCCGTTGAACGATAAGTAATGATAGTTTCTCTTCGACACAGAAATATATGATGGATCACCTCGGCCATAAAACATCATAAGATTAGCACTTTCTGCGGGTGGTTTTGGAAACCGTGTTTCTGAAGTGATCACGATCCAACTACTGTCCTGACCGTTTTCGATTGTTGTCTTAAGTCCTGATTGTTTACAATTGCACATCTATTTTTCACAATCTTATGCTGGAAAACTTCTCGGTTATTCCATACTCAGAGAATGACATACTTTTTAACGGCGATATTAGCCGATGTCAACTCACGTAGCCATTAATCCAACTTTTTCTACTTGCTGATTGCGTGAAGCCACGAACGATAGAGTCATGATCTGTATCAAATTCTACTACAATTTTAGGAATACTTTTCCGAAGATCTGCTTTCACAGTTATCCTTAGGAGCTAATCAGAACATGCTGTTGGTCGGTGGACGCGGGGTTTATTTTTCAATATTTTCACTGGCACGAAAGTTTACAAACCAATATCATATAGTGTTTTTATTCACCACTCCTGGTGCAAACACACTGTTTGTATTTCGCAGATGTGAAGAATGTTTAAACTTGAACTCTTGAACAAAAATACCAATCGCATTTATGCGTTCTCCATGATGCATTTTCACACGATCCCGTTCAACGACAAAGGACAGCGTGACTCAGTGATAGAGCATTCTGTTTTGGTTCGTATGGGTGTTTGGTTCAATCCCAGCTCGCGCCAAGTGGCCTCTTGTGGTAAACAAATATCATATGCATGGATTTTCTCGTTCCGTTTCTTTTCACTTTCTTTATAGCAGTGTTTTATTTATTCTCATTATCATCATCTCTTTTAGACTAACCGGCATAAACGTAAAACTGAAAACTTTCATTTCGTTTCTGTTCAACGACAAGCTACCTTCATGCTTGTTTTCTGAACATGTACACATGATCTTGATTTGTTGATAATTTGAGCTGGAAAGAGTTGTTTCTGAGCAGACGTAATATCCAATATTTCAATCGGGAGTACTGTGTGAAATCTATACAGTAGATAAATTTTAAAATGTAGCTAAAAGCTTATTACAACCAAGAGAATCACTAACAAAAGGATGTAATAATTGGGTGATATGAAACAAGTTGAGAATTGTTAATCCACACTGAAATATTCTGTACCCATCACTGTATAGTCTTAACAAGAATAAAATAAATAAAAGCTCGGTTCCAAAAAGCAAAAAAAGTCTTAAAAATTATATATTATTACACGATTTTGAAATATGTTTAAAATCATGGTTTACCTCTGTTGTATGGGATCCCTGTCTCGATATACTCTCACGCTAAGTGAACTTTGTGGTCGACAAACCGGGGCTTCAAGTTTCACCTATTCAAGATTCGCCTAATACCTAGCTATGCAAGCGTCCATGAAGACGATGACACAGAACTAATTTTCTTAGTAATTTTCGTAGAAGTTGAATTTTTCTTAAACCTTGGTTTAGCTCGCATATGTTGATAGTCCTGCACCTCATTCATAATTTCTAGTGTATAAAAAACACAAAAATTAACCAATCCTTGACAGTGTGTACTATTGGGACACGAACGATACGGTTTGAGTTGGATCAGACCCACTGCTGCTTCAGATAGAAAAAGGTCAGTGAAACAATCAGTTTTAAGGAGAGAGTTTATGTTTTAATATTTTAGGTTGGTTTCATATAGTAAACTCTGCCTCTTTCAGAACAGG
This sequence comes from Thermobia domestica, assembly GCF_964235325.1. Lineage (NCBI taxonomy): Eukaryota > Metazoa > Arthropoda > Insecta > Zygentoma > Lepismatidae > Thermobia > Thermobia domestica. Next base: position 148,460,668 of record NC_137467.1, on the reverse strand, counting down.
AAAGGTATCTATTACCTGAAAAACCAAAAAGAATAAGAAAGAAGCAACTTCGAAAGATTCATAAAAGCTATGTATAATTCGAGGGTAGTTCAACACTAAGATAACGCCAACATGTCACTTTCATCTTGTTATTTGATCCCCAAAACGTGATTCCCCTACGATTAATGCACATGTCTGTGTAAAACAATCTCGAACAAGAACAGTTGAACTAAGGGCATGAGGGTTTTACATTTACAATACACTAGCTTCAGAAAAGAATTTGATACTGATATGTCCAAACAAGTGATTGGGTAGCATTCTTCATTTTTTCCTCCGATCCCCAATCAATCGCTGGAATATCTTACTCCGGCCGAGTTTGCTTTTGATAGCACACCTTCAATACGTGTCGTCTGCTCGCACGCTTTTTTGGGTAGAACTGAAGGAGAGTGATCGGTGTGAAATAAGTCTTCTGTATGTGAAATACCGACAGAATGTCAGTGCCTTACTATCATGCGATGCATAAAGGTGTAACTGGAAAAATTATCTCACTTTTACGAGTTCTTCAGGATTCATAGAAGACGCATCAATTGACCAAGAGCCATTTTGCGATTTTTGAGATTTTTACATCAGTGAGTAAGAAATACTGTAAATAATGTAAAAAATGGTTTGAAACCCTAAATATTTGTTTAAATGTTCAGGAATAGCTATTTGACCAAGCGCCAAGTACTGGATCGTAATGGTAACATGTTTTTATTTCCTTCAACATCTGAGAACCGTGTTTTGACGCTTGGTCAATTGATGCATAACACCGTCCAATTAACTGCTATCTCTTGAGTTGTTTCTTACAAGTTTTCTTCTCTTTCTGGAACAAAGTCGTGTCTCTTCCTAAAAATTCATGTAAAACTATCACATCATCCATACTTCCCATTGTATTTTCATGGATTCGTTCCTTTTTTGCCTATTCCTGTTTAGCCTACTAGCCTCCCAGAAATATTTATCATTATTTCTACGTTATCAAGATTGTAGGCGAAACAGGAATTCCTGTTTTGCCTATTCCTGTTTCGCCTTCTGTTCAGACAAAGGGAAATTTTTGAGTTCGGGATTTTTGGGGGAGATTTTAGCTTTATGTGAATCCAGGATATTGATCTAATGCAAGTTATCAAATGGAAGTAAAACCATTTTAGCATGAAATAAAACTAAGTGATCAGAATTAAAAGAAATGAAAAATAGAGAAGAGCTATGTTATCGTACATGTTCATTTATTTGTATTTTTTTCTGTCGTACATTCATACTCACTTTTTCAAATGTATGCAATAGGATACAGTACCAACGTAATACATTAAATCTATAGCTTTAGATTTTAATCTCTCTTTCAAAGTATTAATTCGTTGACCTAAGCGTTTGTAGTTCAATTTCTGCAGTTTTTCCCGGTTCCCTAACTCTAACAAAAACATTTTACTTTCATTCTCCTGCTGTTCTGGCTTCAACAACTCCAACTATGTAAATATATTGAGGAGATCATGACACAATTTTTATTCAGTTTTCAATGCCATCCCTCAACACTATTAGTTGTTCTTGCCCTTTATCACTTTTGTTAATATTTCATACAAAACAATAAAAAGAAACAGGTGAGTTGGGAGACTACTAAATTTTCTTCACTCTTCCACTTTGCTATTCCACTGTTCATTGGTAAAATCTGACAAATCAACTCTGTGCTTATGATACTACAAAAGTCTGTGGCTTGCACTACAATAGCAATTACCCCCTAATAAAAATAACGAAATGTCATTGTGTTGTGCCTTACAACAAAGAAATGAACGTAACTGTAAATTTTTGGAAGTAGTTGAATTGGATCCTCGATTACCCTGTTCGTCAGTTTATCCACAAAACGTCTGGCTTCAATTGACGTTCTTTGCGGCTCGTGCGAATGTATACCCGACAATTTATGGGTTCATCTACAAGAACAACAACAGTGGCTTTACATCCGAGTGTACATTTTATGTAAGTCTTCTCACCATTACGCCTTTAATCCGATATAAATAATCTTTATATTCAAACTGTTTGCCTCCAAGTTTAGTGTTAACAAAGCTCGACATATCCTAGAGGATAAAGACAGTTCTTACAAATATATTCTCACAAAACACTCAGAAGACAATTCTATCTATAATTTTAAAGATGTGCGTCACGGGCCCAGGACAAAACCTAGGACATTTCTGAGCTTCCACACTTCTGAGCTTTTATGCGTACCTTGGCTACATATCTAAATGATTTCTGTCCGGAAAAGGTTAAAAGAACTACCATAAGGAAGTAAAAGTATTGAAACAATTTTTAATTGGTATACGCCACATCTTAAATCACAAAGGAATATAGTGATCATTTTGAATAATATTGCCACCACTATAGGATTACCGACTAATAAATACAAATATAAAACTGTTAAAAAGATTATACAAAATGATTAAAGCAGCAAAAATCACTGCAAATAAAAACTTGATGAATAATTCAAAAAATAATTGTGCAGCAGCTTGGTCTGAAACTAATAAGGAAATTGGGAAACGCGCTGTCCGAGACTCCGTCTAAATAGCGAAAAAAGTAAATCTAATAGCAATCATCCTATATCTTTAGTGCCAATTATATCCAAAGTTTTTGAGCAATGTATAAAAAATCAATTATTAAACTATCTAGAAATGAGTAAACTGATCCACACTTCTCAATTTGGATTCCAACTAAGGCTGTGGAAAATATAGTAATACATGTTAGACAATTTTGAAAATAATTTAAATACGTATGCTGTACAACACTGCTAAACCTGAGCAAAGCTTTCGACAGAGTGTCACACGAAACATTGGTTGCAAAGTTATATTATCATGGTATTAGGGGAATTGAATTGTCATTAATGAACTCCTATCTTAGTAATGGACGATAGGCTGTCCGTATTGCAAATAAAAGATCAAGTTTTTAAAATGTAAAATCAGCCGTTGCTCAGAGGAGTGTGTTAGGATTCTTACTTTTTCTTATCTATGTAAATGAGTTCTCAAGTTTTCTACCTTGTAAATCTGTTTTATATGCTGACGACACAAAACTTCTAAGTACAGATAAGACTTTAATGGGAGTTAAAATAACAAAACGTTAGAAATGCTATCAATATGGTTAAAGTGTAACAAACTTTATTTCAATGAATCTAAGACAGAAACCATTCATTTTTATCTTGGTAAGCACGTGACTGATCTAGATTAATGCCATTCTGTAAAACTTCTAGGAATCTATCTATATATAGATCAGAAGCTAAACTGGAATGTGAAAATTTATGTAAAAGGTATTCAGAATATTGTTTATAATTCGGAAACTAAGGACAACCATTACTGAAACCGTGCTTCTTACACTGTATTATGTTTACTTTCATTGTCATTTACACTACGGTATATTGTTATGGGGTAATTCATAGGGTGCTCAAATTGTCTAACAATGGTAGAAGAAAGCTATGAGAGCAATGAAAGGTTTGCCAGATACTGTATCATGTAGAACATTCTTTACGGAATTCAGATCATGACAGTTCCTTCTTTGGGCATTTTTAGATGCCTTACGCACATCAGAGAAAATCAGGATGGTATTGGTTATCGCAATAATATTGACTCGTATAATACAAAAGATAAAGATGATTTTAAATACCCCACATGTTAGGCTAAATACAACCGAAAGAAGCTATATATATAATGCCGTCAAATTGTATAACGTATTACCAATATACTGTATATTCGAAAAATGTGTAATGTCGATTTCGAAAACCAATGTTAAGCATTTTTTGTAAGTAATATTATTTATAGTATTGAACGAATTCGAATAAAAATGTCAGTTATTACAATCTGATTTTTGTATATTATTGACGCTGTCTATTACAACATTCGTTGTTTAATGGCAATGAAAACATTCTATTCTACTTATATGACACACACGAAGTTCAACACAAGACTAGCACACACATTACATTCCCGGTGGCTCATTATAAGTTTCTATTAAAACGAAACGCCAATCAGAGCGAAATATTTGTTTCAACTGTCTAGGATGACTTTTGGTAAAAGTGAAAGTACGCACATTTACTGTTGTTCGTACTGTAGTTCTTTAAATAGCGACTAATGATGCGTTTTCGTTAATATTAAATTATTTTATGAAATAGGACTAACTGAATTCACATTAAAAATAAAATTCCCAAGAAGAATCCCAAACTCAAAAATATGCCTTTATCTCAATAGTAGGCGAAACAGGAATTGGCATAACAGGAATACCTGTTTCGCCTACAATTTTGACTACGTAGGGATCTTGATAAATTTTGCTGGGAGGCTAAGGCGTAACAGGAATAGGCAAAACAGGAAGACGCTTTTTCCTGGTCATTATTTAAACATTTTGGCTTGTGACAATTACTCGCACACACTTGATTAACTAGTCATATATTAGATTAAAATAAAAATTTAAATTCAATTAATGTTGAAATTTAAAAAAAATATTTCATTTTGTGTCATTTCTTCTGCAAAGCGAAACCTTTATTTTTCGCAGGTAGAGAATTTTCTTTGTCAGTTAAAAAAAAAAAAAAAAAAAAAAAAAAAAAAACTATTTAAGCAGCATCCAATACTCTTCAATTTTTGCCTCTAGTCGCTCAAAGACCACCCACTATAGCGCCTCTCGACTCATCGCTAATGGACTACCATTATTAGTGAAAGTAGAGTTTCGCAGCACATAATAATAGGAATCTTGTGGATCTCACGCAGTAGACAACCAGGAACCAAAAATTTTTATCTTGCATCTTCGCAAGTGTATATGAAGTTCGTCAAAATCACGTAGTAGAAATAGCAAGAAAATGACGCTAGAAAGCAAAGCCACGCCATTGACCGATTTTTTTTTTTTTTTTTTTTTTTTTGAAAATGGTGTCACGTACCCACGACAACGAATCAGAAACAAAAATTCAAACTTCACAAAGAAAAGAAAAGAAGAGTGTATATCTTTTTTAGAAAACTTTGGAAAACGCTTCTGCAGAGGGGGAGAACACTCCAAGATCGTCTTTCGTACCGACAATTCTATAGTACACCCACTAGCAGATCCAGAAGGATCGTTTGGGAGGGGCGGTTCGCTTTGTCGAAGATGAGCGTAGCTTCAAGGTGACCAGTATTTAATTTGCAAGAATAGGACTCATATGAATCCGGGGCTGGGAGGGGTTGGGAAAAAAAAAGATTCCCAGATTCCACTTTGGGACCCGAAATTGTGTTTTTTTCTTTCTTTCTTTTTTTTCTTTTTTTCTTTTTCTTTTTCTTTTTTTTTGTAATGGGAGTATTTTTTCTGTAGATTTAAATTAAATACGTACTTCCGTTTCCGAGACGTGACGGTGTCATGATTCACTTCACACACAGTCACCGCAACATATGAGATGCACTGTCTGGCACACTACTTGCACAAAAGAAAATAATGTATTGACGATATCATTCATTTTAACGAAAGAGTGTACAATTTGCTCTAATCATTTATATTTTGAGTAACTTGCGGGACAGCAGTTAGAAAAATTAATACAAAATTAATCTATCTCTATAATTGTGTGGGGTCCACGAAACATAGTATAATTATAGTTATGCTTACAACAACAATAAAATTACCTAGGTATATTATACTAGCCTTCGTCTAGGTGGGGCTCGCCCCAGATCCCCAATCTGGTCGACATACGGCCGTAGCAGATGTTCCTACGTGGTACTGTGGCACAATATTTCGCGTTCTTCCTTCTGCCTTTCATATAGAATTGGATTGAGCTAAGACTGTGTCACGAAATTCAAACACCTCGTAAGGCATTTTAATGAACCAGCCCCACCTTTTTTCTTTCCCTTCTACGTTAAGTAAAAAAAAAAAAAAAAAAACGTTCAAATAAACGTTGAATTATTTTAAATGAAAAGTCAAACTACCAACTTTCATGTTTTTAACCGCAAGGGATCCCGCAATAATAATAATAATAATAATAATAATAATAATAATAATAATAATAATAATAATAATAATAATAATAATAATAATAATAATAATAATAATAATAATAATAAAATTAATAATAATAATCCCACCCCTTTTCTTCCCTTCTAGGTAAAATATAAAAAATGCTTCTATACGTATTGAATTACCGGTATTTTAAGTGGAAAGTCCATATACGAAATTTCATGTCTGTAACCTTCAAAGATTCTTAGATATTGATATCTTATTATAATATTTGCAATCGCCGCCACTTTTTCTTTCCATCTCTTTTTTCTCCGTTTTACTATATCAAAAAAAAAAAAAAAAAAAAATTGAAACGCGTGTCAAATTATTTTAAATGAGAAATCCAAATGCCAAATTTCAAGTCTCTAGCCGTAACGGATTCGAAGAGATGACCATCTTATTAAAGTAATTTCCACCGCATTCTCCCTTCCTTTCTTTGAATTTCAAAAAAAAAAAAAAAAAAAAATCCTTCCTTAGTAATACCCTACGTAACAAATCTTATATACTGTCCTAATTTCAAGTTTCTAGCTTAAGTGGTTTGGCCTGTACGAAGTTACTCACTCAGGATTTCGTCTTTTATGTATGAATTACAATAACAAACTTGTGTTATTTCTCAAGAAAATATGAAATGCCATTTGAAGTCATAATAAATCCCTGGTCCCTTCCTAATGTTTCCGTGTTGAACCCCAAAAGTCACGGCTCTCTTTGTTGATCTAGTAGCTAGCGAACGTACCTTTAATCTTGGATGCAAGGGGTTCTGTGGTTTGATTCCCTGTGAGTGAGCATCGAACGCACTACAGTGGTTCAGATCCAACTTTAAACTCTAGTCCTCGTTCTGTAAAGCATCGTTTTTGGCAAACGACGTAAATACATTTTAATCAATCAACCAACTGAAAAGTCTCAGTTTCAGAGAGCTTTCCGGTAAGGAGCGCTGAAGATTCTACTTCAAGGTAAAGGTACTTGAAGTTTCAGGACCCGAATTCCATTCCCATATCCTTTTTCTAGGACACAATTTTAAAATATATGTTTTTAGTTCAAAGAGTGAGGCGTCTCACCCTCCTTCTTAGAGCTGTTCGTCCAACGATTGAATCATATTCTCGCTCCTTTGGGGCTTATGGTGACCGCCCCAAGGAACTAGGGAGAAACGTATTCACAATTCAAGTATGTCTGTATTAAGTACTATTAAGTACCACACATTTTGATTAGACTCTGCTACGCTTGTCACACATATTGGATCGGTCGGGATAAAGACCATGTTAGTATTTCCCAATGATAAATGCTGAAAGTTCAAAAAACCCTTTGGAGGGGGCGGTCGCCCCCTCCGCCCTCCCCGTGGATCCGTCAGTGAGTACACCACATTATAATCGGGCATAGACATATTTTTTTACGTGTTTAATACGGTGACAATGGCAGGCTAACACCTTATTAGCTGCCGGCTCAGTGCCCGCACTTTCTCCACGACTACGGTCCGATATCAATTTTTTTGTAAATATTTTATACGTTATTACGGTCATCTTATTATTTAATTGTGACGCTTCCTATTGTTATTTTAACTAAGTGGTTTTGGTGACTGTGAGCTGCTTGCATCCGAAAAGTTTAGCATTATGCAATAAGTGAAAAACGAATAGGCAAAAGGGTGTAGTGCTGTCGTGCTTAATAAAACTGTGTTATTTTAATGAAGATTTACATGCAAATTTATAAAGTTCACGAAACGCTGCATCCCAACACCATGGAAATAGAGAGGGATATAGACACGAGTTTGAAGCCCGCCAACTCAGACAGATGTACTACCATACGAAGAGATACACGCTCCAGGCAGACGAGGACTTCTTCTCCGCGATTTGAACCCAGTAAACTCAGCGGGAGACGCTACCGCAAGACTTGGAAATGGACATTAGAAGCCACTGTGGTACTCAGGAAAGTAAAGTGCAGCTTTCATATAAAGTGTGGTTATACAAGCGGAGGAGGAAAGTGTTCATAAGGTAGGAAGTTCTAGTTCTAATATTTTTCGTTTTTGAGGAAAAACACAGGCCAATATTTCCGGGACTCGCGATCTTCCCCATACCTACATTAAAAAAAAAAAAAAAAAAACTTTGGGACATTGTGTATCTGTACGTAACTATCCGTAAATTTTAAGAACATTATTATTTTTAAGATATAGGGAAATAACCCAATGCCTTGATTGCATTTCTAAAATTAATTTATTGGGTTAGCAATTATTAATTTAATTCTTGAATGAATTTTTGATTATTTTACTGTTGAAATCCGCACACGTTGATTTAATATTTAATCGTGCAGTTATTTGAAATTGTAATTTGTAAATATTAAAATTCTATATGGTGCCATTACGATCATTAATATGTAACCGGATATTTATTAATATCAAATGTGAGTAGTTTTCCATCTTTTTAATGTAAATTGCGTGTAAGATGTCTGCATATACTATAACTTCCATCTTGATAAAATCATAATCTAGTGTAAAAATATAGTTGTTCAGATTTTTATTTTTTGTGTAGGTTGTGCCATGGAAATTGGTTCTAAAGCATCAAGCAAGCTTAATATCATTTTATTGTAAATCGTCAATTATTATTATTATTAAAAATGACTATTGCTAAGGAATTTCCAAAGTCGTGCTATTTCAAGCAAGTTGTAGACAAATAAGTGTATAACTTCTTATCACGTAATATCTTAAGAATTCTGTAAATAATGTAAACAAGTTAAGATGTTCGAATAAAGTTACATTACATGCCATGCAAAAACAATTTTCTTATGTATTCGCAAATAAAGATGAAATAAATTAATAAAATCGTAATACTCATCTTCAATAGACCTACAACAAGTAAATTGATCCTCATGGCCATAGAGAAGGCGTTACCTTCTACGGCCGGCCCATCTCGGATGGGAATGAAATTGCTCTTTAAGAACGAGAGGAGGCAATTGCAGTAATTAAATGAGCAATTGTCCCTCTTTGAAGCCTGAAATTACTCCAGTGTAAGGAAAGGTGAAATTTACATCGCAAAGTTTTGACGAAACTAGATTTGCCTTACGAAGTTTTAGAGTAGAATTTTGCAGTTTAGTGTGGTACACATAAAATTTCATAGCTGTATTAATAATCTTATTGTTCAAAACTACAAATTGAAGAAAAAAATATTAATTACAATTTTAAAACTGCCTATTTCAAGTTGATCCTTAATAGTATAAATTCAGCACTGCAGATAGCAGCACATCTGATGTTTTAAAAATTCCCAAACATTTCATCAACTTTTTCAGGTAGTAAAATATTAATTCATCTTTCCGTTTTGTCTTAATAGAGTCCTTTAGAAGATACAAACAAAATGTCAGTTTGTGAGTGATGTGATTAAATATTAGTTATTTGACTTAAAATACCCACTAGTTTCCTATGGGCATTAGGCTACTTATTTCCAGAGTTGATGGTTGGATATTTCTATCAGCGCACTGGTAACCTAGAAGCTCTTCGTCATCATCGCCAACTTCAGCGCACTGTGCGTAACTACGTCAAGGCACATAAGCTTCGCAACTGGGTAAAGACGTGTAACAACTTAGCTGAAACTTCACACCCTACTAAGTATTGGAAGAGATTCCATATGTTGACTGGGAAGCTTACTCGCACACCATATCCGCTGTTAGTAAATAACCAACCATTACACACAGACGAAGAGAAAGCGAACGCCTTTGCAGACCACCTGCAGACTACCTTCACCCCATTCCCATCTGATTTTGTTCAAAGACATCCTACTGATCGCTTGAACTTATCATCTTCATATCTACAACCCAGTGCAGCACACATTCTTCCAGACGACAATCCTCTCACAGCTCCAATTTCTACATCTGATATCGCCACCGTCGTACACCGCAAGCGCAACACAGCTCCTGGTATCGACCACATAACTTATCGTCATATCAAAGAGGCTCCTTATTGTCTTCTTCTGCTTCTTTCATATATATATTCTTTTATTCTTCGGACCGGCTACATCCCCTGTGACTGGAAGACTTCTTCCACTCTCATGTTTCTTAAGCCCAACAAACCTCCAGATTCTGTTGCTTCTTACCGTCCAATACAATTAACCTCCGTTTTTAGCAAAATTCTTGAGCGCATCATTGTCATCAGACTACATCACCATCTTTCTCAATATAATCTCTTGCCTGTACACCAAGCTGGTTTCCGACCTAATTTCAGCATCAATGATCAATTGCTCAGACTTCTCAACCTAATCACAAATCATTATAACACTGCTCGGCCTTCATGCCTCATTCTTTTTGACCTAGAGAAGGCTTTTGATAAAGTGTGGCATTTAGCCCTCATGTTCAAACTTCACCGTTTTAGGCTTCCACTCTGCTACCTCCGTTTCATTTTCCATTTTCTTTCTAACCGCCTATCTTATGTTACCATCAATAGTTCTTCATCACATCCGATCTTTATCCATTCTGGTGTACCTCAAGGCTCCGCTCTCTCGCCTCTTCTATACCTTCTGTTTGTAGCCGATATGCCAACCCTTCCTCCCAATGTTCATACTTTTCAATATGCAGATGACACTGCCTTTCTTTGCACAGCCAGAACTATTCAACAAATCAATTCTGCACTCCGCCTAGCAATAGACTCTTTTCTCCGATGGTGTGCTAAGTGGCGCCTTCATATTAACTCGACTAAGACTCAAGCTATCGTCTTCATACCACCCCGAAAACGTTCTCGAGTTCAGAAAAACCCCAATCTACTTAATCTAGAGGTTCACGGCACACGAATATCACCTACTAAACAGGTTACCTATCTTGGTATCATAATCGATCATCACTTAACTTGGCGGCCCCATCTTCAAGCAATCATTCGTAAAGCGTATGCTCGGCTCAATTTACTAAAACGTCTAGTAGGTACCACATGGGGATTGCAACCCACTACAATCCTTAATACGTATAAAGTATTCTTACGTCCAGTTCTAACTTATGGTCATCCCGCTTGGGTTGCTGCACTACCTTTTTTCTATCAGAAATTACAAGTTCTTGAAAGGCACGCATTTCGTCTGGCTTATAGGATCAAGCTTCCCAGTCCGACACAGGAGCTTTACGACCGTATCTCTTTTCCTACTATTCTCCGTCATCTTGAACAGTTGCGACTAAAGTTCATCACAAACCGGTTTCAGCAACGTCATCCACTACTTCTAGATACTATGGATGCCGACCGCCACTATGATTTAGGATATCAATTTTCTACTTGCCCTCTATCCCTACTCTTCTCTTTATATCTCAAAACCATTCCACCAGACCATCCAGATCATTTTGTCGCTTCAGCTTATTCTTCTGATCACCTTCCATTTCATATATCACCTACATATGCTGCACCGTAACCTATTGTGCTAACAGGGCTCCACTTGTCTACATTACTGTCCAGAGCAGCCCCTGGACAAGAAGATAATCTGCATTCGTCTCACTAACATATCCTTGTGTTGTCCTGTCATATGCACTTCATTGTCATTTTTTTTTTCCCTGTCCTCATGATTATGAACAAAGTTCATAATGTCCAATGAAATTGAATAAAATGCAATAAAAGCAATAAACTAAAATTATGATCTAAATAAAATAAAATAAAGGATTCTTTCCGCTTACTCTTACTTCCCATAGACCACCTCCACTATCCTTCCTTCCCCAGTCTCTGCACTCCTCACCCCGGATAGAGGGCGTAACCCTCGCAAGGGAGCTAGCCTTCGGCTAGCACTAAAAAAAAAAAAAAAAAAAAAAAAATAAAAAAAAAAAAAAAAAGTTGGATATTTCCTTAACCAGTCGACAACAATTACAAAAAAAACTTTTTGAAGGAGCAGTAATAGGTAACAAATGCCTTTGCTCTAAAAAGTGATTAGAAATACCTCCCAAGTATCGTTATATATAAAAAAAAGTGGATAATAGTTTTAGTATCCTTGACTGCGTTAAAGAAAAGTTTTTCTATTTCGTTATGAACCACTTACTAGTCGAAATTTGCGACTGAATTTTAGCCTAACTCATGCGCTTAAAACAACGAACCTCATGTTCATTATTTTTTATCTATCGGTTGAGCGGAAACTCTGCACTCAATACGGAAATGGTTTTGACAAAAATACGATGCATGATTTTCAAATGTGTACGTAGCTACTAAAACAAAAAATAAACCAGTTGAGAATGTGCCATGAGCATTGCCGAAACTAACTTTAAAAGAATTAATTTGTCTTATTAACATCTACAGATCTTATACCAATTGTTCTATGTACTTTATTATTATACTCAATAAACATTTCTTATAAATATATCTATCCATTTATAATTTCCTTGAGAACTAAATTTTTTCCACATGTTTTCTTGAAAAGTTCTGTTAAAACGTTCTACGAGATTGAAAAAAATCACAAAATACCATCTGTCTACGAGTACTGTTCCCGAGGTATAGCCCTAGGTCCTAAAATCCCCTGAAATCGGAAATTTTTTGTCCAATATCTCAGGAACGGTAAAAGTTGCGCGAAAAATTCCATCGCTTTTTTAAAATAGATTTTGATGCTCTATCGAATGGAGGACTCAAGATTGTAAAAGTCTAAAATACACACACACACACACATAAGAAATAGACATAGAGAATTTAGTAACGAACCCTTAAGGTTCGTTGAAAAGTAAAAGTATTTAAGGCGTCTTTTAATTCTCTTTACAATGATAGCAAAGGCTAGCTACCATTTACAGGGTTACGCCCTGTTTTAGGGAAGTGGTGTGAGAAGAATGAGGTTTCAAGGTCTGTAGGTGCTGTAGTATACCTTTATTCATTTAATTACTGGACTTAAGAAACTTTTCGTTCCCCAACATTAGGCGGGGATAAGGAATGATCACAATTGGCAAACATTGAATACAGTGATACATGTTAATACATACAGCCATGCAGTTGTTATGAATTGAAGAAAAAAATAATAAAAATAATGAAAGTGAGGTTTTCCGTATGTATGATAGTTACGAAAATAACATTCATAATAAGAAACATAATAGGAAACAATTAGAACATGTATGAAAAGAGAAATTTTGAAATAAAGTTTAAAAAAAGTATGTTTTTAATATATGAGTTGGTAATTGATGATGATGGAAGTGGAAAATGAAGTGACGTGCGATGCACAGGACAACACAAAGGATTAAATGTTAGCAGACGAATGAGGTTATTTTCTTGCCTAGGGAGACTCTAGGCTATCGTGAGAGACGGCCGGAACCCAAATTAGTAGACAGAAGAAATCACTGTGCATGAAATGATGGGAATATGAGAGGACGATGAACATGAGTAATGTAATCATTCATAAGCAAAAGTGTGGGATCATCGGGTAGAAGTGTGTAATGATATAGCGTGAAAAGAAGGGATAATGGAGTGTGTACGTATTGTGAAGGTGTGGGATGTAATGCTAAGTAGTGCATTGTGTGAAAGAGTTTGTGAGTTTGAAAGCGGATACGGAAGTAGGAGAGTCGGAAAATTTCAAGGTGATATTGCAACGTTGGAAAGGAGATACGGTAACAGAGGTCACGTGTTAGGCTAGGCAATGCCATAAAAAAGCTATTAGAAAGGACAAGTAGTTTATTGTAGAATGTGTCAGAAGCAGAGATCCAAGCTGTAGAGCCATACGTTAAGTTAGAGCGCAGAAAGTCCTCGTAGGTGTTTAAGACAGCAGAAGGTGTTAAACGCCAAGTCGTACCCATGAGACGTTTAAGCAAATTTAGTCTTTTGTAATCCTTTGTGTTTATGGATTTAAGATTGTAAATCCATGTAAGGTGAGTGTCAAAAGTGATGCCTAAGTAGGTTACTGTCTTGGTAGCTTGTTACGGAACCTGATCCACATACAGATAGAGAAAACGGCGATTTCTCTGTACATGAGATGTTCTCTTCTTCATGGGATGAAGATGATGGCATGTGTCTTGGCATTAATTTTTAAGTTTCCAGTCGCTACACCAGCGACAAAACTCATCTATGGTGGTTTGCAAGATGTGGTTGATATGTTGAATGGATGTGCCCAGAGCGAGAAAAGCAGTGTCGTCTGCATTCTGGAAAACATGAACGGAATCTGGAAGGCATGGCATATCAGCTACAAACAGAATGTAGAGTACAGGTGAGAGAGCAGAACCTTGAAGTACTCCTGAGGGAAAGAAGATCGGATGGGATAGGCAATTTCTTATGGCTACATATGTAAGACGGCCGGAAAGAAAGTTAAAGATGAGGCGTATGTATTCGGTAGGTACCTGAAGCCTGATAAGTTTGTAAATAAGAATGTTATCAAGAATCTTGCTAAATGTTGTTGTGAGTTAAATAGGCCTGCAAGAAGGGAGTTCATGAGGTGGTTTATGTGGTTTCGGAAACATTGTCGTTTTTGAAGTACTCGAAGAAATAGGAAAGTATCCAGTACGCAGAATTAAAGTGAAAATTTTTGCAAGAAGAAGTAGTAATGTAGAAGGACATTCTCGCATCTGGCGATACATTATAATATCGAGTCCTGGTGCTGTATTTCGTTTATATCGTATGGTATCGGTGATCTCCTTGACGGTGATGGGTGCGATAACAAGTTGGTTTGCATTGAGAACATGTAGATGACTAGGCTGTAAGAAAGGAGTGAATGGGTTTACTCTATCAGAAATGTGTAGCCAGCCCCCAGAGGTTGGTGGGGTGAAGATTGTCTAGAGGTCATCGGCAAAAGGATTTGCGGAGTCTGTATCTGTAGGAGTAACGGAGTTTCCGATATGTATAGAGTATGCAGTGTTGTTGGACTTGCTGCATAGAGTGTTGAGCCTTTTCCAGTACTTTGTGCGATGACTGGTGTTTGATAGGTTATTGCATTTTCTAATCCAGCATCTGACTTTGTATGCTTTGATATAATTGTGCACTGTGCGTTGCAGTTGTTTATATTGATGTAAAGCTTCACGGTTTTCGGTGCGAAGGTAATATCTGAAGAGTTAGCTGGAACGGGATATAGTAGTCACATAATGTAGTGGTAGACGTGGTTGGTATGGAATGCTTTTATTGGTTACAATATAAAGTTTACTGGCTTCCTGCATTTTAGTGGTAATAGCATCCATTGTAGTGTAGAGTTCATCTTCAATAGTGGGTGATGTGAGATGAACCGTATGTTGAATCAGATAGTTCCTGTGAGATGGGTCCAGTTTGCTTTATCAAAGCGATAACAAGTACGAGAGGGCATCTGCGATAGAGGTGATGCGGTAGTTTGTAGTTGAAGCGTATATTGGGGAGAAGCGTGATCGCTACCTATTGTATGAAGAACATTAAAGAGGCTATGGGTTTAGAGATTTGCGGAGGTGATGACAACGTCAGACGTTGTGTTGGAAATGGGTCGAGTAGGCTTTGGGAGAGGATGTATGATCCCAGTTGGGTGCGTAGTTATAAAAGATTCTAAATTGACACGAGCTAGTTGTGAGCTACACCATGCCGTAAACGTCGCCAACACCTATTGGCCCACTTGCCACTAAATGTCGATCGTCGTTATAGCGACGAGTCGAAAGAGATATCTAGAGTCAGAGTATTGAAGTTGCCACCGCATAGCAGCGAGGACTTCATTTTTGCTTGTGCTTCTTTGATTCGTCACGGAGAATCGCGAAGGGACCGGCACGAACTATCGCCAATCATGCGCATGCGGTTCTTGTTATATATTATGTTTTATTAATGAATTGTTCCAAAAGTGAGCTACGGGGGTCATGAATAACCCTTGCCTCTACATCATGAAGTGAAAAATCTTGAGATGAGTGCGTATAATTGTATGAATTTAGATGACAACTGTAGATGATCATTTGAGAGTGAATATGGAATAACCATGAAATAAAGTAAATAGACGCGTGTCATTTTGTTATAAAATTACATGGCGAACGGATTTTATCTAATCTCAAGCGGTTATCGTCGAATATACACGGTTACACGAGCACTCTGATTACCTCAATTAGAAATACCTCAACGATTTATGCCTCTACAAGCCGCGCTTTTTCCATCGTCTCCGTGGCCAAGTCGGAAGAACACGTCCCTAATAATCCGAAGATTAGTGGTTCTGCCTAACCTGAGGTATATATTTTTTTACTTTTTTTTAAAAAAACTCTCCTTAATGTAACAAATTACGCATATAGGTGATTTAACATATTTTTGGGGAGTCATTTTGTTGTTCGTCACGTCTCTGCCGCTGGTGATATAAATTTCGAAACGGAAGATGGGTCACCCCGAATCGTCGCTGCGGGCCGCCTATTTTTGGCGAGATATATCTAGTTGCCCATCGGTGGTCCTTCGACGCCTAGGGCATGGGGGACTGTGTACATTAAAAGCGGCCATGATGATATAGTGACGGTATGTGTTTGAAATATGCTAAACAAACTGAATCGGAAGAAGATGACCAGGCAGTACGTAAATGGTTGGAAACGTGATGCTGAGAGATTTGAAATATAGACTGGTGATAAGATGCTCAGTTAAGAGATTGATGGCACAATGATGCTGACGATAGGGGAGATGCGGAGAGAAATCAATTGCTACACCCCATTTGCTGGTTGTGCTGGTATGTGACTGTCTGTCCTAAGGATGGTGTAGTCTGGTATGCGACATACAGTTTTCATCTTTGAAAAGGAAACTAGTTTTATTTATTTACTCG
Source organism: Thermobia domestica (assembly GCF_964235325.1). Classification (NCBI taxonomy): domain Eukaryota; kingdom Metazoa; phylum Arthropoda; class Insecta; order Zygentoma; family Lepismatidae; genus Thermobia; species Thermobia domestica. The sequence continues at coordinate 148,444,049 of NC_137467.1, read as the reverse complement.
TAGGTATTGAGTACACTTGAATATTTAACGACAAAATTGTAGTATTCAATTTATAATATTATACAAACATGCATTTAACATACATATTATTATATTATAATTATCTATTCTATTAAAATGCTACAATAGCAATTAAATGAAATTTTTTGGGGTGCGGGAATACTGTTAACTTCATAATTCATTACTCATCAATTATTTTATAAGAGCAAAGAGACCTCTTCCCCCAGCCATTAGAGGGTTGCGCCCTCTCTTTGGCATAGATTATTGAAAGATTCTATTGATGATAACATAAATGAAGATGGGCTAAGTGTAGAAAGTATGATCATAAGGATAAGTAATCCTATAGCCATTCGCAATTTATATTGAAGAATAATGTAAAGTTGAGTTAAAAGAGATTTTTTTAGGGTTAAGCCTTTCAAAAGGTTACAACCTTTCTTCGGGATGAGGATTATAGATATAGGGAATTTTTCTTTATTTATACGGGGCATTGAGGATTTGGAACATGTTTTATTTTATTTTATTTTTTTCTTAGTTGTCGGCATCATTTTTTAAATATATACTTGGAGACATCAATTTGCAATAGGTAGGTGGCATTTATTATTCACTCTTGCGGTAACTGGAGGCTGGGCTAGTGGTATATATGAGAGATGAGGTGAACTGCAGGTGAACGTCACAAACACAAGTGTAATGTTAGTATGGACGACTGAATGGTTATCTACTGCTCTGGGGCGTCACAATGCTGATGAAAACATGTGAAGCCCGCTGCTAGCACATTGATGTAACACTAGTGCGGAGATGGATAAAAGCATGGACTAAGATGAGGTGGATGGTAAATGGCGAAGTCGAACTTTTGAGGGTCATTGTCATCTAAAGTTTTATGGTATAGAGTGTGAAGATTTTGTAGAGGGTTGGCGTGGTGACGTGGGGGCGTATGATGTAGTATATCCTGTCGAAAGGTGTCTTGGAATATCGGATTTCCTTCTGCAATGACTTTTGTAATATATTTAGTGCGAAGTGTTTCTAAGTGCAGAAGTATGGATGGAAAGTTGATTCGGCGATAGAGGTCGGCAGTCGGTGCTGGTAGTTGATACGGTAAGCAAGTCGGAGAGCATGTCTTTCGGAGATGGCGAGTCTATTATATAGTTCATCAGGGGCAGGGATCCAGCAGATATGGCCATGTGTGAGAGCAGGTCGGAGGAATACTTTATAGGTCGTAATGACGGTGTCGGTATGTAAGCCCCAGGTTGTGCTCATTAGCCGTCGGAGTAGATTTAAACCTTCGTTGCCTGTGATCGAATCTTCTGTGGATGGGTTTTCCTACTGAGTTTAGAATCAAAGATGATCCCAAGGTAGGTATCGTGTGATGATGAGCGGATGAAAGTACCATTTATATGAATGTGAAGAAGTGAAGGATTGCGATGGATTCGTGAGCGGCAATGAGGTGGGAGAAAAATAAGAACTTGTGTTTTGACAGAATTGATGGTGAGGCGCCATTTTGATCACCAGGAAATAAATGCGTAAATTGCCTGGTGGAGTGTTCTATTTATGTTTTGAACAGTATTAGATGTGGCAAGAAAAGCGGTATCATCTGCATATTGGTACACTGAGACATTTGGTGGGAGAGGGGTTAAAAGACATTTTCTTAATGCTAGCACGAACCTAGCTACCTCTGAGAGGGCTACACCCTCTTTTAGGAGAAGATTTGACGGAAAAGTAAGATTTGAGTAATGGTGGCTAGTCTAAGTAAGATAATTTATTTATTTATTTACTTTATAAACTTTTTATATCATTTGCGTAAGCCATTATGATGTTTGCGATCATAATAATTCGAATGTGAGCAGGAAAACAATACATAGATATAACTTACCAAACACAAATAAATTACATAGTACAAAACGATAAAACAAAAATATGAATGATAGGAACACACACACACACACACACACACACATATATATATATATATATATATATATATATATATATATATATATATATATATATATATATATATATAGAAAATGGAAATATATTAAGGTATCTGTATGGAGATGCAGGTATAGATCATGGGTGACAAAAGGAGAGAGTGGCAGAGAAAAGGACGTACGTAAGAAGCAATGATATTATGATAAATATTTATATAGTGATAAAGGGATGAGCGAGAAAGATGAGATGATGTGCAAGCACAGGACAACACGAGGGAGATGTTAGGATGACGAATGCAGTTATATTTTGCCTTGGGGCGACGCTAGGCTAATGAAGACAGGAGGAGCCCTGTTAGTTACGAGGATATTTACTGTGCAATATATGAAGGACAAACATGAGGTAGATGAGCATGCAGACGATAATCTTCCAGATGATCAGGGGGAAGCGAGTTGCAATAAAGGGTATAAATAAATGTAACGGTGTCTAATAATATCGGGGTCGAGTGGGATAGAGTGCAAGATGGTGTGTAGTGGCAAGAAGAGGATGATCTTGAGTGTAGCGGGTGGTGGTAAATCTTTAACGGAGTGTCTCCAGGTGAAATTTGAGAATAGGAAATGTGATGAGTGAATACAGGTCAGGAGTAGGGCTAGGTAGAAATATGCGAAAGCCAAGACGGAAGGATGCCGTTCGAAAATATCAAGTTGCTTCTAATAGGATAGTTGAGCGGAGATCCAAGCGGGAAAACCATATGTGAAGACTGGTCGGAGAAAAACTTCGTAAGTATTAACGACAATACTGGGAGATAGGCCCCAGGTAATTCCGGTGAGACGTTTCAATAAATTAAGTCTATTTCGTACTTTGCTTGTCACTGATTTCAGATGTGGGGTCTAAGTTACGCGGTGGTAAAAATATCCCAAGATAGGTTACGTTTTGGAAGGCCGGAGGGGAACCTGGTTAACTGTAAGTGAAAATAACCCTTTCCGGATCCTGGCTTTCTAGGCTATTTTTTAGACTTTCAATCAAGCAGCTACTGTATCGTCACTATTTATCCTAGGATCATGGTTCATACCTCATTCTCTTCAGAATAGAGTAGCAAATGGTGCCACTTGCATGCTCATACCATATAGCAGAAGCGGGAAAAAGTGTCAAAGTGAAAATTTCGGAGGGAAATTTTTTTTCTCGAACTTTGGCCCCCCCTGGACCGCCCCTGTGTGAACGTAGCCATCTAAAAAAATCTGATAAATAGTACTTGGTATACTGAATGTGTGTGCCAAATTTCAAGTTTCTATCTTGAATAGTGAGGGCGGGAGAATGTTTATCAAAAATTCCCACAATGCCCCAAATTACCATAAAACACTATGATCTCAGGGAAAAAATTTCCTGAGACGTCCCTAATTACCCTAGAATAACAATTCGACCGTCATTCTCTTCAGAATGGAACTGTCTTTCAGACGGTATGACTCACGTGTCTTCATCATGTATGTGAGGCGGGAAAATCGCGACAAACGGTATTTTTTATCTAAAATTCCCTTTTTCAATTTTTCCCCCTCTGGACCCCCTGTTTTATTGCAGAGATATGAAAAAATCTGAGAAATACTACTAGGTGGGCTGAATGTTTGTGCACAATTTCAATCTTCTAGGTGCAAAGGTAAGCCCGCCAAAAAATATACCCACCATGTCCCATTTTTTCCTATATAGAAGTATGTTTTTCAAAAAATCCCTGAGACGTCCCTAATTACTCTAGAATAATAATTCGACCATCATTCTCTTCAGAATGGTACTGCCTTTCAGACGGTATGACTCACGTGTCCCCATCATGTATGTAAGGCGGGAAAATGACGAAAAACGGGAATTTGGGGGTAAAAAATCCTTTTTTTACCCTTTGCCCCTCTGGTTCCCCCCCCTGTTTTAGCACTGACATCGGAACAAAAATTCTGGTAAATACTATTCGGTGGACTGAATGTTTGTGCAAAATTTCAATCTTCTACGTAGAAAAAAAAAGCTCGCCAAAAATATTGAACCTAGGCTTAGTAAATGAGAAAAGAAATTTTTGACTTATGACGTCCCCACCTCTTCTGTCTGGACGCAGGACGGTCTGAAACCATACGTAATGTCTTCTACAAGGCCTCTGGACTTGGAAAACATAAAAACCCGGACGAAAAACTCAAATAGAAGAGAAATAAGGCAATGTACCATGAAAAACGCGTATGGTACAAATTGTACCATAGGATCCCCAAAGGGGGGTCTAAGTTAGACGGTGGTAAAAATATCCCAAGATAGGTTACGTTTTGGAAGGCCGGAGGGGAACCTGGTTAACTGTAAGGGAAAGTAAAGAAGGATTTCGATGGACTTTGGTGCGTTCACGTGGCGGGATAAAAACTATAGTTTAAGTTTGCAGCACTCATTGTCAAATTCCATTTGCGATACCAGGCTATGAAGCGATTAATAGCTTCCTGAAGACAGACATTGATTTGTTGAATATTTCGGCAGAGTGCCAGAAAAGCTGTGTCGTCGGCATATTGTAACAGGTGAACATTGGGAGGTAATTCGGGAAAGTCTGCGACAAAGGGAACATACAATAAAGGTGATAAGGTAGATCCTTGTGGTACACCGCATAGTAGAAAGATAGGGTGAGATAGTACATCATTGATTGTAACATAAGACAAACGACAGACGTGAATATGATAGATGAGGCGGATGATTGTGATAGGAAGCTTGAGTTTAAGTAGTTTGTAGATAAGGGAAATATTCCAAACTTTATCAAAGGCTTTTTCAATATCAAAGAGAACCAGACATGACGGTTGAACGGAGCTATAATGATCGGTGTTGAAAGGTGGTTCAATTGGTCTTTTATTGAATAGGAAGGTCGAAAACCAGCCTGATGAGAGGGAATAATGTTTCGATCTGTTAGGTATGGATGTAAGCGCTTGACGAGAATGCGTTCGAAAATCTTGCTGAATGTGGAGGTTAACTGAGTCGGTCTGTAGGATGAAATTTCGGAGGGTGGTTTATTCGGCTTTGGAAACATAAGGGTTTTTAATAACTTCCAATCTATCGGGAAAAAGCCAGTGCGAAGTATGAAGGTGTATATCAGTATAGAAGCATGAGTAGTGTGATGCGGCTTTCTATAATATGGCGATATGTGATAGGTCGAATCCTGGAGCTGTGTTGCGTTGTTAAAAGAAACAATTCTTCGACTGTATTCGGAGCAGTGAGAACATGTTCAGGAAGTCTATGAGTCACAGCAGGTTGAAGGGATTTAGATTGAGTATTTACTGCCTCAGCAGGATGAAGGTGGAACATATGATTGGGTGGAGATGGTGTAAAGAAAGCATGCAGATGATTGGCGAAAGCGTTCGCTTTATCCTGTTAGGAATGAATGGCTGTGTTATCTGGTAGATTGGGCTAAGGAATCTTAGTGACTTTTCCACAGATTGCATAAAGCGTTTCCAGTATAGCGAGGGATACGATGTTTCTGCAAGATGATTACATGTTTTAATCCATTGGCGTTGCTTATAAGCTGTAATATAGTTGCAAACAATTCTCTGGAGTTGATTGTGAAGACGTAGCGTATCAGGGTTTCGAGTGTGCAAGTATTCGTGATAATACTGACGAGAACGACGGATCATAGCGAGGTCGTGAGGTGGTAGTTTAGGTCGATAAGGTATTGATTCAGTTTATGGAATGTATAGAGCTGAAGCTTGCTGAATAGCATTAGTTACAATGGTGACTTGCGTCGAAAGCTCGTCAGGAGTGGTAGGTGAACGATAATGGTCGATGGTAGAAGAGATGTAAGTGCGATAATTGACCCAATCTGCTTTATCATATCGTGGTGTGAGATGAGGCGATGATGTTGCTTGCAAAGGGACGAGACCAGTATGATACGTGATTTTAATGGGAGCGTCATCACTACCTAGTAAGTCTAAGACTGCCACAGTACAACGTGTAACTATTGTATTGGAGGTAATTGCAATATCGGGTGTGGTATTGGAAACTGGACGTGTGGGCGAAGGAAGGTTGAGAACAATTCCTGAAGTGTGAGATGCTATATGATCTTGAAATTGGATGCGCTCATGAGCAGAGCGACTATGAAAATTTACGTCTGCGAGGATGAGAAAATGTTTGAAGTTATTAGAGATATAGGAGAAAAATCTAATGGAATTGGAGTGCCGGGTCTGACGTAGATGGTAGCGAAAGTAAGAGCGATGGATTTAAAATACAAAGTGGCTACGATGTGTTCCGGTAAGGCTAGTGCAGGGCAGCTATGTTGTCTGAATGGTAGATTATGGCGAAAGCCCATCGCAAGTCCAGCGTTCCCTCTTAACGCTGGTGTCATGTTATCATGGCGAAGCAATGTGTACTTGGGAAATCTGCACTGCATGGACTGAGTCAAAAAAGTTTCATTCAGAAGAAAAGCAGTGATGTGTTCTTCTTGTAAGAGTGCTTTGAAAAGAGTTTTACTCTTGGTGATTGAACGAATATTTAGAAACAGAAAGCTGATATCCATGACGACCAAGATATTAAACAGATGTTTCGAGTGGTGTAGTATGGAAATGAACGTAATTGTTTGAGTAAGTTGCATACAGGGCTACATGAAAAGTGGCTTTAGCGACAAGAGTGACTTGCTGAAGGATGTGAGGACGATGGAAAAAATGAATATTCTGTAGTGTTAATGTGAGAAATTCTAACAGTTTACCAACGGTGACTGGATCATTTACTGAAGTTTCTGTGTTGGTGGAGGTGGAGGTAGACTGTGTACATAATGGGACAACTAACTCTGGGTGTGTTTGGTCTGGGGATGGTTTGCGTTTACATTTATAACTATAGGTAGGGTGGCGCTCTGCGCACGCAGGACATTGAGGTGGAAGGTTCATATTAGGGCAAACATGAGTTAAATGGGAGCCAGAGCAATACCCACATACAGTGGGGTTTGTACAATGCACTGTTGCATGATTGTTGTACGTTTGACATTTTTCGCATCGTAATGGCAATGGCGCAGACGATCGAGAGGGTTGAACGCGATGTTTGCGCTTGTAAATGAAGGCACCATGAGTAAGCAGATGGTCGATCGTCTCTTGAGATATGGTTAGGACTCGCACCACGTAAGTAGGCCCAGTCTTATTACGAATGCGAATAATTTTATCAATGGTATGACCCTTCTTGCGCAATTCCTCGTGTATTTCATAATCAGAATATGATGGATCGACTCCCCTGATGACTACAGATAACATCGGAGAACGTTTTGGAGGAGGTGGTATCTTACGACGAGTAGCGTTCAAGGAGACAAGTGTAGCATTTTTTCCGAAAATCTCGAACAAGGCTTTATTACGGACTGTAGTTATGAAGTTAGCATCAGATGATTTGAAGATAAATCCATTGCGGGTTTTTACAACTTCAGTGAGTGGAATGCTTGGCAGGTATTTTCGAAGTTGAAGGATGATGAATTTTTCATTGGTGAATTTAGCGTCAAAGTTTTGAAGCAAAAAGCAGTGAGGTGAAGAAGAAACAGGATGAATAGATGTTGATGATCGACGTGCTGTCGGTGAAACGTCGGCTTCCATGTCAGATGATTCTGAAACATCGATATGGTGTTTCTTAACAGGAGGCGAATTTTTGACCCTATCAGAGTAACTGGGTTGGCTCCTTGGAGATCGAGATCGAGATCTAGAACCAGCTGACGTAGTGGAGGCGGTCGAGCGTTCAGAAGCTCGTCTTTGTCTCTCAGCATAGTCCTTCCGCTTCTCCACCTTCGTAGAGATAGCAGGTGGGCTAACGAAGACTGGTGGTAAGCCTCCATGTCGACTTTCTAAAGATGCTCCACTGCCTGAGCCTGGGTCTGCCATCGTAAATAACGAACTATTGTCACGAGACCTGAACTATACTCGAGAAGATGGATGATGATATGTGTTGATGAGTAGGTGGGACAACCCGTTTGGATAGTTGTCCAGGGGGAGCAGGTCCCCTGCCTCGATCTGTAGAACCGGCTGCCCTTGGCTTGATAAGTCTGACAGACGGTTCGCGCAAAAGAGACAGGGAAAAAGCTCAGGATAAGGAAAAGGAAGGATATTTGCAAAACTCGTCACTGTTCTCTCAGTGGCGCTTCAGAGCAAGCTCTGGGAAAGTATCGTGAACACCAACTTTTTTTTAAAGTTAGCTAGCTATGGTGTACACCCTCTATTTGGGAAAGAGATGTAACAGTATTATTGCGAAAAACTGAATTTCTGTTGGGCAAAGAGACATGTATGAACTTTATTAAACATCCATAAGTTTTATTTATTTATTTATTTTATTTTATTTTTGTTATACGTGAGGAGGTCCTGTTAGTAACAAGCGGGTTTGCTGCGCATGATATGAAAGTGAGATATGGGCCGGTACATGTAATGTGCTGAGGATACTGATGATATTTTAGTCCGGATGATTTGGAGGTACGGTATATTTATATAATGCGAAAAGCAGTGAGAGAGGTGTAGACGTGTGGTGATGGCTGTGAGTGTAGGGATCGTCGCTGTAAACGGTTTCAAAAAATAAAGCGTGTTCGCTGTCATACCGTTGAGTTATATATTTAATACGAAGAGCTTCAATATGATAAAGAAGGTGAGGAAATGTGATACGGTCGTACAATTCACGGGTTGGACTTGGTAATTTAATGCGGTAGGCTAGGCGGATAGCATGTCGTTCCATTATTAACAGCTTTTTGTAATGTTTTGCGCTTACTGATATCCATGAGGTAAAACCATATGTAAGAACGGGACGGAGGAAGGCCTTGTAGGTGTTGAGAAGCGTAGAAGAATGTAGACCCCACGTTGTACCTATGAGATATTTAAGTAAATTTAATCTATTTTTGGCTTTGCTTACAACGGTAGCGAGGTGTGGACGCCATGTAAGATGATGATCAAATGTTATACCCAAGTATTTCACTGTTTTTGAGTGCTGTATCGCAGCATCATTGACGGTAAGGGCAAGACGAGCTGGGTTTCGATGAACTCGTGATCGACGTTTTGATGGAATAAAGACTATGGCCTGAGTTTTGGTAGCGTTTATTGTTAAGCGCCACGTCCGACACCAATCGCTAAAGCGACGGATAGCTTCATTCATCGCAGTGTTTATTTGAGAGATAGGTTTCGTTAACGCCAGGAAAGCCGTGTCATCGGCGTACTGAAAAGTATGAATACAGCAGATACAGCAGTGGAGACAAGGCAGAGCCTTGCGGAACACCGCTATGAAGAAAAACAGGATAAGAGACACTGTCATTGATGTAGATGTAAGCCAGGCGGTTTGAAAGAAAATTATAGATGAAACGGATGTACGTGATAGGAGGACGAAAAGACACAAGCTTGAATAAAAGTCCCAGGTGCCATACTTTATCAAATGCCTTTTCGAGATCGAATAAAACTAAACAGGCAGGCTTGGAAGAATTGTAATGATTAGTGATCATGTTGGTGAGGCGAAGTAACTGATCGTTAATACTATATCCTGGTCGAAAACCAGCTTGATGTAAAGGTAACAAATTTTTCGCTGTTAAGTGAGTGTGAAGTCTTTTGACAAGGATGCGTTCCAATATTTTGGTGAAAGTCGGAGTTAATTGTATGGGCCTGTAAGATGATATGGAATTTAGTGGTTTGTGTGGCTTAGCAAACATGAGTGTTTTGGAAGTCTTCCACTGAGTGGGAAGATAACCTGTGCGGAAAATAAACGTAAATATAGTTGCTAAAAGGTGTAGTAAGGCGAGAGGCGCTTCTTTGACATGACGATAAGTGATTGAGTCCAGACCAGGGGCAGTATTGCGTTTGCGAGCCGTGACGGAGTTGATATCTGTTACAGTGATAGGCGTAGCAAGAGGATGGTCGGGTAAAACATGAGACGTGCTGTTTTGGAGTTCTGGTGAATGTATGTTAAAGGTATGTGTGGGATGCCTGCGAGGAATGGCTGCTTCAGACTGCATGAAAAATAGACTGTAGATAGGTTGCGAAGGCATCTGCTTTTTCTTTATCTGTCTGAAGAGGATTTTCATTTTCTAGGAGAGGATAGGTAGTGGGTCTTATACTGTAAGCATGTTGAAACGGTTCCAGTATCTGGATGGGTGTGCATCGTCTGCCAAATTATTGCAAGCTTCTATCCATTGACAGAGTTTATATGCTTTAACATGATTGTGAACTGTGCGTTGAAATTGACGAGGTAAATGCAATGACTCTAGATTTCCTGTACGTTTGTAATCTCTGTAGAGTGCTCGTGAACGTCTGATAAGTGGTAAATAATGGGGTGGGAGCGTTGGGTGATAGCTATGAGATGTAGTAGTCGGTACAAAACGGCTGGTAGCGTCATGGAGTGCTGTAGTTATTCTATCCAAAGAATTATGAAAATCTTCCTCCGTTTCTGATAGAGTTGAATTTGCAAAAATACTACTAAGGTAATTTCGATATCCTGGCCAGTCGGCTTTGTCGAAGCGCAACGTGGTACGAGTGACAGGAAGTGGTGCTGGACGGTGTGAAGAAGTGAGTGATAATTCAGCGTGAACATGATCACTACCAAGCGGATCGAGTACTGTGAGAGTACAACGTGCAGAAAGACTGGCTGAAGTAATGACAACGTCTGGAGTGGTATCCGAGATCGGTCGGGTAGAATGAGGCAGGGTATGGAATGTGCCGGATGTTTCGGTTGCAATGAAATCTAGGAATTCTTCCTTTTGGCGGGCTGTTCGACTGTGAAAATTTATGTCTGCCATAATGATGTAGGTGCGGAACGTGTCTGAGATATACTGAAAAAAATTTAGAGGTATGGCATGAGGTAACGTGAAAATTTAGAGGCATCATTACCACTTTATACTCTATACTACAAAGATATATATTACAAATTTAGAGGTATGGATGTAAATGGTAGCCAAAGTGACATATATATCTTTGTAGTATAGAGTGGTAATGATGTATTCCGGGATGTTTGGTATTGACAGTAAATGTTGGCGATAGGCGATTGATGGAGAAAACCCAAGGGCGACTCCGCCATTTGCACGGCACATGGGTATGGTTGTGTCATGCCTGAGCAGTGTGTAACGTGAAAATTTGCAGCTTTGTTTAGGCTTCAGATGAGTTTCGTTAAGCAGAAATGCATTGACTTGTTCTTCTAGTAGCAGTTGTTCAAACAGTGGTTTATGTGATTGAAGAGACCGGATATTCAGAAACAGAAATATTAAAGCCATAATGATCGGTATACAGTAAGTGAGGTTTTTGAGAGCTAGGTGGAACCGCAGTAGCATGGAAATAAGCATACGCACCTGGATATGTAGCATTTAATGTGACGTTAAGAGTTGCCTGTGCTGCAAGTTGGATTTGTTGGAGTACATATTGTCTTTGAAATGGATGAATGTTTTGCAGAGGTACGGTGAAAAATGCAAGAAGTTGTTTGATCGTGATAGGTTGATATACTGAGGTAATAGGCGGAGATTCAGATTTAGTTTGGGCGTTCTGATAGGCACCACAAGTTCAGGTTTACTCTCGTCCACTGGTGGCCTGGCTTTGCATTTATAACTGAACGTAGGGTGTTATTCAGGACAGCTGGTGCATTTAGGCGGTTGGTGTGTATTTGGACAGACATTAGTGAAGTGAGACCCGGAGCAAAAGCCACACGTTGGTTGATTTGGACATTTTGATGTTGGATGGGAATTATATTATTGACACTTTTCGCATCGAAGCGGGAGAGGTTGTGGAGTGCAAGATGCCTCGACCCGGTGTCGACGTTTGAAGATAAATGCCCCTGAAGTTAGAAGTTCATCGATGGTTTCTTGGTGCGAAGAAAGAACACGCATCATATATGTCGGTCCCATATTGTTCTTAAGAAGGAAGCATTTCGTAATGACATGGCCTTCATGTTTGAGCTCTTCGGCAACCTCTTCGTTTGTGATCGACGGGTCCACACCATGTGAAACTACAGACAAGGTAGGCGATTTTCGTGGTGGTGGTGGCTGTTTTCCTCTTTTGTCGGTTAATCGTGTCATAGTGGCTGTTTTGCCAAAGACTTCATAGCTGCAGCGGTTCAGAATTTTATAGGCCAGTTTCTAATCTGTGGATTTGATGATGATGCCATTGCGAGTAGGTATTAGCATAGAAATTGACGTACGAGGTACGTACTTATAGAATTGCTGGAGCAGAATTTTGAGATTGGCGAATTTAGGATCAAACTGTTGAAGGAGAAAGCTGTATAACGGTGTACGTTGCGGTGTTTGTAATGGGGGAAATTGCCGGTCGTCTCCTAGATCTATCTGAAGTTTAGATTCAGAATCGCTAATGGTGTGTGCTTTCATTGATGGCTGGGACAGAGTTGATCGTGAAACAGCTGGTGAACGTGAGCGAGATCGGGATCCAGATGGAGATCGACTAGTGCCTTGAGCACGTTTGTGGTTTTCCCTGCATTGTCTGTCAAGAGCAGCAGCTTCAGCTGGACCTGGGATGATATGTGGTAATCCGCAATGCTGATATGAGGGTTGTGTAGGAGAAGCCACGGTACAGTGTTAGGAAGCCACGGTACAGGTGTCCGTGGAGGCTTATAATCAATTCGACGGTTTTTTCCTTGGACCTCGAGGAGGTAAGTAATCCAACCGTATACAGAAGATCGCGATTAAAATTCAAACAATGGGGATGGAAACACCAGATGACTCTATTTTTCTCCGCCAGCTACGGATACTCTATTTTTAACCTGCTAAGAGCTGCAGGCGGCCAGTTCGAACACCAACTTTCTTTGTTGCTTGCCGCTTGCGGCTAGCACCCACCCAAAGGATCACACCCTTTATTGAGGGATGAGGGAGGAAAGGAAAACTGAATGCAGATTGGTAAAAGGTGGATGGTTAGAAACCAATTTTTATTTATTTCTTTATTTCCATATAAAATCAAGAAAATTAAACAACAGTGTGGAGGGAAGCATCAATCCGCAGCAGCGGGACTGTCTTTGGGCTACAAGGACATTATGGACTTTGACCATAACCATTCAATTAGGATGGGATGAGATGAGACTGAGGTGCAATAGACATCACAACAACAGGGAGATGGTTAGAGTAGACACATACATGTTATCTTCTGATCCAGCGCTACTCTGGATCGTGATGTAGACAGTGGGAGGCCTAGTGAAACAGTAGGACTACTGTGCCGTAGATGGAAAAATGAAAGATGAATCAAGATGCGTGATGAAATCGGCTACGAGAGGAAGGTGAAAACTATCTGGCGGAAGGGAGTAGTAGTAGATAGTAAAGAGTAAAGACAAGGGAGTATGGCGAAGTAAAGTCGTTTTGCGGAAGGTGACGTCGAAGTGCATAGTATCGAAGAGAAGCGGATGGTGGTTCTGGAAGCGCTGAGAGATGTATCGTAACCGGAGAGTTTCAAGATGATAGAGAATATGGGGAAATGGTGTACGGGCGTATAAATCGCGGGTAGGGCTTGGAAGACGTATTCGGAAAGCAAGCCGGAGTGCATGGCGTTCCAGAATTTGAAGGCGTTTGTAGAAGGAGGTAGGAGCATCAACCCAAGCTGTAAAGCCATAAGTGAGGACTGGTCGGAGGAAAGCTTTATAGGTATTCAGAAGTGTGGTAGCAGAAAGACCCCACGTGGTACCAGTCAGATGACAAAGAAGATTAAGGCGAGAATAGGTCTTTTTACAGATATACTTGAGGTAGGGAGTCCATTTGAGGTGTTGAGCAAAAATAACGCCTAAGTAGGTGACTGTTTTACTGAGAGTAAGAGGAGTGTGCGAAATGTGAAGATCGGGGTTGGCGGGGTTACGATAGACACGGGACCGTTGACCAGGTGGTAAGAAGATGATCGCCTATGTTTTTGTGGCATTGATGGTAAGTCTCCACGTGTGGCACCAAGAAAGAAAGGAATCTATGGCGGGTTGGAGTAAGAGATTAAGGCGAGACATCGTATTTCCTGTAGCAAGAAAGGCAGTATCGTCGGCATATTGAAAAAGGGTGACATTGGCGGGTAGAGTAGGAAAATCTGCGACATAAAGAAGGTATAGAAGGGGTGAAAGAGCCGAGCCTTGTGGAACACAGGAGTGAAGGAAAACGGGATGAGATAGATGATTCTTAATGGATACCTAGGTAAGGCGACAGGTTAGAAAGTGATAGATAAGACGAATGTAACAGTAAGGTAGATTGAAGTGAAAAAGTTTATAGAGAAGGTCCAGATGCCATACCTTGTCGAAAGCTTTTTCGAGATCAAATAACAGAAGACAGGATGGTTTGGAAGTGTTGAACTGGTTAGTGATGAAAGTAGTGAGGCGGAGATATTGATCTGAGATACTAAAAGAAGGGCGGAAGCCAGCTTGATGGAGAGGGAGTAAATTATATGCAGTGAGATGGGTGTGGAGACGGGTGACAAGGATACGTTCAAGAATTTTGCTAAATACTATTGTGAGTTGGATGGGGCGATAAGAGGAAACTGAGTGCGCTGGTTTGTTGGGTTTCAGAAACATTAATGTGGTAGAGGTTTTCCAGGGTATGGGGTAAAACCCAGTGCGAAAGATGAAGGTAAAAATAACGGAAAGGAGGTAATGTAAGATATAAGGACCTTCCTTGATATGACGGTATGTGATTTTATCTATGCCGGGGGCAGTGTTCTTTTTTCGAGAGACGGTTTGACAGATTTCCGGGACAGTGATGGGAACAGTGAGCGGATTGTTTAGAGAAGCTCATGATCGGGGTGAGGTTGTAAGTTCGGTGAGGAAAGGTTTAGATGATCAGTAGGGTGGTGGCGAATAGGTGGATCAGGCGCAGTTGGGGTGAAAATACCTTGAAGATGTGTTGCAAATGCGTTGGCTTTGGTGGTATCGTCTGAAAGAAGATGATCGCCATCGAGAAGTGGGTAGGGGGTACGGGTACTTATGCCAGTGAGTTTATGAAAACGCTTCCAGGACTTGGTGGGATGAGAGGTGTCAGCAAGAGTGTTGCACGTTTTAATCCAGCTGCGGCAATTGTAAGCCACCAGATAATTATGGACTGTACGTTGATACTGTGGTGGAGACGAAGGGATTCAGGATTTCCTGTACGGGTAAAGTCTCGATATAGTTGGCGGGAGCGTGTGATGAGCGAGAGATAGTGGGCTGGGAGTGGCGTTTGGTGTGGTTTGATTACAGATGGTGGGATGTATTTCTGCGACGCTGAGTGAATGGTGTTGGTGACAGTGTCAAGAGTCGTATAGAGTTCTATTTCTGTAGTTGGAGGCGAAACATCAGACAGGTTTTCAGAGATGTAGGAGCGGTAATGAACCGAGTCGGCTTTATCGAAACGAGGAGTGGTACGAACTGGAAAAGTCTGGGTATTAGAACGGGATTGCCGGAGAGGGATGGTAAGTTTTACCGGGACATGGTCGCTCCCAAGGGGATCCAAGACCGTGATCGCACAACGTGCGGAGAGATTGGCGGATGTTATTACCACGTCCGGGGTGGAGTTGTTTTCGGGACGAGTGGGTTTGGAAAGAGTATGAATGAACCCAGTAGTGCGAGTAGTGATATACGTTTGAAAGTCTAGTTTCTGTTGGGCTGAGGGGCTATGGAAGTTCAGATTGGCCATAATAATGAAAGAGCGGAAATTGGAAGAGATGTAGTGAAAGAAGTCTTGCGGGATGGGATGACCGGGACGAACATAAAGAGTAGCAACAGTGACGGAAAGATGTTTAAAATAAGCGTAAGAATGAGATGTTCAGGAAGATTAGGAACATTAGAGAGATGCTGGCGATAAGGAACACTGGGTGGAAATCCGATGGCGACTCCACTTTAGCACGACGTGCTGGAAGAGCGCTATCATGTCGAACTAACTGATAACCAGAGATACGTGGATGGAGGCGCGAGGTCAGATACGTTTCGTTTAAAAGAAACGTAGTTACATGTTCTTCCCGTAGTAGTTGCTCAAAAAGAGGTTGATGTTGTGATAGGGAGCGAATGTTCAAAAACAGAAAGTTCAGTTCCATGATGAAAGTTACAGCGAAAGTTAGTTTACGTGAGAGATATTGAAGAGAGTCACACTGTTGTTTGGAGTACACCGGAGTGAAAATAAACAGTAGGACCAGAATATGTGGCTTGAAAGTCGACGTGCAGGGTGGCTTTTGCTGTCTCTTGAACCTGTTGTAAGATGAGATGACGAAGGAAAGGATGGATATTCTGAAGAGTAACGGTGATGAAAGACAAGAATTGATTGATGGTGATTGGCTGATATACGGATGATGGCGGAGGAACAGTAGTATCTTGAGTCCCGTGAGGACGGAGAGGAACAACAAGTTCTGGTTTGAAAGGTTCGGCGGTTGGTCGGGCTTTGCATTTGTAGCTCTAGGTGGGGTGATTAGAACTACAGGTACTGCAAAGTGGAGGTTGCGTGAGATTTGTGCATGTTTTGGTAGCATGAGGTCCGGAGCAGAATCCACATTTGGGTGTATTCGGGCATTGAGAAGTGTGATGTGAGTTATAGACTTGGCAGATCTCGCAACGGACGGGGAGGGGTGCCGGTGATTTAGAAGGTTCTACTCTGTGCTTTTTACGATAGATGTAAGCGCCATGCGAAAGAAGATTGTCGATTGTTGATGAGGAATCGGTAAGCACACGGATCATGTACGTGTTTCCAGATACGTTCTTGATGCGGATACACTTAAGAATAGTGTGGCCGTCAAGTTTGAGTTCCTCGGCAATCTCTTCATCGGTATAGTCAGGTGGTACTCCTTGAATAACAACTGAAAGTGCTAGTGATCGACGAGGCGGTGGTGGTTGTTTCGTAGTAGAAGCAGGTAGTTTAGAAAGATGGGCGTTCTTCCCAAAGATTTCATAGGAATATGTTTTTAACAGTGTAGCACCCAGGTGGGAGTCGGGACTTTTGATGATTATTCCTTTGCGGGTTGAGACTATTTGACTGATGCTTGCACATGGAACGTATTTAGTGAGTCGAAGGTATAGTTGTTTGAGATCCTGATATTTTGGGTCGTAGTTGGTAAGTAGAAAGAAGATACTACTGGAGACGGATGATTGCTGACTATAGGCGGATCCTGGGAAATTGGTAAAGATGGAAAGTCTTTGTCCATGTCGAAATGACCTGAAGTAGTAGTAGATGATGATGATTCGCTAAGAGTATGATGACGTTTAGCTCGTGGTGATTTTGACTGAGGATCCTCTTTAGATCGAGGCGATCGTGAGCGTTCAGGACTAGGTTGATGATTACCACGGCATTCCTTCCGTTTAACGGAAGAGCCGGAATCGGTGTGAGTGTGTCCTGTAGAAGACATAGCTAATGAACACAAAGATGATACTACAAATATAGGTAGCAGGTAGTAGGTTGAAGACCACCCATTCGGATAGTGGTCTAGGTGAGGAAATGCCCCAGTCTAAACGTGTCGCAACGAGCTACCCTTGGCTGAGAGAAGTCTCATAGCTGTTGCTCAGCGAATATCTGACGAGCAAGTCCCAGGGTCATGGACAGGGTTACAAAAAGCAGCCGTTGTGACGTTTGGTACGTTACAGCTGTTGTAGTCGATATCGATATTGATATCGACATGAAAGATCGAACACCAACTTTTTTTAATGCTAGCTCTGAAGCTAGTAACCTCTTAGAAGGGTACGCCCTCATTTAGGAATGGGATATTGAGGCAAAGGGTGGAAGCCGGATATTGGGAGAGGATCTAAGGGATGTATAGGTTACATTTTCTACAGTTATGTGATTTTATTGCATCATTTATTAAAAGCATAATATACATATGTGTATAAACGGACATTATGATCTTTGCGATCATAATCATACAGACAGGTGGATGAAAAGGTAATAACATAAACATATAACATCAAAACGAAACATATTGAAGGTACAATAAGAAAATTAGCAAAAGAAAAAAAACTTATAATACTAGATACATAACAAAGACGATGGAGTATGATAGTTATAAGTATTGATAGATGAGATGGCCATGGAGGATGGAATTAAGTGCAAGCACGTCACAACACGAGGGAAATGTTAAATGAACAAATGCTGTTATCTTCTGCCTAGGGGCGACGTTAGGCTGATGAAGACAGGGGGACCCCTGTTAGTCACAAAGGAAGATCACTGTGCACTATATGAAGGAAATATGTGAGAGAGATGAGCATGAATACGATATTCATCCAGGAGTTCCAGGTCAAGATGATTAGGGGGTAATGTGTAACAGTAGAGCGTGAAAAGAAGGTGCAAAGGTGTATAGTAATAACGAGGTCTGCACGGGTGCAGTGAAAGGTAGTGCATAGTGTCGAGAAGCAGGGGGTGGTGACGGGAGTAGCGATCAGTGAGAAAGTTACTGCGTAAAGTTTCTAACTGAAATTTAAGAATAGGAAATGTAATGAGAGAGTATAGATCACGGGTGGGACTAGGTAATGAAATACGATGGGCAATGCAAAAAGCATGGCGCTTAAGAACTGCAAGCTTGGTATAATAGGATGGTAGTGCGAACATCCAGGCTGGAAAACCGTAAGTAAGTACTGGCTGAAAGAAAACTTTATAAGTATTGAGAACAAGCCGGGAAGAGAGACCCCAAGTAGTTCCAGTTAGTCTCTTGAGTAGATTTAGTCTATTATAAGCCTTAGTTTTAACAGAGTTGAGGTGAGGGGTCCAAGTGAGATGATGGTCGAAAATGAGGCCAAGATAAGTGACAGTTTTGCTAGGGTGAAGTGGTATATTATTGACATGTAATGAAGGAGTGTTGGATTGCGATGTACTTTTGTGCGTTTACGAGGCGGGATGAAAATTATTGCTTGCGTTTTTCCGGCATTAATTGTTAAGTTCCATGTTCGGCACCAGTGTGTAAAACGATTGATAGCTTCCTGAAGTCGGATATTGATTTGCGGAATGGTGCGGCAGAGAGCAAGAAATGCCGTATCGTCGGAGTATTGAAACAGATGGACAGTGCGTGGTAGGTCTGGAAAGTCAGCAACGAAAAGTAGATATAACAGAGGCGATAAAGCAGATCCCTGTGGGACGCCAGAGAGCAGAAAAATGGGATGTGAAAGCTCAGAATTTATGGCAAACGTAACTAAGACGGCAAACAAGAAAATGATAAATGAGTTGTATATAAGTCATAGGAAGTCGGAGTCTGACTAGTTTGTAAATGAGCGCTAAATGCCACTTTATCGAATGCCTTTTCGAGATCAAACAGAAGAAGACAGGATGGTTGAAGCAGATTATAATGATTGGTGATGAGCGTTGTGAGACGGAGTAACTGGTCATTAATAGAGAAGCCAGGGCGGAAACCAGCTTGATGGGTAGGAATGAGATGTCTATCGTTTAAATAGGGATGTAATCTTTTAACGACGATCCTTTCAAAAATTTTGCTGAATGTGGACGTTAGTTGGATTGGTCTGTAAGAGGAAACGGCACTTGCAGGTTTGTTAGGTTTCGGAAACATTAGACATTTGGAAACTTTCCAGTCAGTAGGGTAGAAGCCACTGCGAAGAATGAACGTAAAGATAAGTACTAGAAGATGAAGTAGTGCAAGAGGGCTTTCTGTGATATGCCGGTAAGTTATGCCATCGAAGCCTGGGGCAGTGTTTCGCTTACGCTGAACCACAGCTGTGATTTCTTCCGACTGAACAGGGACATTTAGAACGTGCGGTGGAAGAGTATGATTGGCGTCTGGCTGAAAGTGGTGTAAGTCCGTATTTATGCTGATAACAGGATGAGAACGGGAGATATGAACTTGTGCAGGAGGTGTAAATATGCCTTGAAGGTGTGTAGCAAAAGAGTTTGCTTTGTCCAAATCAGAGTGTAACGGTTTTCCATCGACAAGAAGAGGATACGTGGTTTTCGAAAACTTACCACACAAAGCGTTAAAACGCTTCCAATACACCGTGGGATGAGTTGTGTCAGCAAGGTGGTTGCAGGTTTTCACCCACTGCCTTTGGCGATATGCTATGAGATAATTTCGAACAGTTCTTTGTAGTTGATGGTGGTGATGAAGTGCATCCGGGTTTCTTGTACGGAGGTATTTACGATAAGTTTGCCGTGACTGACGGATCAAAGGAAGGTGCTGTGGTGGTAATTTTGGACAGTATGGTATGGATTCTGTTTGTGGTATGTAAAGAGCAGAGGCTTGTTGAATAGCAGAGGTAGTATGGTCAATTTGAGTAGTGAGTTCGTCTGAAGTATTGGGCGCTTGGTAAGATGCTATAGCGGTGGAAAGATAAGAGCGGTAACTCGGCCAGTCGGCTTTATCGTACCGGGATGAGAGACGGGCTGGCAGTTGGTGTTGTTCAAGAGCAAGACCTGTATTACATGTCAGTTTAATTGGGGCATTATCGCTACCAAGTAAATCAAGGACTGTGATAGTGCAACGTGTGCTGAGCGTATTAGAGGTAATTGCAATATCCGGTGTGGTGTTCGATATTGGGCGAGTGGCAGCTGGAAGATCAAGAATAACTCCTGTAGTATGAGTCGTGATGTAATCTGTAAAACGAGTGCAGTCTTGAGCGGAGCGACTATGGAAGTTGATGTTTGCGAGTATTATATAGTGGTGATAGGTAGTGGAGATATGTGAGAAGAAATCCAGAGGAATTTGATTGCCTGGTCTGATGTAGAGCGTAGCCAAAGTGATCGTGATGTTTTTAAAACTTTACGCGAGAATAGCAATCATTCCACGGGGAAAATGAAGCAGATCTTTCCCAGCTCTGATTATCAACATCATGAACCGGAACCGGAAGTTGTTAGGCGAAGTCAGGAGACATTTTGAAATGTTGTGACATAATGTCTACGAATTATTAAGTAAGTAATTAAGTAAGCTTCACAAAGATATATATATATATATATATATATATATATATATATATATATATATATATATATATATATATATATATATAATAGGGTGTCTCAAAAGTCCCCTGACATAGGGTAACTCTATCAGAATTACAAGAAAATGTAACGGGGGAAACCATATATATAAACCAAATGTCTGTATTATTGATCGGAATAAAATGGAGGTTTAATCTAAGTTGAAAGTTTAAAAAAATGTATATAGAAAAAAATTATATTCTCCTGTTGAAATAGCAAATCAAATTACTTGGTGGGTCGGAAATGGCACATTTTTTATTATTTTTCGAAGTTTAAAACAGCTCACGTTAATAACAGGTTGTGTCCTTCATAACCTAGGTCTGTCATTAGCATATAAGACTAAACATTACAAACGTTTCTTTATTGGCTCTAACGTTTCTTATGTGTTGATGCTTTAGTGTTGTCCACGACAAAATATGTCGCCAATTGGAAGTAGCTGGTAATGACATGCTCTGGTAAATGTAAAATGGGACATTGTTGCTGCCTGAATGGGATGGTGTGTCGGAAGCCGTTAGCTCGCAATGCCGGTAGCGGATTATCATGACGAAGTAAAGTATAATTAGGAATGCGGCAAGAGACGGACTTAGTCAGGAAAGTTTCGTTCAGAAGGAAGACTGTAATATGCTGTTCAAGTAAAAGAGTCTGGAAAAGAACTTTGTTTTTAGAAAGAGATCGGATATTTAAGAATAAGAATGACAGATCCATGATGATACACAGGTTAAACAGCCGTTTCATGTCGTGTAGTATGAAAATGAACATAGTTATTTGAATACGTAGCATATAGAGAGACGTTGAAGGTTAATTTGGCTGCAAGTGTAAGCTGGTAAAGAACGTGCTGACGATTAAAAGGATGTATATTCTGGAGTGCAAGGGTGAGAAATTCTAAGAGTTTGCCTACCGTGACTGGATCATCAACATGTTTCTCAGTGTTGGTGGATGCAGACTGGGTGCGGAGAGGAGCAACTAATTCTGGATGCGTTTCATCAGGCTTTGGTTTGCTTTTGCATTTATAGCTGTAGGCGGGGTGTCTATCTTGACAGGTGGGATACTTAGGCGGGAGTTCCGTGTTAGGGCAAAGGCGCGTATGATGTGGGCCAGAACAGTAACCACAGACAGAGGCGTTTTTACAGTCAGCCGTTGCGTGGCTGTTATAAGTTTGGCACCGCTCACAACGAAGGGGTAAGGGTGCAGGTGAACGAAAAGGTTCGACCTATGTCGTCGCTTGTATATGTGGGCGCCTTGAGTGAGGAGAGTATCGATAGTGTCCTGACTTGAAGTAAGAATTCTAACCATGTAGGTTGGGCTGGTGTTATTACAACGGTACGTTTGTATATTTGTGTATTTTCTTGATGTAATTTCATGAATATGATCAGAGGCGCAATAATTAAGCAGAAATATGTATATTGAAAAAGAAAAGGTTTGTTGATTAGTTATTGATATGGTTGTCAAGATGACAGAATTGATATAAAGATAGATAGTTGATGTCAAGAAGAAATATATTTGAGATATGTGTGTGATGTATTGGTTTACAGCAGTCATCTTTTGGAAATAGAAGAAAACGTAAGATTCTAATATCGTATAAAAGGTCTTGTTGCTCATAATATTATTTAATAATAATACATATTATCTCGTTATATAATGGTGCGACGAATCCCGGGACCCTGTAAAAGTCTTGAAGAATAGTAAAGACAGGGTTCAATTTTAATTACAAGGGACTTATGAACATCAATTATATTTGTTTGCGTACTGGAAGAAAAATTGAGCGCAAGACCAATATGGCCAATGTACATAATAATGGTAGGTCAGCGGCTGATAATATAGAAGAAACCGTGTCGCAAATGGTAAATACTAACCAAATCTTGGATATGTTTATGCAATTGAAGGAACAACTTACAACGACAGTCGAAGAAATGAAACTTAACACAAGTCAACAACTTACAACGAGAGTCGAACAAATTATAGCGAAAGTCGAAGAAATGAAACTTAACACAAGTTAACAAATACAGCTGATGTCTCAAGAAATCACTCAACATTTGGCTCAACTAATTGATTCTAAGTTGGAATTAATGAACGAACAGGTTACTTCAAAATTCGAATTAACTGACCAAAATATAGGACGGATATCAGCCCAACATGTTGATGAGCGTATAGAACCACTGCAGCTACAACAGATGGATCAAGTGATAAACAAGATAGTACCTAGATTACCTGAATCTTTAGATAATGTAGAAACCAAAGAAAAAGTAAGCTGTGAATCTACATTAGTAGAATTGGCGAAGTCTTCACGGAAACACACTGCCGTGTTGATTGGAACAGATTATCCTAACTTTTCCCTTCTGGCGAGTACTATTGATTGTTTTATGAACGTAGTGTACAACAAAGGTTCTGGTAAGTATCAGTATGTGAAAAGTTACCTCCATTCTTATCTTGAGAACGCCTTTAACTGTTTGCGTTACTCGTTAGCCATAAATAAGTTGATTCCAATATTCATGAGATGTAGAAAGAAGACGTGTGTTTTCAACAGTGCTTGTATTGAGTGGCCGAATGAATTAAATCCGTTGAATTGTGCAATCAACGAAAAGACCGGTATGATGTCAGTGAATAATCCGATGATGCTTTCACAGCATGTGATGCAGTGTGTTGGTTTCCATCATCCATATGTGATGTTGCAAAGTTTTGAGAATGCATCAATGTTTCAATACAGTAATAGCTTGCATCAAACTAACTTTCGTAACCAAGTTCGAAGTGGCCATGTGGAACTAAAGTGTGATCCCACTGTAAAAACCAAGCCTAACTACAAAAGAAACAGAAACCATGGCATGATAGGCCACCGTGGATGTCACGTAAAGGACAAATACCGATCCATTAGAAGACATGATATTTCACCTCCAGTGAAACGAAGGAGAACTCAACCTAGAGTTACCCGTAGTATAACCAAACCTAACCTTGGTAGTGACGGTAAATATGATAGTGTGACTCAACCTAACCCTAGTGAAGTACGATTACGTTTGCCTAGGAAGCATGTAAGTACAAGATCTAATCACGTTCAACGGAGATTACGTAGAAATCCCGGAGATGATGAAAATCTTCAACATAAGAAGCAAAGAACTATAGATGCAAATAACGCGACAGATTGTATTCATGTTTGTGACTCTCAATGCAACCCAAACAAATGCATTGTTCATGTAACTTAACCTAATGTAGGAGCGTCCGAAAAGACATATCAACTTGATTTCTAATTTGACCAAATGCTTTACTTTAATGTTATGTGTTTTCTTTGATATTTGTTTTATCAATCACATTATTCTTGTTCTATGTTATTGAAGAATATTTAAAAGCATCTTTGTAATGCGAGGATATATATATTGAAGTTAATAAGTTTTGTTTTCTATAAGGAATTTGTTGGATATGTAAC
This sequence comes from Thermobia domestica, assembly GCF_964235325.1. Lineage (NCBI taxonomy): Eukaryota > Metazoa > Arthropoda > Insecta > Zygentoma > Lepismatidae > Thermobia > Thermobia domestica. The sequence continues at coordinate 148,419,897 of NC_137467.1, read as the reverse complement.
TTAGATTGAAGTTACGGCGTCTTGAGGGAACCACACTCAATTGATTTTGCTTTCATTATGATTTTGTTTGTTATTCGTATCCTATTTGAGTTCTGTGATGTCAATAAGATATTAATTATCGCGTTATGCCCTGATTATTATCGATATTGCAATCTTAATTTATATTTTGTCTAACTATATGTTATATCCGAACAACTATATGAATATCGTGTACATCTTTTTTTTCTTTCAAAATATTCTTGATGGAGCCTAAGTAATGAATTAATAGCTTGTAACCAGAATTTAATCGCACCGAAAAGGAATCAAATAGCTTATAACAGCATTTTTATGGACCTGAAAACAACTTATTAATCTAATTTCGAATGTGCCTTATCATCGGTAAAACGTATAAATAAATGAAAATGATGATAAGAATTTAAAATAAATATGATAAATAAATATGATAATGATATTGTTATAGAATTAAGTATAAATATGTATAGTTATATGAATTGTAATTTTTAAATATATGAGGTACATTCAAAAACTCGAATAATTTCTATATGTAGTGTATATAAACGGTCCAGGATTATTTTCCCTTTTTTATGATAGTTATTGAATGAAAAGGGAAATTCCATTCGGGCGTCATAATATACAACGGTACGTTTGTATATTTGTATAATTTCTTGATGTAATTTCATGAATATGATCAGAGGCGCAATAATTAAGCAGAAATATGTATATTGAAAAAGAAAAGGTTTGTTGATTAGTTATTGATGTGGTTGCCAAGATTATAGGGTTGTTATGAAGACAAAAATGTTTGTGATGTAGTGAATACCTTGTTGCGTGTGATAAGTTTTATCACACTTAATTCTGGATATAAAAAAAAGAAAGAAAGAAAGAGAAATCATGTTGTCCTAGAGGTTATGTTAAACTACCGAACACTAGGCATATGTAACGCCTCTAGAGGAAAACCTTAGAACTACTGAATTTCGAATGAGCTGCGGGTTACCTGAGCGGCCATTCAGAACGAAATGTAGAACTGGGCACATCGAAATTATACTGGTTCTATAACATATATTTAAATTTAATCGGAATACGGTAATTCTTCAAAAGTTCAAGTGATTTAATATCCGAGTTGGCAAAAAGTGTTAAAGTTCTATTGAAATTAATCAAGTGTTATATAATATTATAATTTATATAAATCTGTAATTGGTGTCTAATTGTGTGATTATTTGATGGAATTCAGAGGCAATATTGTGAAATACTCCTCCTGGCTGGTATTTAACAAGGCAAAATAGTGAAATTGTCTAATGGTAAGTGTTATACTTTTTCAATTTAAATACAAGTAATTTATTCAATTTGTCACATTGTGAGATATATTTAATTATTCTAAATAATTATTGAATTTAAGGAGGAATTTAAAATCTATTAGTTATCCACGATTTAATGTATTATAGTATTAATCAAGTAGTGTCAGTTAATGTATCCTATTGACATACTTGAACACGTGTTGGCTTGTATGAACGGAGAATGTACTTATAGATATTTCATGACTGTTAATATTTTCTTCAATTGTTTCAATATTTAATCTGTATTTTTCGATACATTTTTGATAGTTCATTTTTTTCTCTAAATAAAATAAGAAAAGATAATTTACTGATTTTGCATTAAAAAGAACCTGATATTGAATTACCTATAAAATGGTATAATTCTAATGCAGTTCGTAAGAGCATTATTAATATATTTGAATTTAATGCTAAATTTATTCAGATACATAATCTTTAGCCATAGATTTGATAATACACCAGTTAATTTCTTTTGATAGAGAAAATAGGTCTAACAACTCTAACCCCTCAAATACTTTATATAGTTGTCCTGGATCTAATATCCAGCGGCCCAGAACGGCGTCCATCGAGGCACGTTACAAACATTTCGTTCCGAATGCTAATTCTTCTTTAAGAAGACAAGTAGGCGTTAAAATAGAGGGGTTGGTATGTTCAAATGTTGAATTAGATGGAAAGTATAATAGTAAGTTATGTTATGTAGGTGAAACTCGTTTGATCGCCCTGTATATATTTAATAAGGAAATAACAAATTTAAAATTTAAGGTCAATGAATGTAAAGAGTCTATCGCTTATCCTAAAGAAAGGTAGTTCATACAGACATTACTTTGGTTTAAGAATAATAATTTTCTTTAGCCTTGTTATTTTCTCGGAAAATATGGGGGAAAGAAATCAGTCGCAGTTGGTATTAAATGGATTTGAAAATGGAAATGCAGGGGTAGTCATTCCTCCCAATGCTAGGGTGCGATTGGATCTTTCTTATTTAGAAACTGAAAGTAAGTCAAGGTCAAGGCATTCCTCGTCAGTAGATGAAAACAGCGAGACACGTGAATTATGTTCGAACGCTAGTGACATAACAAGCAAGCTAGCTGCAATAGGTATGTCACGTGATAGCTCACAACAGCTTTTGTCTGTAGAAAGTGAGAGTGGTGGAAGTCTTGTTACCAACCCGTTTATTGACCTGTTGGTTACAGATGATTGCAAGAAATACGAAGAAAATGAAATTAAGAATCCTTTTGTAGTTGATAATTCATATGAAGCTACAAATTAAAATACTGGTAGAAATTTCTTAATAAATAGTTTTATGCCTTTCCATATTAGGGCAGATGAATTAAATAGTAGTATTACAGGTAACTTATTTAATGAGAAAATTCAATCAATACCTAGTACCGATGGAAAAAATGATCTTAATTTATTTCAATTTCTATTAGGAGTACATAAAATTATGAAATTAAAAATTTTTCCAGTCGAGTCAGTTTTAGTTGCTGCGTTAAGTAAAGCGCAAGGGAGGTTGAATCAAGAGTGCTTACTTTGTATGAAATGTCACATGACTAGAGGTTTATTTCTAATTATTTGTTTACTAAATTAGTTACACCTTTAGGAAAGCGAGAACTCTTAAATCGGTATGTAAGAGTAATACAGAAGCCTAGAGAAAATTTACTAGATTTTGTAAACAATATATGCGATGCATATGAAATATGTTATGGTACTGTGAATGGGAATAACTCTAGTGAATTAATTAGATTAATAATGGATGGGATGCAGCCGCAAATTAGGTTTGATATTTATAAGTACCGATACCCAGTGTCTATGGAAGATCTTATGGGAAACGTTATTGAGTATGAGAAACATCAGCGGAACTTAGAATCGTATAATGCACTGGTGAGAAACTCCGATACAAGTGAAACCCAGAAAAACAAAATTGAGTGCTATTTTTGTGGCGGACAACATCGTGTTGCTAACTGTAGGGCTCACAAACAATATCTGGTGAATAAGCAGTTAGTGAAAATGAATATGAGCTTAAACTCGGACGGACGCTTTGCAGATCTTAGTGACCGGTTAGAGGGAACTACTCAGATGAGGGGGTCGGAAGATCAAACCCGGAGCATTCATAGTGGTGTTAGTGCCTCTAATAAACAATTACCCTTTACTTTGAATAATAATGAAAGACGCTTTGCAGGTAATCGGTCAAGGTCGGGGTGGTCCGAGAAACAAATAAGTGAAAGTAATGATGAAGTGTTGACTCTTATGAAGGGGTCCGGGATTCGATCCCATGGGGGAGGTAGAAGTCATGGACGTAAGGGAGTACAATTAGAACAACACGAAGTGGTCCCAAAAGCAATACCAGTTAATCCGAAAGTGAAAGATAGTAATACGCGTGACCAACAGCGCGGAGACTTTGGTTTCAGTGGCGGTTCTGGAGGGAACAGCTATAAAAGTAAAAAACACCTATTTAAAAGAAATGAAAATAGATTTTGCCATGATTCGCAACAACGAGAGATAGGAGACAGAAGATTTCCGTATTCTGAAACTAAAGATAGTGATAATAAGAATAAAATAGAAAATGAAAATGCCAATTCTTGTGGAACTTTGATTGCAGCATTGGTGGATGCTTTTGTGTTGGGACAAAATATAAGAGGTGGTTTGGACACATGTTCTACGGCATCACTAATAAACAAACAAAGGTTTATTAATTGGAATAAACAGTTAAAATACCCAATTAAGATAATTAATGAAAAATTCCTAGGAGTTGGGGTTGATAAACAAAAGTTGACATTAGATCAGTGTGTGATCATTCCAATTAAGTTCAGATACCGTGTTTACAGAATGAAGTTTTTCATAGTGAGTGACTTAGAACCAGTGTTCATAGTTGGGATAAATGAACTTAAAACTCTAAAAGCGAACATCGACTTAGTGAACAATAAGTTGTTTCTCCCTTTGGAAGGTGCATATGTACCATTAAACTTTACTTTAAACACCCTCCCCCCTAATTTGAAAACAGAAACTCGTCCGGGTCATTTATTTTGCAGTGAAGCGGCCGGAAACACTTCCAAGCTATTCTTGCGTGAGTCGGACACTGATGGACAGTCAACCAGTCAGACAATGGTATCGGAGAGAGAGGGGTATCTCAGTGGTCCAGTTCATGGGGTTTGCAGTGTTGCCAGTGCAGTTAATCCTATTGAAAGCAGTTCTAATACCCATATGTAGCAAATGGCTTGTCCGTTGAGGGTGGATCCAGATGTACTTGAGGCAAACCCAGACTTACAAGGGTACGTTGATGAGATTTATAATAAATATCCTAATGTTTTTGCATCGCAGGTTGGAAAAATAAAAGATTTTGAGTATAAAATACAGCTTAACGACTACACTCCTATACGTAAGAAAGCTTACCCATTATCTCGGAGTTCGCAAAGAGAAATGGATAAAATATTAGATGAAATGTTAGAAGCAGATTTAATTCAGCCCAGCAATAGCGACTATGCTTTTCCATGCTTCCTAGTGAACAATAATGACGGATCCAAGAGGTTAATTGTTAATTATTCGGATCTTAATCGTCATTTGTATTTGAACACACAGTTCACTCCTAGGATTGAAGATATATTGGCAGAATTATCAGATGGAAAAGTATTTAGTCATCTGGATATTTTAAAGGCTTATTTAACAATTCCTTTAACAAAAGAAAGTAGACACCTTACTGCCTTTCTTACGCATAGGGGATTGTATGAATATAAGGTCTTACCTTTTGGATTGGCTGCAGGTAGCCATGTTTTGTCTAAAATCTTGACTGAGTTGTTATATCCATTGAAGGACGAAGGGGTTCAATGGTACATGGATGATCTCATATGTAAAAGTCCAGATGTTGAATCCCATAAGGAATTATTGGAAAAAGTGTTAAGATTACTTGAAGAAAAAGGTTTAACTTTGTCAACTAAGAAATGTACTTTCTTTTCCAATAAGATTTCTTACTTAGGTTATATTATAGAAAATGGGAAAATGTATATGGATCCTTCAAGATTAGAGGTCATAAGAAAACTACCTGCACCAAAAACTGAAAAGGGTTTAATATCTTTGTGTTGTTTCTTACAATATTATGCTAAGTTTGTACCGCAATTCCATGAAGTCATGGAACCAATTGAACGTTTACGTGGGGCTTCAGCAGAATTTGTCTGGGGAGTGGAACAGCAGAAAGCTCTCGACGATGTAAAAGAGTTATTTGTCAACCATGTTATGTTGAAACTTCCAGATTTAAGTAAGAAATTTATAGTCAATACTGACAGCTCTCTCAAGAGTTTAGGCGGGGTCCTCCAACAGTACGATGAGAATAATAACTTAGTTCCCGTTGCATTTTACAGTCGGCGTTTAAAGAAATACGACTTTAACAAACCTATTTATTTATTTATTGGAAATGTTAGCTGCAATTGAAACAATGGAACGTTTCAGTACCTACTTACATAATCCTTTCGAACTTAGGATGGATCATTCTGGTTTAGTATATGCTATGAGGAATATGAGGAGGGTCAAGCGATATGGATCGCTATTGTATAGACTATTTGCCTTTAACTTTGAAGTGAAATCTATAGCCTCAAATATGAATATTTCAGCCGATTTCATATCTAGATTATATGATCATAACAATTTTAAAGAAATGGAAACCGAACCATCCCATGCGGAACAGGTTAATAATTATTGCTTAATAAACATCTGGAACATGCCTTACGCTAATATTTCCATAAAAGAACATCAACTCAAAGATCCAGAGTTAGCTAATATTATAAAAGATATAAGAGCTAGGAAAGAGGTTGAAGGTTATAAAATAATTCATGGAATTCTTTGTAAAAAGACCAAGGCAATTAGGAATCCCTATAAGGTTTGTTTACCGAAGGAGTTAGTTCCCAGCATTATTGAATTCTTTCATACACAAATTTTACCAGGTTCTCATGCTATCATTAATAAGACAATACCTAAGATCTGTGCTAGATTTACTTGAAGAGGTATTCTAGATGACATAAGAGAATACGTATCTACTTGTGTAGATTGTCAAAGTCATAACAGAAAACAATCAGGTAAATTAATATCACAGTATGAGAACATTGTAAACGGACTCTGGGCTGTAGACTTGCTAGGTCCTTTGGTAGAGAGTAAGTCGGGACGATACTGTCTAATTGTAGTAGACTCTTTTTCAAAAAGAGTATTCTTAGAACCGATAAAGGTCTTATCTACACAAAGTGTAATAAACAAATTGTATAAATTGATGTGTAGAAATGGTTTTATATTCAGTATATGTCATGACAATCACTGAATCTTCACCTCAGCGAAGTTTAAAGATTTTGTATATGCTAATGGGATTAAAGGTATTAGTATCTCACCATATCACGCGGCATCTAATCCCAGTGAAAGATACGTGGCTACAATTAAAAATTCCTTAAGAATATATTTTGGTAATAAACAGAGTTCGTGGGACAAAGGACTATGGGAAATAGAATTTTCCGTTAATAATGCGGTCCACGAAGAAACTAAATGTAGTCCCATGGACCTAGTTTTCAATTATAACGTTTGCAATCCTCTAGATGTTAAGTGGAAAATAAGTACTATTAATTTAACTCAAAAGGATCCAAACTTGTGAAATAGAGCATTAGAAAATCTAGATAAAGCCTGGAAACGTAAAAAGAAATTGTATGATCAAAGACGAGTAGAAACAGACTATAGGATTGGCGATAAAGTATTAATTAAGTCACAAGTTTTGTCTTCATTAAAAGAAAAGAGAACTAAATCATTATGTGCAAAATGGCTTGGGCCCTATCAGATCGAGAGTTTCTTAGTTAGAAATACTATTAAAGTTGTAAACGTTAATAATCCTAGGGACATACGTAAAAGCCACGTTAGTTTAACTAAAAAGTACAGAGAGCCTAGAAATAATGCCACGTAAATTATTGGCTTAATTGGAAATATGTAATAATCTAGTCAGCCTATAGCAAAAAAAAAATCTAGTCAGTTTATAAGAACTTAATCAATAAATTCCATCTAGTCAGCTATTTAGACAAATGTAGTGTTATATAAAATAAATTATATTTATAAAAAAAGGTTTTTAATGTGTTTTCTAATGCATGCTTTTATCAGTATTCCAGATCTGGATGTCCTTATGTCTATGTATTGAGAATTGTTTGTATGAATTGTCATTGTCCAATGTCCTACAAGGAGATTTTAATGGAAACCGAGAATAACAGATATATGGAAGCTTCCAAAGATTGTTCCAAAGATGGTACCAAAGGTTATTCAAAATATTATTTCAGAGGTTATTCGAAAACTAGTTCTAAAGATTGTTCCTATGATGGATGGAAAATAATGGTGCTATATCAGATGAGTACAATGGATAATATAATTTTTTTGTAAATAAAATATATGTAAGATATAATAGAATATTGTTACCTCCTGATATTCATATTAAAATATAAGGTATAAATGGGTATTATTAGAACATCTTATGAGTATATATTGTAAATTTATTAATAGATAGACAACATTAGTAATAGCTATTTAATTTTAACTAACTTAGAGTGGTTGATAGATTGTTAGTGGTGTGTTAGAATTTTGGGGGGGAATTTTTTTCTTAAGTTTCGTTTAAATTTTTATTTTGTATGTAATGAATTTTAGTGAGTGTGATGGGTTAGTTAGAATTAGTAGTTAGTAGTGTACTGTAGAAGTAAGTTATAAGTTTAACCTACTAAAAATAACTAGTACTATCTATTCATAATTAAAGGTCGAAATGGAATATCTTAATATGGTTAAATTAATTAAATAAAAAGTTGCCTCAACTTTTATATGCCGGGAGGGCGATATTTGTTCCGTGTGATAAGTTTTATCACACTTAATTCTGGATATAAAAAAAGAAAGAAAGAAAGAGAAAGCATGTTGTCCTAGAGGTTATGTTAAACTACCGAACACTAGGCATATGTAACGCCTCTAGAGGAAAACCTTAGAACTACTGAATTTCGAATGAGCTGCGGGTTACCGAGCTGCTGTAATTGGTGTCTAATTGTGTGATTATTTGATGGAATTCAGAGGCAATATTGTGAAATACTCCTCCTGGCTGGTATTTAACAAGGCAAAATAGTGAAATTGTCTAATGGTAAGTGTTATACTTTTTCAATTTAAATACAAGTAATTTATTCAATTTGTCACATTGTGAGATATATTTAATTATTCTAAATAATTATTGAATTTAAGGAGGAATTTAAAATCTATTAGTTATCCACGATTTAATGTATTATAGTATTAATCAAGTAGTGTCAGTTAATGTATCCTATTGACATACTTGAACACGTGTTGGCTTGTATGAACGGAGAATGTACTTATAGATATTTCATGACTGTTAATATTTTCTTCAATTGTTTCAATATTTAATCTGTATTTTTCGATACATTTTTGATAGTTCATTTTTTTCTCTAAATAAAATAAGAAAAGATAATTTACTGATTTTGCATTAAAAAGAACCTGATATTGAATTACCTATAAAATGGTATAATTCTAATGCAGTTCGTAAGAGCATTATTAATATATTTGAATTTAATGCTAAATTTATTCAGATACATAATCTTTAGCCATAGATTTGATAATACACCAGTTAATTTCTTTTGATAGAGAAAATAGGTCTAACAACTCTAACCCCTCAAATACTTTATATAGTTGTCCTGGATCTAATATCCAGCGGCCCAGAACGGCGTCCATCGAGGCACGTTACAAACATTTCGTTCCGAATGCTAATTCTTCTTTAAGAAGACAAGTAGGCGTTAAAATAGAGGGGTTGGTATGTTCAAATGTTGAATTAGATGGAAAGTATAATAGTAAGTTATGTTATGTAGGTGAAACTCGTTTGATCGCCCTGTATATATTTAATAAGGAAATAACAAATTTAAAATTTAAGGTCAATGAATGTAAAGAGTCTATCGCTTATCCTAAAGAAAGGTAGTTCATACAGACATTACTTTGGTTTAAGAATAATAATTTTCTTTAGCCTTGTTATTTTCTCGGAAAATATGGGGGAAAGAAATCAGTCGCAGTTGGTATTAAATGGATTTGAAAATGGAAATGCAGGGGTAGTCATTCCTCCCAATGCTAGGGTGCGATTGGATCTTTCTTATTTAGAAACTGAAAGTAAGTCAAGGTCAAGGCATTCCTCGTCAGTAGATGAAAACAGCGAGACACGTGAATTATGTTCGAACGCTAGTGACATAACAAGCAAGCTAGCTGCAATAGGTATGTCACGTGATAGCTCACAACAGCTTTTGTCTGTAGAAAGTGAGAGTGGTGGAAGTCTTGTTACCAACCCGTTTATTGACCTGTTGGTTACAGATGATTGCAAGAAATACGAAGAAAATGAAATTAAGAATCCTTTTGTAGTTGATAATTCATATGAAGCTACAAATTAAAATACTGGTAGAAATTTCTTAATAAATAGTTTTATGCCTTTCCATATTAGGGCAGATGAATTAAATAGTAGTATTACAGGTAACTTATTTAATGAGAAAATTCAATCAATACCTAGTACCGATGGAAAAAATGATCTTAATTTATTTCAATTTCTATTAGGAGTACATAAAATTATGAAATTAAAAATTTTTCCAGTCGAGTCAGTTTTAGTTGCTGCGTTAAGTAAAGCGCAAGGGAGGTTGAATCAAGAGTTGCTTACTTTGTATGAAATGTCACATGACTAGAGGTTTATTTCTAATTATTTGTTTACTAAATTAGTTACACCTTTAGGAAAGCGAGAACTCTTAAATCGGTATGTAAGAGTAATACAGAAGCCTAGAGAAAATTTACTAGATTTTGTAAACAATATATGCGATGCATATGAAATATGTTATGGTACTGTGAATGGGAATAACTCTAGTGAATTAATTAGATTAATAATGGATGGGATGCAGCCGCAAATTAGGTTTGATATTTATAAGTACCGATACCCAGTGTCTATGGAAGATCTTATGGGAAACGTTATTGAGTATAAGAAACATCAGCGGAACTTAGAATTGTATAATGCACTGGTGAGAAACTCCGATACAAGTGAAACCCAGAAAAACAAAATTGAGTGCTATTTTTGTGGCGGACAACATCGTGTTGCTAACTGTAGGGCTCACAAACAATATCTGGTGAATAAGCAGTTAGTGAAAATGAATATGAGCTTAAACTCGGACGGACGCTTTGCAGATCTTAGTGACCGGTTAGAGGGAACTACTCAGATGAGGGGGTCGGAAGATCAAACCCGGAGCATTCATAGTGGTGTTAGTGCCTCTAATAAACAATTACCCTTTACTTTACCCTTATCTGGCCTTTTTACCCTTTATTACCCTTTATCTGGCCTTTTTAACTTTATATTATTGACGAATATATCAAACATACATCAATGTAAATACTACATCTATAATAATAATCTCTGCACATAAAATTATTCTTCTTTTCCTTTTTCGTTCTTTTACATGGCATGACACATTCCGCCTTTTCTCGCCGACCAAACTACTAGTTACCGTTGTATATAATATACAACGGTACGTTTGTATATTTGTGTATTTTCTTGATGTAATTTCATGAATATGATCAGAGGCGCAATAATTAAGCAGAAATATGTATATTGAAAAAGAAAAGGTTTGTTGATTAGTTATTGATGTGGTTGCCAAGATGATAGGGTTGTTATGAAGACAAAAATGTTTGTGATGTAGTGAATACCTGTAGTCATCTTTCAAAAATAAAAGAAGTGTAAGCTTTTAAATATCTTATAAAAGTCTTGCTGCTATTATTATTTAATAATAATACAGAAATATAGATTTAAATATATTCTCGTTATATTATTGCGAATACGGATGGCTTTGTTAATGGTATGCCCTTCATACTGCAGTTCTTCTTGGATTTCCTCGCCGGAGTACGTGGGATCAACTCCTCGAATCACGACAGACAGCATTGGAGGTCGCCTAGGTGGAGGTGGCTGTTTCCGTCGAGAAGAAGTTAGAGACGTAATAATGGCGTTGGTACCAAAGATTTCAAAAGATGCTTTATTGCGTCCTGTCGTGAGGAAATCGGGCTCTGTGGACTTGAATATGTAACCGCTTCGCGTTTTTACAACTTCGTGGAGTGGAAGGCTGGGCAAATATTTCCTAAGTTGGAGGATAATGAACTTTTCGTTTGAATACTTAGGATCGTATTTCTGTAGTAAGAAACAATAAATAGATGCAGATGGTTGATTTGGCAAGATATCGGTTGCTGATGCTCGGTGCGAGGAGGTGGAATTTTTCGGCGTCCATGTCGGATAACTCTGATTCGTTAGCGGTATGTTGTTTCTTAGCAGGAGGAGATTTTGCTTTGCTGGCATAGCTGGGCTGACTCAGTGAAGATCTAGATCGTGGCCTACTGTATGCATTTGACACTGTTGAGGTAGTTGAGCGCTCTGAGGCTCGGCGGCGTCTTTCGCTGTGCTCTCTCCGCTTCTCCACCTTCGTGGAGCTAGCAGAGGGAGTTGTGAAAACAGGTGGTAAACCTCCGTGTCTGCATTCTAGAGGTGGTCCAGTAGATTTGCCAAAGTTCGTCATGTGCAACACGAAACCTGCGGCACGAGGCCGTAATGGCGTATGTTGGTGTGTGAAATCCCTGAGCAAATGAGATGAAATGAAGCAAAGGTGAGACGACCCGTTTGAATAGCCGTCAAGGTTGGATAAATTCACTTGCCAAACTCGTAGCTCTGGACGCCCTTGGCTAGATAAGTCTGACGGACAGAGCTCAAAAGTAATGCAAGAGAAAGAATCCGGGATGAGGAGCAAGAAGGAATCAAAATGCAGCTGGTCTGACGTCTGGTACGTCACAGCTGTTAAGATCGAATGAAATATCGATCGAGAGTATGAACACCAACTTTTTTTTGCTAGCAGTAGCTAGCACCCACCCAAAGGGTTACGCCCTTTATTTGGGATGTGAAGTTACTATTCACTTTTGATTTGGGGGTATTTTCGAGGGGCAAGGAGGTTCTATATAATCTTTATTATTATTAAGTGCATTTAAATACAGGTCATTATGGCCGTTAACCATAATCATCAGGAAATGTTAGGAATACTTCTTTCAATTCATTATGACATTAGTGATAGCAATCAGTGATGCAGGATGAAACCATGAGGTGCACTTGACAACACAACACAACATAAACAGGATTAGAGAGACGAATGTAAGTTATCTTCTGTCCAGGGGCTACTCTGGACGCAATGAAGACGAGGGGCAGCCCTATTATTATTGGAAAGTCACAGTGCAACATATGATGGAATGATGTATGGGGGTGGAGTAGGAACGAGAAAGTCTTCTAAAAGTAGTAAATCGGGACTATTTGGCGGAAGAACATGATGATACAAAGTTAAGAGCAGTGAGAGTGGAGAATGTCGGAGAGTAACAGAGGGCTTACGAAGAGTGGCTTCGTGGTGCATTGCATCAAAGAGTTGTGAATGGTGGTTCTGGAATCGCTTCGCAACGTACCTGAGCCGGAGATCTTCGAGATGATAGAGTATGTGCCGAAAAGGCGTTCTCTCGTATAAGTCTCTGGTGGCGCTTCGTAATTTAATGCGAAACGCAAGGCGTAGGGCGTGACGCTCAAGAATCTGGAGGCGGCGGTAATATGACTCAGGTGCGGAGAGCCAAGCTGTATAACCATAAGTTAAAACGGGTCGTAGAAAAGTTTTGTATGTGTTTAAAAGAATATGAGATTTCAAACCCCAGGTTGTCCCAGTGAGGCGGCGGAGTAGGTTCAGGTGGTTAGTACCTTTGAGAATGATACCTTTGAGATGAGCAGACCATTTGAGATGAGAGTCAAAGGTAATACCAAGATACGTCACCGTGGGTCTAGCGGCAAGGGGTGTACCGTCAATCGTGACGTGGAGGTTGGACGGATTTCGATCTACACGACTGCGTTTGCCTGGTGGTAGAAAGACTATTGTTTGGGTCTTGCTTGCATTAAGTTTGAGACGCCACGTTTCACACCACTGAAGGAAATCATTTATGGCCACTTGAAGGATGCCATTAATATGTTGAATAGTATTACCTATCGCTAAGAAAGCCGTATCGTCTGCATACTGAAATATACTGACATGGGGAGGAAGGGCAGGAAAGTCTGCAACATACAGTAAGTAAAGCAACGGCGAGAGGGCAGAGCCTTGGGGAACACCAGAGTGGATAAACACAGGGTGAGAGAGAGTATCATGAATGGAAACATAAGTTAGACCGCTAGAGAGAAAATGATACACGAAGCGAATATAGCAGAATGAAAGTCTGAAGGAAAATAGTTTGTATAGAAGGCCTAGATGCCAGATTTTATCAAAAGCCTTTTCTAAATCGAAAAGGACGAGACAGGAAGGCTTGGATTGGTTAAACTGAGCAGTGATGAATGTGGTAAGACGTAGGAGTTGATCATTAATGCTATATTTCGGTCGGAATCCTGCTTGATGTATGGGAATGAGGTTGTGATCGGCGAGATGTGTGTGGAGGCGTGAGACAATAATTCGTTCAAGTATCTTACTGAAAACAAGGGTGAGTTGAATAGGTCGATAAGAGGACACTGATGGTGCTGGTTTGTTCGGTTTCAGGAACATTAAAGTTTTGGATGTTTTCCAATTGTTAGGGATGAACCCAGTGCGAAGAATGAATGTGAAAATGAGAGATAAAATATAGTGGAGAATGTACGGTCCCTCTTTGATATGGCGATATGTGATTGAGTCCAGTCCGGGAGCTGTATTACGTTTACGGGCAACGACAGTGGTAATTTCTGTGACGGTGATAGGAACTGTCAACGGCGAATCGTCTGGCAGAACATGTTGAACATTTCGTTGAAGTGAGGGCGAGTCAAGATTTAGTCGAGCTGTAGGATGAGTACGGAGTGAGAGAGTAGGTCCAAGGGGCGTGAAGACGTCTTGGAGTTGGTTAGCAAAAGGATTGGCTTTTTCTTCGTCATTGAGTAAGGGCGTATCGTTAACAATTAGTGGGTAAGATGTGCGGGTGGTTTTGCCGGTGAGCTGATGAAATCTTTTCCAGTATTGTGTGGGGTGTGCTGTATCAGATAGATTATTGCAAGCTTTTATACAGTTTCTGGTCTTGTATGCAATGATGTAATTATGGACTGCCCGTTGGTATTGGCGATGTTGCCGAAGCGATTCCAGGTTTCCTGTGTGAGTGAAATCTCGGTAGAACTGGCGGGAGCGGCGTATTAAAGAGAGATATTGTGGAGGCAGCTTAGGTCTGTAGGAAGTAATTGGGGTCTGAGTAATAAATTTAGAGGATGCCTGGTGTATACTGTCGGTATGGTATGCCGGGAAACACCAAATTTTTTTAATGCTAGCTTTAAAGCTAGCTACCTCTAAGAGGGGTACGCCCTCTTTCAGGGATGGGAAGTTGTAGGAAATATTGGTTGCAGGGATGATTTGTGGATGGTCTAAGGGAGGCTAGAGTACTGGGTGAGAGTTTTCATTATATACATTTATTTATTTATTAAATCATAAAACATGGACATTATGATCTTTGCGATCATAATAATTATGATATCGGTATTGAAAGGAATTGGGAACACAGACATATTACAAATACATTACAAATATTATAAACGGTACGAGGAGTATACTACAATGTAAGCAGGGTAGAAAAAATATTTACGAAACAAATTTGAAAAGATACATGGTGATGGAGAAAAAAAAGAGTGAATCAAAGTGAAAAGAGAACAAAAGACGTTAAGATTCTAAGGAAAATATGAGCATGATAGATGGGATGAGGTGCAGACACGTCACAACACTAGGAAGATGTTAAGTAAACGATGCAGTTAACTTCCGCCTAGGGGCAACTCTAGGATGATGTAGACATGGGGAAGCCCTGTTAGTAACAGAGGAAATCACTGTGCGATATAAAATGGAAATATATGAGGTAGATGAGCAGGAATGAAAAAGTCCTCTATGAGCACATGAGCTGGATGATTGGGAGGTAATGTGTAATAATATAGCGTGAAGAGTAAATGTAGAGGTGTATAAGTATAGCGTGCTCGGTAGGGATGAAGTGTAAGATAATGAATGGTATCAAAAAGAAGTGGCTGGTGATGAGTGAAGCGGTCGGTAATGAACTTGCAGCGTAAGGCTTCTAGGTGATATTTGAGAATAGGAAAAGAAATACGAGAATAGAGGTCTTGTGTAGGACTAGGCAATGAGATGCGAAGGGCAATTCTAAATGCATGACGTTCGAGAATGGCAAGTTTTTCGTAATATGAGGTTGGTGCAGAGATCCAGGCGGGAAAACCATGTGTCAGTACTGGCCTAAGAAAGACTTTGTAAGTGTTAAGAACAAGATTCGAAGAGAGACCCTATGTGGTACCTGTTAAACGCTTCAGAATATTAAGTCTGTTATATGCTTTTGCCTTGACTGAATTGAGATGTGGTGTCCAGGTGAGGTGGTGGTCGAATGTGATGCCTAGATAGGTAACTGTTTTGCTAGGATGTAACGGTACGTCATTGACTTGTAAGGATAGCTTGGAAGGATTCCGATGGACCTTCGTACGTTTTCGGGGTGGAATGAAAACGATGGCTTGTGTCTTGGCGGCATTGATGGTCAGTTGCCTAGTGTGGCACCAGTGCGTGAAACGATTAATTGCTTCCTGAAGAGTAAGATTGATTTGTGCTATTGTGCGACAGAGGGCAAGAAATGCAGTATCATCGGCGTATTGGAATAAAGAGATGTTCGGAGGTAGTTCAGGAAAGTCGGCAACGAAAAGCAGATAGAGGAGTGGCGATAATGCCGAACCCTGTGGAACGCCTGATAACAAGAAGATCGGGTGTGACAGCTGATCGTTGATGGCAACATAGGCAAGACGGCAGGTAAGGAAATGAAAGATAAGCCGGATATATGCAACAGGAAGTCGTAATTTGATAAGTTTATAGATGAGGCCTAGGTGCCAAACTTTATCAAACTCCTTTTCAAGGTCGAAGAGAACAAGACAAGGTGGCTGAATAGAGTTGTAATGATTAGTGACAAGTGACGTAAGAGGAAGGAGTTGGTCGTTTATTGAATATGAGGGTCGAAAGCCAGCTTGATGTGTTGGAATGATATGATGATCGTTTAAGTATGGGTGTAATCTTTTAACCAGGATCCGTTCAAAAATTTTACTAAAATTGGAGGTGAGTTGTATTGGCCTATAGGATGAAACATCGGATGGTGGTTTTTTAGGTTTGAGAAACATGAGTGTTTTCGAAACCTTCCAGTCAGTGGGAAAGAGACCTGTGCGGAGAATGAAGGTGTATATAAGAGCAAGTAGTGAGAGAAGAGCAAAGGGACATTCTTTAATATGTCTATAAGTGATGCCATCGAATCCTGGAGCAGTGTTTCTCTTACGGCGTAATACAGCGGTGATTTCAATAGGTGTAATAGGAACAGTGAGAACATCCTGCGGTAGAGTGTAAGTGATGTTGGGCTGTAATTGAGGTGAATCAGTGTTGACTTTAGCAGTAGGATGAGTGCGCTAGGTATGATCGGAAACGGATGGGTTAAAAATGCTTTGAAGGTGATCAGAGAAGGCATTTGATATGTCTAGATCTGATTGGAGCGGCTTATCATGAGCAAGCAGAGGATATGTTGTCTTAGTGGTTTTGCCACATAAAGCGTTGAAACGTTTCCAATAGATTGTTGGATGTGAAGTGTCTGCTAGATTATTGCATGTTTTAATCCACTGGCGTTGTTTATAGGCGGAGAGATAATTCCGGACAGTACGCTGCAATTGATGATGAAGTATAAGGGCATCAGGATTACGTGTGCGAAGGTAGTCGCGATAGCATTGGCGAGAGCGTCGAACCAGAGCAAGATAATGGGGTGGAAGTTTTAAGGCGACATGGAACGGATGAAGATTGCGGGATATAGAGTGTAGATGCGCGCTGGATTGCTGTACTGAGAGTGCCGATTGAACGCCAATTTTTTTTGTAAGTGACTAGCCGTTCCGGCTAGAACCCTGTTAGAGGGTTATGCCCTCTCTTAGGGAACTGAAGTATGAGAACAGTAGATGTGTCTGACTTTGAGAGGGTCTCAGAGTTCTTTATTAAGGCTTGTTATAGCGATCAAAGACTTAGGACCTGTGGGGGCCTTAACATCAGGCAGGGAAAGGGTGGCAGAGCAATTACATGATGTACAAGATGCAACTTAGTTGTAATTATATAGGTTATATGGAGTTGTGGATGGAGTAGTGAGAGTGCCTATTGAACACAAAATATATTGCCTTCCGAGTATATCTGAAATAATTACGTACTGGCTGTGAATATTTTCATTTCTCATAGCCAATAAGTAGTTATTTCAAAGCTTTTCGCAGTATATTTGACATTTATGCAAAGCTACAAATAACGTTCTAAGTTTCCTGAAATTGGCCAAAATAATCGTTTTTTAAACTTGTGAACAGTCTGACAATAGTTACACAGTAATGGTGGCGCCATCTGTTATTCTTATATGCTAGGACATAAGAATAACAGGAAAAAAGATTACAGCACTGCTATTCATGCATTGTAGTTTCGATGCAATGATTTTTTTTCTTTTTGGCGCTACTTTCTTCCTCCGCAGCCTTCCGCTTGGACCGGAGCTAACGCTGCTATTGTAATCGTCCTCTGTCAAGATATAACTCTGTATAATTTCGACTGAATAGACAGTAAATAACAAACACGTGTTGTAATTTTTGTAGTACTGAATAGTCCACTTAAATCAGCTTCGATTAGACTATATGTTTCACGTATCATAACACTTTCCGTTAACCAGATATAACTCAAGTGTTGGTTTAAAATACTGTACGGTGACATATAGTCATTTTGTTGACCCAAAGGTTAATGCAGTTGGGTTGCAAGTGACCACCCATCGTTCCAAAAAAAACAATTTGGTTTAAATCTTTTTAACCACACCGCATGGTCACGTTTCAACCCAATCATTTTTCTCAGTGTACTAAAATATTGGGGGGAATGTATTATAAACTATACATTGCACAAGATTGGCACAAATGAATATGGATACATAAATGCTACATTAATTTTGTTCTAAATTGAAAACAACGGATCCAAATGTGCAAAAAATTGAATTATGTAACCTCCTCTCCATCATCATCTACTAAATGGAAATCCATATCGTCGTCGTCCTCTGGTGCATCACCATTTTCTCGGATTTCTAATCCTCAAAAACCTCTTTGTAAAACGTGAGCTTTGAGTTGCTTTCAATCGTCAAACTCTTCGTAACTACAAGCGGAGTTAATTATACCTATCCGTATACATTTCTAAACTGAATGACTATAGTTTGGAAGAGTTTGTAACCTTTTATGGACTAACATAGGGTGAATATTAATTTGCCGAATTATCCTAATATATGCATTTGAATTCGATCCCAGCTCGCGCCATGTGGAATTTGTGGTGGACAAACACCGTGCTCGTGGGTTTTCTCGGAGTTCTCCCGTTTCCTCCCACTTTTTTCATTCAACCATTTCATTCATTTGTCATCATCACCGTCTCGTTTAGCCTAACCGGCATAAACGTGGGACGTAAAACTAAAGATTTCATTTTTATTTTTTTTAATTATCAGTCCAAAAATTAAAAAAATAATGAAAGCACACACTTCAAATTCTGCCAAATAAAATTTCGAATGATTTACGAAGAGTTGCAATAAATATTCAGATTACTAGACAAATCCTATACAGTACGAAACCTCAAATTGTTTGAAATATGGAATTAACCGGGTTTGATTATGCTTTTCTCATGAGGTTATTTGCAGGTTTGGGATTTAACAGTTTATGAAACTGAATATGGAAGATGGATTTAACTGGTTTTGCATCTGTTGCCATGATGGATTTAACAAGTTTTGGTAATTGGCACATATTTCAATCTCAATTTGCCACTAGCTAAAATGGCTTTTTCTACTGAATACTATTTGGAAATAATAGCTTTCCAACTAAGGTTTCCAGAGCAACCACTATCTCATTTTTTTAAAAAAATGAATGTAACGGGTTTTGCAATTAGCCTACTCATATATCGTATATATATCGACACGTTCTCTTACGATCCAAACGATTTATGGTATGGATTCCAAATCTTAAGAATAGATTTCATCTCAGCTTGAGTCTTCTCTTAAATTAAGAACTAGACAACTTTCGGTTTCAATATTGATTCCCAAATATTAAAAATCGTAAGAGATAATGAGAAATCGTTTTTGATGAGAATTCATTTCCGATATACAGGTTGCATATCTCACATTATCACTCTATTCCTTCCGTAAGTAATAGATATATTTCCGGTTTCAATATTGAATCTGCATAATTTGGAAATCTACAGTAATTTAACAATGTAAAAAGAAACTTACATGTAAGAGAACAAGGTATAAATGTCTTCATAACTTTGCTTGCTGCACCGAACACCAGTAAACCTTAGCCAAGACGGACACCCAACTGAATAAGGGGTTCAGCCGGATAGTTAGTAGACAACGTTCGCTTCATCGTATGGAATTCAGAAGCTGATAACCCACGAGGTTACTACTTGTCATTATACGTTACTATGGTTGATGTTTTACACTGGCAACAGAATGCCGTGACTGTTCCATAAAAACAAGTAGCATGGTGCGATGCAGGGTTGGCAAAAACCATGTTTTTTTTAAAAAAACAATAAACCCGTTTTTTGTTTAAACACGGTTTTTTTTTTCGTTTAAACCAGTTTTTTGTTTAAATAATTTGCTGTGTGCATCACATATCGAGAGAAGTTTCATCTTGGTGTTATTATGTAACAACCGGGTTAGGCTGGAAGAGGTCACATAAGCTTAAAGCGGAATCAAACCGCTTTTCGGCTTACATCCCAGAGAAATTGAACTCAAAAAAGGGACTAATTGACCACAAATGCGATGTCTGCCGACTCATGAAGGACTCCTAGTAAAAATACGTTGTGCTGATCTTTAGGAGTAGAATGCATACCTAACTACGGACCCACTTTCCCCCTCCACCCCACTTCACCCCTGACTATTACACTTTAAGACAGAAGGATAGCACAAAGTGAGATTGAGTATTGTCTCTGGGTATAAACTTTTATGACATTTAAAATCCTAAAAACTTACAATCTATAACATATAGCTTATAGCGCTGTCTTTGGTTGAAAAAATAGTTTTTGTTTGATCAAAATCGGTTCAGAAATAACTGAATTATAAAACCTTAAAGTTCAGTATTTTGTATAGACTGCTACATATATACATACGCACACAATACATTCAGTTGAGAGAAGCAATAACATACATGTACATGAGATTTACGATCATTCTCCTTTCTTTTTTGAAGCGTGACATGCAATCCAGTTCTTTCCTTCTCCGCACGCTAACTTACATACATATACATTAGCCTCTTCCTTCAACACAACTTTTAGCTAGCAGCTGCGACAGTGGGCGCTCTATACGACATAGTCTCCGCAGCCGACACAACGTACTACATGACGTCATTGAATCCGTGACGAAATATCTCTCGGGTCTCTTTCTCTCTTTCCTTCCCAGCTCTGAACGATAGAGAGGTTTATGCAATAGACACAGAGAGAGAATGATTAACAGCGAAGTAACGGCGGCATATTCTTCGCCTCCCATATACTTAACATTGGATTTAACTGCTTAGCATAGCTCGGGCGCAGCATTCATCGCTAAATTTTCCTCTCGTAACGATCAGTTTTCAAGCGAATTTATCTTCGCCGTTAGCATCCTTGTTGACAGAGTTAGTATTTAGTTCTAAAACGTGCCACATACATGCGCTAGTGTCTCTCTGTTTTCTTCTCATCAGCACTCAGTGATACCAGAATATTAGAATTAAATTCTAAAAACATGGTTGGAAACTAACGTTTTTAACATGTTTTTCCAGAATTGTTAAAATTACGAATTAAGCTCTGAAACTATTACAAATGAACTAGTACTAAATAAGGTAAATATGATATTTTTTGAAACCGATAACCAACCCTGTTTTTAATGGCGTACTCGAGGGATACTATTTTTTAAATCGTTATATCTCCGTTGTTTATTAACCGATTTTCAAATTTCAAACGACAATCAATAGAGAAATAAATTTACTATCTACCAAACTTCTTGCAGGTTGCATAGCTCTAAGGATATAATTACAAAAAACTCAAATTACTTTCTTATTTATACATGTATCTTTAAAATTCAAATGGTATTACGTTCTGTACGTCCAAAGGTCTTAGTTTTTATAGTCTTGAAACCATAAAAACACTTATAGACTTAGAACATACTTAAAATTAAGGTTCGGATATTGATAATGGGATTTTCTGCTAACTTCGTTCTCTATAGGAAACAATGACTTCTTAAACACTGTCCACTGATCGTAATTCAAGCTGAATAGACAGCCGTTAATATCAAAAACTACTTGAACTTCGGTTTGCACATTTTTCACAATTACCTTGAAATTATTTGTAAGTATAAACTTCTTTTGGGGGTCCATAATAATCGCTCCATTTTTTACTTCTGAAAACATATTTTTAATCATTTTTGTTATTTTTTGGATTCATTTCTAAAGTAAAACTGAAGTATTTTATAACCATTATCTAAATCTTTCAAACCCTCATACTTAACAAACAGCTTATACTTTTTCATGTCTTTCAACACTTGCTCAGTATCTACATTATATCTTTCTGGTAATAACGTCTTATATTTCTCATCTAAATGTACTAAAACTCTTTGACCATAACGCTGTGTTTGAATGAATTTCCATAATGTTATCTCGTACGGTTTACTTTTGTCTAACTCATCTATGCGAAGGAATCTCAATGCTTTAACGTCATTTTTCTTATTCAAATAATTAGCCATAACTTGTTTTTTGTTATAAGGAAAATGTTCGTTTTACGAAAAAATAATAAAACCGCTTATCATTTGAAATTTACATACAGAACTCAACAGTTGGATAATTATCTTTAAGACCAGTGTATTTGATTTTTATTCCATCTTTAACGATCTCATCAATCATTTTATCTGTTAAGCGTTTGTGAATCTAGGTGGAGGAAATACCTTAAACTCTTCGCATTCAACTAAAATGCTCTTTCCAAACTTAGTTTTAATCCTTTCCATTTTCACAATCTTATACTCTACATCTAATTCTACTTCTCTTAATCCAATAACTTGTTTTTGCTCAAGACCTTCAAGTTTATTTAAAACCTCAATATCACTCGCCATCGTATTTATTATATAGAAAATCAACGTTCACTCTTCAATTTTTTATCTTCACCAAAAAGGTTTTAATCATTTTTTTAAATTTCGTTTATGGAAAATCTCCATAAACATTACAAAAAATACATTTAACTATCTAAAACTCTTCTACTACTTTCTCATTCTTAGTGTCATAGACCTTCCCATAGACCTTCTGTTCCTTTATAAGTTTTACCATTAATTTTCAAATCATCACCATTCACTTTAACTTCAGAATTTTCTATCTCATTTATTATTCTTCCATCTTCTTCTACAGCTCTTATTCCAAATACACTACCATTTCTTCTACTATAATATTTTGTTGCAATTATTGTGCTGTTGACTGTGTTGCAATGCCTACCAAATGATTGTGCTGTTGTTAAAGGCTCTACTCTTTCGACTTTGTCTTTAATTTGTTTTCTCATCTGCTTTATTTCTCCTGTGATAGGTGTATCACTACTACTTGGAGGGCTATCATAAGTTATCTTTTTAGGTGTTTCTAGTAGACTAGGATCTATTGAAGCTGTCTTATGTACAGCTGGAACAAGCTCAGTTATTGATTTTTATTTTGTTCTGCTACTTCTTTGATCTCACTTCCCAAATTTTGAATAGCATCAATTACAGGTTGTTCTTGTGTCTTAAATTTATCGTACATACCTGCTCTTTCTTTCTTCCAAGATTTGAAGTCTTTTATCAAGAACTCCTTTAACTTAATATTCTTATCAATTTCTTTCTCATCCATTTATTATATAGAAAACGAACTAACGTCAAAAAACGTGAAAAAACGTCCAAAAACGTGAAAAAACGTCAAACGTTAAAACGTGAAAAAACGTCAAACGTTAAAACGTGAAAAAACGTCAAACGTTTAAGAAGTGTTTTATCTTGTTCCTATACTTACCACTGTTTACCTTCCTTGTCATATCAATTACTATAAAACCATAATCTTCTCGCCAACATTTTGAACATATCTCTTTAAATTTATTATAAGGCATATCTCCTCAGACAAACTCGTTATACACATGTTTAAGATTAGTATCATCTTGTCTAAATACGCATAAGAAGTTAACGTTATCTCTTATAAGCTGTTTTGGTACTTTTGAATACGTCTGTGCAAGATAGAAACAGTCTAAATGTCTATGTCTACCTCTTGTAAAGTAATTTCTAACAGTATCTTGATTCTCCAAAATGTAATCATCAAACACAACTATAGAGTACTTTTTACATTCATCAATAGGTACAATACAATCATTACTGCTTAAGAACGTTGCTATTTGCTTATTGAACTTTAGTTTTGCTTTTTCAAATCGATCTTTTAATTGTTCATACTTTGGCTCATTCATGCTTTTAGAATATATGTAGAAGTAATTATTGTTTAACCAACCTGGCTGTAATAAGAAGTTAAATAACAGAAAAGTCTTACCACAACCAGATGGACCCATGATAAGACACCGAATATCATCAGGTATAAGTTCTCCATTTCTTTTCTTAGCTGTTGGTTCTTTTATCATCTATTTTACATCCCAATTAATAGTTTTCTTACTTATTTATTATAGAGAAAATTTTGATTCAGACTCGATAAATCGCTAGGTCCTTATATCTTTAAGTTGTTCTCTGATCTTATGCAACGTATCTTTTATATATTCGTTATCCATTTCGCCATTTAATGTTATTATCATCTCTAACTATTCTTTAAATGAGTTAATACAAGTTACAATGGTTTTATATTCATCTTTTATTTTGCTTATGTTTAACTTAGAAGACAAACCTGTTATAATAGCATTTCCAGCTGCAAGAGACGTTGTTAATATTGAGTAAATTGTTACGGGTATAAAAATATTAATAAACCCAGTTGTTGCAGAAAGTATAACCGATAGCGCAATCAAAGTGTAGTATGCATATCTAAGAATTCGTAGCTTTCTTTTTTCTTATTTAAGCTGTATTCTAACTTTTGAATGATATCTTCTATTAGCTTGATTACTTTTTCTCTTGGAATATCTCTAGGTAAATCAAACTCGTTCATTTATTATATAATAATCGGCTAAGGTATTTAAGTTAACGAGTGATACTTCTGTTTTAAAGAAGAAACTCCATTACGAATTAGACAACAGTAACAACTATTTAAGTATAGGACTATTTGGGTTTTACAGTACTTATTTAACTCCAAACATTACAGAAAGTAATAATAAACTATCATTTTGTAGTGATGTACAACTTTCAAGGCAACTTATAGTTCAACCTGGTCAATATAATTTAAAAGAATTAGAAGAATATATTAAATCAAATCTTCCATACTCTGATGCTTTTAATGCTACTTTAGATATTAAATTCGCCGAAGATAGAAAGAGAAACAGAGTTAAAATATCTAGTAGGCTTTGTGATATAACCTTAGACACCATTAACACTGTATTAGGTTTTAGTCAGAAGAAGTTAGCTAAAGGTTCAGAACATATTGGAGATAAGGTGCCAAAGTTTCACCCATTCGATACTATAAATGTGCACTGTAATATAGCAGATGGTATGTTTGTTAAAGATACAGAGTACACACATAGAGAAACAGGAATTATAGCATGGGTGGTTTTATCTTTACAATTCCAGCCATTCCAGCAGTTTTAGGAGCAGTTGGCTCATTAGCAGGTGGTGCAGCAGTGATTACTAAAACTGTACTTGATGCTAAGAAAGATAAACAAGAACTTGAAGAACAAAAAAGACATAATATGGCTATAGAAGAAAAACATGAAGCAGGTAAAGCAAAGAAGTCAAAAACTAAAACCGTTGACCAACTTCGATATAGAGAGGTTGGTTAAAGAATTAAAGATAAAACGATTTAGAGGTGTATTTATGAGTGATGAACTTCCACAAAAACCCTATGTAAATGAGTGCGGTGTAGTTAACTTCGATAAATCAGAAAACATTGGTACTCATTGGATATGCTTTTGGAAAGATAACAACGAAAAGTACGTGTTCGATTCTTATGGTGGTGTTCCTCCAAAACAACAAGTACAATATCTTGGTACCGAAAACTTATTTTACAATGACGAACGAATACAAGCCTTTAATTCAGCTATATGTGGTCATCTTTGTGTTAAGGTTTTAAATCTTCTAAATCAAGGGTATTCTTTTAGTGACGTTATGTATATGATTAAAAATGATTAAGAGCTTTTATGGTTTATATCCATAAAAGTTTTTTCTTTAAGATAAATATGGAAGCTATACACAATAGATTTTTAGATTATTTGAGAAGCTTATGGATGAACTAGATACACTAGATAGATATAATTTTTATCAGTATTTTCAGGATGTTAGCGAGCTAGACTTAAAAGATAGAAACAACGTATATAATGTTATTGATTTATGGAGAACGTTAATACCTAAATTTTTGTATACGGAAGAAGAGTTGGTAAAGTTACGTCCAATAATTACCTTAAAGGAGTTGTTGTCAAATTATAGTTCTAGACCATTAGAATGCAGTAATTGTGGTAGTAAGTCATTAACAAAAGGCATGAATAAATACATTTGTTATGATTGTTCTGTAGAGAGTGGTTGGGTTTACAGGACTAAAGAAGAAATGAAAGCTGGTTGTGCATGAAAACCATGGTATGATACTACAAAAATATTTAAGTTACAGTTATCTCGTTTGCAAGCTTTACTGGATAGAGTTATTCCTGAAGATGTGTTCAAGGTGTTAAATGATGAATTTAGAGATATATCAAAACATTCAATATCAACAAAAGATGTTTTAGAAGTACTAAAGAAAAACCAATACACAAAATATTATGATGATGTCTATTTAATACACTATCACGTTACCGATCAAAAACCATTAAAATTACGACATATATAAGAAACACTTATAAACGAGTTCGAAGACTTACACGAGACCTTTATAGAACTGTATCCGAAAAGAGTATTGTTTATTAACTTAAAATGTGTTTTGTACTATTTGTTGAAAAAGCATGATGTATATGTTGATATTGATTTTAAACACTCACCTAAACAAATAGAGATGTTAAAGAAATGTTTTGAAAAATTAGGACGGACATTTTCTTTATAATAAAATGAGCATGGATATATTTGGTAATGTTGCAGATTGAAAAGATGATATTGATATTAGTGAAGAAAAATTAAAATTGTTGGAGAATTTAAATGATGTTGCTAGCGTAAGTCAACTTAGGTCAATAGAAGCGCAATTAGAGAACGATAGAAAACGATTTGAAGATGCATCAGAAAAGTTACAAGACACACACATAAAGAAAGAACATGTTCAAAAGATTAGGATGGATACTACTAAATTGATTATGCAGAAAGAACCATACCTCTATTATATCGATTGAGAACTAAGAATGTTAAAGACCCAATCTTTAGAATATTCAATCTTTCTAATGGTTATAGGTTTCTCTATAATGGAAAAATAATGCACATGGAATTAAGTTTCGATAAATATTTTTCTAGAGGTATATTTGGGTGATACTTTGATTGAAAATTTACCTTTTAGCTTTAACAAGAATGATATAATTACAATTAAACCAAATAAAATTCAGCTATGGAAGAAGGGCAATTATTGTTTGTTGTAATGTATCCTCGTCGCCATAAGTGCCTTTACATCGCAGTGACGAGTATGTGACCGCGCAGTACTCCAAGGAAGGGATGGTTGTATAAGAATTTTTTATTAATTTTGAAGAGTTTTTATTTTGACTAGAGAATTAACACAGGTATAGGGAGTAAAGACACAGATTTGAAGCATCAGTGCACGAAAAGATTCGTATTCTCAGTTTTTCTATTTATTGCTTTATATGTTAAGTTAAACACCACAATATGTATCACTGATATCGCAGATCGAATTATTTTGTAAAATCGTGTCTGTAACCTATTGTCAAAACATTCATCTCAAGACATGATGTAGAGAAAAGAGAAAGAGATAAGACATCTGTAATATATGTATAATTACTCAATAAGTAATTATAAGTAAATTAGACTCAATAAGTAATTGTAGAAATTAGTTAAAGGACACGTAAGAGAGCGAAAAGGAGGTCTAGAAGTCTGAACTTTTTAGAAACGTCCTAGATAGGTGAAAATATAGTTAAAAATTGCAAAATGTATCATGTAATTTATCCTTCTTTTCTTATATCCTAGTATACTTTTTTCTTTCACATCCAAACATCTCTATTCAGAATTACGAGATAGAGATGAAGAGAGAAACATTTCAACCTCAAGAATTATACCAGAAAAAATCTTTTGATTTAGGCTAGATTCGAACTCGTAACCCTTGAATCCATAAGTCTGCGCTCTACCGATTGAGCTAACAATTTCTGTTGTAAAAGCCTGATTTCTACAACTACCGGTTGCTGAATGGTGTGTATTAACGAAATTGGCCGAGATAATTGCTTCATATAGCTATTGCAATAATAATAACAATAATAATAATAATAATAATAATAATAATAATAATAATAATAATAATAATAATAAAGAAGATGATGAACAGAATTTAAAAAGTCGCATTGTTAAAAGTTTGGTGTGCGAAGTTAGTCCTAATATGAAATTTCATTAATTATATATAATAAATGTAAGCGTGGTTTATTCGTGCGTGCTACTCAAACTGCGCAACTCATAAGGGTTGTACGCGTATGGTACAGTAGCCTTGCGTCCTCCAACCGTGAAGAAAGATTCGGTTTGAACCTATGCGTGTCCTAAGAGGAAGGAGGAGATTCAAAGAAAGAGAAGTGGTTTAGAAATTATGCAAAAATAGAATATCTCACGAGGTGAGGTGATATAGAGTTCAGCGTATCTTTCAGCTTTGACTCTATACAAGATGTGCATCTACGACTTAACGTGGAACCCGAACCACACGACTCCTGCCGACACAGGGGCTCCCATATTGTGGTTTTGAAAGGGGTAAGTATAAGCGACATTTCAAATATAGTTCCAAATTTTGAGGTAAATATTCAAACAATTTTTGGGTTTTCGATCTTGCAAAGTATAATTTCCTCTAGAGGGGGCAACCGCCCCCTCTTACTCCCTTAATGGGCGCCCCTGTTGACACAGGGACATGCAAAAATAATCAAAAATAAACGATATTAATGTTAAATCCATAGCTTTTGAGTACATGAATTATGAAACCTTCTATATCGTTCACATCAAAGTTTAGCATTATCGGCATGGAGGTTTAATGGGAGGGGTGAAAATTTAATAATTCTTAATTGAAAGATATGAGTGTCTATTCAATAGTTTTCGGGGTTGCTAAAATTAACAATTACACTCCAGATACCACTAAAGCCCAAAGCTTTACTCTTTCGTTACCAGTAAGGTTATTCCTTTACTTAACTCAGGAGACCTAAAGTTAAGGATATGAAACTCGATGCATATATTTCTAATTCAAAATTATTAGATACGTATTGTAGCTTAGACTTCTAAGGAGGGGAAGGGTCAATTTATGCAATGATTTCCTTCACATTCGAATAAAATACTGTTCCATTATATTTCGAAAACTAATTTCGAGTAGTGTCATTGCTAATAGTTTTCCGTATTTGTTTAGACCCCTACTCATTTATAACAGAATCTCACTTTTCCCGTAACACCTAAGCAAGCACTTAGTAAAGTAAATGCCATTAAAATCTATATTCATAGGACAGTGGCGCAAATGGAGTTGAGCTCTTCGGCAATCTTTAGCATGGAAAGAGAAAAAAGCCACCACATTGATATTGGAAAAGTAGCTTGAATTCCTCCCCGAAAAAGGTCACCCGCACATTTATTTTACACATGGTGGTTTATAGCTATACGTAAGTTTGTTGAAATTGCTCCATAGTTGTGGGGGCGAGACACTGAAGCCATCCGTAATAAGGGGGCAAGTGGCATGTAAAAGTACTCAATATGAAGAATATCAATATCGAAATCGTTATGGTATTAGTTTCCGTGGTCGCAGATGAATAATGACGCTGTCGATGTTGCTTAAGTTCAAGTTAAGCCTTGGTTGGCATGGAGGTCAGAGTGGGAGGGTGACAGGCAAATAAATAAATAAATAAAATAAAATAAAATAGAAAACATCCTTTATTTGTGTCGAATATATATTTTTCGGGATGACCAAGGTTGGCCCCATTCGCATGTGGTTTCAGAGGAGAGAACCGGTGAAGATTTCAGAACAGTTCCTTTGACTTAAGTTTCAATACACTTAGAGTGAGGAGTGGTAATACACAAATACTGGTGTCACATCCGGACCTATCAGAGGTATGATTTCTGGGGAACTGTCGTTGCTCCAGGGAGGCATTACCCCATGATCAATCCCTAAAATTATTACTGCTTTACAGGAGCGTAGGCAGGAATTTATTTCAGTGATCGAAAGCATTTTTAGGGTTAACTTGTTCAGATGGTAATGTATACGTATACTAAATTCGTTTGAAATCCCTCCAGGAGTCCATGTTGCATCGTCCGTTCAACTGTACTTTTTTCTGAATCAAAACTTTCTCTCTCTCTCTCTCTCTCTCTCTCTCTCTCTCTCTCTCTCTATATATATATATATATATATATATATATATATATATATATATATATATATATATATATATAAAACAGTAACAGGATCGGTTGTAGGCATTTTGTAAGTGTAAATAAACAATATTTAGTCGCCCCCGTTTAAATGATAATAAAAGAATAGAATGCTGTAATGGACAAAAATTCTTCAGATAATTGTTACAATTACAAATTTCTTCAATATATAATAATTCAGTCTTCCTGTGAGTATTAAAGGAAAATGGCGAAATTAAACCTAATTAACTGTGGATGAATCATGACCAAAGTTCCAGTTTTAATAATTTATATATTTTTTTATTAAATAAGCACAGGAAACAACTAAAATGTATGCCTAAGATGTATTTTGACAAATACAGTTGATACATAAAAGTCGAAACAGAATAAAACTAATGAGCTTTAAGTTTAACATTATCACAGGTTTGATTTTGACAAAGAGATATGCTCTTACACTTCATTAAAAGCATATTTAAGTAGTGTTTACAAATATGGTAGTTAGCTTAATTTCTCGTTTTCTTTGTTACTGTAAAGTTCATGTTATAAAGACACTTTTCTGGCTTCCAATTTGGCAAAATCTCTTATTATTGCATCAATATCAATTTCATTCAGAATGTAGTTTTCAATGGCCATCAAAGCTAATCCATTTAATCGTTCTTGAGATATACTTGATTTCAAATAATTCTTTATTAATTTTAGTTAAACTAGTTCAATACACAACAAATGACAAAAGTGTGTGTCTTAATTGATATTTAATTTGTCCTCGATCCCGTGGCAGCACTTTAAAATCAGGTTCCTTCGCAAAAATTCTTTTCAGGGCCCTTTACGCCTATAGAACAATTCAATTCTTTCATGTTTCTTTCCAACATAAACGTACGAAATCAGGCAGTAACACAATGTAAACACAAGCAAAGATGCACCCAAGATTTTTCTTTCGGGTTCGAAGATTTTTCGGAATAGCCTACAAATGCAAATAATTTTGTGTATCTGCCCCTGAAATTGTGCTAATTGAAGGATCCAGACTCTCAGACTACCTGTGCAGTGTTTCGTCCACACATATTTTTAGGGGGCCACTTTCCCCCGGGAGGAGATCAAAATAATACGTCTGTAATATAATAATAAATAAAAGAGTAGCAGCAGTGGCCCTCTGAATACTAAGTGTACCCCCCCGGAAGATTTTTTCTGAAAGGAACACTGCACCTATTAGGGATGCCCACGAGACAAGATGTGTGGCTGTCTCGTCTCGAAAATGTGTTGTAAAAGTGATGTCTCGACTCGAAAAATATATATTTCTCTATTGGAAGAACCGTGTCTCGACTCGAATTTTGTCTGGAAAATCCTGTCTCGATTCATCTCGTGCGCATCCCTAGCACCTATGTCGGTGCATCCCTGAACACAAGTAACTAATAATCAAAACTCTACTTTGCATTAGAATTATTACTAATTTAAAATATCGCTCCATCTAAATTTAATAACAGAGAATGGATTAATAATTATTGTTATACTGTTATAATAAAACAAGCATCTGTATATGATGGTGTGATTGAAAGTGAGAGTACTAAAAAAAAAACTACTTGTCATCCAAATGACCTTTCATCGCTTTCGATTATATCCTTTCAAGTTATATACTTATATGCCGCATGAAAACTAATTGTAATCAAACATATTTTGAAATACATGAACAGACCCGTAACAGAAATGACCGTATCGTCCCATTTTAATTCAACAATTAAATTACTGCAATCAGGTAAAATAACCTTACAGTTTCAAAAGAATGTCGACCTGCAAATGCTTCGTTAACAGTGACTGGTATTGACAACTCCCCACCTCAACATTTGTATGATTTTGTCCAGAACGCGAAAGAAACCTT
Organism: Thermobia domestica; assembly: GCF_964235325.1. Taxonomy (NCBI): domain Eukaryota; kingdom Metazoa; phylum Arthropoda; class Insecta; order Zygentoma; family Lepismatidae; genus Thermobia; species Thermobia domestica. Next base: position 148,387,965 of record NC_137467.1, on the reverse strand, counting down.
TTAGAGCCTTCGGTTGCCTCTTATCTTCTTTCATGTCTTGTAGCTTTTTTTTCTATAAAATGCTCACTTGGTTTTATATTGTTGCTCATTATTATTACATGAAAAACAAAGTACTATTAAAAAGTGAAAGCACACATCATTATAAATTTAAAAAATAAAACAAAAACGAAATGACTTAGGATAGAAATGAAAATCTTGAACGACAAATGAACTAATAGATATTAAACAAAGTGAGCATTAAGCAGTGGACAGTGATTTGAGCCATTAGGAACTTAAGTTAAAATTTCCCACAGAAATGATTTTTAAAAATCCATTTGTACCGCCCGTCTTTTCTTAGTATTCGCTCCACTCCCTGGGCGAATGGACAAGAAAAGCCTACTTGCTTGCATGGGGACCCGAAGAATTTTTTAGAAGGGTCATCTTCCTGGTTGGTATATTACGTTTGGTATTTTTATTTGTATTAAGAAAAGCTTAAGAAATTATACATATATATTATACTTGTCGTAACCCAGGTGGGGCCCGGCCCCCTCGACCCCTTTGGGGCGCCCATGCTTGCTTCAACTTTGATAATGTGAATTTCATTTACGGCGATCTTTCTCAACCCTTAACTGAGGTCATTGAACCAAAGTACTATGCGAAGACACTGTTTAAGACAAGATGGAGGAGCACCCTTGGAGACATTTCTTTTTACTGTGATAATGCCACCCAATCCATAAACAATACTTGCGGTTGAATTCCTTTCGTTTGTTGATCCATTCGGATTTTAAAGACATATTTGGCAATGATATTCTCTAGCAAGGTGTCGGAAGGATTGTTGAGGAAGGAATGAAGAGTCTGTTATATTTGTATTTTGTGCATATGGTGGGATTGTGGAAAGAATACCACTGTCTTTAGCTCTACGTTCATAGTGCTTAATACAACATCTATTGGAAAGCTATATTTACCTTCATTTTATCTCATATTCGTAAAATATCCCTTTTCCCTCTTTAAAAAGGTCTATCCTGTGCCGTGGAAATTTTCCTCAAACTAGCATCACTTGTGCGTGTGGTATTGGCATCAATTGATGTACGAGTCCATTTCATTTGTAAAGGGTGTTTTACAGCCAACCACGCAAAGATTCGACTTTATTGTCCTTTTGATGTATTTTATCTGTATCTCAGTCTGTACAATATTTATTTGAAGCTATATGAGGAAAATTTTTCATCATAACATTTTTTAAATAAATATTTACATTTAAAACAAAATTCATTTTTCTAATTTGGCTCCCTGTTCACCTGGCGCCTCCTGCGAACGCGTAGTTCGCAGGCTTCAAGATCCGGCCCTGCAGTAACAATGAAATTCTGTATTACCGCCCGATTATCGTTGTTGTGAAAACGTTCATCATATGACGTAGGGAAATGAGTTACTTAGGGTCCTAAGATCTAATATCAAAGTTGAAACATCGCAAGTAAAACAAAAACATGTAATAGCAAATAGTTTTGAAAATACTTTCAGTTTAAACTAGCTGCGACTACATTTAATTCAAAATTAAACTTCTGGAGTGCAACATATGAGCGTAGCTAAAAGAAAAAATCAATAAGAACAATCGGGATTTGAACCTAAGTCATACAAGTAGGAGTTCCTTACACTAACCATTCATCTACTATATTTTGTTTACTAAAAATATTTTCCATGGAGCAAAATGCCATTTCACACTGAAACATTAACAACATAAAACAAAGATTTCAAGAAAATTTGCCAAAGCTTATGTATTAAAGGTATCCTGGTATTCGCCCAGTGATACTGCAAAATCACTAGTCAGGATGCCTCGTATCGAAATTTGAACCGGGAGACTCTCAATTACGAAGCGTCGACACTAACCAGTAACCTTCGTTCGCTCAGTAAATGTCTTCAAATTACTTTTCTGTAATTATTTTTCAAAAATGTTTATTATTTTCATGAGGCAAAGAGTGCATCTTCTACTTGGCTTGAGAACTATATCTACTATACTTCTAACAGTCAACTAATAGTTGATGTTCATTATTTCTATCGATTTTCTACGTCTACTAAGTTATTTCAATTTTTTATAAGTTTTCCCTTCCGTTTATGACAATGATTAGAAACGAAGGCTCCTCTTCTTATACAAATCTTGATCGTTGTAATATTTTTAGTCAAAATTCTGAATTATTGAAAATATTTAAATTAGTTAGAATGAAGAGGATAATAATAAGAAACATGGTTAGAAAAAAAAGAAACATTGTTGTTTAACGAATTGATAAAATCAAGCTTTTTCAAAACATAAAAAAATACTGTATGGTATGGGATGATCATGGAAAAAGTAAAAATAGCCATCGAGGACACACTAACCAACTACTGTACGCGGATAAGTCTAGGTTTGTTAACTTGGTAGACGTATATGAAGAAACCACTAACAGAAAATAGCTGATAGCTTTACGCCTAATCATCTCAGCGACCTCGAAACTACGAACTCTACATTAACATCGGTTGTCGTTTTCGATCATTTTATATGTTACTCCCTTCCATTGTCCGAAGGTATGCCTTACCCCTTATCCCAATGCATGAAAAGCAAATAATATTTTCGCAAACACCGCGAGGGGCAGGGAGGGAGTAACAGAACGCACACAGCTTGCTGTATGGCTTTAGGGCAAATACCTAAAGGCATAAGCAATAGGCCACTTGACCAAGAACAATGTTGCCAAACGTAAGACAAGGTAAGCCCACGCGCAGCTTGTCTCTTCGCGTGACATTACCTTCGACACAAAATCACTGACCCTTCGAACAAGATAACATTGTTGCGCTCTCAGAGTCAGGTCTTAATTGCATTTGTGTTAAAGAAATGAAATGAAATCTTTAAGTTTTATGTCCCACGTTGTGCCGGTTAGGGTAAAGGAGACGGTGATGATGAGTAATGAATGAAATGAAGAGAGTGGGAGGAAATAGGAGAACCCCGAGAAAACCGACGCACACGGTGTTCGTCCGCCACAAAGTTCGAAGGGTCAGTGTCTCCTATTTCCGAAGGTAATGTCATGATGAAATGAAACTTGTCCAAATAGACTTTTCTTTTTATTTACATTTAAAAAGAAATAAAATATATTTCCATGATAGAATAAAATTCCACTAATATAATAGACATCTAAATTAGAAATAGCAAAAACAGCTGAAAGTAAGGAGAAGGCAGTAATTAGACATCAGGTTCCAAAGAGAATAAACAGCACCGTGTAAGCAAACAACAGCGTTACTCCTACTGTGGTCCTGTCCCGAGCATGTGTCAAAGGTGACGTCATTGCACGATGTGACGGAAACGCGTTCAGTGATGAACTTACCAAGCCAGTAACTACTGTATTTACACCACGGAGTTCGACACTCTATAAAGTGCCTTTTATCTATTCAGGATTATGCGCGATCAACATTATAACTGTTACTTTTTTCATTCTCTGTTGCAAGAAACTAATTGACATAAGGATAGGACCTGTACTTAAATGCAAAATAACATAAACGGTCTGGTAGTTTTAGTTAGAACGATCCGTCAAGTGGAGGTGGGGTAAGTTCTCAAACATTTAAATATACGACGTCTTATATACTGTACGTGCACTACGCAACCAGTTACTAGAGAACAAACCCCGAAGTAGAACTGCTATCAAAACGAGACAATACGAGACTATTTACAGTATTAGTCTCCTTTCAACCGATAAATAGCGGTCTCAGTCTCGTCTCGATAGTTTCGAAATAAATTATTTGAAATTATTCCACACTAAATTCGACAGTAGATAAATAAAATACACCTCCAATAGTTCTCCCTATTGCTTCAGAATATATAATGGATGCACCATTTTCTACTAGATAAAGTATGAATTAGCAATTCATATACAACATTCAAAAATACATATGTCTGTTTCCATTAAATATACTCATTGTTTCTTAAATTATTTACTTACTAATTCAAATACCCGGCGTTGCATGGGAAGAATAGGTTTATATTTCAAAGATATATTTGAGATTAGTTTTCCCAGTAGAATACATATTTGAATAGTACGAATCCATTTCCAGCAAGAGCAAATGAATTAACTTGCCGCTAACGAAGAGTAAAAACTTGGGATTTTATGGTATCCGGAGTGTCATTATTCACTTCAGCGACCCCGAAAACTATTGAGTAGACACTCATATCTTTCAATTAGGAATTTTTAGGACCTCGAAAGCTATGGATTTAACATTAATATCGTTTATTTTCGATTATTTTTACATGTCCCTGTGTCTCCCATGATAGAGCTAGAGGTGATATGGGTTTCGATTCCCGGCAGGAGTCGTGTGGTTCAGGTTCCACGTCACGTCGTAGATTCATATCTTGTATAGAGTCACAGCTGAAAGACACGCTGAACTCTATATAACCTCACCTCGTGAGATATTCTATTTTTGCATAATTTCTAAACCACTTCTCTTTCTTTGAATCTCCTCCTTCCTCTTAGGACACGCATAGGTTCAAACCGAATCTTTCTTCACGGTTGGAGGACGCAAGGCTACTGTACCATACGCGTACAACCCTTATGAGTTGCGCAGTTTGAGTAGCACGCACGAATAAACCACGCTTACATTTATTATATATAATTAATAAAATCTCATATTAGGACTAACTTCGCACACCAAACTTTTAACAATGCGACTTTTTAAATTCTGTTCATCATCTTTATTATTATTATTGCAATAGCTATATGAAGCAATTATCTCGGCCAATTTCGTTAATACACACCATTCAGCAACCGGTAGTTGTAGAAATCAGGCTTTTACAACAGAAATTGTTAGCTCAATCGGTAGACCGCAGACTTATGGATTCAAGGGTTACGAGTTCGAATCTAGCCTAAATCAAAAGATTTTTTTCTGATATAATTCTTGAGATTGAAATGTTTCTCTCTTCATCTCTATCTCGTAATTCTGAATAGAGATGTTTGGATGTGAAAGAAAAAAGTATACTAGGATATAAGAAAAGAAGGATAAATTACATGATACATTTTGCAATTTTTAACTATATTTTCACCTATCTAGGACGTTTCTAAAAAGTTCAGACTTCTAGACCTCCTTTTCGCTCTCTTACGTGTCCTTTAACTAATTTCTACAATTACTTATTGAGTCTAATTTACTTATAATTACTTATTGAGTAATTATACATATATTACAGATGTCTTATCTCTTTCTCTTTTCTCTACATCATGTCTTGAGATGAATGTTTTGACAATAGGTTACAGACACGATTTTACAAAATAATTCGATCTGCGATATCAGTGATACATATTGTGGTGTTTAACTTAACATATAAAATAATAAATAGAAAAACTGAGAATACGAATCTTTTCGTGCACTGATGCTTCAAATCTGTGTCTTTACTCCCTATACCTATGTTAATTCCCTAGTCAAAATAAAAACTCCTCAAAATTAATAAAAAATTCTTATACAACCATTCCTTCCTTGGAGTACTGCGCGGTCACATACTCGTCACTGCGATGTAAAGGCACTTATGGCGACGAGGATACATAGAAAGAGAACTTCCCTAAAGGCGTTTGCTATATAATAAATATGGATGTTTTTGGTAACATTATAAGTAAAAAAGAAGAATCTAGAGAAGTTTCTACGTCAAATTACACATCCTGGGTTGATTTTAAGAATAAAAGATTGGTTATTGTATCTAATGCTAATGATAAACAATATGTTGTAACATTAGAATAGCTTGAATCAGCGAAAGAAGAGTTTAATGTACTTACACGAAAAGAAATTGTTAAATTTCCAAGTCGATTGGCAGAAGATGATCTTGGGAAACCAGCCTTTTTTTGTATATAATTTAGCTGCTGCCTACAAATTTCTTTATAGAGGTAGGTTAATGCATATAGAATCGTCATAATAAACATCTTATAGACCTATTTTTAAATGACGCTTTAGTTGAAAGTTTTCCATTACACTTTAATATGCATGATCAGTTAACAATTAGGCCATCCAAAGATTCTAATTTGAAAGAAGGTAAATTATTATTGATTATTATGTATATAGAAACAGAAGATGGTGAAAACGAATCAAGTGATGATGACGATAATGTTAAAAGTATAGTTTTAGGTAATGATAAATTTTAAATTTTTCGTTGATTTTCTATACAATAAATAATGATAACGTATTGTGTTAAATGTAAGAAATTAACAGATACGAAGAAAGATATTAGAATTGAACAAAGAATGGAAGATATCTAAAAAAAGGTATTTGTTCTGTATGTGGTGTTACTAAAACTCAATTCGTTAAAAAGAATGATTGACTATATGATGGTAAAGGTGTTAGAGAAGACAGTATAGAAGAAATTCACAAACCATCTAGAAAAAAACTTTGACAGACTAAGTGTGGTTATAAAAGGTATCGGTGATCTTTGGCAACCTGATCTTGTGGAAATGGATAGTGGTGTATTGAAAGGTGTATCCAAGTTAAAGAAAGGCTATAAGTATCTGCTAACGATTGTAGATGTGTTTTCGAAATATGTGTTCGCTGTTCCTGTTAAAGATAAGAGCGGTAAGAATGTTACAGAAGCATTTGAATCCATATTAAGAGCGAGAAAACCTAGTAACTTACAAACTGATCAAGGTAAAGACTTTTACAATAAAGAATTTAAGAAGTAGATGGAGGAAAATAAGATTAATCATTACTCAACCTATAGTGGTAAAAAAGCTTCTGTTGTTGAGAGATTTAGTAGAACACTTAAACAGAACATGTGGAAAAGGTTTACAACACAAGGGAAATACAAATGGATAGAGATGTTACCAACACTAGTTAGCGAGTATAATAATAGAGTACATAGAACAATTGGTTTAAAGCCTATAAAAGTTAATAAGAAGAATCAGCGAACAATATTGGAGAAGGTGTATAAGAAAGAATATAAGCGTGTTAAACCCAAATACCAGTTAGGTGTTCATGTTCGTATAAGTAAATCGAAAGGGTTATTTGAGAAACGATATACACCTAATTGGTCAACAGAAGTATTTGTTATGAGCGAAGTTATTCCATCTAATCCACCTACGTATAGAATTAAAGATTTAGAAGAAGAGGATGTACAAGGTAGATTTTACCAACCATAACTATTAAAGACGAAACTTAAAGATGAATACTTGGTAGAAAAGGTTTTGAGAAAGAAAGATGATAAAGTATATGTTAAATGGCTAGGATTTGATGATTCATATAACAGCTGGATAGATAAAAGTAATGTTGTAGTGTAAATATAAATGTCTTTTATGGAATAATAACCATAAGAGACTAGTTTGAATGAGATAAGGAGAACAATTCATTACTCTTACATAAACAAAGGGGTAACAAAACGTTACTCCTCAAGCAACAAAGGGGGTAACGAAACGTTACTCCATAAACAAAGGGTGTAACGAAACGTTACTCTTCACCACAGGTATTTAAAATTTTGCCCCGTTAAAACGACGGGTAAAATTGGTTTCAAAATAAAGAATCGAAAGAACTCATAGCATATATTTCCAGGACCAGAATTCCGGCTGTGGAAATTATCAAAAAATTAGCAATGCAACAAAAAAAAGCACTGGAGAAGAAATACACCCCTGCTCTTCTACATATCTAATAACAGGAGGAGATAAAGAAAGAACGAGGAATGAAATTTTATAAGTGGTTAGAAAATAAGCAATCTAAAGAGTTAATTTCTTATATAAAGTCATTGCACCGAATTCGTGTGGATGACTTTAAGATTAGTAAGAAGTAAGAAACTACTTGAATATTATGATAACATTAGCTGGAGCAGATATGCTCCGGCAAAAAAAATCAACATTTTGTATATAATAAATATGAGTACTATGGATAGTTCTCTTAGTATAAACGATATTTTCTACGAACAGATTAAAGACAATTATTGGTATGGTATTTTTGGTGATTTTAAATTGATTATAGATAAGAGTACAGGATACTTCAATGCTACTAAACTGTGTCAAGATGGTGGAAAAAGGTTTGATCAGTGTTTAGAAAATAAAGGATCAAAAAAGTTATTAGATTACTACAACAAAATTCGAAGTTCCCAGGATTCCGGCCACTTCAGAAACTCATTTTACACAGTAAAACTAGCTGGTAACGAAATAAACAATCTAATCTCAGGAACATATGTATATAAGAAAATATTTCTCGCTATTACTTTATGGGTATCACAAGACTTCCATGACAAATGCTATGATATTATCGAAGACTATTTCGTTTCTAGTTTTAAACAGATTCAAGAAGACCAAGAAGAGTTGCAAAGAAAAGTAGAAGATATAGAACAAACAATGGAGAAATTGAAAATTCAAAATGAGAGCTTAAAGGAAATTGCAGCACCATATACAGACAGTAATTCAAAAGATAATTGTCTAATCATATACAAGAAGAACAAACCTAATGATCCTTTCCCTTGTTATGCTATTCGCTGTCAAAAAAGAAGTCTATATAAACCTCTTAATGAAGTAGAAGGAAAATATCCGTATCATGTAATAATATACGAAAAGTTTAAAAATCCTAACAGTGTTAAGCTATTCAACCTAATGCAACAAGAACTAGGTATTCGTAAAGGTAAGGGTAATGAGTTTTGGACATCACTATCAGAAGAAAAATTGATTAACAGTATAGATTGTTTATATGATCAGCTAATATCTAATCCTATGTAAAAACTTAATTTGTAGTGATCAAAGATTTTCTATATAATAAATATGGAGAAAGATTTTGATTTATTACATAATAGACTTAAACTAATTCACGAAGATCTTAAACTCTTAGCAGCACTATTAGAGAAACAAATACTGTTAAAGGAAAAGGAATTATTAATAATACAACAAAAACATCTGATTTGAGTAGCGATGATGAATATAAATATGGTAGTGATGATTATGACGATGAGTAAGTTTACAAAAATGATTAAAATTTAAAATGTGTATATGTAACTTTGATGGGTTATTTCCATGAAAGCCAATTTCTAATACAACTCGTAATATGTAGACAATGGCAGGAGTGTACAATGTTAAGTGTTGTATTAGGACATACGAAAGTAAAAATAGTACAAAAATGATTATAAATAATCTAGTGAAGATAAAGAAACAATAGAGTGAACGAAGATTTTCTATAGAATAAAAGATGAGTAATTATAATAGATTTACCGTAATAGAGTTAAGACGACAATGTAAAGAGAAGGGAATCAGAAGATATTCCCGATTAAGAAAACAGAACTGATAGATCTTCTTAAAAAATATGACGATGAACAAAGCAGAAGACAGATTAGAAATATATTCCCATTTAAACAATAGATATTTGAAGAACCAAGAATCAAAGTTCATACAGTACCAATTGATGTAAAGCTCAAAGAAACAACAATGAAATCAAAATTAGAAACATGGAGATTCAAATCAGATTACAAAGAATATGATCCTCTAGAACAATATATCACTTCAACAACGAAGGCTTTAATAGTTAGACTAAACATCGGCTTACAAAAACATAGTTCGTTAAAGGTTAACCTCAAGATAAACTGTCAATATAAGAAAGGTAAGGAAATTCTAAACTTTTACTTTAACACTAACAACAAAGATGTATTCCAATCAACCAATCTAAATGGATTCATAAGTGATGCTAAAGAAATATTACGAGCAAGAATGGATGAGTTCCAAGCTAGAGGTTCTGGATGGACTCTTACAAATATAAACTACATAGAATTAGCTCTTAATAAATATGTACCGTATAAAGGATCATCATACATAGAACTACCAAATGAAATAAAAAGAAAACAGGCTGTTATCAATGTAAAGAACAAAGATGAAAAATGATTCTTATATTCAATTGCTTCTGCACTACATCCTGTTGAAAAACATCCACAACGACCACCAAAGTACAAGCATGTTATTATAGACTTGGAAGAAAAATTAAAAGGTATCGATTATCCTGTAAAACTAAGTGACATCTCAAAAATTGAAAAACAGCTCGATATATCATTTAACGTTTATACATATGATAATGATGGAAAATATATAGTGTACGTTTTATATCATACTCAAAACAAAAAAGACACCCATGTGAATTTATTATATGTAAAAAAGAAAAAAAACTATTGTTGGATTAAAGACCTAAGTAGGTTAGTAAGTAGTCAAATAACTAAATGGAGAGCTCGAAAATACTTATGTGATAGATGCTTGTTAAACTTTTACTCACAAAATGCATTAGATAAACACGAAAAAGATTGTTCTACTCACGAAGCTGTTAAGATAGAAATGCCACCAAAAGATACATATGTTGAATTTCAAAACTACCAATGAACGATGAAAATGCCATTTGTGATTTATGCTGATTTCGAATGTCTGTTACAGAAGATTATGGGGTGTAAACAATGTTATCCGGAAGATGAACCATATACTAAAAAATATCAGCAGCACAAGCCATCTGGGTTCTGTTACTATATTGTAAAAAGTGATTGAAATAAAACAGATCCTGTTGTGTATAGAGGTAAGGATGCAGCTAAGAAGTTCATAAGAATGTTATAGAAAGAAGCCAAACAAATTTCGAACATATATAAAGAAAATAACGAATTACCATTAATAAAAAGTCAGAGAAAAGAGTTCAACAAATCCAAATCCTGCTCTTACTGTAAAGTAAAATATACACCAGAAAACCACAAAGTTAGACATCACGATCATATAACTGGAGAGTTTGTAGCTGCATTATGTAACAACTGTAATTTAAAAGTTAAAATGCCTAAGTTTGTTCCAGTGATTATACATAACTTATCAGGATATGACTCTCACTTGTTTATAAAAGAACTAGGATGTAATAAAGAACAAATAGAATTAATACCTAATAACGAACAACGTTACATATCATTAAGTAACAAAGTTGGTACTATCAAATTAAAATTTGTAGATTCATTTAGATTTATGGCATGTAGTTTAGACAAATTATCATCAAACCTAACGAGAGAACAAATGACTCACACACAACACTTCTACCCAAACGAAGAACAATTTAACCTTGTAACAAGAAAAGGTGTTTACCCGTACGATTATGTTAGTGATTGGAATAAGTTTAGTCAGAAAAAAATTATCACCAAAGGAAGCATTCTACAACAAGCTTAACAACACGCATATAAGCGATGAGGATTATAAGCATGCAAAGAAAGTGTGGGAAACATTTAAAATTTAGAATCTCAGACAATACCATGACCTATATCTAAAAACTGATGTATTGTTATTAGCATTACTAGATGTGTTTGAGAGCTTTAGAGGAACATGTCTTAAAGCTTATGGTCTTGATCCAGCTTGGTATATGACAGCACCAGGTTTAGCTTGGGATGCAATGTTAAAGATGACAAATATAAAACTAGAGTTACTAACTGATTACGATATGGTACTGATGATAGAGAAAGGCATAAGAGGTGGAGGTCAATGCTCAAAAAGATATGTAAAAGCAAACAATAAGTATATGGAAGATTACGATAAGATTTAAGAAGATTCTTACCTAATGTATCTAGATGCTAATAACTTGTATGGGTGGGCAATGAATCAATATTTACCGTATAAGGGATTTAGATGGTTAAGTGAAGACGAGATAAAAGAAACAGATTTCACAAATATACCTGATGATTCTGATACTGGTTATATATTAGAAGTTGATCTTGAATATCTCAAAGAATTACATGACTATCACAAAGACTACCCATTAGCATCTCAAAACATGTGTCCACCTGGTTCAAAACAGTCAAAACTGTTAACAACTTTATGCGATAAGGAAAAATATGTAATTCACTATCGAAACTTAAAACAATGTTTGTCACTTGGATTAAAACTTAAGAAAATTCATCGTATAATAGTTTGAACAACCAGATTGGTTAAAGAATTACATAGATTTAAACACGCAGATGAGAACTAGAGCAACAAATGACTTTGAGAAAGACTTTTATAAGCTCATGAACAATTCAGTTTTTGGGAAAACTATGGAAAATATTAGAAAGAGATGTAAACCTATAAAAATAGAATGTGACTCAACAAGAGTAGAAAAACTAATTGCTAAACCAAATTTTAAAGATAGAATTATTTATACTGAGAATCTATGTGCAATCATAATGAATAAAACGAAATTAACTTTTAATAAACCAATATATGTTGGGATGAGTATCTTAGATCTATCGAAATATTTCATGTACGACATCCATTATAATGTGATGAAGCCAAAATACCAAGACAAAATAGAAGTATGTTATACAAATACTGATAGCTATATATACCATATTCAAACAGAAGATGTGTACGAGGATATGAAAAATTATATTGACTACGTCGACACGAGTGATTACCCTAAAGATAACAAATATAAGATACCACAAATCAATAAGAAAATACTTGGTAAGATGAAGGATGAGATTAAAGGTACAATCATAGAAGAGTTTGTGGGTTTAAGAAGTAAGATGTACAGTATAAAAGCACCTCAAATAGATTTAACAGATAAAGACTTTAAAGGTAAGTTCGATAAAGAAAAGTGTTGTAAGAAAGCTATAGGTGTTAAGAAGAGTATCCTGTATAAAAAACTTACATTTAACGAATATAAGGACTGTTTGATTAGCCAAAGATAATATTATAAAAATATGAATTTAATCAGAAGTTATAAGCACGATTTGTACAGTATAGAAGTTAATAAGTTAGCTTTAAGTTGTTTAGATGATAAAAGATGTGTTTTAAAGGATGGGGTAAATATTCTACCATGGGGACATTATAAGATGGAAGAGATATAGTTTTAAATGTAGGTTTTTAGATGTAAGTTTTAGATGTAAGTTTTAAATGTAAGTTTTAGATGTAAATTCTTTATAGTTAAGTGCTATAAAGTTCTAATTAATTTGATTCCTTATAAAAATCCTTTTGTAACTAGATTTAGTGATTTTTTGTAATTTTGTAACTAGATTTAATGATTTTTTATAAGTTTTGTAACTAGATTTAGTGAGTTTTTATAATTTTGTAACTAGATTCAATGATTTTTTATAATTTTGTAACTAGATTTAGTGATTTTTATAGCCATGTGTAATTCCTTATAGTAAGTTTTTAGATGTAAGTTTTTATGATTTTAAATGTCATAAAAGCCTATGCGCCTACCCGAATCTCACTTTGCGCTATCCTTCTGTGTTAAAGTGTAATGGTCAGTGGCGGATTCATAATTTTAGGCAGATAGGGGAGGGGGAAAGTGGTCCCGTAGTTAGGTATGCATTCTACTTTTAGGTACTTGTTAATGTAACTGTCAAGAGTCATTTCAGAAGGACAAAAAGATAACCAGTTGCACAAGTGAAACTATTATACATAATTACATATGGACAATTTCAAAATGCTGCAGAGTACAGAAGAACTAATTTAGTCCAAGTTAGTTCATTATGACTTTTATTAGTCCAAGATAGAGAAATACAACGAGAAGAAGAAGAAATAGACTTAATTTGCATATCTGTAAGAAAAGTGAATAAAGATACGAATTATTTGAGTCCACTTTGGCTCTGACCCATTTATACATAAATAAATACCAAAGATACATCTGATTTCAATAAATCTTTCTCGTGGGATTTGAATGAACCCTCCTCTCCCCAAAAAACAACAGCATTTCGATGTATTTTATCAATAGTAAACATTATTAAAACGAAACAATATTTAGAATTTTTCTTTGATTGAAATTGCATAACAATAATAACAAACCATAAAAAATCACAATAGAAGCATTCATAAACTTATAAAAAAATACAAAAGTTTCTTTTGTAGTATAATATTTTTGAGTAATGAATGGGAAATTTAGGTCTGAATATAACACGAATAATATACGGGAGTGAAACGTGATAATCCATAAATGTGTGTTCATCAAGATTTTACGAACACTTACACTTTTACGAACATATTTCGTTTTTTTGGTTTAAACCAGTTTTTTTAACAGCTGGTTTAAACTAGCAAACCCTGGTGCGATGAGTCTCGATTTCAATCTCATCACGCCGATAGTGGTCTATAATTAGGTGCCAGCCCAACGAAATCATGTCAGGTTGGAATTGTAAAAGATAACGGAGACCATGTTAATTTATAGTGTTTTTCTGTAAGCAATGTTTTGGACCTTTGGCACCTACTATTCATCCGTATTGTATCGAAGTACGAAGATCACCAGAGTCAACTGTATCTTTATTTCTGTCATACGAGTGGAAATGGAGTGTACCAGCAGGACAACCACCTTCGTAACAGATCCTGGTTGGCCACCATCTGTTTGGAGGAGCATTCAACTTCTTCCTGCTGATACAACCACCGAGAAACCCGGGTTTCAATCTCATTGTGCATCTCAGAGACTTATCCTATGGACATTCCTGGTAGTATGTAAAATGAGTGGAAATTCAACTCAAAAGTTGTAATTTCAAAGGTAATAATAAGAAATGAAATATATTTTTCTTCTTTCTTTGTCAGTAACACATTGAGATGTTTGAATTGTGGAATTATCCAAAGAGCAATTTGTCAGCGGAGCGATTTGTCACAAATTACTCATTGCGATCACAATTGTCCGTTAAGTTATGAGCAAATTTAGGGATCTTTTGTCAGATCTAGCTCAAAATAGTTACAAATTTCATACGAATTGAAATTACAATAGAATCACAATCGGATCTCTTATAATGCATTAACAGTTTTCAAAAAAGCGTTGAAACTGGAATGAAATCGTCTGAAAGATCAGCAAAATCTATATTAAAATAACTTTTGCACCTACATAAGAAGAAACACACAAACTATATTTCCTTTAACGTACCGATTAGCAGTACCATTTGACAATATCAGATATTTGGAAACAAACTGCAAACTAAAAGTTACTTTTCAACAGCACTCACCTTTAAACAAAATTAATAACACTTTAACTTTTTGTGTTTCTCTCATCTCAAATATTGTCACTATACACCCTGCGGGGGCATTAATATTATCAAAATGGAACGGAAAAGTAACTGTACAATTGTCGAAACATTTTTCCGAAAGCAAATAGTCCTATTACAAATTAGTTATGGGAAATCCAATTTGTATTTCTCAGTTTTTCACATAGTAGGGAATATTTTTTTTAAATTTCCCTCCAGTTTTATCTCCACGATTGTTTTATAGTCCACCATTATACACGGTGTAGGCAAAACGAGGATTAGGCCAAACGAGTATCCTTATTTCGCCTAAAATGACGGACACAAAGCTTATCTTTCATCTGTCATAAAAGTATCAGATAATTAGTTAAGCGAAACGAGGATTAAGTCAAACGATGCAAGATCTCTATATTCACTTATGGTGATGGTGACCGATACAAGATTTGAATTTCCATTGTCAGTTTCAGGTTGTAATCCATCAGCTGAACTATCGTTTGTATTAATATTTCACTTCTTTCGTTCAACAATGATACTGCTCTGGCCGACGTGCTGTCTTCTTTTCTTTTTCTTATGACAACATTGATTCATTTACGCTAAACAGAAACAAGAGATTAAAAACTTCATATCAACATTATATTCACAGTAACACACATGAACATCCTGTTTAAATAACGTTACTGTTGGAGAAAACACACTGCAAAATATATCCTTTCAAAAACAGTGGCGCACTTGCGCACAGCCCAGTTAACGAAGTTCAACAATACAATAGAAACAACACGGAATGAGACCTACATTACCCGCACACGAAGAAAAAAAGTCTTTTTAGGCAGGTTTTCAGTTATACTTCCGAGTCTAAACAATGCTGTAAGTCTTCCATTGATTGTCCAGATTGGAGCAATAATGGTGGTATTTTTACACGCCGATACAGAAGAGTCGGTATATTAAATAATAATAATAATAATAATAATAATAATAATAATAATAATAATAATAATAATAATAATAATAATAATAATAATAATAATAAGCCTCGCAGCAGACAAGAAAACGCATGTTGTGGATCTCACGCAGCAGACAACCAGGAAAGAAAAATTTTTATTTTGCATCTTCGCAAGTGCATCTGAAGTTCTTGAAAATCACGTAGTAGCAAGAAAACGACGCTAGAAAGCCAAGCTACATCACTAACCGATTTTTTGGAAAATGGTGTCACGGACCCACGACAGAGAATAAAAAAAAATGACAAATAGAAGAAAGAAGCGTCTATATTTTTTGTAGAAAACTTCGGAGAACACCTCAGAAGAGGACGACAACACTCCAAGATCGTCTTTCCTACCGAGAACATCAATAGTACGCCACATTATAATCGGGCATACACTTATATTTTTTTTTACATGTTTAATACGATGACCATGGCAGGCTAACACCTTATTAGCTACCGATTGAGTGCCCGCACTTTCTCCACGATATCGATTTTTTGTAAATACCTTATACGTTATTACGGTCATCTCATTATTATTATTTAATTGTGACGCTTCATGTTGTTATTTGAACTAAGTGAATTTGGTGAGTGTGAGCTGCTTGCATCGGAAAAGTTTAGCTTTATGGAATAAGTGAAAAAGGAATAGGCAAAAGTGTGTTGTGCTGTCGTGCTTGATAAAACTGTTATTTTAATGAAGATTTACGTGCAAATGGATAAATACTTGCAAGTTCACGTTTTGCTGCATCCCAACACAATGGAAATAGAGAGGGATAAAGACACGAGTTCGAAGGCCGTCAACCGAGACAGATGCCCTACCATAAGAAGAGATAGACGCTCCAGGCAGACGAGGACTTCTTCTCCGGGATTTGAACCCAAGAAACTGAACGGGAGACGCTACCAGAAGACTTGGAAATGGAGATTAGGAACCACTGTGGTACTCAGGAAAGTAAAATGCAGTTTTCATATAAAGTGTGGATATATAAGCGGAGGAGGAAAGTCTTCATAAGGTAGGATTAACAGTTCTAATATTTTCGTTATTGAGGAAAAACACAGGCCAATATTTCCGGGATTCGTGATCTCCATACCTAAATTTTAAATAAAAACTTCGGGTCATCGCTTATCTATAGGGAACTATACGTGAATTTTAACATTATTCTTTTTAAGATATGGAGAAATAACCTAATGCCTTGACTGCATTTCTAAAATTAATTTATTGGTTTAGGAATTATTAATTTAACTCTTGAATGAATCTTTGATTATTTTACTGGTGAAATCCGCACATCTTGATTTAATATTTAATTGTGCAATTATTTGAAATTGTCATTTGTAACTTAAATATTAAAATTCTCGAAGGTGTCATTACGATCATTAATATGTAACTTAATATTTATTAATATGAAGTGTGAGTAATTTTTTCCATTTTTTAAAAATATAAATTGCGTGTAAGATGTCTGCATATGGTATAACTTCCATCTTGATAAAATCATAATCTAGTGTAAAAGTATAGTTGTTCATATTTTAATTTTTTTATATGTTGTTCTAAGGAAATTGGTGCTAAAGCATCAAGCAAGCTTAATATCATTTTATTGTAAATCTTCAATTGTTATTATTACATAAATAACTATTGCTAAGAAATTTCCAAAGTCGTATTATTTCAAGCAAGTTGTAGACAAATAAGTGTATATCTTCTTATCACGTAATATCTTAAGAATTCTTAAATAACGTAAACAAGTTAAGACATTCGAGTAAAGTTACATTACATGTCATGCTAAAACCATCGTCGTGAATAAAAGTGAAATAAATTAATAAAATCGTAATACTCATCTTCAATACACCTACAACAATTAAATTGATCCTCCTACAGCCCGCCCAACTCGGATGGGAATGTAATTGCTCTTTAAAAACGAAGTGGTGGGGGCAATTGCTGTAATTAAATGAGCAATTGTCCCTCTTTGAAGTCTGAAATGACTCGAGTGTAAGGAAAGGTGAGATTTACATCGCAAAATTTGACGAAACTAGATTTGTATCACGAAGTTTTAAGAGTAGAATTTTGCAATTAAATATGGTACACATAAAATTTCATAACTTTATTAAAATTCTGGTTGTTCAAAACTACAAACTAAAGAAAAAAATATTTATTACAATTTTAAAACTGCCTATTTGAGGTTGAATTGTTAATAGTATTAGTTCAACACTGCAGATGGCAGCACATTAGAGATGGTAGAAAATTCTCAAAATTTTTATCAACTTTTACAACTAGTGAAATATTAATATATCTTTACGTTTTATCTTAATAAAGTCCTTTAGACCATAGAAACTAAGTGCCAGTTTGCGAGTGTTGTGATTAAATATTAGTTGTGTTATTTAAAATACCCACTAGTTTAGTTATGTCATTAGGCTTCTTATCTCCAGGGTGGGGTTTTGATGGAGTTCTTCATGTAGTTGACGACAATTAAGTACACTAACTTTTTGAAGGAGCAGTAATAGGTAACATATGCCTTTGCTCTAAAAAGCGATTAACATACGTTTCACGTTTCGTTATTTTAAAAAACAAGAAATGTGGTTAGAGATGGGAAGTTTGATTCCTTTTATAGAATCGACTCCTTTGATTCCGTTCACTAGAAGAACTCATAAAAAGGAACGAATCCATGGAACGAGTCGTTCCTTTCTAACATGAATACTTTGATTCCATCGGAGATGCAAGCAACACATGTTCGTTCATTTCTTCCGTTGTATATGGTGAAAACTCGGAAACCTTGTGTTGTGGTGGAACCAATACATTTGAAGCTAGCAGGAAGATGTGTAAAAAAAAAACTATTGCCATCTCATTTGTTTCTGCTGGTCTGACTGTAGGGGGCGGGGAGTTCTGGTTTTGAACAAAGCTCTTGTTCTCTGGGAAAGGGAGGTATGTTGCCTGGGTTGTCATATGTTTGTCCTCATTCAGGAAACAAAAGAGGCAAACCTGTGCGTCTAAGTCAAGAGTAAAAACTTCAATCCATATTGGTATTGTTTGAAGAAACATAAAATTTCCGTCTATCTACCCGGTACCCATCTTCTCTTCCTCTGTCTCTCTTGGCGGGCACGGACCCAAATAAAGAAAACAACAACAAAATGAACATTGGAAACAAGGAACGAGTACAATAAAGTTCTTCAAGATGAATGAAGATGGGTTGTCATTCTTTTTTCTCTTACTTATAATACCAAGGAAACACTGGCAGAACTTCAGAATCAGCCCCCACGCAAAAATTCTTCTCGGTCCCACGCGTGAAAATTCATCTCACCCTACTCTCTCGCAAAATTCTTGTCAGAGCAATTCAATCTTTTCATCTATTTTCCCAACACAGATATTCGAAATGAGGCAATGATTGTACTATATAACACAAGTATCTAATTATCAGAAAACTATTTTTGCATCAGAACTGTTACGTTGATTAAAACTGTATTTACTACATGTGAATGGACTGTTTATGATTATTGGGGGCGCAGTGGTAGAGCACTTACCTCTGGTGTGAAGTGTCGCGGGTTCCATCCCCGCCCAAGTAAGTTCGTGGTGGACGATATCGTTGCTCGTGGGTTTTCTCGGGTTCTCCCGTTTCCTCCCACTTTCTCATTCCACCATTTCTTTCATCATCATTCACTTGCAATTTCATCCGTCTCCTTTAGCACTGCGTTTTCATAACCGTGGGACGTTAAACTAAAGCTTTCTTTTGTTTATGATTATTACACTGTTGTGCTGCAACGATGATATGTGTATTTATATACGACTGATTCAGTGTTGAATTCAGATTTTTGTACAAGGAGGGGCAATAGATATTCTAGATATACACTATATTCTAGATATGCACTATATATAGATATTCAAGGGGGGCTGAGCCCCCTTGAACATGTCTGAATTCAACACTGGACTGATTCACAGTGAGAGTTCAGAGCAGGGGCGGATCCAGGGGGGGGGCGATCGGGGCCATCGCCCCCCCAGAAGAGAAACCTTTCTTATTTTATATATATAAATAAAACCCATCCCAAAGTTTGGAGCCCTTAAAAGTAGCAGTGTGACAACTCACCGCCCCCCCCCCCAGAAGTCGGTCCAGGATCCGCCTATGGTTCAGATGAAGAAAAGTTTTATTTACTTTCCCAGTGACCTTTTGATTACATCATTAAAAGTTACATCATAACGCATGAAAACTAATTGTATTCAAATAAATTTTGTAATATATTAAATTTGTCGTTGCCTCAATTCCTTTGTTTCTTTCGCGGAGCTCAGCTCGCATTATACGATACTCATGTTTGTTTAAATATTTCTTTTCAATGGTCTTTTCTTTGTGTCCAGCTGCCAGCTGGAGACGGGAGTGGAGGGGAACTTCGTGGTAAATCGGAAGTATATATTTGCCACTCAAAAACAAGGCCAATATGATTCCCTTTCGTGAGTTCTTTCGTTCACTACCAGTTTTGACCGCATTTTTTGATTCCTTCGTTCCACATCCACTTTTGACTCTATTTGTGAAGCCCCTCGTTCCTCGTTTTCTGTAGTAGTTTGTACGACAATGTTGAGAAAATGAAGGAAAGTTTCATTCCATGATTCCTTCGTTCACGCCACTCTTTGTTTTGTTTAGGAGTTGGCGGGGCGAGAGGAAGGAATGGTCGTGGGAACTTCGTTAATTTCGCAGCAAAACGGAAGTGTTCAACCGAAGATGTTCAGCCAGTGTCTCTTCCATTTGCCAAAGGCGATACACATGCTGCTTTGCAGTGCATACTCGTTCCTTTCAAGTTTGATTCCTTTCAAGGATTCGTTCCATTCGTTCTCAGAAAGGATTCGTTCCAAAGGAACGACTCGTTCGCGAACGACACATCTCTAAATGTGGTTGTTATTGTATTAAAGAAAAGTTTTGCTTGAACCACTTACTAGTGGAAATTTGCGATTGAAATTCTCATCTGCTCAAAACAACGAGCCTCATGTTTATTATCTTTTGTCTATCGGTTGAGCGGAAACTGTGCACTCAATACGGAAATGGTTTAGAGAAAAATACGATGCATGTTGTTCAAGTGTGTACGTAGCTACTAAAACAATGAAATAAACCAGTTGAGAATGTTTCATGAGCATTGCTGAAAGTAACTTAAAAAGAATTAATTTGTCTTATTAACATCTACAGATTTTATACCAATTGTTCTATGTATTTTATTATTATACTCAATAAACATTTCTTCTAATATACTATACTATATCTATCTATTTACAATTTACTTGAGTTCTAATTTTTTCCACGTGTTTTCTTGAAAAGTTCTGTTAAAACGTTCTTCGATATATATTGTTTTACGAAGACACATGTTCAAAATGTAGGTGCTCCAGATTGAAAAAATCACAAAAGATCATCTGTCTATGACTACTGTTCCCGAGGTATAACCCTAGGTCCTAAATTCCCCTAATATCGGAAATTTTTTGGCCAATATCTCAGGAACGGTAAAAGTTGCGCGAATAATTCCATCGCTTTTTTCAAATAGATTTTGATGCTCTATCGAATGGAGGACTCAAGATTGAAGAAAATCGATAATAACACAAACACACAGAAAGAGACATACAGAATTTAGTACGACCCCAACTTCGTTGAAAAGTAAAAGTATTTAAGGCGTCTTTGAATTGTTTTTACAATGATAGCAAAGGCTAGCTACCATTTACAGGGTTAGGCCCAGTTACGTAATGCTGATTTTTTAGGTGGGTATACGCTCATCTTTTGTCACACACACACACACACACACGTTAAATTTGTGGAGATCTGTGTTCAATTGGCCCTCACACCGTCAGTTGAATGCGAATGGAGATAAGGCGAAGGTCAGTTATTGATGTGGGTATATCCAACATACTACCTAGTTGAGGCAGTTCAGTTACATTAGTTACACCGTGAACTTGCGTAAGGAGAGAGTGAATATGGGACTTGTACAGAGCGTTAAAAGGGCGTGTATGCTGTACGAGTTCAAAAGTTCAAACTGGGGTTTAACGCCGCTGCAGCGGGGCGGAAGATATGCCAGGCCTTTGGCGAGGGTATCGTGACTATGCGGAGAGTACAACGGTAGTTTAACAAGTTTAACGACGGTGACGAAACAATTGAAGACGCACCACGTGCCGGAGGAACAACATGCGCACAAAATGAAGATCTTGAGGCAGCAATCGAGGTGAACAGTGGCCAGACATGTGAAGAACTGGAACTACAATTCAGTGTGAGTGGAGAAACCATTCGTCAGCACCTCCATCAACTTGGGAAGCACCTCAAGTTGGGTTGATGGATTCTACATGATTTGACTCCGGGCCAAAAGGCAACTCGAGCAGACACCTGTATTTCTTTGCTGCCTCTTCTCAGAAAGGAGCCATTTCTCGACAGGGTGAGACATGTGATGAGAAGTGGGTCCTGTCGTATCCCTCGAGAATAGAGAAGGCCTCACTGCTCTGACGTGATTCATCACCCACGTCATCAACTGGAGGCAATTCATTTGTCCGCAAGTGGATGACAGAATACAGTCCTGATAGTGTAAGTATATTTCATTTCAAGTTGTTTACCGTTGTTTTTTCATAAATTCTAGTGACACACATTAAGAAGAACATATATCTTTATATATGTACGTATATTGAGTGTAGAAATAATCTGTAGTGATGAAAAATGTACTTTTAATGAGTTGACAGTTTGAACGTATCCGAAGAAACGTAAAACTAAAGATATTCGTAATTTATGTTAAATTTATTTATTTTACCGGGTATTACAAAACTGTACATCATTGAAATTATAAAGTGAAGAAATTTAAACTGCACATAATGCAACTGTAAGGAAATTAGATCGTAATAGGTGGTTAGTCATTAATGGCAGGTCTGCATTTTCGTCCGGATTGAGAATCTGTCAGGATAACAGAATGAATGGTCATACTAGTAAATAAATACCGTTTCCTTTCTTTTTTTTTAAAAAAAAACAAAAAAACTGGTACTACTAGAACAAAAAATGTCAATTGCATTACCTAATTTTACCCCCTCCTTTTACAGATTGCAAATAATTGAGTGCAAGGCTATATGAATTTTTATCGCCTTCGAGTTAAGTGTCCCGGAAGCGTGCCGGAAATCGGCAAAGTTAGCAAACTTTACAGGAGAAACGTGTTAATTTGACAAGTTTTCATGTAGATGCTATAAACAAGAATGTTTTATTAGTGGAATTGTTTGTGTATAGTGCATTGGTCCGTAAGTGTTCAGCATGTAGTGAGGCTTGTAGTTCTGATATAGCAAGCAATTGTAACGGGCGTGATGTGTCTATCGTTAGAAATCATTTTAGTAAATTTCTAGGGATATAGTATACATGAAGCTGCATCAGATTCCGAAGGAGCAGGACGCTCATACTTTTAGGGATTATTCATTGAGTATGTACGAACTTACAAAGGGGGTAACAAAGTGACTTTTATTCACTTATCGACTGATACGAAAATAAAAAATAACGTACCTGTACTTTATATCTGCATGTGTAGTGCCCTTGTACTTTATCTTTGACTATGTGTGTGTATGTGGGGGGGGGGATTTAAGAGTGTAGTGTAGTGTTGAAGAATTACAGATAAAACTTTAGAATGCATGATAATTGAAGAAAGAAACAAACGTACAATTTAATTAGGGTGTTTACAGGCACTACTCACATGATACTGTTCCTTGGATTTTGTCCGCCTTGCCGGAGCGAAGGGGGTTAGAAGCCCCGCAGGGCGCGTTGTTTTCTACCGTTGAAGCTATTCACAATTGGCATTGCAACCATTGCAGACGACCATTTCCCAAAGCTTCACATACACTTACTGCCATCTCCTTCCTTCCTTGTATTCAGCCGCCTTCCGCCTTCAGCCGCCTTCTGTATTCTCGAGGGTTACGGTCCTGTAAGAAGCTCCACGGCGCCGTCATCATTGTTTAGCATCCCATGAACCGGTTCCAAAACAGCCTAAACCAGCACTGCAACAGAAGAAGGTCCTCCTGTGTGATTGGTGGACTGCTCGCGGATCGTCAATCGGAAACTGCAACCAGCTGATCAGAGCATCAATAAAACTGTGTATTGTCAGCAGTTGAGCCGTGTTCAAGAAAAACTCAAAACTCTGGAGCCAGCACTTATAGATCGCAAAGAGGTCCTCCTCTTACAGGACAACGCTAAGCCATACGAGACTAGGATTACCCGAGATACCATTCTAAGCCTTGGATGGGAAAAACTATTGTATCCACCATACTCTTCGGACATTGCACTGTCCGATTATCACCTGTTCCATTCCTTGAACACCCACCTTCGAGGACACTAGTAGAGGTACAAAATGCACTTGATACCTTCTTCGCTTCACTGCCCACCAAATTCTACCGCGATTTAATTCATTGGCTTCCAAAACGTTGGCAGAAGGTCGTCGATACTATTTTTGATCTTCGAGGTACGTCTTAGGTAAGGTATCGATGTTGAAGTTAGTATGTGAAAAAGCGACAGAACTTTCTTGGTTATCTTTATATATATTCCCAGGCCCATATTTGTATATTGTGTTCCCCTGCGTTCTAAATATTTTATCGCCTCCCCCCGCACAAACTCATGTCTCAAACAAGAAAAGAAGCCATGATTTTGCAAACATACTAACTCTTGTAAATATTACAAGTTACAAAAGTTAGAACGTAATTTTAAATGGGCTAATTCTCTCAATGATTATAATGTGGTGTTCTTCCGAAGGTAGGTGTCCCCATGGTTGTTTGCCATTGCCTTCCATAGGATGATGATGATTATTAAGGACGGAACCTACAGCTCAACTTGAAACCACTTGTGTCCCCACCGGGAATCGAACCCGGGATACCTTGATTAGAAGGCAACGAACGAGCTTAACCACTCATCCATTGAGGACACATTCGCTCAATACTGGCATGTAATTTATTCATGTAGGTTTTAATTTACTGTCCGGAGAAAATGCACTCTATTAATTCTTATTCAAACGTTATATCATTTTTATATTTCTTAATTTAACTTGAATCACAATTGAATTTCTTAAATATTTACTCTTATCAATGTAAGAGTAAAATATGGAATTTAGAAAAATAGGCAGTGTTTTTAACGTTGTTTGTTTTGAACTTACAATGTAATTAAAGATTATAGTGAGTTTGGTGAAAAGTATTTTATAAAACTTTACATTATTCATCGTCAGTAATCGTTTAGTAGCATCTAATATCTATACCAATAATACAATAAGCTGTCTGTCTGTCCTTCTATAGCGCTTTTCAACTCGAGAACCATAATAGATAGAAGCACAAAATTTTAATATATTTTAAAGCTGTCAGAGAAATAAGCCAAAGAACATGGTTGACCTGTGCTGAGATATGGGGTGCGAAATCCCCATAAGAATAGCATGAGGTCATTTTAAAAATAAATTAAAACGAACATTAGAGTTGAATTGATAGTTTCTGGGGTCGCTGAGATGAATAGTGAGAGTTTTAATCCAATTCAACTTCAAGGTCATACTCCACTTTCCAGGGAGTGGATGATATTTTAAAAGTAATCGAAAACGACAGATAGTGTTGAATTCATAGTTTTCGAGGTCGCATAGTTTCACAGTATCAGTTTTCATGATGTTCAAGTTCATACTCACCCTTGGGGTGGGAGTTCCAGAGGATGACCTTTAAAAATAATCAGATAAGCTAGCTAATTAGTAACTACTGTAATTAGAACGAATTAAACTCATTAATATATTTTCTCGCGTTTGTGTGGGACTGCGTGCTGCTAGTTTTAAATATTACTTTATTGTGAATCTTCGAAAAAATTCCAAAATTTTGCCGCCCTGTGCTCGAGCACAGAATAGCACTTACCTAAATACTGGCCTGTATATTCCTATTATAGCACTTCGGTGTTGAAAGTAGACACGAAAACAAGCAAAATAATTTACTACACCGAAGTCGAAAGCGGTGTTCTTTCTAAGTTATAAGCGCGGGAAATTGCAGAAAATTGAACTTTGAGCATTAATAGCGAAAACATTAATAGTGTTAGAAGAAGTAGTATGGTGAATTTCAGAGACAACTACATGTATTTTCGGAAAATGCTTCATTCAAGATGTTTCGAGGCTTAGGTTTCCCGTCATTAGCGATTCAAAAGGGAAAAAAATTCACAAACAATAATCTTACCGAGCGAAGTAGCTCAAGTGGTAGACCGTTGGCTTCGCATTCGGGAAGTCGTGGGTTCGATTCCCGCTCCCGACCACCCTGACTGAGTTTCTTCTAGGATTTTCCCCAGCCCTACCATGCAAATGCCGGAATGGTACCTACTAGACAGGCCCTGGCCAATATCTTCCCAAATCTTTTCCATTGTTGTTAGATATTCAGTAAGAAATGGCCTCTGAGCTATATCTGGTGATGGTTAAATAAATATAATAAAATAAAATAAATACACACCCTGGGGACAAAACGTAAAATAGACAAAGACGAAACCAAAAATAACGTTCTCCCCCTTAAAGTCTTTCCTAAAAGAAATAAAAGTTGTAAACTAAAAAGATAAAATGGTATCTTTACCACATTTTTAATTAAAATTTGCATTTTTATTAATTTTTTTCTTAAAAACAACAGGCAAGTAAGAAAACCCCCACACTTTTCTAGGTAGATTATAATTTCCGTGATATTGAAAGGATATTGAAAGGTGTTTTCTCACTGCTTCATACATTATTAAGTGTTGAGCACACTATCAGACCAAAGTATTTGAAAAGGATATTGTCTGGACTTATAGGCTGGTGTACTATCCCCGTATTAACTTAATCTGTCAAAGAAAAGATTACAAAGGCCAGCGAGAATTCTTGATTATTGATTTTTTTAAAAGCAGAATCACTCCAACAGCTGTTTCCAGCGAAATTTAAGCCTGGGGCCGTTTACACAGATATAAATGCCAGTAATAATAATAATAATAATAATAATAATAATAATAATAATAATAATAATAATAATAATAATAATAATAATAATAATAACAATAATAATAAATCGGTCAAGAATGCGTAAAAAAGCCTATGCAGATCAGCTATCTTAAGAGAGTGTTTTCTTCATTTGCACTAGGCAAATGTCGGAATGGTACCTAACTTATAGGCCCCAAGTAGTCTCCTTTCCAGTGTTTTTAACGAAGGACGTTGTCCCTGCATTTTCGTCATCAACCGGGAGATGCCATAACAATCTTTATAATGTGAAATAAAGAAATAAATATACTTATGTCTTTCTCTGAAGTAGCAGCCGGCAAATTAACATCTTTGGATTTTTCTTCGCTAGTTCTCGATGTCTTTGCTTCTACGTTTTCGTCAACGGAATTTACACAACTATTCTCTCCTTTTTAACCAATTTTCTAACACTGGACATCTTGCAAATTGCAAAGGAACTCTTAATTCGTCAACCGACAAAGAAATTTAAACACTACTAAGCAAATATTTTCGAAGTGATGTATGTACTGAAATGATTAAAAATTGCTGTGACATTCTCATGCGCTACAAGTCTTTCCTGACTTTCATTTTCTATCCCCTCCTGTTAAGAAATTTTCTTCAAATATTCTTTATCTGAACGAAAACGAAACAACGATAGGTCACGTGTTTTGTTATTTTTGTGGAGGTCAACGATTCCTCGGCGCAAATACATTCATTATTTTCCTCTTAACCCTTGAATTAAATTAAAGACCACATTTTTTCGGAACCATCTTACGCGATTAGAAAGGAACTGGTTCGATCCCATATTGTCTCGATCAAATTGTATCTAATCAGCAGACTTTGAATTTGAATCAAAGAGGGTGTAGAAACTGTGGTCATTACTGTGTCAAAACAGAACAACTTCAATGTCACCACTCCTCCTCACCACTCAACTCTATCTCTCACCTATCTTTAGAAACAAAAGAGTTTCCAAAAAAAGCATTTGGAAACAGCTTGGTTGTATTTTATTATAGTAACGGAGATCAGCATTGACAATGTAGGAACAGCGCATGTGACATCTTGAGGAAAAGACACATCCTCCTAGATTGAGTTGAGTGCTGTTTTCCATTATAGAAGGAATTCTCGGTCGATTCTCACCCCCGAAAACGTAAAAGTTTGAAAAAGAATTTAGACATCATTCGCGGCAACAGTCTGAAGACCAGCTGTTTAGTGGATTTTTTTTTTTTATTTTGAAATACAGTACTTGAAAACCAGTTGTTGTTTGTTACAATGAATTGAATGTACTATGGATCAAATGTAGCCTATACCCGCGTATTTCCTAAATTTTAAGTGACTATACGATAGCTTCCAAAAATTAGAAGTGGATATACGCCGTATACCTGCGTATAGCCTCCATTACATCCCTGGTTACGCCCTGTTTTAGGGAAGTGGTGTGAGAAGAATGGGGTTTCAAGGTCTGGGGATGGTCTAAGTGCTGTAGTATACCTTTATTCATTTAATTATTGGACTTAAGGAACTTTTCGTTCCCTAACATTAGGCAGGGATAAGGAATGATCACAATAGACAAACATTGAATACAGTTATACATGTTAATACATACAGTCATGCAGTTGTTATGAATTGAAGAAAAAATGATAATAAAAATAATGAAAGTGAGGTTTTCCGTATGTATGATAGTTACGGAAATAACATTCATAATAAGAAACATAATAGGAAACAAGTAGAACATGTATGAAAAGAGAAATTTTGAAATAAAGACAAAAAGAGAAAATATATGTTTTTAATATATGAGTTGGTAATTAGTGATGATGGAAGTGAAAAATGAAGTGACGTGCGATGCACAGGACAACACAAATGATTAAATGTTAGCAGACAAATCAGGTTATCTTCTTGCCTAGGGAGACTCTAGGCTATGATGAGAGACGCTGGGAACCCAAATTAGTAGACAGAGGAAATCACTGTGCATGAAATGATGGGAATATGAACATGAGTAATGTAATCATTGATAAGCTAAAGTGAGGGATCATCGGGTGGAAGTGTATAATGATATAGCGTGGAAAGAAGGGATAATGGAGTGTGTACGTATTGTGAAGGTGTGGGATGTAATGGTAAGTAATGCATTGTGTGAAAGAGTTGGTGAGTTTGAAAGCGGATACGGAAGTAGGAGAGTCGGAGAATTTCAAGGTGATATTGTAACGTTGGAAAGGAGATACGGGAACAGAGGTCACGTGTTAGGCTAGGCAATGCCATAAGAAAAGCTTTTAGAAAGGACAAGTAGTTTATTGTAGAATGTGTGAGAAGCAGAAATCCAAGCTGTAAGGCCATACGTTAAGTTAGAGCGCAGAAAGACCTCGTAGGTGTTTAAGACAGCAGGTGTTAAACGCCAAGTCGTACCCATGAGACGTTTAAGCAAATTTAGTCTTTTGTAAGCCTTTGTCTTTATGGATTTAAGATTGTACATCCATGTAAGGTGAGTGTCAAAAGTGATGCCTAAGTAGGTTACTGTCTTGGTAGCTTGTTACGGAACCTGATCCACATACAGATAGAGAAAGCGGCGATTTCTGCGTACTTTAGATGTTTTCTTCTTCATGGGATGAAGATGATGGCATGTGTGTTAGCATTAATTTTAAGGTTCCAGTGACTACACCAGCGACAAAACTCATCTATGGCGGTTTGTAAGACGTGGTTGATATGTTGAATGGATGTGCCGAGAGAGAAAAGCAGTGTCGTCTCCATACTGGAAAACATGAACGGAAAGGCATGGCATGTCAGCGACAAACAGAATGTAGAGTACAGGTGAGAGAGCAGAACCTTGAAGTACTCCTTAGAGCAAGAAAATCGGATGGGATGGGATAGGCAATTTCCGATGGCTACATATGTAAGACGGTCGGAGAGAAAGTTAAAGATGAGTCGTATGTATTCGGTAGGTAGCTGTGGCCTGATAAGTTTGTAAATAAGTCCAAGATTGCCTCACTTTATCAAATGCTTTTTCCAAGTCGTAGAGGACAAAGCATGTTTGGTGCACTGAATTATAGTGTGTGCGAATTAATTTTGTGAGGCGTAAGACTTAGTCATTTATAGAAAAGGAAGGACGGAAACTTGCTTGATTGAGGGATAGGGTGTTTTTGTGTGAGAAATAATTATGAAGGCATTTAAAAAGAATGTGATCAAGAATCATTCTAAATGTTGTTGTGAGTTAAATTGGCCTATAAGAAGATAGTCCATGAGGTGGTTTATGTGGTTTCGGAAACATTAGCGTTTTGAAGTCTTCCAAGACATACGAAAGTATCCAATACGCAGAATGAAAGTGAAAATGTTTGCAAGAAGAAGTAGTTGTGTAGAAGGACATTCTCGGATCTGGCGATACGTTATATTATCGAGTCCTGGTGCTGTATTTCGCTTATATCGTATGGTATCGGTGATCTCCGTGACGGTGATGGGTGCGGTAACAAGTTGGTTTGCACTGAGAACGTGTAGCTGACTAGGCTGTAAGAATGGAGTGAATGGGTTTATTCGATCAGAAATGTGTAGCCAGCCCTGAGGGAGTGGTAGAGTGAAGATGGTCTGGAGGTGATCGGCAAAATGATTTGTGGTGAGGAGCAGCGGAGTTTCCCATCAGTATAAGGTATGGAGTGTTGCTGGACTTGCTGCATAGAGCGTTGAACCTTTTCCAGTACTTTGTGGGATGACTGGTGTTTGATATGTTATTGCAGGTTCTAACCCAGCATCTGAGTTTCTACGTTTTGATGTAGTTGTGCACTGTGCGTTGCAGTTGTTTATGATGATGTAAAGCTTCAAGGTTTCCGTTGCGAAAGTAATATCTGAAGAATTGGTTGGAATGGGATATCGTAGCCAATAATGTGGTGGTAGACGTGGTTGGTATGGAATGCTTTTACTTGTTGGAATAGAAAGCTTACTGGCTTCCTGCACTTTAGTGGTAATAGCATCCATTGAAACGTAGAGTTCATCTTCAGTAGTGGCTGATGTGAGGTGAACCTATGTTGAGTCAGATAGCTGCTGTGAGGTGGGTCCAATTTGCTTTATCGAAGCGATAACAAGTACGAGAGGGCATCTGCGATAGACGTGATACAGTAGTTTGAAGTTGAAGCGTAAATTGGAGAGGAGCGTGATCGCTACCTATTGTATGAAGAACATTAAGGAGGCTATGGGTGCAGAGATTTGCGTAGGTGATGACAATGTTAGGCGTTGTGTTGGAAATGAATCAAGTAGGCTTTGGGAGAGGATGTATAATCGCAGTTACGTGCGTAGTTATAAAAGCTTCGAAAGTGACACGAGCTACTTGTGAGCGAACCCATGCCGCAAACGTCGCCAACAACTAGTGGCCCACTTGCCAGTAAATGTCGATCGTCGTTATAGCGACTTGTCGAAGGAATGTCGCTAGTGTGCCACTAGCGGCAGGGATTTGTCGAGTGGGAAGAGATATCTAGAGTCAAAGTATTGAAGTTACCACAGCATAACAGCGAGGACTTCATTTTTGCCCGCGCTTCTTCTATTCGTCGCGGGACCAACACGAACTATCGCCAATCATGTGCATGCAGTTATTGTTATATATTATTTTTTATTGACGAATTGTTCCTAAAGTGAGATATGGGGGTCATGAATAACCCCTGGAAAACCATGAAATAAAGTAAATAGACGCGCGTCATTCCGTTATAAAATTACATGGCGAACGGATTTTATCTAATCCCAAACGGTTATCGTCGAATATACACTGTTACAAGGAGCACTCTTATTAGCTCAATTAGAATTAACTCGACGGTTTATGCCTCTACATGCGGTGCTTTTTCCATCGTCTCCGTGGCCAAGTCGAAAGAACACGCCCCTAGTAATCCGAAAATTTGTGGTTCGCGATACCCTGAGGCATATATTTTTTTTTACTTTTTTAAAACTCTCCTTAATGTAACAAATTACGAATATAGGCCTTTTAACATAATTTGGGGAGTTGGCGTTTTGTCGCGTCTCTGCCGCTGGTGGTTTAATTTTCAAAACGGAAGTGGGGCCACAGCTAATCGTCGCTGCGGGACCGCCAATTTTTGGCGAGATATATCTAGTTGCCCATCGGTGGTCCTTCGACGCCTACGGCATGGGGGCTGTGTACATTAAAAGCGGCCATGATGATATAGTGACGGTATGTATTTGAAATATGCTAAACAAACTGTATCGGAAGAAGATGACCAGGCCGTACGTAAATGGTTACAAACGTGATGGTGAGAGATTTGAAATATAGAGTGGTGATGAGATGCTCACTTAAGAGATTGATGGCACAAGGATGCTGACGATAGGGAAGATGCGGAGAAAAATCAATTGCTACACCCCCATTTGCTGGTTGTGCTGGTATGTGACTGTCTGCCCTAAGGACGGTGTAGTCTGGTATGCGACATGGAGTTTTCATCTTTGAAAAGGAAACTATTTTTATTTATTTACTCGTAGATATTGAGTACACTTGAATATCTAAGGACAAAATTGTAGTATGCAATTTATAATATTATACAAACATGCATTTAACATACATATTATTACATTATATCTATCTATTCTATTAAAATGCTACAATAGCAATTAAAAGAATTTTTTAGGGTGCGTGAATAGTGTTAACTTCATAATTCTTTATTCATCAATTATTTTATAAGAGCAAAGAGACCTCTACTCCCAGCAATTGGAGGTTCACGCTCTCTCTTTGGCATAGATTATTGAAATATTATATTGATGATAAGATAAATGAAGATGGTCTATGTACAGAAAGTATGATAATAAGGAAAAGTAATCCTATAACAAATCACAATTTATATTGAAGAATAATGTAAAGTTGAGTTAAAAGAGATTTTTTTAGGGTTAAGCCGGTCAAAGGGTTACGCTTTCTTCGAGGATTACAGGTATAGGAAATTTTTCTTTATTTATACGGTGCATTGAAGGTTTGGAACATTATTTTATTTTATTTTATTCTTAGTTGTAAACATCATTTTTTAAATATATCCTCGGAGACATCAATTTGCAATAGGTAGGTGGTATTTATTATTCACTCTTGCGGTAACTGGATGCCGGGCTAGTGGTATGTTATGAGAGATGAGGTGAAGTGCAGGTGGACGTCACAAACACAAGTATAATGTTAATATGGACGAGTGAATGGTTATCTACTGCCCTGGGGCGTCACAGTGCTGGTGAAGACATGTGGAGCCCGCTGCTAGCAACATTGATGTAACACTAGTGCAGAGATGGATAAATGCATGGACTAAGATAAGGTGGATGGTAAATGGCGAAGTCGACCTTTTGAGGGTCATTGTCATCTAAAGAAATGAAATGAAATCTTTAAGTTTAACGTCCTACGGTTATGCCGGTTAGGCTAAAGGAGACGGTGATAATGAGAAATGAGTGAAGTGGTGGAATGAAGAAAGTGGGAGGAAACGGGAGAACCCCGTGAAAACAAACCAGCATTTTATGGTATAGAGTATAAAGATTTTGTAGAGGGGTGGCTTCGTTACGTGGGGGCATATCATGTAGTATGTCCTGTTGAAAGGTGTCTAGGAATATCGGATTTCCTTCTGCAATTACTTTTGTAATAAGTTTAGTGCGAAGTGTTTCTAAGTGTGGAAATATTGTTGGGAAGTTGATTCGGAGATAGAGGTCGGCAGTCGGTGATGGTAGTTTGGTACGATTAGCAAGTCGGAGAGCATGTCTTTCGGAGTTGGTGAGTCAATTGTATAGTTCATCAGGGTCAGAGATCCAGCAGATATGGCCATGTGTGAGAGCAGGTCGGAGGAATACTTTATACGTCGTAATGACGGTATCGCTATGTAAGCCCAGGGTTGTGTCCATTAGCCGTCGGAGTAGGTTTAAGCAGTTCGTTGCCTGTGATCGAAACTTCTGTAGGTGGGTTATCCTACTGAGTTTAGAATCAAAGATGATCTCAAGGTAGGTAACTTGTAATGATGAGCGGATGAAAGTACCATTTACATGATTGTGAAAGAAGTGAAGGATTACGATAAATTCGTGAGCGACAACGAAGTGGGAGAAAAATAAGAGCTTGTGTCTCGAGAGAATTGATGCTGAGGCGCTATTTTGAACACCAGGAAGTAACGCGTCAATTGCCTGGTGGAGTGTTCTATTTTTATGTTTTGAACAGCATTAGATGTGGGAAGAAAAGCGGTATCATCTGCATATTGGTATACTGAGACATCTGGTGGTAGAGTGGGTTAAAAGACATTTTTTAATGCTAGCACGAGGGTACCTACCTCTGAGAGGGCTACACCCTCTTTCAGGAGAAGATTTGACGGAAAAGTAGGATTTGGGTAATGTTGGCTGGTCTAAGTGAAGATTATTTATTTATTTATTTACTTTATAAACTTTTTATATCATTTGTATAAGCCATTATTATCTTTGCGAACATAATCATTCGAATGTGAGGAGGGAAACTATACATAGATATAACTTAACAAACACATATAAATTACATAGTACAAAACGATAAAACGAAAATATGAATAATAGGAACAAATATACATATATATATATATATATATATATATATATATATATATATATATATATATATATATATATATATAATAGAAAATGGAAATATATTAAGATATCTGTATGGAGGTGCAGGTGTAGATCATCGGTGACAAAATACGTATTAACGACGAGTGGCACAGAATAGGACGTACGTAAGAAGCAATGATATTATGATAAATATTTACATAGTGATAACAGGATGAGCGTGAAAGATGAGATGAGGTGCAAGCAAAGGACAACACGAGGGAGATGTTAGGAAGACGAATGCAGTTATCTTCTGCCTAGGGGCGACGCTAGGCTAATGAAGACAGGAGGAGCCCTGTTAGTTACAAGGGGATTTACTATGCAATATATGACGGAAAAACATGAAGTAGATGAGCATGCAGACGATAATCTTCCAGGAGTGTGAGGTCCAGATGATAAGGGGAAGCGAGTAGCAATAAAGGGTATAAAGTAAATGTAACGGTGTGTAATAATATCGGGGTCGGGTGGGATGGAGTGCAAGATGGTGTTTAGTGGCAAGAAGAGGATGATCTTGAGTGTAACGGGTGGTGATAATTTTTTGACGGAGTGTCTCCAGGTGAAATTTGAGAATAGGAAATGTGATGAGTGAATACAGGTCGGGAGTAGGAGTAGGTAGAAATATGCGAAAGGCAAGACGGAAGGATGCTGTTTGAAAATATCGAGTTGCTTATAATAGGATAGTGGAGCACAGATCCAAACGGGAAAACCATATGTGAGGACTGGTCGGAGAAAAACTTCGTAAGTATTAAGGACTATACTGGGAGATAGGGACCAGGTAGTGCCGGTGAGATGTTTCAATAAATTAAGTCTGTTTCGTACTTTGGTTGTCACTGATTTCAGATGTGGTGTGCAAGTCAGACGGTGGTAAAAAAAAAAGATATTCCAAGATAGGTTCCTGTTTGGAAGGCCGAAGGGGAACCTGGTTAACTGTAAGGGAAAGTAAAGAAGGATTTCGATGGACTTTGTTGCGTTTGCGTGGCTGGACAAAAACTATAGTTTGGGTTTGGCAGAATTTATTGTCAAATTTCATTTGCGACACCAGGCTATGAAGCGATTAATAACTTCCTGAAGACTGACAATGATTTGTCGCATAGTTCGGCAGAGTGCCAGAAAGGCTGTGTCGTCGGCATATTGTAACATTGGAAGGTAATTCGGGAAAGTCTGCGACAAAGAGAACATACAATAAAGGTGATAAGGCAGATCCTTGTGGTACACCGCATAGTAGAAAGATAGGGTGAGATAGTACATCATTGATAGCAACATAAGACAAACGACAGAATATGATAGATGAGGCGGATGATTGTGATAGGAAGCTTGAGTTTAATAGTTTGTAGATAAGGGAAAAAATTCCGAACTCTATCAAATGCTTTCTCAACATCAAAGAGAACCAGACATGACGGTTGAACGGAGCTATAATGATTCTTAATAAGTGTTGAAAGGCTGAGTAATTGGTCATATATTGAATAGGAAGGTCGAAAACAGCCTGATGAGAGGGAATAATGTTTCGATCTGCTAGATATGGATGTAAGCGTTTGACGAGAATGCGTTCGAAAATCTTGCTGAATGTGGAGGTTAACTGAATGTGGTCTGTAGGATGAAATTTCGGAGGGTGGTTTATTCGGCTTTGAAAACATAAGTTTTTTTGATACCTTCCAATCTATCGGAAAAAGCCAGTGCAAAGTATGAAGAATGGATATCACTGATAGAAGCGTGAGTAGTGTGATGGGGCTTTCTATAATATGGGGATAGGTGATAGATCGAATCCTGGAGCTGTGTTGCGTTTTCGCTGGATAACAGAAGCAATTCTTCGACTGTAATCGGAGCAGCGAGAACATGTTTAGGAAGTCTATGAGTCACAGCAGGTTGAAGGGAGTTAGATGTAGTATTTACTGCCTCAGCAGGATGAAGGGGGAACATATGATCAGGTGGAGATGGTGTAAAGATAGCTTGAAGACGATTGGCGAAAGCGTTTGCTTTATCCTGTTAGGAATGAATGGCTGTATTATCTAGTAGAAGGGGTAAGGAATCTTGGTGACTTTTCCACAGAGTGCATTAAAGCGTTTCCAGTATAGTGAGGGATGCGATGTTTCAGCAAGATGATTACATGTTTTAATCCATTGGCGTTGCATATAAGCTGTAATACAGTTGCAAACAGTTCTCTGGAGTTGATCGTGAAGTCGTAAGGTATGAGAGTTTCGAGTGTGCAGGAATTCGCGATAGCACTGACGAGAACGACGGATCATAGCGAGGTAGTGAAGTGATAGTTAAGGTCGATAAGTTATTGATTCAGTTTGTGGAATGTATAGAGCTGAAATTAGCTGAATAGTATTGGTTACAGTGGCGATTTGCGTCGAAAGCTCGTCAGGAGTGGTAGGTGAACGATAATGGTCGATGGTAGAAGAGATGTAAGTGTGATAATTGGCTCAATCTGCTTTATCATAGCGTGGTGTGAGATGAGGCGATGGTGCTGCTTGTGAAGGGACGAGACCAGTATGATATGTGATTTTAATGAGAGCGTGATCACTACCTAGTAAGTCTAAGACTGCCACAGTGCATCGTGTAAATATTGTATTGGAGGTAATTGCAATATCGGGTGTGGTATTGGAAACTGGACATGTGAGCGAAGGAAGGTTGAGAATAATTCCTGAAGTGTGAGATGCTATATGATCTTGAAATTGGGTGCGTTCATGAGTGGAGCGACTATGAAAATTTATTTTGCGAGGATGAGAAACTGTTTAAAGTTATTAGAGATACGAGGAATAACAGCTAATAGGATTGGAGTGGCGGGTCTTTATAGACGGTAGAGAAAGTAAGAGCGATTGATTTAAAATACAAAGTAGCTACGATGTGTTCTGGCAAGGCTAGTGCACGGCAGATATGTTGTTTGAATGGTAGATTAGGCGAAAGCCCATAGCAACTCCACCGTTCGCTCTTAACGCTGGTGTCATGTAATCATAGTGAAGAACGTGTAGTTGGGAAATCTGCACTGCATGGACTTAGTCAGAAAACTTTCATTCAGAAGAAAACCAGTAATGTATCTTCTTGTAGGAGTGCTTGGAAAAGTGTTGTATTTTTGGCGATTGAACGAATATTTAGAAACAGAAAGCTTATATCCATCACGACCAAGATACTAAACAGATATTTCGAGTGGTGTAGTATGGAAATGAATGTAATTGTTTGAGTAAGTTGCATACAGAGCTACATGGAAAGTCGCTTTAGCGGCAAGAGTGAGTTGCTGAAGGCTGTGTGGACGATGGAAAGGATGAATATTCTGCAGTGTTAATATGAGAAATTCTAACAGTTTACTAACGGTGACTGGATCATTAACGGAAGTTTCTGTGTTGGTGGAGGTAGACTGAGTACGTAATGAAACTACTAACTCTGTGTATGTCTGGTCTGGTGATAGTTTGCGTTTACATTTATAATTGAGGTAGGGTGGCGCTGCGCGCACGCAGAACATTGAGGTAGTAGGCTCATATTGGGGCAAACACAAGTTATATGTGGGCTAGAGCAATACCCACATACAGTGGGGTTTGTGCAATCCGCTGCTGCCTGATTGTTGTATGCTTGAAATTTGCTTGAAAGCTGGATTTCGATGAATTTTGGATCGTTGTCGGGACGGTATGGAAATTATACTTTGAGTTTTGCCTGCATTGATTATCAGATTCCACTTGCAACACCAGCGAGTGAAGCGATTAATGGCTTCCTGAAGAGAGATATTAATCTGTTGGATGACACGGCAGAGAGCAAGAGAAGCTGTATCGTCTGCATACTGAAAAAGGTGAATATTCTGAGGCAAGTTTGGAAAATCGGCTACAAAAAGTATATATAGCAGAGGCGATAAAGCTGACTCTTGTGGTACACCTCACTTGAGAAAAATAGGATGAGAGAGTGCATCATTGATAGCTACCTATGACAGACGGGAGGTCAGAAAATGGTACATGAGACACACACATATATATATATAACAGTGAGTTTGAGCTGGGTAAGTTTGTAGATAAGAAGTATATGCCAGATTTTTATCAAAGGCTTTCTCTAAATCAGAGAATGAGACAAGATGGGTTAACAGAGTTATAGTGGTTGGTAATGAGTGTAGTAAGACGAAGTAATTGGTCATTTGTGAAGTACGAAGGTCGGAATCCAGCCTGATGAATTTGGATTATGTTTCTAGAGGCTAAGTATGGATGTAGACGTTTAACAAGAATCCTTTCAACGATCTTACTGAAAGTAGATGTTAACTGTATTGGTCTGTACGATAAAATATCAGACGGCGGGTTATTCGGCTTGGGAAACAATAGATTTGGAGACTTTCCAATCCAGTGGATAAAAGCCAGTGCGGAGTATGAAGGTGTAGATCAATGAAAGAAGAGAGAGTAGTGAATGGGGACTTTCTTTTAATGGCGATAGGTGATAACATCAAAACGTGGAGCGGTATTGCGCTTCCGTTGAACAACAGAAGAAACCTCTTCTACTGTAATGTGAGTGGTGAGTGCGTGAGTAGATAGTGTATGAGTATCAGCAGGTTGGAGATATGGAGACTGAGTATTAACCGTATCGGCAGGATGAGTGCGAATGGCAGTATCTGGTGCTGGTGGAGTAAAGATAGATTGAATATCAGAAGCGAAGGCGTTGGCTTTGTCTTGCTCAGAATATTCAGGCTCATTATTGATAAGAATTGGATAAGTTGTCTTAGTGAACTTGACACATACAGCATTAAAACGTTTCCAGTATGACGTGCAATGGACTCTGTCTGCAAGGTGATTACATGTCTTAATCTAATGGCGTTCCTTGTATGCGGTAATGTAATTGCGAACGGTTCGTTGGAGTTGGTGATGAAGACGTAAGTAGCAGGATTTCTAGTGCCCAGATATTCCCAATAGCATTGGCGTGAACGACGTAATATAGCAAGGTATTGAGGTGGCAATTTATGCTGAAAGCGTATGGACTCAGTTTGTGGAATGTCGAGTGTGGAGGCCTGTTGAATAGCGGTGGTTATAGTATCAACCTGGGTAGTTAGTTCGTCGGAAGTGGTAGGCGAATGATATGGTTCGATGGCGGAAGAAAGGTAAGTACGATAATTATCCCAGTTGGCTT
Source organism: Thermobia domestica (assembly GCF_964235325.1). Taxonomy (NCBI): domain Eukaryota; kingdom Metazoa; phylum Arthropoda; class Insecta; order Zygentoma; family Lepismatidae; genus Thermobia; species Thermobia domestica. The sequence continues at coordinate 148,348,540 of NC_137467.1, read as the reverse complement.
TATCATAGCGTGCAGAAGAACGAGGTGATGGTGCGGATGGCGAGTGAGCAAGACCACTATGGTAAGTAAGATTAATTGGAGCGTGATGACTGCCAAGCAAATCCAGAACTGTGACTGTGCAATGCGTAACTATTGTATTGGAATTAATTCCTACAGCGGGTGTAGTATTAGAAGCTTGGCGAGTTGGTGAAGATAAGCCAAGTAGAACACCTGTAGTGTTGGTCAGTATGAAATCGTGGAAGTGTGTACGTTTCTGATCAGTGCGACTGTTCATATTAATATCTGCGAGAATGATGAAATGCTTATAGGTGTTGGAGATATGGGAGACGAAATCGTATTGTATGGGTACGCTGGGCCGTACATAAATAGTAGCAAGAGTGATAGCAATACATTTAAAGTAGAGAGTAGCAATAACATATTCTGGAATGTTTAGTACAGGAGTAGTATTTTGTCTGAAAAGAAGATGATGGTGGAAATCTATGGCAGCTCCACCTTTTGCCCGTAACGTAGGTAAAAGCTTATCATGTCGAATTAAAGGGAAATTTGGAATTCTACACTCTTTGGATGGAGTGAGGAAAGTTTCGTTCAAGAGTAATGCAGTGATATGTTCTTCAAGTAAAAGTGTATGGAAAAGGACTTTGTTTCTTTTTTTCTTTTTGGATATTCAAGAACAGAATTGTTAGAATACGTGGCATAAAGATCTACATTAAAAGTCGATTTTTCGACTAGAGTGAGCTTTTGAAGGATGTGTGGACGATTGAAAGGATGAATGTTTTGCAATGCAAGGTTGATAAATTCTAGCAATTTACTAACGGTAACTGGATCATTGACAGTAGTCTCGATGTTTGTGGATGTAGACTGAGTGCGTAACGGAACTACTAGCTCTGGATATGCTTCGTCTTGTGATGGTTTGCCTTTATATTTATAACTGTAGACAGGATGGCGTTCGGTGCAACTGGAGCATTGAGTTGGAAGCTGCATGTTTGGACAAACTCTAGTGAGATGTGATCCAGAGCTGTACCCATAAACTGTGGGGTTTGTGCAATTTACTGTTGCATGACTGTTGTAGGTCTGGCACTTGTCGCAACGGACTGGTAGATGAGCAACGGAGGGAAGACTCAACTTGATGCTTTCTCTTGTAAATGAATGCGCCATGAGTAAGCAGAAAGTCTATCGTATCTCGCGACATAGTCAGTACACGTAACATGTAAGTGGGGCCAGTATTGTCCGAATTATGCGTATGCCAGTATTATCCGAATTACTCTGTCAATAGTGTGGCCTTCCTGCTGTAATTCATCGAGTATTTCTTAGTCCGAATACGAGGGATCGATTCCTCGGATAAGTGATGAAGAATCAGAATGAGATGGTGTTGATGATCGGTGTGCAGTTGGTGTAACATCGGCTTCCATGTCGGATGAAGCTCAAGCGTTATCGATAAGGTGTCTCTTGGCGGGAAGCGAGTTCTTGACTTTATCTGAATATTTAATTAGGCTCCGTGGAGATCTGGATCGAGATCTAATAGAAGCAATTGACATAGTGGAGGCAGTCAAGCCTTCTGAAGCTCGTCGATGTCTTTCAACATAATTCTTCCGCTTCTCAACCTTCGTAAAAGGAGCCGATGGGCTAGCGAAGACTGGGGATAATCCTCCATGGCGACATTCCAGAGGTGGTCCACTGACTGAGCCTGGGTCGGTCATCGTAAAGGCCAATTACTGGCACAAGCTTTCGCTATTCTGAACTTAAGTGTGTGTAATGAAAATGACAAAGATGAAATGTATTGATGTAGTTGTCCGTCCGGATAGTTGTCCAGGGGGAGCAGGCTCCTGACTCGATTTGTAGAACCGGCTGCTTTTGACTTAATCAGTCTGACAGACGGTTCGCGCAAAAGAGACAGAGCTAAAGCTCAGGATCAGGAAAAGGGAAGATTGTTACAAAAATCGTGACTATTCTCTCACTGGCGCTTGAGAACAAAACTGTGGGAAAGTATGTTAAAGGAGATTTTTTTACCGGCTAGCCAAAGCGGCTAGCAACCTTTAAGAAGGTTCTGCCCTCTGTAAGATGAGTGACGAAAAGGATTTTATGTGCAAGGTACAGTTGGTGGTCTATGTGCTTTATTGAAATTATTTAGTATTATGTATTACACTAACTAACAAAATGGACGTAAGGAATTTTGATCCTTACCATTATGAAAGGAAAGAAACATACATATACGTATATAGCAAGTGATAACTATAACAAATAACTGAACGTAAATGGAAAATATATAATATAAAACAAAATATAATAGAGAAACATTAAATAAGGATACACAAGATAAGTAAAACAAAATAAAAAATATAGATGATTAATGAAATTTTGATATGTTTGTAATGAGGATGAAGAACGAGGCGAGGTGGAAGCACAGGGCAATACGTGGGTTTTGTTAGTCAGACATAGGACATGCGCCTAGGGGCATCTCTAGGCGATGATGAGAACAGGTGGAGCCCAAGTGAAAATGAAATGAAATGAAATCTTTGAGTTTTACATCCCACTGTTATGCCGGTTAGGGTAAAGGAGACGGTGATGATGAGAAATGAATAAAATGGTGAAAATAAGAAAGTGCTATAAAACGGGAGAACCCCGAGAAAACCAACGAGCACGGTGTTTGTCCACCACAAAGTCCACATAGCGGGAGCTGGGATCGAACCAGGGACCCCAGCACTAGAGGAGAACGTTCTACCACTGAGACACCGCGCCCCATGTGAGCCCAAGTGAGAAGACAAAGCCAATTACTGTGCATGGTGTGATGGGTGAATAAGAGGAAAATGTTCATCAATAATGTAGTCAGAAATGAGTCAGAGCGAAGGATCTCTCGGAGGTAAAATGTACTGATAGAGTGTAAACAGTAAAGTCGAGGGGGTGGTGTGGGATTCAGAGCAAGGTATTGAATAGTATCATGAAGTAAAGGATGCTGGATTTGGAAACGTTTGTTGATATAAGTGAGGCGTAGTTTTTCGATGTAATACTTTAATGTAAGGAAAGTTATGCGATGATATAGCTCCTGGGTGGGGCTAGGTAATCGGACGCGGAAGGCTATGCGGAAAGCGTGTCTTTCGAGAATCAAAAGTTTCTGGTAGAATTAAGATGATGCAGCTACCCATGCTGTGAATCCCTATGTTAAAGTTGGCCGTAAGAAAACTCTGTATGTATTTAAGATTGTCTATGCTTTAAGTACCCTTGTCGTACCACTTAAACGTTTCAGTAAATTGAGTCTATTATATACTTTCACCGTGATATCTTGAAGATGTTCGTTCCATGTTAAGTGACGGTTGTAAGTAATTCCGAGATAGGTAACTGTTTTACTGAGTTTATAGGTTCATGATCTATATGAAGTAAGACATGGCGAGGATTTCGACGTACTTTTGATCTTCGACGTGGTGGTAGAAAGACAATAGCTTGGGTTTTAGCCGCATTTATGGTAAGTTTTCAACAAGTACACCAGGAGGTAAACCGGTTAATTGGAATCTGTAATACATGGTTTATTTGTTGAGTGGTGTTACATAAAGCGGTATCGTCGGCATACTGAATATGTGGGTCCTATCGGGAAGCCTAGCCATGTCGGCAACATAAAGTAAGTAAAGTAATGGGGACAAGGCAGATCCTTGCGGTACACCTGAGAGTAGAAAAATAGGGTGTTACAAGCTGTTGTTTACAGAGATGTATGCGAGGCGGTTGGAGATGAAACTGTAAATGAAAGGAATATATCTAATTGACAGCTGTAATGTGTGGATTTTGTATATGAGCCCAATATGCCACACTTTATCCAAGGCTTTTTCTACGTTGAATAGTACCAGGCAGGATGGTTGAACTGTATTATATTGCTGAGTAGTGAGAGACGTAAGTCGGAAGAGCTGATCGTTTATAGAGAATGATGGGCGGAAGCCTGCTTGTGTGAAAGGATTAAGATTGCGAGTGGTCAAATATATATGCAAACGTTTAACTAATATGTGTTCCAGGATTTTACTAAATGTAGAAGTTAATTCTATGAGACAGTAACAAGCTACATCCTATGGCAGTTTATTAGGTTTAAGGGACATTAGTTTTTTATGTTTTCCAAGATATTGGAAAGTATCCAATGCGGAATATGAAAGTATAGATATGTGTAAGAGTAACAGACTGCCAGAACATTTTTTATGCGTCGATACGTTATATTGTCTAAGCCAAGTGCTGTATTACGTTTGTTGTGAACAACTTGAGTGATTTCTTGTATGGTAATCGGCATTATTATGGGTGAATTGGCAGGTGAATGGTGCATGGTGAATATTCGACTGGAGTTGTGGTGATGAAGTGTTAAGTCTGTCGACCACATGGGGAGCGTTGTCTGTAATGGTAGGTGTGAATATAGTCTGTAAATGGTTGGCGAAAGCATTTGCTTTTGAAGTATCAGTAAATGCGGAAGTGTCACCTAGTAAGAGATTATACTTTGGTGTGGAAGACTTTCCACATCGTATATTGTATCGTTTCGAATATTTGCTGGGATGAGTAGTGTCAGAGAGATTATTGCAAGCCTTTAGCCAGCACCGAAGCTTGTAGACTTTAATATAATTATGGACCATAGTTGGAGTTGTCTATGATGACGTAATACTTCTGGATTGCGAGTTTGGAGAAATTCCCTGTAAGACTAGCGTGAGCGCTTGATCAGAGTGAGATATTGCGAAGCAAGATGAGGTGTAAATGAAGTAGTTGTAGAAGTTGGGATGCAGGAGTTACTTGCATCTAGAATGACAGTGGTGATTCTGTCGACTGTAGTATCTAACTCTTCTTCAATAGTAGAGTCCGTGAGATGTATGGTGTGACGGGAAATCTGAGAGCGATATTGTTCCCAATTAGCTTTATCAAATCGTAAACTAGTCCGTGGTGGTAGTAGTGAACGTGCGGTATTCAGTGAACATTATTGGTATGTTAATTTTATAGGTGCGTAGTATGTTAATTTGATAGGTATTCGAGATGTATTGCACAAGTTTATAAGGAAGGGTTGCCCTGGTGTAATGTATATGGTAGCCAGTGTATGGGCGATATTTTAAAAGTAAACTGTGGCCAGAAGTTATTCTGGTAATGGCATTGTGTTGTAGTGGTGCTGCCGAAATGGTAAAGAAGGGGAGAAACCAATGGCTACTCCTCCGTTAGCTCGTAGTGCCGGAAGAGTGTTTTCTGCATGGATCGTTGTATAATGTGGTAAACGGCTGGAATAAGACGAAGTCTGAAAGGTTTCATTAAACAAGAAGGCCGTGACGTGGTGTTCTAGGAGAAGATGCTCAAATAAAAGTTTGTATTTTGGAAGGGAGCGTATATTGAAAAACATGAAGACTAGAGCCCTAACACGAAAAAATTTAATCGATGGATGAAGCATGAATTTAAGGAAGTGCACAGTATTACCAGAATAAGTAGCAGTGAACGTAACATGGAGTGTAGTTTTGGCCACAAGTATAATTTGTTGTAAGATGTGAGATCTGATAAACGGGTGGATGTTTTTTAACACTAGTGTTAAGAATGTAAAAAGTTGATCTAGATTAACAGGAGTATTGAGCGGATGCGGAGTGTTATGTGGCTGGCCTGGAGGCCTCAGTAGAACGATCAATTCAGGATATTCCTGAGCAGGTTCTGGTTTCTCTTTACATCTATAGCTGTATGTTGGATGTTGCTCATTACAAGTAGCGCATTTCGGAGGTTGTTGAAGATTAGTACAGGCTCGGGTATTGTGAGGTCCGGCACAATATCCACACCTACTTTTATTCTTGCAGTCTACCGTGTGGTGTGAATTGTATAGCTGGCAGAGTTCGCAGCGTACTGGCATAGGAGGGGTAGACCGTGAAGGCTCTACTCGATGTGTGTGGTTATAGATGGATGCTCCGGATGCTAACAGGTCGTCAATAGTCTCTTGGTGAGAGGTGAGCACACAAACCATGCAAGTAGGGCCCCGGTCGTTGTGAATCCTAATTATTTTGGTGAGCGCGTGTTCGTCCAGGGTCAGTTCTTCCTGTATCTCCTCATCTCTATATGATAGATCTACTCCGCGTTTGACAACTGAAAGAAGGACTGGATGTCGTGGAGCCGGAGGTTGCTTCCGTCTAGGTGTGTTGAGTGCTGCCAACGTCGTGCTGCCAAAAGTGTCGATTGGTACCTTGTTCCTGATCGTGCTAAACAGTGAATGGTTGTGTTGTCTTCAAAGCAATACCATTTCTGGTGTGGATGATATGCGCAATGGATGCCCGTGGCAGGTATTTCCGAAGTTGGACAGACACCATCTTTGGTGTGTTGAATTTTAGATCGAAGTTGGTAAAAAAGCATCGAGTGAGTTGAAGCTGGATGCTTATTGTCGGTGTGGGATACGGTGTCTCCTTTATATTTATTGGTAATGAGTCTGATTGTGTTGATGAATCCAAGAGGTGCTTCTTCGCAGAAGGAGAATGTTGAAGACGGGTGGAGTAGCTATCATTCTTGTCTGATGTTTGCGGTGACCTTGATCGGATAGATGAATTAGAGATACAGATGCTGCTGATTCAATCGATCCTACTGAGTTCGTCCGTTGGAGATGATGCTTGGTTGTGTTCTTAGTAGGAACTGAAGATTGATCCTTGGGTAGTTTCACCTTCGTAGTGCTCTCGGAGGGTCCGCTAACAACTTGTGGTAAACCATGGTGTTTTCCCTTGTTCTTACGACCTCCGACTCAGCCTGAGTCTGCCATGAGAAAGCCCGTCCGTGGGCGGCTGCCAAATGGTGTTAATACGGTAGTGTAGGTAAATGTAATGTCAAGTGATTAGATGAGATGATATATTAGATATATTAAATTTGACTACCCGTTCGATTAGTAGTCAAGGTGCAGCAGTTCACTTGCCAGACCTGTTGTACCGGTCGCCCTTGGGTAGGTCAGTCTGACGAAACGGATATGGAAAAGGAAGGAAAATAACAAAACTCGTCAACTCTTATCAGGAAACGCTTAAGAGCCTTGTATAGACAAAGCTCTGAAAAGTTGTTAAAAGAGATTTTTAGGGTTATGGGAATAAGGTAATAAGTTAACTGGATAAATCTTTTTCATCAATTATTAAATGCTTTGATAAAGATAGTACTCTTACTCCCAGCCATTAGAGGTCTCTCTTTGGCATAGGTGTTGGTTGATTTACATTGTTAAACACTGTGAGATGGTCAAAGTGAAGTTATATAAACATGAGAAAAGGTGAGCATACAAAACTAAGTGTACTTATAAATAATAATAATAATAATAATAATAATAATAATAATAATAATAATAATAATAATAATAATAATAATAATAATAATAATAAACAAAAATTAGAATATGTGCAAATATATATAGAAGGTGCAAAGGTATCCATATGATAGAAAAAAATGTGACAAATGTAATATAATATAGAGCGATGATGATGAGCTATGAGATGAAGTGCTAAGACGACTCAAACAGCTGTATTAGCGAGACTGCTGCATTGTTAAATCTTCTCTCCCTGAGCGACTCGGGACTGATGAGCACAGGGGGAATCCCTTGTTAATAGTGAGGGTTTAAGTGCTAATATGGAAAAATATGACGAAAATGATCATTCATCAGATAAATGTCATAGATTCCCGTTCATCAGCAGTCAGATGTGCATTTTGAACAAACAGAGATACTAAGATGTTTAAAGGTGAATGTTTATACCGAAATGTAGCATCAGTCTGCAGAATGTCCAAGAATAACGGATGACCTGTTTGTATACGTGAAGTTGTGTACCTTAGTCGTAGTTCTGCGAGGTGTTTTGTGACTTTTGGGAATTCGATATACTCATATGTAAGCCACGTAGGGTAAGGAAGGTTAATACGATACGCCAGCCGAATAGAATGTCGCTCTATTATGCAGAGTTTTTCGTAATATGAGGCAGAAGCATTGCTCCAGGTGGTGTGTTCAACGTGAGGATGGGACGGAGGAACGCCTTATATGTATTAAGTAGCACTTCAGCTTTCAGACCCCAAGTTGTGCCTGAGAGACGACGCAATATATTTAAACGAATGTTAGCCTTAGCTGTTAGCTTTTTCAGGTGAGCGTTCCAAGTGAGCTTTGAGTCAAAGACCACGCCTAAGTAGGTAGCGTTCACTTCTGGTGTATGGGATCCCTGGTTCGATATCCGCTCACGCCAACTAAACTTTGTGGTGGACAAACCGGGGCTCCAAGTTTCACCTCCTAGCTATGCAAACGTAAATCAAAACGATAACACAGAGCTAATTTTCTTATTAGGCGAAAGTTGAATTTTTCTTAAACCTTGGTTTAGCTCTCATATGTTAGTAGTCCTGCACCCCATTCATAATTTCTAGTGTATAAAAGACACAAAAACTAACCAATCTTTGACAATGTGCACTATTGGGACATGAACGATACGGTTTGGGCTGGTTCGGACCTATTGCTGCTTCAGATGAAAAAGGTCGAAACAATCAGTTTTAAAGAGAGGGTTTATGTTTTAATATTTTAGGTTTCATATAATAAACTCTCCCTCTTTCAGAACAGAAAAGATATCTATTACCTGAAAAACCAAGAAGAATAAGAAAGAAGGAACTTTGAAAGATTCATAAAAGCTATGTATAATTCGAGGGTAGTTCAACACTAAGATAACGCCAACATGTCACTTTCATCTTGTTATTTGATTCCCAAAATGTGATTTCCCTACATTAATGCACATGTCTGAGTAAAACAATCTCGAACAAGAAAAATTAAACTAAGGGCATGAGGGTTTTACATTTACAATACACCAGCTTCAGAAAAGAATTTGATACTGATATGTCCAAACAAATGATTGGGTAGCAATCTTCATTTTCTCCCCGGATCCGCAATCAATTGCTGGAATGTCTTACTCCGGCCGAGTTTGCTTTTGATAGCACACCTTCAATACGTGTCGTCTGCTCTCACGCCTTTTTGGGTAGAACTGAGGGAGAGTGACCGATGTGAAATATGCCTTGTGTATGTGAAATACCGACAGAATGCCAGTACCTTACTATCATGCGATGCATAAAGGTGTAATTGGAAAAATTATCCAAGTTTTACGAGTTCTTCAGGATTCATAGTAGACGCATCAATTGACCAAGCGCCATTTTGCGATTTTCGAGATTTTTACATCAGTGAGTAAGAAACACTATAAATAATGTAAAAATGGTTTGAAACCCTACATATTTGTTTAAATGTTTAGGAATAGCTATTCGACCAAGCGCCAAGTACTGGATAGTAATGGAAACATGTTTTTATTTCCTTCAATATCTGAGAACCGTGTTTTGACGCTTGGTCAATTGATGCATAACACCGTCCAATTAACTGTCTATCTCTCGAGTAGTTTCTTACAAGTTTTCTTCTCTTTCTGAAATAGACAAAGTCGTGTCTCTTCCTAAAAAATTCATGTAAAACTATCACATCATCCATACTTCCCCATGTATTTTCATGGATTCGTTCCTGTTTTGCCTATACCTGTTTAGAATACTAGCCTCCCAGCAATATTTATCAATATTTCTACGTTATCAAGATTGTAGGTGAAACAGGAATTCCTGTTTTGCCTATTCATGTTTCGCCTACTGTTAAGACAAAGGGAAATTTTTGAGTTGGTTTTTTTGGGGGGGTGATTTTAGCTTTATGTGAATCCAGGATATTGATCTAATACAAGTTAGCAAAAGGAAGTAAAAACATTTTAGCATGAAATAAAATTAAGTGATCAGGATTAAAAGAAATGAAAAATAGAGAAGAGCTATGTTATCGTACATGTTTGTTTATTTGTATTATTTTGTCGTACATTCATACTCAGTTTTTCAAATGTATGGAATAGGATACAGTATCAAAGTAATCCATTAAATCTATAGCTCTAGATTTTAATCTCTCTTTCAAAGTATTAATTCGTTGATCTAAGCGTTTGTAGTTCAATTCCTGCAGTTTTCCCCGGTTCCCTAGCTCTAGCAACAACATTTTACTTTCATTCTCCTGCTGTTCTTGCTTCAATAACTCCAACTATGTAAATATATTGGGAAGATCATGACACAATTTTTATTCAGTTTTCAATGGCATCCCTCAACACTGTTGGTTGTTCTTGCCCTTTATCACATTTGTTAATATTTCATACAAAACAATAAAAAGAAATAGGTGAGTTGGGTGACTTCGAAATTTTCTTCACTCTTCCATTTGGCTATTCCACTGTTCATTGGTAAAATCTGACAAATCAAATCTGTGCTTATGATACTACAAAAGTCTGTTGCTTGCACTACGATAGCAAGAAGCCCTAATAAAAATAACGAAATGTCATTGTGCTGTGCCTTACAACAAAGAAATGAACGTACCTGTGAATTTTTTTAAGTATTTGAATTGGATCCTCGATTTCTCTGTTCGTCATTTTATCCACAAAACGTCTGGCTTCAACTGACGTTCTTTGCAGCTCGTGCAAATGTATACCTGACGATTTATGGGTTCATCTACAAGAAGAATAACAGTGGCTTTGCATCCGAGTGTACATTTCATGTAAGTCTTCTCACAGTTACGCCTTTAATCCGATATAAATAATCTTTATATTCAAACAGTTTGCCTCCACATTTAGTGTTAACGAAGTTCGACATATCCTAGAGGATAAAGACACTTCTTACAAAAATATTCTCACAAAACACTCAGAAGACATTTCTATCTATAATTTTAAAAGATGTGCGTCACGGGCCCAGGACAATGCCTAGGAAATTTCTGAGCTTCCACAATTCTGAGCTTTTATGCGTACCTTTGCTACATATCTAAACGAATTCTGTCCGGAAATGGTTAAAATAACTACCGTAACAAAGCAAAAGCATTGAAAAAATATTTAATTGGTATACGTCACATCTTAAATCACAACGAATATAGTGATCATTTTGAATAATATTACCACCACTATAGGTTTGCCGACTGATAAATACAAATATAAAACTGTTAAAAAGATTATACAAAATGATTAAAGCAGCAAAAATTACTGCAAATAAAAACTTGATGATTAATTCAAAGAATAAATGTGCAGCAGCTTGGTCTGAAACTAATAAGGAAATTGGGTAACGCGGTGTCCACTAATATCCATAAACGAGTTCAATGGATATTTTGTAAATAGTATAACAGAATTAAATGATAAATCAAAAGATAAAAATTGTTCCTCCGAAAATCAAAATTGTGACTTGAGAAGTTTATTAGCACAGCAAATTGTAATTAACATTGAGTCAATTTTTTCATGGACTGCAATTAATACTAGAACAGTTTTATCTATCCTTAGTAAACTGAAACCTTCAAATAATGAGGCTTTCTATGGATTTTCTAACAACTTGTTAATAAAAAGTAAGTGATGTTATAATTGAACCTATAATTTACCCATTTAGGTGGATGCATTTAGGAGAAATCTTCCCGACTGCCTTAAATTAACAGACAACCACTGTAACCATACATCAGAAAAGCGATAAAAGTAAATCTAACAACAATCATCTTATATCATTAGAGCCAATTATATCCAAAGTTTTTGAGCAATGTATTAAAAATCAATTATTAAACTATCTAGAAACGAGTAAACTGATAGACACTTCTCAATTTGGATTCCAACTAAGGCTGTGGAAAATATAGTAATACATGTTAGACAAATTTGAAAGTAATTTAAATACGTAAGCTGTACAACACAGCTAGATCTGAGCAAAGCTTTCGATACAGTATCACACGATTCATTGGTTGCAAAGTTATATTATCATGATATTAGGGGAATTTAATTGTGATTAATTTACTCCTATCTTAGTAATAGACGATAAAAGACGATAGGCTTTCCGTATTGCAAATAAAAGATCAAGTTTTTAGAATGTAACATCAGCCGTGACTCAGGGGAGTGTGTTAGAATTTTTACTTTTTGAGAAGGTCTCAGAGTCCTTTATTTAATCTTGTTCCAGTTATGAAAGACTTAAGGACTTTTGCGGGCCTTAACATCAGGCAGGGTAAGTGTGAAAGCTATTACATGATGTATATCAACGTTAAGTTAATTATGATGCAATTTAGTTGTCATTATATACGTTTATATGCTTTGGAGATGAGGATGATGGATAAGGCGAGGTGCATGATCACATCACAACACAGGGGAAAGTTAGTAGACGAATGAAGTTATCTTCTCGCCTACGGGCTACTCTAGGCATTGATGAAGACAATGGGAGCCCATGTTAGTTGTTGATGGATTTATTGTGCAACATAAGATGGAAAGATGTGCGGAAGATTCATGAATTTGATGGTCTGCAAGTAACTCCAGATCTAGGTTATCAGGAGGTAGTGTATAGCAGTAAAGAGTATATAGTAGTGATATCGGTGGATGAAAATATCGAAAAGGTGATGGATGGGGTGTCATATGATGCATAGTTGTCAGAAGTAGCAGATGGTGTGCTTGATATCGATTGCGCATGTAGGTGAGACGTAACTTTTTGAGATGAAACTGTAGAGATGGAAACTCAATACGGTGATATAACTCTGCTGTTGGGCTAGGTAACTTGATTCGGAATGCAATTCGTAGTGCCTGTCTCTCTAGAACTAGAAGCTTTTCGTACAAGGATCGTGTAGCAGCAATCCATGCAGTGTGACCTATGTTAGAGTCGGTCGTAGAAAAGCTTTATAGGTATTCAATACTGCAGTAGGTTTCAAGCCCCATGATGTTCCCGTTAACCTCTTTAAGAGATTTAGTCTATTGCATGCCTTGGTGATAATTGTTTGAAAATGAGGTTTCCATGTTAGATGTTTATCGAAGTTAATTACCAGGTAGGTCACTGTTGAGTGAGCCTGTATAGGTGCATGATTAACGTGAAGCGTGAGGCGGTTGGGATTTCGACGAACTCGTGAGGTTTTCTTAGATGGAATGAACACAATAGCTTGAGTTTTCGTGGCATTAATTGTGAGTTGCTATTTACTACACCAGCGGAGGTAATTGTCAATTGCTGTCTGTAGAGATGTTTTTATCGATTGTACGATCCCAAGGCGCGGAAAGCAGTGTCGTCGGCGTATTGAAAAACATGGACTTTATCTGGAAATGAAGGCATGTCGGCAACATAGAGAATGTAGAGAAGTGGCGAGAAAGCCGATTTTTGAGTAACTCCGGAGAGCAAGAAAATAGGGTGTGATAGACAGGTATTTATGGAAACATAGGACAGACAGCCCACTAAGAAGTTGTAAATCAGGCGAATATATGTGACTGGAAAATGAAATTGTATTAGTTTATAGATAAGTGCTAAGTGCCAAAGTTTGTCAAACGTTTTTTCTAGATCAAACAGTACAAGATGGTTTTGACGGAATTATAATGGTGTGTAACCATTGTGGATAAGTGAAGCAGTTGATCATTGATGGAATATCCTGGTCGAAATCCTACTTGATAGATGGGAAGTAGGTGGCGATTTTCGATGTATGTATGTAGACGTCGAACAAGAATGATTTCTAAGATTCTACTGAAGGTGGGCGTTAATTGTATCGGGCGATAAGATGATACGCTTTCAGGTGATTTATGCGGTTTTGGAAACATTAACGTCTTTGAAGTCTTCCATTGGACAGGAAAATAGCCTGTTGAAATGATGAAGGTAAATATGCTGGCAAGTAGAGTAAGCAAAGGAAGCGGACTTTCTTTGATATGTCGATAAGTGATATTATGGAATCCTGGTGTATAGTTACGTTTATTTCGAACAGTAATAGTGATGTCCTGGACGGTTATTTTTCTGTTAGAGGTTGATTATGTGGAAGAGTATGAAGTACATGAGGCTGCAAAGAAGAAGATGAAGTATTGACTGTGTCTGCTGGATGGCGATAAGTAGGCGTAGACTCATTCGGTGTGAATAATGTTTGAAGCAATTCAGCGAAAGCGTTGGCTTTGTCTGTATCTGTTTGAGTTCGAGATTCCCCTTGTAATAGTGGGAAAGGTGTTTTGCTGTACTTTCCACAAAGAGTGTTAAAACGTTTCCAATACTTCGTGGGATGATTGACATCAAAGAGAGAGAATTACATATTTTAACCCAACAGCGTAGTTTGTAAGCACATATGTAGTTTTTGACCATCCGCTGAAGTTGCTGATAATGACGAAATGATTCAGGATTGCCAGTCCTTTGAAACTCTCGATAAAACTGTCGAGAACAAGTAACGAATTTGAGATATTGCGGAGGTAATGTAGGCCGGTATGTGTGGAGGTAGAAACTGGTATGAATACAGAACTTGCCTCCTGAATTGTGGTGGTGATAGTGTCGATGCAAGCATATAGTTCGTCTTCTGTAGTGGGTGACTCTAATAGCTCTATAAATGTCAGTAGATGAGCTCGATACTGATCCCAGTTTGCTTTGTCAAAGCGGAGACTAGTGCGCTGGAAATGATTAGAGGAGTTGATAGTAGTAGTACGGAGCTGAAGTTTAATTGGAACATGGTCACTGCCGACTGGATCAAGAATATCAATATGTACTTGGGAGACTAGATTATCTGAAGTAATGACGATGTCCGGGGTAGTTTGTGAGATAGGTCTTGTATGTTTAGGCAGATTGTGAATGATACCAAGCGTATGAGTTGTATTGAAGTTTCGGAATGTGGTTCTGTCTGCTCTGATCTACTATCCATGTTGAAATCGGCCATGATTATAAATCGTTTATAATTATCGGAAATATACTGAACAAATGAGGTAGGTAGTGGATGGCCGGGTCTGATATAAATGGTGGCAACAGTGATGGTTAAGTTACGGAAGTATAATGTGAGTAGTAGGTACTCAGGAAGACCAGGTAAGTTGCAATGATGTCTGCGAGATGGGACACTATGAGGAAAACCCACAGCTTTTCCCCCATTAGCTCGTTTGGACGGAAGAAAGCTATCCTGGCTGACCAGTGTGTAATCAGCAAGCTGGAAAGAGATTGATGGAGTAAGGAATGTTTCATTAAGAATAAAGACTGTGGCTCTTTCCTCTGGTAGTAACGCTTCGAATAAAGGGTTGTTTTTGTAAAGTGAACGAATGTTAAGAAATATAAACGTTAAAGCCATGATGAAACAGACATTACTAAACTGTGGTTTCCAAGCGAGAGATATGGAAATATACATTTTGTCCTGAATAAGTCGCATAGAAATTTACATGAAAAATCTCTTTCGCTGCATGAGTAATTTGCTGTAACACGTGAGAGCGATGAAATGGTTGAATATTTTGTAAGGTAAATGTGAGAAAAGAAAGATTTATAGGGGAGTCCATAGAAGGAGGAGCATCAGTGGAATAATTGTGTGTGCACAATGGTACTACATAATCAGGATGATTTACTTCAGGAGTAGGTTTTTCTTTGAATTTATAGCTATATGTCGGATGTGCTTCGTGACAAGTAGAACAAGTAGGTGGCCGTTCTAGATTTGGACAGGCACGTGTTAAGTGCTCGCCAGTGCAGCATCTACAGACGTTGGTGGTAGTACAGGTGGCGGTAGTGTGTTGATTATAAGCCTGACATTTTTCACAACGAACAGGCAATGGTGCAGAAGAGCGAGAGGGTTCGACTCGATGCTTCCTGTTATATATATATATATATATATATGCGTCATTAGTCACCAGACTATCTATGGTGCTTTGCGATGATGTTAAAACTCGAACCATGAATGTGGGGCCTGCAGCGTTACGGGTTCTCAGAACTTGCTGAAGAGTGTGTTCTTCGTAGGTTAGTTCTTGAATCTCCTCATCGGTGTAGGAAGGATCGACACCCCGAATAACCACAAAAAGCAGTGGTATACGTCTTGAATGAGGCATTTGTTTTTGGTTACATGCAGTAAGGCTGCTAAGTTGAGCATCTTTGCCAAACGTATGAATAGGCACTTTGTTCTTAATAGCGCTGAGTAAATTACGAACCTCAGTTTTAAAGATGTATCAATTTCTAGTCTTGATAATTTCTTTTAACGAAGCTCTAGGGAGATATTTGCGAAGTTGCATGGCGATGTGTTTCTCGTTCGCGAATTTGTTGTCGAATTTTGTCAATATAAATGAATAAGTTGTTGCAGATGGTAGACTGGAATAATCAGAAGCTACAGATGGTTCGGTTTCCATGTTCTTGCTACCTATCTCAATATCCAAAGTTTTATGTGGCTTTCTACTAGGTGGTGAAAGCTGCAAACGAGTAGCATAGCTACCTTGGATTCTTGAACAGTGTGAAGCTACAGAGGTAATGGAACTTTGAGATGCGCTCCTAGTACGAACAGTTAGGTCTTTTGAACGCTCTTTTCGTTTTTCCACCTTAGTGGAACATCCAGAAGGTCCTGGAATGAGGCCACGTAAATTGTGTCGATCGGTTATGGATTTGCCAGTGTCTACGTCAGAGTCCGTTATCATGAAAGCCGCCTGGTGGACTAAGCCCGAGTGTGAGATGATGAGTGATGATGTTATTTCAAAAATATAAGCTACCCTCCGAAGAGGAGAGAATCAAAATAAATCGTTAAGCCAAGAGAAATAGCAAACTCGTCAACAGATAATATCAATTTGGTGTGCCAACCTCCGTGGAGGTTTAAAAATAATTCGACGGTTGTTTCCTTAACCTCGATGAGGTAAGTAATCCAACCGAATATAAGATGTTCGTGACTAAATTCAACCAAGGTGCATGGAAAACCTATGTGACTAGCTTATTTTCCTCGGCCAGCTACGGGTACCCTATTTGTAACCTGGTTAGAGCTCCAGGTAGCAAGTTCAATTAAGATTTTTTTATTGCTAGTCGCGCACGACTAGCACAAGTCCAAACCATATTTTTACATAATTATAATTCATAAGGAAGTAGTTCATCCAATATGGTGGGGAGATAATTATAATGTAGGCGTGTGAACATTATGGCCATTAACTATAATCATTAATGAGGTAAGAAGAAAGGTGTGATGGTGAGGTGCATTAGACATCACAACAACGGGTTGAGATTAGTGAAACAAATGCATGTTATCTTCTGATTCGGGGGCAGCTCCGAATCTGATGAAGACAGTGGGAAGCCCTGGTAGAACATTAGGACTGCTGTGCGAATGATGGAATGATATATGGTGCGGCTGAATCGGTGATGAAGTCATTGATAAGAATGAGATCGGGGCTGTCCGGGGGAAGGAAGTAGAGGTAGAGTGTGAAAAGAAGTGAAAGGGGAGTGTGACGGAGTGTAGTTTGGAGTCTGATGAGAGCGCACTGATGGATGGTATCAAAAAGCAGAGGGTGGTGGGAATGAAATCGTCGAGAGATGTAGCGAAGACGTAGCGTTTCTAAGTGGTAGAGGATGTGCGGAAATGGTGTTTGATTGTATAGTTCTCGGGTAGGACTGGGAAGGCGAATGCGGAAAGAAAGTCGAAGGGCATGTCGTTCCAGAATTTGTAAGCGAGTATAGAAGGATGGGGCGGCCGAGATCCAGGCAAGAAAGCCGTAAGTCAGAACGGGACGTAAGAACAGTTTATAGGTAGTGAGAAGAGTGTGGGCACTGAGTCCCCAAGTGATACCGGTCAATCGACGCAAAAGATTGAGTCGATTATAAGCCTTCTTACAGATCGTTTACAGAAGAGGAGACCATTTAAGGTGTCGGTCAAAGGTAATGCCAAGATAAGTCACTGTGTTCTGTGCTTGTAATGGAAGATGATCGACATGTAATGGAAGATGATCGGAAATTAGCCGGATTTCGGTACACTTTAGATCGTTTGCCAGGCGGGAGGAAAATGATAGTCTGTCTTTTATCAGCGTTGAGCTTGAGGCGCCAGTGTCTGCACCATGAAAGAAAGTCATCAATGGCTGCTTGTAAGAGACGATTAATCTGTTGAATGGTAGAGGCAACAGCACGAAAATCCGTGTCATCAGCATATTGGTAGAGCGTGACGTTGGGAGGGAGAGGGGGAAGTCAGCCACATAAAGAAGATAGAGAAGGGGAGAGAGAGTGATGATCTTTGGGGAACGCCGGAGTGAAGGAAAATGGGATGCGATAATTGGTTGTTGATGGAAACGTAGCTGAGGCGACAAGTAAGAAAATGAAAAATAAAACGGATATAACAGAGAGGAAGGTCAAAGAAGAAAAGTTTATAGATCAGACCAAAATGCCAAACTTTGTCAAATGCTTTTTCCAAATCAAATAGAACTAGGCAGGACGGTTGGGAGGAATTAAATTGATTTGTTATGTGAGTGGTTAGTCGAAGGAGTTGGTCATTGATACTGAATTGGGGTCGAAAGCCTGCTTGGGGAAGGGGGATCAGATTACGTTCAGAGAAATGGAGATGGAGTCGGGAGACGAGGATGCGTTCAAGTAATTTACTGAAGACGCGAGTAAGCTGGATGGGACGGTAGGAAGAAACTGCAAGGGGTGGTTTGTTAGGTTTCAAGAACATTAATGTGGTTGAGGTTTTCCAAGGAGAAGGAAGGAATCCAGTACGTAATATAAATGTGTAAATGGCAGCCAATGGGTAAGGAGAACATAAGGTGCTCCTTTAAGGTGTCGGTAGGATATGTGATAGGAACCTGGTGCAGAGATTCTTTTGCCAAGAAGACGGTGATAAATATCTTCGACGGTAATAGGCGATGTAAGGGCAGAATCCTGAGGTAGTACGTGATTGGGATGGCGCTGAAGGGTAGGTGAAGAAATCTGTAATGTGTCTGTAGGGTGACGGCGCAATGAAGGATCTGGAGAGAGAAGGGTAAAGATGCCTTGAAGGTAAGATGCGAAAGGATTAGCCTTGGTTAGATCATCTGGAAGTGGTTGCTCTTTTTCAATAAGTGGATACGAGTTACTAGAACTTTTGCCTGTGAGGCGGTGAAACCGCTTCCAAAATTTGGTATAATTGGAGGCTGTGCCAAGTTGGTTGCAGGAAGTAATCCACCGACGGCGTTTACAGGCGACAAGGTAATTGTGAACTGTTCGTTGATATTGGCGATGGAGGCGAAGTGAGTCGAGATTACCAGTACGAGTAAAGTCTCTAAAATGCTGACGAGAGCGATGAATGAGTTGAAGATACTGTGGGCGAAGGGCGGGGCGAAATGGATGAACAGTGCTCTGAGGTATGTATTGTGCAGATGCGGTATGAATGGCGCCAGTTATGAAGTCTACACATTGATACATTTCGTCTTCTGTTGTAGGGAGAGGGATGCAATCTAACTGTGTTTGTACAGACATGCGGTAGCCATGCCAGTTTGCTTTGTCAAAGCGAGGTAGAGTGCGGACATGTAGTGGCGAAGTAGAAGGAGTATGGTGCAGAGGTGTGAGGGTGAGGAGAATAGGTACATGATCACTTCCAAGCAGATCTAACACAGTAATATGCCGTGTAAATAGATTTGAAGAAGTAATGGCTATATCGGGAGTTGTGTTGCTTTCAGGGCGGGTCGGTTGGGGTAAGTCATGGAAGAAACCAGTAGTATGAGCAGTGAGGTAAGTGCGGAAATGGTCCTGTTGATGACCAGTGCGACTATTAAAGTTGATATAAGCTAAAATGATGTAAGTACGAAAATGATCAGAGATATATTGAAAGAAAGGATATGGTGTGCAGTGACCAGATCGAACGTAAATCGTTGCAACGGTGATATTAAGAGTTTTGAAATACAGTGTAGTGGTGAGGCAATGCGTCTAGAGAAGGATAGTGTTGACGGTATGGAATTGACGGTGGAAAACCGACGGCAATACCTCCACATGCCCGCCGAGCTGGTGCGGTATTATCATGGCGAAGAAGAGTATAACGTGAGATGTGCGGATGCAAGCGAGGGGTAAGATGAGTTTTGTTCAACAGAAAAGAATGAATATTCTCCTCTAGCAGAAGTTGATCAAATATAATTTTGTGTTGTAGGAGAGACCGGATGTTCAGAAACAGAAAATGAAGATCCATGATGTGGTACGAGAAAAGTAAGATGCAATGGAAAATTAGACTTCTGTCTGTAGCTTGTCGGAGTGGAAGTAGACGGTTTGTCCAGAATACGTGGCGGTGAAATTAATGTGCAGAATATCTTTAGCAACTTGTTGGACTTGGTGCAGTATATGATGAAGAAGCGGATGAATATTTTGTAAGGTGACAGTAAGAAAGGATAAGAACTGTGTAATAATAATAGGTTGACAAGCGTCAGCAGGTTTCGGGAGATTTTGGGTAGCATGTGGACGTAACGGAACAGTTAATTCTGGTTTGAGCGGGTCAGCGGTGGGTTGAGCTTTGCATTTATAACTGTATGTTTTTATATATACTTTTCATAATTGTATATATACTTTTCATAGGATGCCTTGTTTCTCAAGTAGGTTCCAAAGTTCGGGTCTTTTGATTTTATGATATAGCCATTTCTAGTGTGAACTATTTGCTCAACATTAGCACGTGGGACGTATTTAATGATCTGCAGAAAGATCATCTTTCGATGTGTATATTTAGCGTCAAAATCGGTAAGTAAAAAGTTATAAACCGGGTCTGGAGTTCTGCCGAGAAAAGCTGATGATGATTCTGTACATGGTGGTCCCGTGTCCATGGCGTTGTCGACATGAATTGATTGAATGTTAGCAGGATGTGGTCCACCGCGGAATCTTTTTGCAGACTGGGTAGAATCACTGGATGGATGTCTATCCCTAGATGAATTCGCTACCGGCTGACTACCCCATGAGAAATGTCTAGTGCGTCTAGAAGGTCCAACGGATGCAGCTTGAGCAAGCGAAGAGCTTGTGTTTGAAGGAACAGAGGCTGGTAATCCTATGTGTTTACCGAGAATCGATTGTCCGTTAGTGATGCCAGAGTCCGCCATTGTAAGAAGGTAACCTAGCGCCGAAGCCCAAATGAAGATGAATGTGAAAGAAAAGATGATGATATGAAGTTCAAAAAGCAAGTTTGCCCTCCGAAAGTGAAAACTTCCGTCAATCCTCTTAAGTGTTGTATACATGCTTGGCTCACAAATGCGTATTGCAACACTTGGTCTTAGCTAGCACATTAACTGACACAAGAGAGATTAGACTCCTTGATTCAATATGTGATGTTCAGATTTTTTTATTGCTAGCCGAAGGCTAGCTCCCTTGCGAGGGTTACGCCGTCTATCCGGGGTGAGAAGCGCAGAGACTGGGGAAGGATGTATATTGGAGATGGTCTATGGGAACTGAAGAGAAACGGAAAAATCATTTATTTTATTTTTAGATCATTATTTCAGTTTATTGTTTTTATTGCATTTTATTCAATTTTATTGGGCATTATGAACTTTGTTCATAATCATGAGGACAGGAAAAAAAAGTAATGACAATGAAGTGCATATGACAGGACAACACAATGATATGTTAGTTAGACGAATGCAGATTATCTTCTTGTCCAGGGGCTGCTTTGGACAGTAATGTGGACAAGTGGATCCCTGTTAGCACAATAGGTTACGGTGCAGCATATGTAGGTGATATATGAAGTGGAAGGTGATCAGAAGAGTAAGCTGAAGCGACAAAATGATCTGGATGGTCTGGTGGAATGGTTTTGAGATATAAAGAGAACAGTAGGGATAGAGGGCAAGTAGTATATCCTAAATCGTAGTGGCGGTCGGCATCCATAGCATCCAGAAGTAATGCATGACGTTGCTGAAACCGTTTTGTCATGAACTTTACTCGTAACTGTTCAAGGTGACGGAGAATGGTAGGAAAAGTGATGCGGTCGTAGAGCTCCTGTGTCGGACTGGGAAGCTTGATCCTATAAGCCAGACGAAATGCGTGCCTTTCAAGAACTTGTAATTTCTGATAGAAAAAAGGTAGTGCAGCAATCAAAGTGGGATGACCATATGTTAGTACTGGGCGTAAGAATACCTTATACGTATTAAGGATTGTAAGGGGTTGCAATCCCCATGTGGTACCAACTAGACGTTTTAGTAAATTTAGCCGAGCATACGCTTTGCGAATGATTGCTTGAAGATGAGGCCGCCAAGTTAAGTGATGATCGATGATGATACCAAGGTAGGTAACCTGTTTAGTAGGTGATATTCGTGTGCCGTGAACCTCGAGATTGAGTAGAGTGGTTTTTTTCTGAACCCGAGAACGTTTTCGAGGTGGTAGAAGACGATAGCTTGAGTCTTAGTTGAGTTAATATGAAGGCGCCACTTAGTACACCATCGGAGAAAAGAGTCTATTGCTAGGCGGAGAGCAGAATTGATTTGTTGAATAGTTCTGGCCGTGCAAAGAAAGGCAGTGTCATCTGCATATTGAAAAATATGAACATTGGGAGGAAAGGTTGGCATATATATTGATTGCCCTATTTTTGCCCTTGTTTGCTCAGCACTTGATTTCGTTAGCCCAGCGTTAGTTTTTGTTTGCCCAACGATAGAAAAGAAGCTGGAACCTAATTTCGTACGTTTCTCAGACTTAAGCGGGTTGTTTCTAATCACAAATATTGATTGCCCTATGTTTGCCCTTGTTTAGCCAGCACTTGATTTCGTTTGCCCGCCATTAGTTTTTGTTTGCCCTGCGATAGAAAAGCCTTAAATCGTACGTTTTCGAGACTACATGTGAAAATGTAAGCGTGCTATGTTTCTAGTCACAAATATCGATTGCCCTATGTTTGCCCTTGTTTTCCAAGCATTAAGTTCTGTTTGCGTTGCGATAGAACAGTCTTAAGTCGTACGTTTTCGTGACTACATGAGAAAATTTAAGCGGACTATGTTTCTAATCACAAATATTGATAGCACTCTGTTTGCCCTTGTTTGCCCGTGATTTCGTTTGCCCAGCGATAGAAAATCCTTAAATCGTACCTTTTCGAGACTACATCTGAAAATTTAAGCGGGCTATGTTTCTAATCACAAATATTGATTGCCCTATGTTTGCCCTTATTTGCCCAGCATTTGATTTCGTTTGCCCATCATTAGGTTTTGTTTCCCAACGATAGAAAAGATGCTGTAACTTAATTTCGTACGTTTTAGAGACTTAAGTGAACTATGTTTCTAATCACAAATATTGATAGCCCTATGTTTGCCCTTGTTTGCCCAGCACTTGATTTTGTTTGCCCAGCATTAGGTTTTGTTTACCCAAGGATAGAAAAGAACCTGGAACCTAATTTCGTACGATTTTGAGACTACATGTGATAACTCAAGCGGGCTATGTTTCTAATCACAAATATTGATAGCCTTATGTTTGCCCTTGTTTGCCCAGCACTTGATTTCGTTTGCCCAGCATTAGTTTTTGTTTGCCCAAGGATAGAAAAGAACCTGGAACCTAATTTCGTACGATTTTGAGACTACATGTGATAATTCAAGCGGGCAATGTTTCTAATCACAAATATTGATTGCCCTATGTTTGCCCTTGCTTGACTTGCCCAACGATTTCCTTTGTTTGTCCAGCAAATAATTTTGTTTACCCAGCAAATGTTTTTGTTTGTTTAATGACAGTTCTTGTATTTACACATATAGAAAAAACTGAGATTCCGCAATATTACAATTTGCATACTACAAATGCAGTAATATGATTGTTTCATTTTTACTATTGGATGCATAGTCCGTTCCATAATTTTCCGTTTATGTAGCGCAAAATCGTTGGTTTTGATAGAGAAATATGAGCAATTAATATTTAATGTAGAAAGAATATAAATATTTACAATCTTTTATTTTGCTTGTAAAGTACATTAGGGGTAAAAAAATTTTGTTTATAACTTTTTGTTTGTTTGTGGGCAAACATAAATTTTTATTGGACAAACTTGGGCAAACGATGGGCAATCGATTTGCATGTTGCAATATTTTATTTTCACACTTTTTTGTGCCAGTGTGAAGTTGGCCCTAAAATTGTTTTTTACGTATAACTTAGGTTGTGTTTGTGGGCAAACAAAAATTTTGGGTGGGCAAACATGGGCAAACGATGGGCAATCGTTCTGTATATAGTTTTAAATTTTATCTCGATTTTGCGGGCCAACTTCACAAAGGTCAACATCTCTTCCTCAAAATGGATGCTCAAAATGATGAATAAAGGTACATATTTTATATCTTTACTCCCTCACCTAAAAAAAAAGAAAAAAAGTCTGAACACCATCACTCACATAATTTATAGCAGTGACTCTTATTTTTTAAACTTTTTGTAAGAGCAGTAATAGGTAACATATACCTTTGCTCTGTAAATAATATTAACATGTTTGGTTTTCAAGCGGATGATAGTATTAAGTAGATATTTTTCTATTGCATGCGATGATTTTTACAAGTCGAAATTTTTCTATTGAATTCCAGGTTGTTACTCGTTTGCTTACCATTACCATTACGTTTATTACACGTAATCTGTTGGTTCAGGGGAAACTGTGTAGCCATGGACAGTGGGAATATTCCCGGTGGGAAGGAAAATAAAAACGGAACATTCCAGTGTTTTTTCCCTGGCATATAAATTCCCGGGAAGAAATTTATTTCCGTTTCTTTACAGCTCTACAGCTCTTTTAACTCCAAACGATGTCCTTCCACTATCAGATCTTAATTCCAACTCCCCGAGCGTACTTTCCGTCCTCAACCAGCACAACCCTTTTCCGGGATTCCCGTGCTTCCTGGTTGTGGCGTAAAGCTTAGCTCAGGTCTCCTGCAATCTCTTACCTATTTATTTCCGTATAGCAAAACTTCCTATAATTGTGGTGTGATGCCGATGTTATCTGTTTTTATTTTTTCTAAGCAGTTTGAATATCCCTTTCTTGTTTTATAATAAACAACATAAATTAAAAACACATGTAAGGATTTTGGGTACATTACACTACCCCTGCCTCGAAATTTTGAGCACGATTCTATGTGCCAAAAGTAAAAAAATGGATTACTGTCCACCTGTACAAACATGAAAAGAAAATAATAATTAAATTCGTCCATTAATCTTCGAACACTCTGTATATGTAAAGTTTTCTTTTGACTCGTATGTATATATATAAGTTCCACCACCAGCATTGTCCGTCACCAATAACATGAATATATGTTGCTTGTATCACATGAGTATTCTGCTGACAAAGTAATATTACAATAAATGTAGGTTAATGTCACTGCATCCTGTCTGTAAGAAAGAGAGAAAAAAACATTGTCACAAAACACTTCGCACTCTGAATGAAACAAAACACTCAGTTTATTTCACTAGTTATGTGTGAGTTTGTGTTTTTCGTAATCTGTTCCTTGCTATACCGGAATACATGTTACTTGGAGGTATGTATTCTGTCATATGCATTTAATTGTCATTATCACTGAAGTCCTCACTTCGATAACTAGTAGTAGTATTTAATACTCTGCAAGCATAGATTCCTCAGGATCTTTTTGTTCGGCTCAGTCCACGTGGTCCATTGTTGATATCTGACATTGAAGATAAGGCATCTATGGGAAACTGCTACTGCTGCTGTTGTTCTTTTGTTGATGATTTAGATATGTTGTTGTATATGCGTGATTATTTAATGTTTTTGTGTATGAGTGTAGTAAGTACATTCATTTAATGATATTAGGACAAACAGAACTGTTAAGTCTGTACCATTACTTAGAAGTAGTGAAATGAACCACTTTTTAATGTTTGAATAACATGAAATTAGAAGAAATTATTGACATACCATTAACATTAACAATTATAGTAGACGTAAAAGGCTTAAAAGGCTTAAAGACGCTGTTGGATATTCATTTAATGTATCATCACAGAGGTGTATCGAAGAATAATCTGGGGGTATGTGTCAATTGGTTTTTGAAGAAACATATTTGACAGATCGAATATGTGAATTTGAAACATTATTTAGGGTTAATTTAATTTTGAATAGTTTGTATATTATAAATGACAAAATTATTAAAATAGTAATTATAGGGATGACGAAAGTATATGATTGCATTGTGGAGCGTACCTAGAAAGGCAAAAGAAAAAAAAGATTCAGAAAATGAAGTTGTTACTTGGTTATTCTTCTTGAAATATGCTTAGCATAATTTTTTTTAAAAATAATAACCAAATATTCCTTTTTTTTAATTAACTAGTTTTTTGGAGGATGCTTTGCATACCTGTTGCCTAGGTAATCTGCTGTGAAATAGACTCTACTTGAAAATTTGCTTCGCAAAATTTATATTCATAGCCTACTCACGTTTCAATAGCAATGTTGTATTTCATTGTTTATTTCTTTAATCATTTTCAGGCCTGTGAATATGATTACTTAGTTCAGTTACTATCTTATTCAGCTTGTACATTTTAATAACTAGAGCTACAATAAGAATTAGTAATACAAATCCTACTAGTATAAAAATAATTCCAATGCTATAAGTAATATGAGTATCAAAGTGAGCCCATATTGGCATAGTAGGGTTCACTGTCAAATTCGATAGTTGAGAAGAAAGGTTCTGTAATTTATCCAAGTAAAATTGGTTTCCTACATCCCATTGTGAAAATGAAAGATTTATAGGTAATTCTATGTGATGATATGTAACTTCTACGGTATGTCTACTATCTAAGATTATTTGATTTGCTATCACTGATCGAACGCATTGTAAGATAAGAAATAAGCTCTGTGTTGATCGTCTGAATAATTTGAATAAGCAGGTGTTTGAACATTTCTAGAGACAACATGAGCAGTTGTTAATGCTGAGAACAAAATACCTACTGGGGTGTATAGATAAATAAATTTGGAGTTCGTAGTATACATTAATATATAATAACGTCTAATTAAAAATAATATGAATAAATATTCAAAAAATTCTTTGAAGACTTTTTTAAATGCAATCACTCCAAGTTTGTTGAATGACTATAAATAGTATTCTCTAATTTCCTATATCGCGAAATAAGAAAGTTTTCGGCCTAACTAGCTTATCAAAGAAATAGAATAGTCCCAGGAAAGAAAAATAAAGGTATTTATTCCTTTGTGTTCGAAAAAGAAAATCGTAAGGCACTTACACTTACGGTGTCCGAAGAAGAAAGACTGTTATCGCGCAGTCTATTCGCACTTGCTGAGTGAACAAAAGAAATCAATAAGAAATGTTTTCACAAGAGTGACTTAATATCCCTATTCTAGACTAACATATGATCCTCTTCTTTTCCCATGTGCAGGCACGTAGCCAGGATTTCGTAATAGGGGGGGTCCGAGACATGAAATACTGTGGTTATCACACCAGAGTTCGATTATTCTAAACTAATTTACTAGTAACATATATTGATTCGTTTAGTCAGGATTTCGTGATGGGTGGGGGAGTATGATATGAAATATTGTGGTTATCACACCAGGGGCCTGATCAATTGAAATATTTTACTAGCAACATATATTGGTATGTTAAGACTTTAAAATTATGACATGTTAGTAAGGGCGCCGATTTCTCCGTAGATTTGGGGGGGTCCATTCAGATGCAGAAGGCATATATGAGGATTTTAAGACAAATTGCATTCAAATTATGTCAATATATTATATATTCATAAATACAACAAGGGGGCCCACATGACCTTTGGGAGGACGGGCCCCCTCGGCTCCCCAGGATCGGCGCCCATGCATGTTAGTAAGTATTTTACTAACAAACTATGAAGAAATCTCGAATAAAAGAATATTTAAAAAAATATTTTTTTAAAAATTACAATATCTACGTTCCTTCTTTGGTTCATCCAAATAAAACAATTTTCCTTTCATTATGATCTCAAGTATTAAAAAAAGTACGTATCCAATATGTCTTGTAAAATATTTTATATCTGCGTTCCTTTCTCTGTTGAATCAAATATTAACAGGACTTGCTTTCCACATAACTTTTTTGTTTTATTATTCCGTCAATTACTATCTGTTCCAAATGACAACTTAAAGGAGCAGTAGAAAACCTTTTTCTGAAATAACATGTTTGATACTGCAAGGATGCGATGACGAAAAATTACTTTTATTTTTAGGTTTTTTATCTTTATATTTTATCTTTATATTTTATCTTTATATTTTATATTTATTTTTAACGCTGATTCTTCCTATTTCTTGTTTCTTTTTGTTTTGTTCTTCCTAATTTTTTTATTTCTGGTCTCGAAGGGGGGGGGTCCGGACCCCCCGGACCCACCCCTTGGCTACGTGCCTGCCATGTGCCATCTCGATATTCGTCCAGTGGTTCTTGATTTCGCTTCTATTGGTCGTCATCTTTCGTCGATTGAAGATCTGGTTGACTCTGAAAGTTTCGGCGTGGGAACATCCTAAGTTGATAGTAGAAACTTGTTTCTTCTTTGGGCGTCGTCTGTGTCCACCGGCGTCTATGGGTGTCATCTAGCGTTTTCGCTTGTCCTTTGGTGCTGATCACATCATTCATCATGTTTCTTAGCTGTAGATGTTCAATTGTTTCCATAGCTTCAAATCTTGTAGAATTTTCTTCGTCCCATGTGTTGTAGAGCAAATTGCCTACCTTCCAGGCTAATAGATGATTATGTCACAGCGCCTTCTTCTCTTACTGATGAAGTCTTCTTTAAATATCTGATGTCCACTTCATCACGTTTTGCGTTATTCTTCTTATTTTGATATTCTATGACGATTTTGTTCGCACTGTTAGTGAAACCTACAACCATAGCTTTCTTGTTATGTTTGTAACTGAACACTTCTTGGATCCCTTTCTCTTTCTGATGGTCCTTCACTAAGACAACGTCCCCAATCTGGAATTCTGTTGGCTTGTTTTCTTGAATAAACTTCTTCAGTTGCTTTTGATAATTCTTGATCATATTTTGATATGCCTCTTCTCTTATCGTTTTCAAAACTTCAATGCAGTCTGCATTTTCGATGTTTTGCACTGGAGTCTGAAATTTATTTTCCAACAATGACCTTGGCTGATGAGCATGTAGAAATTACTAAATTTTGTTATTACGTTTGTAACACTATTTAACGAAGAGGTGAGTGCTGGTAAAAATAAGTCCCATGTGTGTCCTTTAGACGATACATAGTGTCGTAATGCTTGTTGAATAGTGTCTGCTGTTTTCTCCACCAAACCTAAAGATTCGTGCTGATTGACGGCTATGGAATTCAATGTGGTTCCCAACCTTTCTGAAAGTTCGGCCATTATTTTTCTACGGTGTCCGGGAAGTTTGTCCAAAGTAATCTTCTCTGGCAGACCATACTTGAGAAATACTTTTCGATATAACGAGTCAGCAATTGATTCTGCTGCTAAGTCTATTAAAGCATCTGTTACAATATACCTAGTACAAAGATCACATGTGATGAGAACGTATTTGTTATGCTTTTCAGACATTGGGAAAGTGCCTACCTGGTCAATTTGGATAGTAGAAAAGGGCTGATTGAGCATATGTCTGTGGTAACATTTTTGGTGGTTTAGTGACTCTCTTATTTAATAAACAGAATGGGCCTTGTTTCTAATGAACGTTTTCAGGTGTGGAAAATAAATTCTATGCAATGCATAGTTATATGTTCTTGTTTGGCCTTGATGAACAGAGGTTAATGGTGACTTATGAATCATATCAAACACTTTGTTTTGTAACTTAAAGGGAATACATTGTAAACGTTTGGCTACGTTTGCAAATTTATGTATTCGAAGAAGTTTTCCATCTACTAATTCATAGCATTTCGACATTCGTACTGCATTGGTGTTAGATAAAACTTCTCCCGTTTCTAAATATTTATAAGTATCTCCAAAGGATGTGTCCTCTCTTTGATAGCGGCCTATATCCTGTGGCTCTGTGAAATTCACTAAACATTTGTCTTGATCGATATTTTCTACTGAAAGATCTCCAGGCTGTACGGGAAGTAGTGTGTAACGACTCGTCAGCTATATTAAGCTCACTTTTTACATGTATTGGCGTGAATTGATAGTCTGATATATAAAAATACCATTTCAAAAGTTGTGGTGGCAAATTCTTACTAGTCTTAAGAAATGTTATACAATTGAATCTGTCTTCAGATAAAAATGTCTTCCAAGCAGGAAGTAACGAAATGCTCGAAATGAAGCTATAATTGCTAGAAGTTCAATTTCTGAAACACTCAATTTTTATTCTGAATCTGTTAACAAACGAGAGTAGTACGAGATAACATACCATTCACCTAAATTTCCATAATCTGTTTGCAGCAAAATTGAGGAAATTGCTGTCCTTGACCCGTCAGTATACAAGCACAAGGGTTTGATTTGATCGTACGGTGCCAGAGCGGGGGCTGCTAGCAATTTCTGTTTCAAAAGTTCAAAAATTTCTTGATGTTGAGCGGTCCATTCAAACCTTTCTCGTTTACGAACGAGCTTTTGAAGCGGATCCGGGATTTCAGCATAATTGGACAAACATTTTCGAATATAATTACATAGCCCTAAGTAACATCTTAATTGTTTCGTATTTTTAGGTGGAGGATAAGTTTCATTAGTTTTCAAAATTCTGTCTGAAACTTCAAACCCAAATTTTGAAATTTTGTGTCCCAACGCTATGATTGATTTCATAAGAAACTGTGATTTCTCTACCGACACTCTTAAACCAAAAATTTTCAGTCTATGCAACAGTTGTTCTAGAACTTCAACAAATTTCTCTTCAGAATTTGAAAATAGAAATAGATCATCCACATATAAGGCTATATTGTCGGGTTGTAAATTAGGTAGTACAACTGACAGGAACGTATTAAAAATAAAAAGGAGAATTTACATAACCTTGTGGCATACGAAGGTATTCAAATTTTCCAAGATTTGGAATGCTAAATTATGTAAATTTCCTTGATTGAGGCTCTAATTCTAATGTGAAAAAGGCATTAGAAATATCCAAGTATCCGTAGTACAACTGTCCTGACATAGTTGACAGTATTTCATTGACAGGTTGTAAACTAACATTATGATGCAAAACTCGCGAGTTCAGTTCTCGCAGACCAATAATCTTGTGCAGTTTTTCTGACGGTTTCCTAAGAAACATAACCGGATAATTATAAGGCGAATTGGATCTTTGTATGACCCGTTATTCCAATAACGTATTTATACATTGCGTAACTTCCGATTTCAGTGCATGTGGAATTGGAAATTGTTTGCGTGAAAACGGAATTTCTGTGTTAAGTTCAATTTCACATTCTGCTTCTGCTTGTCTTGCTTTTCCGATCCTGTTAGGATTCCACGTAAACACATCAGTAAAGCGGTAGCAGAGGTCTATTACTTTTTCTCTATTTTCAGGACAGGCATCTTGACCAATATTTAATTTAGAAATTTGAAATAAATGTTGTCCTTCCCGTAATAATTCCTCATCCACATAATTTTCATCTATTGATTGGCAACATTGATTTGACTCTTCAATTTGAACCTCTTCCGCTTTTCCGATTGCAAAACTCTTATGGATAACGACTTTTGTGATTAAAGAGTTATAAATTTCAACTACAAGTTCAACATTTTTATTTAAAATAGCTCGCGGCACTAAAATTCCTAGTTTCTCAATTATAGACATGTCTGGTTCTAAAACCACTTCTTGACCTGATTTCGAATTAATACATTTTAGTGGAACAATTATTCTTGTCCTTGGAGCAAGATACGTCCTCTTATGAATAACAAACTTTGGATCATATGCTTCTGTCAATAAACAAAGGTAGGTCAGTGTCTTGGAAATATTGTGAACATAAATATGTATATGCCAATGTTGAAAAATTGTGAGACATGTGTCTTCTGGCAGTTAACCAACCTAATTTGTTTATAACATTTAAAAATTTAATAAGTTTATAATAACAGTAGTAGAGTCAAGTTTAGAAAATCTACTTACATATATATTTAAACTGTTTAGCGGTTGAAAAGTATTAGCTTGTGCTACAAATTTCTAACTGGAATGATTTAGTATCTTAGAAACATTTTATACTTGGGGGAAGAGCGTAGCTCATCTGAAATTTGTGACACCGTGTATTTAGACAACTCAAGGATGAATTTTACTAATCATCTTAGGATAAGAAATAAAATAATCAATTTCTTTTGGATATTTTCGACATCACACCACAAGTTATTAGGACTCGAAATGGTTTTAACTATAAAAATCTACTACATCGTAATGGCACAGAAACTTAACCATTATGATTATCAAACATCGTAAATAAATGCAATACTCACAGATAGTACAGCTCTGTTAACTCCAAACGATGTCCTTCCACTATCAGATCTTAATTCCAACTCCCCGAGCATACTTTCCGTCCTCAACCAGCACAACCCTTTTCCGGTATTCCCGTGCTTCCTGCTTGTGGCGTAAAGCTTAGCTCAGGTCTCCTGCAATCTCTTACCTATTTATTTCCGTATAGCAAAACTTTCTATAATTGTGGTGTGATGCCGACGTTATCTGTTTTTATTTTTTTCTAAGCAGTTTGAATATCCCTTTCTTGTTTTATAATAAACAACATAAATTAAAAAAAAACACATGTAAGGATTTTGGGTACTTTACACTACCCCTGCCTCGAAATTTTGAGCACGATTCTATGTGCCAAAAGTAAAAAATGGATTACTCTCCACCTGTACAAACATGAAAAGAAAATAATAATTAAATTTGTCCATTAATCTTCGAACACTCTGTATATGTAAAGTTTTCTTTTGACTCGTATGTATGTATATAAGTTCTACCACCAGCATTGTCCGTCACCAATAACATGAATAAATGTTGTTTGTATCACTTGAGTATTCTGCTGACAAAGTAATATTACAATAAATGTAGGTTAATGTAAATGCATCCTATCTGTAAGAAAGAAATTTAAAAAAAACATTGTCTCAAAACACTTCGCACTCTGAATGGAACAAAACACACAGTTTATTTCACTAGTTATGTGTGAGTTTGTTTTTTTCGTAATCTGTTCCTTGCTCTATCGGAATACATGTTACTTGGAGATTACCGGTTCTATAATCTCGAGTCTTCACATCAATCGTATCTCAAAAAACTAAACATTATAATCTTAATCTTCTTAATTAACTTTTATAATCTTCCATGACTCTTGTCTGAAACATCCATTTATCTTTCTGTTTTCACATGCTATATTCTATCTTCAACTTCTCAATAGTATGTGTAGCATTTAAAAGCACTTTGTGCAAGTCTCAATATCCAACATATTCTGTCATATGTATTTAATTGTCACTATCACTGAAGTCCTCACTTCGATAACTGGTAGTAGTATTTAATACTCTGCAAGCATAGATTCCTCAGGATCCTGTTGTTCGGCTCAGTCCACGTGGTCCATTGTTGATATCTGACATTGGAGATAAGGCATCTATGGGAAACTGCTACTGCTGCTGTTGTTCTTTTGTTGATGATTTAGATATGTTGTTGTGTATCCCTGATTATTTAATGTTTTTGTGTATGCGTGTAGTAAGAACATTCATTTAAAGATATTAGGACAAGCACAACTGTTAAGTCTGCACCATTACTTAGAAGTAGTGAAATGAGTCACTTTTTAATGTTTGAATAACATGAAGTTAGAAGAAATCATTGTCATACCATTAACATTAAGAATTATAGTAGGCGTAGAAGGCTTAAAAGGCTTAAAGACGCTGTTGGATATTCATTTAATGTATCATCACAGAGGTGTATCGAAGAACAATCTGGGGTTATGTGTGAATCTGTTTTTGAAGAAACATATTTGACAGATCGAATATGTGAATTTAAAACATTATTTGGGGTTAATTTAATTTTGCATAGTTTGTATATTATAAATGACAAAATTATTAAAATAGTAATTATAGGGATGACGAAAGTATATGGTTGCATTTTGGAGCGTATCTAGAAAGGAAAAAAAAAATCAGAAAATGAAGTTTTACTTGGTTATTCTTCTTGAAATATGCTTAGCATAATTTTTTTTAAAATACTAACCAAATATTCATTTTTTTTAATTAACTAGTTTCTTTGAAGAATGCTTTGCATACCTGTTGCCTAGTTAATCTGCTGTGAAATAGACTCTACTTGAAAATTCGTTTCGCAAAATTTATATTCATAGCCTTCTCACGTTTCAATAACAATGTTGTATTTCATTGTTTATTTCTTTAATCATTTTCAGGCCTATGAATATGATTACTTAGTTCAGTTACTATCTTATTCAGCTTGTACATTTTAATAACTAGAGCTACAATAAGAATTAGTAATACAAATCCTACTAGTATAAAAATAATTCCAATGCTATAAGTAATATGAGTATCAAAGTAAGCCCATATTGGCATAGTAGGGTTCACTGTCAAATTCGATAGTTGAGAAGAAAGGTTCTGTAATTTATCCAAGTAAAATTGGTTTCCTACATCCCATTGTGAAAATGAAAGATTTATAGGTAATTCTATGTGATGATATGTAACTTCCAGGGTATGTCTACTATCTAAGATTATTTGATTTGCTATCACTGAATCGAACGCATTGTAAGATAAGAAATAAGCTCTGTGTTGATCGTCTGAATAATTTGAATAAACCGGTGTTTGGACATTTCTAGAGACAACATGAACAGTTGTTAATGCTGAAAACAAAATACCTACTGGGGTGTATAGATGAATAAATTTAAAGTTCGTAGTATAATATATAATAACGACTAATTAAAAATAATATGAGTAAATATTCAAAAAATTCTTTGAAGATTTTTTTTAATTGCAATCACTCCAAGTTTGTTGAATGACTATAAATAGTATTCTCTAATTTCCTAGATCGCGAAATAAGGAAGTTTACGGCCTAACTAGCTTATCAAAGGAACAGAATAGATATTACCCCTGTATTGGGGAAAAATGCCCATTTCGTGGATTTCAGTCTATACTGCACTAACATTGTCACTTGTAACATTATCGCTATGTTATCATGCTTGTACACAAAAATAAAGGAAAATCTACTCTATGTTGTCTGATCTTTTCACGCTGAAGAACCCTTTACACTTGGAAATACATAATCAAAAACTTAATATGTGCATATTCCCCCGAATTACTATACCTACTTTTGGGCCACCCTGTATTAAAAGATAATAATAGTTTCTTTGGTTTAAGAGAGGGGAATGCGAGAGGCGCACGATTAGTTGTGTTTTGCAAAACTTATAATCTGACGTAACGAACTCTCTTCGAACAACCACTAAGAAGAAGTTACACATGGACAAGACCAGTTGACAAAGAAATATACCAAATAAACTATATACTAGTCCGACAAGCATTTAGAAATAAAGTGAAGAGCAGTAAGAGTTACCTAAGTACAGACGTTGACTCAGATCATAATTTAGTTTTGATGAAGAGCAAACTCCGACTAAAGAAGAAAAGAGTGGTAACGCCAAACACAATCAAGCTAAGAAGAGATGAAAACACGAAAAGGGAATTTGCAACTGCGACAAAAAAAAAAGTCTAGGATAGTTTTAGCGGAGATGACATCGCCTCCGAGTGAAAACAAGAATTGCAAAAGGAGCCGACGAGCACATAGGAAGAGAAATGAGAACCCAATATAAACCCTGAATAACAGCAGAAATATTGGAAATGATGGAGAAAAGAAGACAGTTCAAGATAACAAACAACGAAGAGTAATATAGAAGGGCAGAAATCACATCAATAGAGAAGTAAAGAAGGACCAAGAAAATTGGATAAACAACTTGTGCAAGGAAATTGAGGAAAATATAATGTTTCCACTAACACATAAAGCTTGCTTTCATTCCAGTGAAGTTAGAACGTATAACGGTTTACATGAATCATATTACATAAACGCTAGGCGACTCACCTCCTACTGAGGGTGGTTTATTTTTTTTTTTTATAGAAGCTAGCCAACAGCTAGCACCCTGTTAGAGGGTTACGCCCTCTTTTAGGTAAGGGAAAGCGGAACAATTATTAGATCAAGGATAATGGTTGGCCTAAGGGATGTTATGAAGTAGAAAATCTTTATTTATTTAAACATATCAACAAAAACAGATGACTTAAGGCCATTTTCGGCCTTAACATATTGGATGGAACAGGAAAAGAAAACAAAGAAACAAAGAAACAAAGAAACAAACAAAATAAATACAATATATATGCTGTAATAGATACACATAATCAGGAAATCACACAATATACATATTGAGAACGAAACAAAGTATTATTCATATCATTAAGCAAGGGTGAACGATGAAAGGAATGTAATAATGATGTGAAAATAATGCTAGCGCCATATGTTTATAGATAAGATAAAGGCTTGGATATAGGAATAAGTCTTGTGACAATGGAGATGAGGAATGAGATGGGGTGCAAATCACGCCACAACACACACGTTATGTAAGAACACAAATGAAACCATCTTCTTGCCTAGGGGCTACTTTAGGCTATAATGGAGACAGAGGGAAGCCCATGTTAGTTAAAGGGAATGTCACTGTGCACTATATGATGGGAAGATGAGAGGGTGATGAAGGTGAGTATGAAAATCGTCAAGTAGAGGAATATCAGGATAATTCGGTGGAAGTGTGTAGCAGTACCGTGTGAATAATAGTGACAAGGGTGTGTGAATAGAACGAGAAGGTGCGGGGTGTAGTGCTGAATAGTGCATCGTATCCAACAAAAGAGGATGACGATCTTGGTACCGTCGAGTGATATAATTTACTCTGAGTTTCTCGATGTGGTACTGTAAGGTAGGAAATGTAATGAGACTGTACAGGTATTGTGTAGGATTGGGTAATTTAATCCGGTAAGCAATTCGGAAGGCATGTCTTTCAAGTATGAGTAGTTCCTGGTAAAAACTGTCTGGAGCAGATACCCAAGTTGTATGGCCATGTGTAAGGGTCGGACGCAAGAAGGCTTTGTAAGTATTGAGTGGGGGCAGGTTTTAAGCCCCAGGTTGTGCCAGTTAAACGCTTCAGAAGATTTAGGCGATTGTAGGTTTTACTGGTAATCGTAGTAAAGTGTTTCTTCCACGTAAGATGCCGATCGAATGTCACACCTAGGTATGTTGCTATCTTGCTGGCTTGTATTGGAACGTCGTCAACCTGAAGCGTTAAGCCGTTGGTATTATGGCGTACCTTGGTTGACTTTTTCGGCGATAGGAAGACAATGGCCTGAGTTTTAGAAGCGTTAATTAATAAATGCCATTTTTTGCACTACTGATAGAAATTATCTATGGCTGTTTGTAAAAGTGTATTGATTTCCTGGACTGTATTATAAAGGGCAAGGAAGGCAGTGTCATCAGCGTACTGAACCATGTGCAGTTTGTCTTGAAGTTGGGGCATATCCGTAACAAAAAGGAAATATAAAAGAGACGATAACGCAGAACGTTGAGGAACACTAGAAAGTATAAAGATTGGATGTGATAAGTGATCGTTTATGGAAACTTATGGAAGACGCCCAGTCAGAAAGTTGAAAATAAATCTGATATAAGGGATTGGAATATGAAGGCAAATAACTTTGTGAATGAAAGCTAGATGCCAGACCTTGTCAAATGCTTTTTCTAAATCGAATAGTACCAGACCAACGGGTTTGACGCTATTATAATGTGTGGTGATCAGATTCGTAAATCGAAGAAGTTGGTCGTTGATAGAGAAAGCAGGTCTGAAGCCGGCTTGATATACTGGAAGAATGTGATGATGAGCAAGGTATGTATGGAGTCGTTTGACCAGTATCCGTTCGAGGATTTTGCTAAATGTGGAGGTAACGTGAATTGGACGATATGATGAAACATCATCTAACGGTTTGTTCGGTTTAGGAAACATAAGTGTTTTCGAAGGTTTCCATGGTGTTGGAAAATATCCAGTGCGGAGAATGAAGGTATAAATGGTTACTAAAAGATTTAACAGTGAAAACGACCATTCTTTGATATGGCGGTAAGTGACCTTATCAAAACCTGGTGAAGAATTACGTTTTCGGTTAACAACAGATCTGAGTTCATCGATTGTAATTAGGATATGGAGTCCTTGTATATTTGCCGCATAGAGCATTGAATCGTTTCCAGTACTTTGAAGGATGATTAGTATCTGCGAGTTTATTATAAGTTTTAATCCAACATCTAAGTTTATGAGCACGAATATAATTGCGAACTGTGAGTTGCAACTGTTTATGATGGCGAAGGGCATCTGGATTATGAGTGTGAGTATATTCACGATATAGCTGTCGAGAACGTGTTATCATGGTGAGGTAGTTTGGCGGCAAAGTGTGCTGATATGGGGGACGTACTTGTAGGTATAAAACATATACTAGCTTCTTGGATTGCGACAGTTATAGTGTCTATTTCAGTGTAAAGCTCGTCTTCCGTTGTAGGTTCTGTGAGGTGGCCTGTCTTGGTAGAAAGATGTGATCTGTAGTTATTCCAGTTTGCTTTATCAAAACGAAGGCTGGTGGAGAGAATTGGTTGTGCTTGAGTTGTGTTAGAGCTATGAGTGTTAATGCTAAGTTTTACTGGCACATGATCACCACCAAGTGAATCTAAAACTTCTACAAAACTATGTGAGACTAGAGTTGTGGAGAAAATGACTATATCAGGCGTTGTATTTGAAATGGGACTAGTAGGTTTTGGGAGATTCTGTATGATACCAGTCGTGAGTAAAAAGAAAATTTTTGAATTTAGTTTTCTCTTGATTGGACCGGCTATTCATATTAAAATCTGCCATAATGATATAGTGATTGAATGAGTTGGATATAAATTGAACAAATGCTGTTGGCAATGGATGACCAGGGCGAATGTATATGGTTGCGACAGTGATGCTGATGTTTCGGAAATAAAGTGAAGATATGACGTATTCCGGGAGGTGAAGAGCAGTGCAAACATGTCGTCGATGCGGAATGTTATGGAGAAAGCCAACCGCCGTACCACCATGGGCGCGTTGGGCAAGGAATTTGCAATCCTCACGTAGTAAGGTATATCCAGGTACACGAAATACCATAGATGGTGTTAAGAACGTTTCGTTCAACAGAAAGGCTGTAACGTGTTCTTCAAGGAGCAACGTTTCAAAGAGAACTTTGTTTTGACGAAATGAACGGATATTAAGAAACACGAACACTAGAGCCAGGAGAACGAGAATATGGCAATGAGGTATGAAAATGGACGGTGTTCCCAGAATAAGTGACAGTAAAGTTAACATGGAATGTGGACTTTGCGGCTTGAATGATTTGCTGGAGAATGTGAGATCGTTGCAATGGTTGGATGTTCTGCATTGCCAAAGTGAAGAAGGTCAGAAGCTGGTCAAGGGTTATCGGAGCGTCTGTAGAATAATGATATGTGATAGGTTGTTCTGGTGTACGAAGAGGAACCACCAATTCAGGATGGTCCCGTTGTGGATCTGGTGTGCCCTTGCATTTATAGCTATAAGCAGGATGTTGCTCCTGACAAGTGGGACAGGTCGGAGGAGACTTTAGATTTGTACATGCATGGGTAGAATGTGGGCCGGAGCAATAACCACACTTGTGTGCGTTCCGACATTCGGAAGTTGAATGTGTTATATAGCTGTCATTTTTCGCAGCGCAGGGGCACGGGTGGTGGTGAACTTGATGGTTCCACTCGATGCTTATGTTGATAGATTACAGCACCGTTCGCTAGCAAATCATCGATGTTTGCTTGGTGTAATGTCAACACCCGAATCATTCTTGATCCTAATGGCATTTGTGATGGTGTATGTGGGATCTACTCTTCGTATTTTAGTTCTTCTAGCACTTCTTCATCGGTGTATGAGGGATCTACTCCTCTAATAACAACGGAAAGTAATGGTGTGCATGTAGGAGGAGGGATCTGCTTACGGCGAGTGTCTTGAAGTGAGGTAAGTTGAGCTTTTGTACCGAAAATGTCGATAGGTACTTCGTTTCTGATGGTTTGAAATAATGCTTGGTCTGTCGTCTTCAGTTACCATATAAAGAGAGAAAGAAAAACATTTCTGTCATCATACACATTAAATTTTGAAAGTTTTTACGTCTCAGAACCAAATATCAATAGATATGCCGACGCTACAGCTTCCATAATTATCCTATTGAAACTTTTTACGGTGCGTTCTGTAGACCAAGGAGGAGGCTGTCAGATAGTGGTATGTTTGTTCCAATGTTGAAAGCAAGAGGGATATAATAGAGGGGAAAAACGGAAAGTTTCGGAATTTTTCACCTAAAATCGGAAATTGGTTTTTTTTTTGGGGGGGCAAGGAAACACTGCCACCAGACAAAAGCAAACTATCTGAAAATAAAACTTGGTGCCCCACGAATACGTCCTACAAGTATCATGCCGATATCTAACAAAGTAGGCATGAAATAAAAAAAAAAAGATATCTCATTCTACCTCAGAAATTCACGATTATTTACGATTTAGAGAACTTGGTTTATTATAAACCTCAACTGTACTTCTCCTAAATATTCTACTGAAACATTTTATGGTGCATTGTGTAGGCTAAGGACGAGGTTTTGTAGGCAGTGGTGATTTTGTTCGA
This sequence comes from Thermobia domestica, assembly GCF_964235325.1. NCBI lineage: Eukaryota > Metazoa > Arthropoda > Insecta > Zygentoma > Lepismatidae > Thermobia > Thermobia domestica. The sequence goes on along the minus strand of NC_137467.1, from coordinate 148,308,399 downwards.
ATGTAGCAAACAAGAGTGAAATAATAGAGACAAAACTGGGATTTTTTCAAGATTCTCCCTTAAAATCGGGAATTATTTTCTTTGTCTGGAAATACTGCCAACAGACAAACACAAACTATCTTAAATTAAACATTCGTATATCACTAATATATCCTACAGGTATCATGGAGATATTTAAGAAACAAAGCTTCTAATAGCAAAAAAATGGAATAAGGTAAACAGAAAAGTAGGAGAAAACTAGAAAAATCAAGGATTAGAACCCAAATACGAATTTCTCGTGGGCTCTTTAATAGCCCTATTTTAACTATCTGTACCCGCTTTTGTTCATTAACGACCAATGTTCGACTTTCGTAAGTTGACTTGCGCTCGGACGAATAGGTACGGATTTATAAACAAATATTTTGAAAATTTCGAATTGTTTGCCCAAATTTAGGGAAATTTGAATTTCTCTAGTTGGGAACACTGTGGTTGAATTGATGTCAACAATTAGGTTTCCATCCGAGGTATCTACCTGACAAGTCTAGAGATCTCTCTACAACGATCGAAGCTACAGGGAAAAATTAAAAATTCGAAATTCGATAATTCTCCAATTTTTGAATTGGGCTAAAATTTGGGAATGAAGTTCAACACCCAGAAGAAAAAGAAACTAATATGATAAACTATGATCCAACTATATTTGCCCCCCCCAAATTTATCCCGGTATCTTAATTAATATCCATACAGGAGCGGATTGAAAATAAACACACCCGTGTGTGCCACTTTGGCCAGCTGGGCCCGAAAGAGTTAATATTACCGGTAATAGAAATCTGAAATGAGTTAGATCTGAATTCATCTTTTTACTGTTACCTACACTACACTTCATCATTTGCATTACATGGCATGCTAAAACCATCTTCTTATGTATTCGTAAATAAAAATGAAATAAATGAATAAAATCTTAATACTCATCCCCAAATAGACCTACAACAAGTGAATTGATCCTCATGCCCAGAGCTGTAGTCGAGGGTACACGGCGGTAGACGCCGTATACCCTCTGCTGCATTAGATTGTACCTTCTGCGTCAAACGTATTATACTTTTTACTTTTGTTTTATTTATATTTATTTATTTAATCGGACAATGACTCCAGTGATAAAGTGACTATATTATTTTTTATGTTATATTCTTAGGAGGTGTTTAAATACCCCTACATGATATTCCAGGGGTAGCAGGGGTTTTCATGAGAAAAAAAATCCGTTTTTTCTAACTACCTTGTTTTTTATTTTTTCTTAATCAGAGTTAAATTTGGGCATATTTTTCTTATTTCTAGCAACGTCGACACGAGTTTTTCTGTTTCTTCCCGGAGTGAGTTGTTCTTTCTTCATACCTACACTCATTAATATTAAAATTTGTGTGATTTACGTAAGAAGTGTCATGAAAAAAAGAAAATAGCATGAAGTGCTTTTAGACTATAAAACAGTAGTGTCCTTTATATTTTAATTGAATTAATTAATACATGCGTTTTACATTGTTCATTAATAAGCCTTATAGGCCTATCTTTTATGACAATCATAGTTGATCACAAAACAGCGCATACCAGTAGCGGCTCGATACCATAATCTGAGGTAGTTCTGCACAGTTTTTTTTCTATGTTAAATTTCCCATTTGCAGTAATTAATTATAAAATGTACACCATCCATCATAATTTTTTTAGCGTTCTAATCCTTATAAATCACAATTATAATTGAAATTAACAAATATATATACAACTTGACTGTATCATGCAACTAAAACACTATTGTATTGATTATTGTGTGAGTAGAATAGAGGGGGTTCATACGCGTGGGAAAATTTTGGCCTAATTTTGGCCCTAAACTGGCCTAAACCAGTATGTTGCTATGCTAGAATAAGGAAGTATACTCTTGGACGCCTACCAGATGTAAAAACAAGATAAAACATGCCTTTTTTCGTCTCCTCATCTTATATTGTTTAGTTATTTGAACCCCCGCCACCCCCTGCTCCTCCTGGAAAGCCGAATATGTCGGAGGCAAGTTTCGACAAGCCTTTAATTGCTATGTTCATAGCCTTTTACGGCTACCACAGGTACCCGTGGGAAAATTAGTTATCACGATCGAAGCTTCCCAATTGATTGATTGATTTTCGTCTTTTCGTTATGTATTGAATAGCTATTTTAGACCTTTACCCTCCAATCCTTTGATATTCAGTGATCGAAGCACTCCAATTAGATTGGTCTTCGTCTTCCCCGCGCAAGACAATTACTTCACGATTTAGAGTTGAATTAATCCTTGCATGAAAAAAAAAAAAGAATTTCACGTATTGATTTTAACGTAGGTAGGGAACTGGGATCGACATCCCCCGGAACCCCCCTACTCCTCATGGAAAGCCAAAGAGCATAAGCGATTTAGCCGCCTGGTCCTATTCCCCCGAAATGTCTGTAGATTATGAACTGAAAGCATGATATTCAAATGATCGAAGCTTCTCAGCAGATTGTATGAAATTGGTCTTAGTTGCTAAGGTAAATATTATATGTCATGATTTTTTTAAAGAGTATGATTAGACACAGTATATGAGTCTCATAACGAAACACATACCCATGCAAAATCGTGTTGCTTAGCCCCTTGGTCCTATTCCCACAAAGTGTCTGTAGAAGACGTGATATTCAAATGATCAAAGCTTCTCACGAAATTGACTTAGTTGCTAAGGTAAATATTGTATTTCACGATTTTTTTAAGACGTGGGACAAGAAACCATATATGAGTCTCATAACGAAACACATACCTATACACTCCTCCCCAGACCTCCTGCGAATAGATTCCAATGATTGAGCATATTCTAATAGCGGAAGCTTCTCTGGGACATGAAACAATATATGAGTCTCATAACGAAACACATACGTATACACTCCTCCCCCAGACCTCCTGCGAATGGATTCCAATGAATGAGCATATTCTAATAGCGGAAGCTTCTCATAGCATATCATATTGTTTAAAAACGTAGGATGTGAAATGTGTTATATGGATATTCACATGATGATGTCTGTTATAACAAGTAAATCCATATCATTTCCTGGAATTGGGAGGGAAGTTTGGACAAGCCTTTAGTTGTTATGTTCATAGCCTTTTACGGGTACCACAGAAGTTCGTGGGAAAATGTTTGTTGCTATGCTCATAGTCTCGGACGCCTATGTTCATGTAGAAACAAGATGAAACATGCCTTTTAGGGTTACCATCAGCTATAGGTTCATGAAAAAACATGCCTTATCTAGTCGTCTTGTATTGGTTAGCTAATTTGAATTCCCAAGCCCCGCCCCCTCCCGCAAAGACTCTTGAACGGCAACCGGATCTTCATCAGAATCCTTTCAGTTATCACGATTGAAGCCTGCCAATTGATTGTGTTTTCAGCTTAAAATTGTAGTGTGTGTTTTGTGCTTTCAGTTATTACGATTAAAGCCTACCAATTGATTGTGTTTCCAACCTAAACTGTAGTGTGTGTTTTGTGATAGCGGTCGTTCTTATTAAAATAGGTAAGTAATATATATATATGTTCTTTCTTCATTTAGTTATAAAGGCAGTTGAAAGAACAAGTGTATTTATTCATAGTTCCGTTCAGGTTGTAACATTAAAAAAAACACTGACACATACATATATATATGTGAATGTCTGTTTTGCTAGTCTCTTTCTTTCTCTGTTTGCTAGCACATTGAACTCCATCTTAAAATGGTTTAGTTTCAAGAGCAACAGATAAGATGCCATTGTCAAATGTTTTGATGATTCGTATTGCAACTAGATAACAGACTGACCTAGTTAAAAACATACATATAAGTGAGCTTGTATGATGCTACTGTTTGCTGTACGTTGATTTCTAATAAAATGATAAGATGGAATTCTTGAATGTTTCTTTCTCGCATTGCAATTATATATCAGTTGACGGAAGAAGTGTCTGTAGATTTGGTGTTTTAATTTTGATAATATGATGCATACCTGTCTGTCTTTCTGTCTGTAAATGAAATCTTTGAACATTGAAATGAAATCTTTGAGTTTTACGTCCTACGATTATGCCAACAGGGTTAATGGGAAATCTTTGAGTTTTACGTTCCGATTAATTGTTGAGTTGATTTTAGTTTAGCGTCCCTTTCAGCAGCGAGGCTATATGAGACGTGGACCTACTGATTAACGTGGAATCCGAACCACATGAGCTCCCGCCGGGACGATGGTGATGAGAAATGAATGAAATGTTGGTAAGGAGATAGTTGGATTAAATTCACGTGCATGGTGTTTGTCCACCACAAAGTTCATTCTGATTGGAATAGGATTTTGAACCTACGACCTTTCATGTATACGGTGTTTGTGCACCACAAAGTTCACTTGATGTGGGGGGCAGGATATTGAACCTGGGACCCCATACACCAGAGGTGAACGCTCTACCAGTGAACCACCGTCACCCCCAAACCCCCCGAGTTAAGATCTAACGAGAGAAACAATGAAATGAAATCTGAGTTTTACGTCCCACTCTTATGACGATTAGGCTAATGGGAAATCTTTAAGTTTTACGTCCCACAGTTATGTCGGCTATGTTAATGGAGACGGTGGTGATGAGTTATTGAGTTGAGTTGATTTTAGTTTAGCGTTCCTTTCAGCAGCGAGGCTATATGAGACGTGGACCTACTGAATTAAATTCACGCACACGGTGTTTGTCCACCACAAAGTTCATTCTGATTGGAATAGGATTTTGAACCTACGACCTTTCATGTATACGGTGTTTGTGCACCACAAAGTTCACTTGATGGGGGGGGGTAGGATATTCAACCTGGGACCCCATACACCAGAGGTGAACGCTTTACCAGCGAATCACCGTCACCCCCAAACCCCCCGAGTTAAGATCTAACGAGAGAAACAATGAAATGAAATCTGAGTTTTACGTCCCACTCTTATGACGATTAGGCTAATGGGAAATCTTTAAGTTTTACGTCCCACAGTTATGTAGTTGGGGGGAGACTCCAGGGTTGATATCGAGACACGTAAAAATAATTTAAAATGAACAATAGTAGTGTCAAATACATAGTTTTCGGGGTCGCTGTGTTCAATGATGATACTCTGAACTTAATAACACATCATCTAAGAGGGTTAAAGTTGTGGGGGAGTCTCCAGGGTTGATATCGAGACACGTAAAAATAATTTAAAATGAACAATACTAGTGTCAAATACATAGTTTTCGGGGTCGCTGTGTTCAATGATAATACTCTGAGTTCTCTAACACATCATATAAGTATAAAATTCACGAAGAGAGCGTTTATACATTAGATAATACACTTGATGCAAACTGTGAACATACATTTGTTTCACTCCCGTGGAATACGAAAAAAAGTTATAATTCATTTTAACTATTGAAAAGGTACGCTATTTTTCCCTTGAAACTTCTGCTTTCTCCGTATAACGAATTGAAATTATGTGTATATATACTGTTTATATTTATTTTGAATATGTGTATAAGTAACGAAATGCATTTCTTTTTTATTTTAGGTTGAATACAAATATACGTGTATCAGACTTTCCTTATCCTTACCGATATTATTATTATTATTCCTTCGTTAAATACTTATATATAGCCCTATTTATTTATTTATTCGTATATTCTCTTAAACACTTTTATTTATAGTCCATTTTAAATAATACTTATATTCTCTATTCACTATATATATATATATATATATATATATATATATATATATATATATATATATATACATATTGGAAAATTTTTTTGCATTACGTATATACATCTGGGGGTAAAATGGAAAACAAGTGTACGCAAAAGTTATTAAAAGAGATTACTGCATTTATTAATGACACAGAAGAAGAAGAAGAAGAGGAAATCGCAATAAATAAAGAGACGCAAGTTCTTCTAAAATAAATAGGTGCCGTAATCGGAATAGAAGAAGATCATCATGAAAGGAAGGAAGAAGAAGATGAAATGAAGAAAGGTACACAAAAGGAGGAAGAATTTATAGAAGAAGAAGAAGAAGAAGAGATGATCATCAATACCAAAGAAGAAGAAAGAGATGCAGCTAGTGAAATTCAATTTGCAGAAGAAAAAGAAGAACAACTATTAGAAAAATTGGAAAGTGCAGGTAATAGAATGATAACAGAAGAAGAAGAAGAGGAAGCATCCGAACGTATTGCCCGAATTAAAAAATGGTTACAAGGAGCAAAAGAAGAAGAAAACGTCGAAGAAAGAACAAAAGAAGAAGAAGAAGAATTGCTAAATTTAACGTTCTCCCAAATAATAGGAGAGACTTACAATGAGGAAGAGAAGACAGAAGAAGATGAGTTCTACGAAACTGAACTAGAAAAATTGATTACCAATTTATTTCCCAATACTGAAAAAGAAGAACATCAGCAAGAAGTAATATATCCATCAATTATGGAAATATTAGCTGAGACTAATACAGAACATACAGAAATAGAAATCGTTTTAGACGAAATATAAAAAAGAATGGACGAGTTGCTATCCGTATTTGCAGCAGAACGAAACTCAAATGTGCAAGTAGGATTTGGAAATAACAGCCGTAATGATGAAAACAATAGATTTCATATAATAGAAGAACGTAGAAGACAATACAGAAGATACAATATGGAGGGTACAATGCTAAGATTCCGTCTAGCCCCCGTGCGTGCACGTGACAATCCTTTTACTGCAATTGAAACAAGTCTACGTGCTTTAATAGATTATTTGCTACGTAATGTGGACCAGCATGATTAAGTAGGAATAACAATCACAAATGAGAGAGAAGGACATCGCCCTTTTTGGTTATCGTTCAGAGAAGCAAGAAATCTCTGAGCAGAAGTTCTATGGACAAGTTATGAGAAAGTACTGCAAAGTAATGCGGCTTTTCTTATAAATGAAGATTGCATCGTGAATTTTCATCATGTACGCATGCCGAGAGGACAAGGTGAATTGAAAAAACATATTATGAATACTGAAGAATACGTAAAGGCAAAACATGGTATTGTTACAATTAAGAATAAAGGTACAAGGTGTTTAGCACATGCAATCATCGTTGCCATTGGATTAAAAAAAATACAACGGAAGAAATCAAACTGAATACAGAAGATATGTAAAACAATATAAATATATAATTGAAAAAGAAGCAGAAGACCTATATAAATCTGCTGATGTAGATCTTAGTCATGGTGGTGGAATTCCTGAAATTCGTAAATTTCAGGAATACTTAAAGGATTATAAAATTACAGTGTATAGGGGCTTTTCAGGAAGTGATGTTATGTTTGAAGCACCACGAAGTGATAATGAAAGAACACCTTTAAACTTACTCTTCGTAGATAACCATTACAACGTCATTGAAAGCTTGACAGCATGTTTAGCTGTTGTTATTATTGCGAAAGTTGTCATAAGAAATATGAAAACAAGCATGCACATTTGAAACATTGTACAGTTGTATGTTATCGTTGTCATCAGAAGCCACCATGTGACTTTAAAGAAACCCATATTATTTGCAATGATTGTAATCCAGAATTTTATGGCCAGTCATGCTATGATTATCACAAGTCAGCGCCGTATCAAAATGGAAAGCATTTATGTTCCATTGTGAAATGTTGTGCCCAGTGTTTTAAAATTTATGTAGTGAAAGAAAAACGTTCTCACGTATGTGGAGAAACTTATTGCAACATTTGCTATGATATAGTACCACCCAATCATGAATGTTACATGAAAGTGAATGAAAGAAGAAAATAAAAAAAGCCAATGAAAAAATTATCGTGGAGAAGAAAGCTATGATTGTGTTTTAAATTGAATGTACACAAGACACGAAAATAGAAGAGGAGGACGCAAACATATATGAGCATATACCTAATGTCTTGGTTAGTCAACATACATGTTACCGTTGTTATGAAGATAAAAACATCAAAAATAATTTTATCGTTTGTGGAAAACTAGAAAATATATTTGACGGAGAAAATGTAATAGAAGACTTTCTAAAACATCTTCAACAGCGACGTCCAAACTTTAAATCAATAACATGTGTAGCCCATAATTCCAAGGGCTATGATGCACATTTCATCATTAAGACCATGGTTGAGAAGATGAATTGGACTCCAGAAGTAATCATGAATGGGGCAAAAATTCTATCTCTTAAAATAGGGAACGTAACATTCATTGATTCACTAAGCTTTCTTCCTATGCCCTTAAGTAAATTAAGTGGTGCATTTGGTCTTCAATCGTGCAAAGGATATTTGCCACACTTTTTCAATCGACGTGAGAACCAAACATATGAAGGTACACTTCCATACATTAGATATTATGGAGCAGATAGCATGCAAGTAGACGAAAGACGTAAGTTTCTCCAATGGTATACTGATCATCGAAACGATACCTTTAAAATGAAAGAAGAACTCATCAAATATTGTGTGCAGGATGTTGAAGTATTACGTCAAGCATGTATTTCCTTTATGAATACATTTGAATCTGAAACAAATGTAAATCCCTTACTTGAATGCATTACAATCGCCAGTGCATGTAATTTGGTATATCATAGACATTTCTTAAAGGAAAATACGATTGGTATCATACCAAAGAACGGGTATCGATGGAGAGATGTCCAGTCAATTGAAGCAGTACAATGGATAGCTTGGGAAGAAAAAACAAGAAACATACACATAACCAATGCTGCACGTAGTAAGGAAAAACGAATTGCATCAATGAAAGTAGATGGTGTATGGACAGATCCCAAAACAGGAAGAATACACGTGTGGGAATGTGAGGGCGATTTTACACATGGCTGTATCTACTGCTACCCTAACGACAGAGATAAACCCATCTATAACAATGCTACAGATACCATGGAATTTCGATATTAAGCAACAAAGAAGAAAATCCAAAAATTAAAAGATTTTGGCTGTGAAGTGCATGAAATATGGGGTTGTGAATTTAAAAAACAATTGGCAGGAAATGAAGAGATGAAGAAGTATGTTAGTAATCATCCGTATACAAAGAAAACACCATTAAATCCTCGTGACGCTTTTTATGGAGGACGTGTGAATGCCATACGTTTGTATCATAAAGCACAAGAATCTGAAGGAGAAACCGTACAATACAAAGATGTTATTTCCTTGTACCCCCATATTTGTAAGACTAAGAAGTTTCCAATTCGTCATCCTACTATCTATCTGCCTGGAGATTCAAATATTCCCACCATTGAAGAAGTTGAAAGATTAGTTAAACTAAGTATTCTACCTCCAAAAAATCTCTTACACCCAGTTCTTCCTTACAAGTCAAATGATTGATTGATGTTTCCACTTTGTCGTACATGTTGTGATGAATTAAACCAGTCATCTTGTAATCACAGCGATGAAGACCGAGTTCTAAATGGTACATGGGTAGCAGATGAAGTAAGAAAAGCATTAGAAAAAGGATACAAAATAATAGATATTCATGAAATTTGGGCATATGATGTTGTTCAATATGATGAAGAAACAAAAAGTGGCGGCTTATTTGCAGAGTACATAAACACCTTCCTTAAAGCAAAAACGGATGCTAGTGGATGGCCAGCATGGTGTGAAACAGATGAGCTAAAGCAGAAGTACATTCAGCAATATTATGAAAAGGAAGGAATACGTCTTGATGAAAATAAAATTCAACATAATCCAACACTTAGAAGTTTAGCTAAATTAATGTTAAATTCATTTTGGGGAAAATTTGGACAACGTGAGAACATGGGTCATGTAAGCATTATTAATGATCCAAAGGAATTATATGAGAAATTAACATCTCATGATATAGACGTTCATCAAATATTTCCAGTAAATGATGATATATGTATATTGGCAATACACAGATGAAGTTCCTGTTTCACTACCAACAGTAAACGTCGTCATAGCCGCATACACAACAGCACAAGCAAGATTAGAATTGTACAAGTATTTAGATCAACTGCAAGAAAGAGTATTGTATTTTGATACAGATTCAGTCATTTATACGCAAAAACCTGGTGAAACTACAATCCCAACTGGTGACTTTTTTGGCGATTTAACAAATGATGTACTCGAGTATGGTAAAGAGGCCTATATTTCAGAATACGTCTCGGCTGGACCCGAGAACTATGGATTACGTATTTTTGATCCCAGCACGAAGGAGTTTCAAGTATGCAAGATACGGGGCTTTTCATTAAACTATGAATGTTCAAAACACCTAAATTTTGATGTATTGAAGAAAATGATAGTAGATAGTGAAGAGGATGCGGAAGAGGAAGAATCTCGTCCCACTGAAGTCAAAATTACCAATGAGAAAAAAATTTGCCGCAGGAAAGACCATACTATCGTCAGTATGCCCGAAACAAAAATTTATAAGATTAATTATATTAAACGACGTAGAATATATTCATATGATACTCTTCCATATGATACTCTTCCATATGGCTACACTACTTCCAACAAAAGAAGAAGAGAAATGTAATAAGGTAATTTATAAATATACTTATGAAGAAAAAATGATCATACTCTTTAACATGGACACGACGTGGAGACATCCCTTTTCATGTATTGTTGCCGGACCAAGTGGATGAGGAAAAACTTCCTTTGTAATACGATTCCTGTCCAATTTATCACGTATGGTTAATGCATCGTTTCGTCATATTTATTGGTACTATGCAGAATGGCAAAATGCATACAGAGAAATTTCGACAAAATAACAATTTATTGAAGGATTACCTCGAACAAAATACTTTTTACCTGAAACTGGACCACATCTTATTATTATTGATGATCAAATGTGTGAAATGAACCGCAATATAGTTGATTTCTTTACAAAGTGTTCTCATCATAGAAATCTTAGTGTACTATTTATTACACAAAACATATTTCATCAGGGAAAAGGAAGCAAAAATATGAGCTTGAATTGTTCTTATCTCGTATTATTTAAAAATCCAAGAGATAAATCACAAATTAAACATTTGAGTTATCAACTAACTCCTGAGAATCCAAAATTTCCTCAAGAAAGTTTCAACGACGCAACAAAGTTACCATATGGATATTTCTTTATTGATTTAAAATAGGATACGCCAGATGAACTTCGTTTTCAAACAAATATCTTTCCTGATGATATTTATCATTACGTTTATGTTCCATCGAAATAGAAGAAGATGTGTTTATAATGTTTGTTTTAAACTGTGTTTCTTCATTCTGACAATATGTCTTCAAGAGTAAAACACGGAGATCTTCTTCGTACGCTGAGCAAAGCAAACCCTAAATTACGTAAAGCTATACTGACCAATGCAGACTCTTCAGTGATTCGAAGTATTTGCGAATGTTGTTATAATGTATTAAAAGGGAATGTACCTCTTACAAAGACACAGAAAGCAAGATTAAAGCGATAAAAGAGGACGCTTCGATATCTTGTGAAGAAAGGAAACTCCATCCAAAAGAAGAAGAAGCATTTATTAGTGCAGCAGCAGGGTGGATTCCTACCGGCATTATTAGGTCCTATTTTAATTGGTGCATTATCAAGTTTACTATTCCTTTAGTACAATGGAACACGCAAAGAAGATGATTTTAGTTCCACCTGAAGTTCTGAATCGTATACAAACACCACCATCATCATCATCATCAGCCCTGGAGAAACGTGAATCTAATTTGGATCAAGAAATGCAACAGATTTTACAGTTATCATCGCTTAGTAATGAAGAAAAGTGGAATCAGTATAATAATATTCTTCAAAAATATTTACATTTAATACGAAAACAAGAAGAACCTGTGACACTTTCAATTACGTCAACTAAATCAGAGAAGCCTGAAGTAGAAGAAGAAATATTATTATCTATACCCAAAATGTTTCGTAAAAGAGCTGAATTACTACTACATTGAATGAAACATGATGATAATATCACGTGGGATAATAAAGGAACTGTTTACATCAGAGGTGATAAACTAGAAGGATCTCACATTGTAGATTTAATTTCTGATGTGTCGCGACCCCGGAAACACACAAATCCACCGGGATGGGAGAAATTTTGTAATTATTTATCTTCTAATAACACACCTCAAGAACTTATTGGAAATCCAAAACGTTTGTCATATATTTTACGACGAACTAAAGCATCACCAACAGCATCATCGTCAAGGGAACAAATACCTCTGAAATTGTTTCCAGAAGACGACGAAGAAGCAGAAGAAGAAGAAGAAGAAGAAAAGGAAAAGTAGTATCTCCTATAAGGAAAAGGAAACGTGCCTGTAAACGTCCAGTATGGTCAAGGTGGAAACCGTAAACAAACAGTTAAGCAATATTTACTACAACCCTTCACATCCTGCCTCGTTTTCAACTGTTAAAAAATTGTGGATAGCTACAAAGAAGAAAATTCCTATACATTGTATAAGAAGATGGTTACTGCAACAAACAACATATACGTTACACAAACCTGTACGTCGTCGTTTTAAGAGATTTCTATGTAGTGAATAACATTGATGATGAGTGGGAAAGTGATAATAATGATCTTCAATCTCTTCATAAATTTAATGATGGATATCGTTATATTCTTACAGTGATAGATGTGTTCAGTCGATATGCATGGGCTGTGCCATTTGTAATGCTCCACCATTTGGTGTACGTATTACAATCCTGCACCGTCATAAATATGTTAATGTTTTGTTCATTGTTCGTTTAATTTTAAAAGTATTTGTTTTGTTATTAGTTATAATAAGTGGGATTAATGTCAATCCATACTATGTGACATTATAACGATAACTTGGAATTTGGTCCGAATCAATTTTAATCAAGTGAAGATAAAGAAGAAGAAAATTGTTTGTGACTTCGATATGAGAAAAAGTATGGAATTACTATAAAGTTTAAGTTTTTTAAAACAAATTATTTGACAACTCACCAAGTGGAACAATAATCTCAGTGATTTCTAAGTATTTTATTTAAAAGGTGAAGCTAAGTATAAATTTTATTTATTGCAGAAATGTTTTCAAAAACCATGAATTTGTAAACGGTAAGCTTAGGGGCTCTGCCCCTTTTCTTCAAAACCCCAGGGACAATGCTAATTCATCAAAATTCATAGAAATATTGTAATTTCATATTATAATCAAAATCAACAGTTAAAACAGATTCTGGAAATAATTCAATCATCTATATTTGGTAAATTTGCATCTTATTGGCCTGCCGAAGCAAAAGAAGATTGAGATTAAAATCTAAAAGTACAAATGATGTCTTAAAAGCATTGCAAATTGTGTTCAAAGACAGAAAACCAATTACATTCCGAACAGATAAAGGAAGTGAGTTTACTAATAAAACAATACAGAAGTACTTAGTGGACAACAAAATAAAACATATTACAACTAAAAATCCTGATATAAAAGCTAGTATTGTAGAACGTTTAACAGAGCTCTAAAAGAAAAAATGTGGAAGTATTTTACAAAGTATCAAACGTATAATTATTTAAATGTATTACCTCTTCTTGTGAAATCATACAATGAAAGTTATCATTCAAGCATAAAGATGTCACCTGCAAATGTTTCTCAAAATAACCTATTACAAGTATGGCATAATCAATATGATAATAAAATAAAGAAGAATCCAAATTTCTCAAAACATCTTAAGATTGGTGATACAGTGCGAATTATTAAAACTAAACATACAGTTGATAAAGGATATATGCAAAATTGGACTTGGGAAATATTTAAAGTGAAGAAGATAATATCAAGAGATCCACTTGTTTATGAAATTGAAGATTTAAACAAGGAACCACTGGATGGATTATTTTACGGAGAGGAATTACAACCTGTGACGTTATCAAAGACATTTTACATAGATAAAATCATACGTACAAGAAGAAAAGGCAGCAGAAAAGAATATCTTGTTCATTGGAAAGGATATCCTTCTTCTTTCGATTCCTGGATACCTGCATCATCCGTAAAGAAAATCGAGAAGTACAATGGAACCTGATGGAGATTTTTACGTTACGCTTCCCAGTAATTGTTCTATGGAATATTTTCCTGACAACACCTTAACATCATACACTACGAAACTTCATCAAAGAATGGAATTCCATGAAAAGTGGGAAGTGGCTATTGTTGAAATTCATTATCCTCACTCAATATTAAATATTAATGAAGAAAATAATAAAATTTTTTACAAACCTGCAAAAAGTGATGAATGGAAATTTATCACTATTCCTGTACGTTATTACACTGACATATCAGAATTGATAAAGATAATAAATACGTACAACAGATTCACAAATTTACATATTTGTTATACTCGTGAGAGTAATACCTGTTTTATACGACGTCTTCATAAAGACATAGATGTAGACGTTGCATTATCACCAAGTGTTAGTGCAATGTTGGGGTTTGATCCAAGCGTTGATTTAAAGGATAAGCAACAAGGCCAAAGCATTCCAAATTTACGTTTAGGACTTCCATCTACAATGTATGTGTATTGTGATATAATTCAATCTGTATTTGTTGGAGATACAGTAGCACCATTATTACGTATCATAAATATGAATCCTGTGATTCATACATTTGGAAGTAGTGTTATAGAAATTTTTAATCCTCCACATTATGTGCCTATAGATAAGATGCATTTTGAACACATCAAAATAGATATAAGAGATAGTACAGGCTCTCCACTGGCATTCACTTTCGGAACTGTATGCGTTAAACTACATTTTCGACCAGTGCGTCAACATCGACAAATATGAATAATCCATATTTACAATATTATCAAAATCAAGCTCTTTCTGGAACTGGAAACGTTTATGTTGGTTCCCCTTATCAAGTTGGATATGGTATTGGAAGTTTCCTTGGAGGATTATTTCGTTCTGTCATGCCACTAGTAAAACAAGGAGCTAAAACAGTAGGAAAGGAATTATTAAAATCTGGAGCAAACGTTATTACTGATGTCATCATCAATAATCAACCTATTAACGAATTCTTCCATCAACGAATGGGTGAAGCGAGATCCGTCTTGCAAGATAAAGCAAAAAATAAACTGAAATCTATGCTAGGATCTGGATATCAACGAAGGAAAATAAGAATTACACATCATTCCATCTTTAACCCTTCATCATTACACATCATCAAGCGCAAGAAGAAGAAGAAGGGCAAGAGGAAACGTACACAGAAAACAAAGAAAAATCAGTCTTATAAGAAGAGGAAGTGATCACACGATATCTTTGATTAAATCATCACCATTATGGCTTTCAAACATCAACAATCCTGCGAGTGTGTAAAAAGTGAACTAGATATTTTTTCTACAAAACCAACGCAAACCAGTATATTGGATAATCATGTTGTTACATACAAACCAATCAGTTCACTAGCTGATAATGCTCCTATAGAGTTTGTCATCCCAGGAACAAGTGATGAATACATAGATCTACCACATACTCTTCTTTACATTGAAGCTCAAATCGTTAAGCCTGATGGATCAGCATTTGGTTAAAGTGATAAAGCTGTGGCTCCTATTAATGACTTTTTAAATTCTATGTTCAATGAAGTGGAAGTGTATTTAAATAACAAACTGATTTCATTTCCATCTCATAATCATCCATATCGATCATACATTGAAAAACTGTTAAATTATGATGATTCTGCTAAAAATACTCATCTTCAATGTGCATTCTGGTTTCAAGATACTGCTGGACATATGGATGCAACATCTAGTGGTAATAGAGGATTTCAACAACGTTATGAATTAACAAAAAAAGTGCAAAATTCGACATGCTTGGACATCTTCATTGTGATATTTTTAATCAAGATAAGTTTTTAATCCAAGGAGTAGAATTACGTCTCAAGTTAATTCCTGCAAAGCCAAACTTTTGTCTCATCGCTAGTGATGCGTCTGTTGAGGCTAAAGTGAATATTTTAGACGCTGCTTTACATATTAAAAAGATTAATGTTAGTCCTACAATAAAACTAGCACATAACAAGCTTCTACTATCAACAAAAACCAAATATCCTCTCACAAGAGTGCAAATGAAGTCATTCGTGATTCCAAAGGATCTTCAATCAAAAACAATTGATAATTTATTTATGGGAGTATTACCAACTCGAGTGATTGTGGCGTTTACACAAAATGATGCCTATACAGGAACAATAACTTCAAATTTATTTCATTTCAAGCATTTTGACATCAATTTCTTCTCTCTATACATTGATGGAAAACCTGTACCTTCAAAACCATTACAACCAATCTTCGAAAACAACCTCTATGTTTCCTCATATCATACCTTATTCTGTGGATCAGGCATTCACTTTTCCAATCATGGCAACAATATTTCTCGCCTTGACTTTCCTCAAGGATGCACTATCTTTGTTTTCGACATTACTCAAGATGGAGAAGCCAGCGCTGTGCAACATTGGAACCTTATACGTCACGGCTGTGTTCGTCTGGAAGTTCATTTTACGAAGCCTCTACCAGCACCTATCTCCTGCATTGTGTATGGAGAATTCCAATCTCTCTTAGAAGTGGATCATCAGAGGAACATCATCATGGATTTTTAAAGGTACGTTATTTAAATATCATATCATATATGTACATGTCTGCATTTTTATACATGATGTCCTCTACACTAGATTTATTGAATTCTTTGCAAACAAATTCTTTATTTCACAATCATTTCGTTGGCGTATATGCAGCCAATGAATTACCAGCACATGTTCCACTACCTGCAGCTATCATCATAAATACAGATCCCTCGAACAAACCTGGCACACACTGGATTTCCGTATGTATTCTTACTGACGGACGTGCCCACTACTTCGATACATTTGGATTTCCTCCATATGTAATGCAACATATTCAATTTCTACGTAGAAATTCCACTTCTTATACATTTAATAATAAACAAATTCAAAGTGTGAAATCGTCCCTATGTGGGCATTATTCATATCTTTTCCTATGCTTCAAAGCTAAAGGAAAGTCCTTAAATGAATTTCATTACACTTTCTCATCAACTCCAGAAAAAATGATCGTCGCTTGCTGTATTTACTTTTACAGGTAATAATGTCTTCATTCTTCTTCTTCGTTTGTTTTGATTACTTTCTTTTCATATTATTGCAGGTAGTCATTTCTTCTTCTTCTTCTTTATTTGTTGTTTTGTTTGTTCATGATTATAGATAAAATAAATTTTAAGTTTGTTTTTCAATTTTTTTTCATTTCAGAGAGTAAAAGATCGTCGTCGTGTGTATGGACATCATCATCATTGTACAGATTGACTTCTATCTGCGTTTCACCACCACCATCAACAGTAGTAGTATCATTAATTGAGCTGTGTATAGTCATCATCAGTGAACAGTATATGGCAGTTGTGAAGTTATCATCACATGAACAATGAAAAAAAATCTAACGTTCTTTTAAAATGTACTATACTTACCGTCGTTTTAATTGTGTAAATAGTTTCATCAGCAATAAACACTTTGTAATATTTTTTCTCTTTGAAAACAAATGTTTTATTTCTTATTTTCTCCGTTTCCTAATAAATAAATATGTTTTATGATCAGTTATGTAATTAAATACACATATCATAAAACATATTTTAAGTCATTGAATTAAATAATTTAATAGTGTTTTTTTTAAAAAAAAAGATTCTAAAACTGATTTTTAATTCAATGATGTAATCACATAACTACATAATAATAATGAATTCAAATACTTAATGAGTTATTATTTCGTAAATTAAATCAAGTATGTGAATTCAATATTATTATTATGATAGGACTTGTTTTTAAAATTTTAATATTAATTATTGTAGTTCCTTTTTTAAAAAAATAAAAAAGTCCTATCATACTTAAGACAAAGTTGTATAATAATAATAATAATAATAATAATAATAATAATAATAATAATAATAATAATAATAATAATAATAATTTCAAATACTAATTTTTTATTTTAACATTCATTTCAAGAATTTGAATTCATTATGATTATTATTATTATTTTTATAGATATCACTTATAATATACGAGGAAAAAATATGTTAGGATTTTTTTCTTATAAAAAATTAAAAATCCTATCATATTGAGGTGTATGAAACGAACACAAAACACACACACAAATAAAACATTTCACTTTTCACTATATATATTTTTATTACATTTGATATTATGTTGTTTAGTATACATGAAAAAATCAATTTTCTTCTTCTTTATGAAGAGACGTTCACTTTATTGATACTCTCCGAAGGCTGAGTTTCGGTTTCCCCCCACCATGGCTGTGTCGATACACTATCAAATAAATCAGCCATAATTGAATCTATGAGTTTTTGTTTGCAAAATACTTTCATTTCCAATTTTAATCGTTCACCATCAATGTTCACATCACTGTTCTTATCAAGAGAGACACTTGGAAAACTGATGATCATACCATTAATAATACTCTGTTCATCTACACAGGTATGGATTCCGGCAAGTCCCCTGCATGTAAGACACTACGATTGTACATGATTACGAATAGTATCTGTACACAAGTCAAAATATTTACGTAGCACAACACTACAAACTTTACTGTTTTTCACAGCATGTTCAATACACGGTAATATTTCCAAGAAATAAAGCCAATCACTTGAAGTTAAGTACACAGTGTTTCGAGGAGCATGAAGTGTTCCTTTCTTCTCTAACATCACTAATTTTTCACCCATTAGTTTTCGCACCACCAGTTCGTTTTTTCGACCAAGAGATTTTATAAATGTAATTTCCACTTGAGAATTTAAATAGTCCGTAACAAATGGGGTTAAATGTACAAGTTTCTCCCACTCTGCCAAATTTAACTCCACTCCAAACACAAGTCCTTTGCCAACACGAATCACTGGTTCAAATGTATAACTATCCAGTCCAATACAAATTAATTTGCTTATCATTGAATTAAGTCCATATTCAACATTTAACAAGTACTCTTTCTTGGTATCCATAGTTGACGCACAAGCACTCAAAGACATGTTACTCCAGTCGGTGGTCAGCACAGAATAACGACACTATGCATACAGATGAATGCGCATGCATGAAGAGGAAGGGGGGCGAAGAGGAAAATTAATGTTTCATCTTGTTTGTACATGCTACCATACATTTACGATGAGTAAACCAGTTCCGTAAATTCAAGATCGTGCATGTTACGTCCAGATACATTAATCTTCATTCCTTTATATATTAAACAGACATTCAACTTTGTAAATACGTTAATAATGCACCATTATCTGCTTCCAATTTTTTAGTACAACGTCCAGGTAAAATCACTTTTTCATCTCCTTCAAATGTCACACATGCCTTCCTACCATATACCGTTGTAATTATCTCACAGTTTACAATACGAAATGGTACTCCGATCTCCAAATCTCTTATTTTTGTAAAGGGTACCATTGATGGCTTATTAAGCTTATCTAATAAACTCATTGACGATGACATCTTTAAAATTTTTAAAGTTTCTTCCTTTGCAACAGCTGCTAACAGAATGATCTACACAAGCACATACGTTCCGCTTACGCTCTTCGCAAGAGGGGTGGGGGGTTTGGGGGTTCAAAGTATTAGCCAATAAACGACAAGAACACGAAAAGGCATGTTTTATCTTGTTTTTTACATCTGGTAGGCGTCCAAGAGTATAGTTCCTTATACTAGCATACCAACATACTGGTTTACACCGGTTTAAGCCCCGTGGGAACATTCCCACGGCCAAAATTTTCCCACGCCTATGAACCCCCTCTATTCTACTGTGTGTCAGTGGCGTATTTAGGATTTTGTTTCGGGAGGAGCTATACACAGCATATGAATAATCATTTAATTTTTTCTTTTGAATGCCTACAAGTTTTAATGAATTTCGGGAGAGCTTAAACCTGATAGCTCTCTCCTAAATACGCCACTGTTGCGTGTAACGAACTTTAAAAATACAATATCGGAAGAAACAACTGCTTAAAAAATACTATAAAAATTTCGGATTCACGTAATGTTTACAGCCAGAAATGTTATTAATACTACTGAATTATAGATATTTTATAATTTCTAAATGAAATCCATCCGACGTGTCTTCTGCTATACAAAATATCCTATTACTTTATCATTAAA
The DNA here is from genome assembly GCF_964235325.1 of Thermobia domestica. Taxonomy (NCBI): domain Eukaryota; kingdom Metazoa; phylum Arthropoda; class Insecta; order Zygentoma; family Lepismatidae; genus Thermobia; species Thermobia domestica. The sequence goes on along the minus strand of NC_137467.1, from coordinate 148,288,337 downwards.
GTTCGGCATGATGGATATGAAATCACACTTGATTGATAAGGCAGCCAAAGCACTGAGTCTTTGCTGGCTATTGTGCTTCTCAAAAATGTTTTAACTATTTTTAAATTAGAGAAGTAACTTTCTGCTTCAGCTATTTTCATTTGGGTAGTTAGAAGAAATTGTAAAAGTTTTATGGTTTGCTTAAAATTGTCACACAAATTGCGTTTGTTCAGAAACTTTGCAAAAACTCCAACATGGAATACTAATATTTTTAAAGCCCACAACCGTGAACACCTTTATCGAAAACAAGAGAACGGCGCCTCATGTACATCACGTCGTGTCTTCGACTTCTTCGGAAGTATTCGTGTGTTCTGAGCTGCTGGAAGTGCAGCTCCAGTAAATCCTATCTAACAAACCAGAAAAACGTAATACAGTGCGGCTGGTGAAGATTTTGGTCTCAATGCTAAAGCATAGGGCAATCCGTGCACAGCTCTTGCAATATTATTAAGCTTCAGAAGGCATTTCCAGTAATTCTACGCCATGTAGCATATCCAGCAGTACAATTTCAGGACACTGTTAGAACTAATATCATCAATACATGTTATTACCTTGATTAAAATAAACATAATTCAACTCAATTGAAAATACATTTATTCCACTAAAATAGCTGGTAGTTCTGCAGCTCTGCAGCACTTATGGACAAGCCGCCTCTGGCGCATACCCTCTGAAAATTTTAGTACTACGCCACTGCTCATGGCCATACCTTCTACGGCCCGCCCACCATCGGATGGGAATAAAATTGCTCTTTAAAAAAGGGGGGCATATGTTGTAATTAAATGAGCAGTTGGCCCTGTTTGAAGCCTCAAATGACTCCAATGTTAGGGAAGGTGAGATTTACACCACGAAGTTTTGACGAAACTAGATTTGTCTCAGGAAATTTCAGAGTAGAATTTTGCAGTTATTTTCGATACACATAAAACTTTATAACTTTATTAACGTTCTTATTGTTCAAAACTATAAACTGAAGAAAAAAATATTTATTACAATTTTAAAATGGCCTATTTTAGGTTGATTTGTTAATAGTATTACTTCAGCACGGTAGATAGCAGCACATTTGCTACGGCACAAAATTCTCAAATTTTTTTATCAACTTTTACAGCAAGTGAAATATTAAACCATACATACGTTTTCTTTTAAAAGGTTCTTTACAAGATACAAACAAAATGACAGTTTGTGAGGATTGTGGGTAAATATAGGTATGTCACTTAAAATACTTATAAGTATTTTTGGACAGTTAGTTTTCCTATAGGCAGGGTTAATGGCTTGAGTTTTTTTTGATACTTTCCCAGAGCCTTGCTCTGAAGCGCCACTGAGTGAACAGTGACGATTTTTGAGAAACTCCTTCCTTTTCCTGCTCCTGAGCTCTTTCTCTGTCTCTTTCGTGGCGAACCGTCTGTCAGACTGATCTAGCCAAGGGCAGCCGGTTCTACAGATCGAGATAGGGGATTTGCTCCCCCTGGACAACTATCCGAACGGGTTGTCCTACCTTCATTATCATCATCACCTTCTACTACATCATTCACTTTTCATTGTCAAGCGTCACGGTTTTCCAGCACAGATCGGTTTTTTGCCATGGGAGATTCAGATGCTCATCCTGGGTCGTTGGTGGATGGACGCCACTCTGGCTTACCACCTGTCTTTGTCACTCCGTCCGCTTCGACCGCGAAGGTGGTCAAGCGGAAGGATAAGGGCAATAGGCAGAGAACCCAATCGGGCAGTTCGACAGCATCTAATGCCTCCAATGTCTCCACCAGATCCAGGTCTCCAAGACAGCAGCAACTTTATGCTGATACTATCAAAGAGCCTCGCCATCAAGCCAAGAAACCGCACAAAGATAATGCTTCAGAAAATTCTGACATGGAAACCGGAGACATGAGCTCTTCTGCACACCATCAAACTCAACATTCGCTTAACAACCTTTCTGCTAAACCTATACTTCATTCATTTCTATTGCAACAATACGACACTAAGTATAGCAATGAGAAGTTCATAACTCTCCAACTACGGAAATATCTTCCAAGTATACCGATAACAGAAGTCATCAAAACTCGAAATGGCTACATCTTCAAATCCATCGATCCGCAGTTTCTCACCACAATTAGGAATAAAGCTTCCTTTGAAATATTTGGCAAGAATGCCACGATGTCATCTCTTTCTTCCACACGTCTGAAACAACCACCACCCCCTAAACGCCCGCCATTTCTGTCTGTCGTCATCCGTGGGGTTGATCCATCCTACTCTGATGACGAAATCCAAGAGGAACTTCAACTTGCTGGCCATACCATTCACAAAGCAATACGTATACGTAACAATAATGGTGCCACATATATGGTTCGTGTACTTACTTCTTCACAAAATACCATAGATTCTCTGCTTACTACTGGCGCCTACATATATCATCGTCGGCACAAAGTCGAGCCCTCACGCTCACCTGCTCCACTTCCGGTGCGATGCGAAAATTGCCAGACCTACAATGATCACAGTACTAGTCATTGCAAAAATCCACCAGTTTGTGGCTATTGCGCAGGATCTCACCAAACACGCACTTGTCAAAATCTCCAACGACCACCTGAATGTCCAACTTGTCATGACCAACATCCGGCATACAGCTATAAGTGCAAAAATAAACCGCAACCTGACCAAGAACACCCAGATTTGGTAGTTCCACTTCGTATCCCAGACCCTTCACCTCTTCCTGCCCAACAAACTTCCGATCCAGTTACCATACAACAACTCCTTCAATTTCTAACCCTCACTTTACAGAACATCCATCCTTTTCAACGTACTCACATTCTTCAACAACTCACTAAGGCCGCAAAATCTGTTTTCAATGTCAACTTTTACGCCACATACACAAACAACTATGTCCATTTCCATACATCACCACAAGAAACAGCCGTTTAGATATGATTCTCATGGATTTAGTCTTTCTTTTTCTTAATATTCGCTCTCTACCAACGAACAAAACTCTATTTGAAGCACTCCTGCTTGAGGAACACGTATCAGTATTCTTATTAAATGAAACGTTTCTAACGAAAACCATTCACTGTAACATACCTCGTTATACACTTCTCCGTCAGGACAACACAGTACCAGCATTACGGGCAAATGGCGGCGTAGCCATCGGCTTTCGCAATCATATACCTTATCGCCAACAAATTTGTCCCATTCCTCATCTCCCCGAACATCTCATCTCTACATTATACTTCAAGTCTATCATGATCACCTTTGCCACTATATACGTTCGACCAGGCCACCCTATTCCTCTTGCTTTTTTCAGTCACATATCACATAGCTATAAACATTATATCATCCTCGCTGATATCAACTACCATAGTCGCACTCCTAGAGAACGCACACAATTTTCCGACCATATTACCACTCATACCACTGGCATTCTTCATATTCCTCCGGCTCCTACTAGACCAATAACAAATACCACCCCCGATGTAGCTATCACGTCCAACACGCTTGCTGCTAACATCACCCTTACAGTTCTGGACCTCCTTGGCAGTGATCATGCTCCACTCAAGCTTTCCTATCGTATGGGCACTGCTCGACCCCATGCAGTCCCTCCGCCGATTCAATCGCCACGTTTTGACAAAGCTAACTGGGATCATTATCGTACCTATCTTACAACTGCCATAGCACATCTGCACCCTCCCACTACATCAGAGGAGCTCTACGCCCATGTTGCAACCATCACTTCAGAAATTACACATGCATCAGAGCTGTATATCCCTACTACTAGTTCCACACCATATAAGCCTAAATTACCTCCGAATTACCTTGCTCAAGTCAAACGCTCCCGACAAGCTTATCGAGATTACGTCAGAACACAAAATCCTGAAGCTCTTAGTCTTCACCGTCAGCTGCAACGATCAGTCAAAAATTACATCCAAGCATACAAACGCCGTCAATGGATCAAAACTTGCAATAACCTTGCTGAAACTGCACATCCTTCACGTTATTGGAAACGTCTTAACGCACTCTGTGGCAAGTACAGCAAAACCTCATACCCTATCATCATCAACAACAGCCACGCGCCTTCTGATCAAGATAAAGCCAACGCCTTTGCCGATTATCTGCAAGACATTTTCACACCATCCTCTCATACCCACATCTTTGGTCATCCAGTCGACAATGTCAACACTGCAAATCCTACCTTCCAACCAAATCATAATCATCTTTTGCCGACACATGAACTCACATCTCCCATCTCCGTTACTGACATAACAACAGTTGTTCAACATAAACGTAACTCTGCTCCTGGCTTTGATTCCATCACATATCGCCATATTAAAGAAAGTCCTCTTTCTCTACTTCTTCTCCTTGCCGCTATTTACACCTTTATTCTTAGAACTGGCTTCTTTCCTGCTGAATGGAAAATGTCCAAAACCCTCATGTTTCCGAAACCAAATAAACCTCCCAGCGACATCTCTTCATATCGACCTATTCAACTTACTTCAACTTTCAGCAAAATTCTTGAACGTATCCTTGTCAACAGACTTCATCCATATCTCCGTGCCCGCCATCTCATACCAACTTTTCAAGCTGGATTTCGCCCGTCATACTCCATTAACGATCAGCTTCAACGCCTAACTACCCTCATTACCAATCACTATAATTCAGTCCGCCCCTCCTGCCTTGTTCTATTCGACCTAGAAAAAGCATTTGATAAAGTCTGGCATCTTGCACTCATTTTCAAACTCATCAAATGTAGATTGCCCATGTCCTACATACGCTTTATTTTTCACTTTTTGGCCTGCCGTATCACATATGTTAATATCAACAATCATCTATCACATCCCGTCTTTCTGAACTCTGGCGTCCCTCAAGGCTCAGCTCTGTCCCCTTTGCTATATTTACTGTTTGTTTCCGACTTCCCGTCTCTTCCGGACGATGTATATCCTTTTCAATATGCAGATGATACAGCCTTCCTTGCCCTTGGTCGCACCATCAGCCATATCAACATCATCTTACAGGAATCAATAAATCGTTTCTCGCACTGGTGTAGCAAATGGAACCTCAATATCAATGCTTCCAAGACACAGGCCATAGTATTCCTACCACCACGCAAACGTTCCAAGACTCACCGGAATCCTTCGCTTCTTTCTCTGTCAGTTCAAGGTACACCGATCCGTCCATCTAAAACAGTCACTTATCTAGGTATTGTTTATGACCATCATCTCACCTGGCTTCCTCATCTCAACTACATTAAAACCAAAGTTTACAACCGTCTAAATCTTCTCAAACGTCTCACTGGCACTACATGGGGTCCCAGCTCCAAAATTATCCTCAACACATACAAAGCTTTTCTCCGCCCCGTCCTTACATACGGTTTCACTGCTTGGATATCAGCTCCCGCCTCCTACTACTACAAACTTGCCACCTTTGAACGCCATGCCTTCCGCATTGCTCATCGCATTTCTCTTCCCAGCCCTACTCGACACTTATATTCACTCATTACTTTTCCTACACTCCTTTATCACCTTGAATCGCTTCGCCTCAAGTTCATCACTGTCCGCTATATGCAACAACAACCAATCCTGTTAGCCACCATGCACTACCTTGCACTTTCATCGGCACGCCCTCGATATTACCATCTCCCTCTAAATTTATTGTTTACATTGTATTGTTATACCTTGCCGCCCAATCATCCCGACTTAGAACTCTTGCAGGACCATCGATTGCATGCTCATCATCCGCATATATATCCATCGCATCAAGCACAGTGATAAACCTCCGTCTCTAACAGGGCTTCCCCCCGTCTTCATTGGCCTAGCGTCGCCCCTAGGCAGAAGATAACCAGCATTTGTCCTTGCTAACATCTCCTATGTGTTGTGACGTTATCTGCACCTCATTCCATCCCTCATCTTCATCCTTGCCCACATACAATTTATAATCAAACTATCCTGCATTCTTTAATGTTCTTATATTATGTTTTGTATTTATATGATATTTATAGTTATGATTAATAATATGTTCATATATATGTTATGTATTACCTACCTCGATAATGATTATGGACGCAAAGCCCATAATGACCTTCCAACTGCAGTATTTATTAATAAAGGAACATCCCATAGCCCAACGCCAGTCCTACCACATCCAAAATAGTTTCCTTGCACCACTTCCCTCCAAGAGGGTGTAGCCCTCTACAGGGTAGCTAGCCTGCGGGCTAGCAAAAAAGAAAAAAAAAAAAGGCTTGAGTTGTTTGCATATGTGTGAATTATGTCGGAACCTATGAAAACTTTTTGTAAGAGCACTAATAGGTAATATATGCCTTTGCTCTAAAAACCAATTAACACACCATCCACGTACCATTATAAATAAAAGTGGGTAATACTTTTAGTATGCTTCACTGCGTTATCCTGTTGTCACTCGCGCTGTTGGAAAAAAGCAAACAGGTGAGTAAAAACTAATGGGGTCGCATTAGCGGAGTCACCCTCACTGCTATTCCTCAAGTGGCTCCTTCCCCTCTTTCACCCTAAAGCTCGCTGACGTGCTGCAATTGTAGTAGCTTCCAGTACAGGTTGAGGAAATAGTTTCGTCTGCGTTTGCTTTTTTCAAACGCGCGAGTAGTTCCGTGATAACACTAGCAAACATATTGTTTTATGGAGTTTGAAATTTTCCAACGCGCGATCGTTAATGTGATAATTATTGTTTATGAGTGAAGTTTTGTTTTTCTAAGCAACGTCTCGCTTCTTGAATAGAAGTGAGATAGAAAAGTGGCTTGACAATATTAATGATGAGTCTGATGTTAACTATCGAAAATTAGTGGCTGCTGAAAGTGATGCGGATTGAAGTAATGAAAAAGTGAATGAAGATGATATTGATCATGATAGTGAAGCAGATAAGAACAGTGTAGATGCAGATTCAGATGGAAACGATATGGATGTGAATTACAGTTACAGTGAAAATATTGTTTCATTGGGAAAGACAGGAAAACAAAATGTAAATAGTAACTGGCAGCATCAGCAAAGACAAAGTGTAAAAACATTGTGAAAAAGATGCTAGAACCGAAGTTTACTGCTAAGGGTATCACTGAGTAAACAGTTTTTTTTTTTTTTCCGAAATTTATCGATATAGCCGTGATTGATGAAATTGTAAAATGTACTAACAATTATTTGGATAAATTACGAACAAGTTTCGGCGAAGAACGCACTGCAACTGTACAGCAACTTCAAGAGCAAAATTAATGACTTTATTTCGACGTCTTTATTTGATTGCCAAAAGAAAGGAGCACGTGATGATGTACGATCACTGTGAACATGTGACGGAACAGGAATTCCAATCGTAAGAGCAGCAATGAGTTACACGAGCTTTTTACTGCTACTCAGGGCATTAGATTCGATGATTTCGAAAGCCGATCTGAGAGAAGAGATATTGACAAGCTATAGATATACCACATTGACTTGACACCTAGTTTTCTGTTCCAAGCGTTCCTATCGGCTGAAGGAATCCACTCCCTTTCGCCAAGGATCAAGACATTTTGACAGCACTAAAGCAATAATTCCAAATATCCTAAGTAATTTACTCAACAATTGCATGCATTACTTCAAATAAGTTTACTAAATATATTGTTTGTATCTCAAAATGTCAATGTTGGAAAAAAGCAAACGCGCGAGTAGTTATGTTACTAAATTTGGCGCGAGTGACAAAAGGTTAAAGAAAAATTTTACTATTTAGTTATGAACCACTTACTAGTCGGAATTTGCGATTGAATTTCAGCCTAACTCACGCTTAAAACAACGACCCTCATGTTCACTATATTTCATCTGTCGGTTCAGCGGAAACTGTGCACTCAACACGAAAATGGCTTAGAGAAAAATACGATGTATGATTTTCAAATGTGTACGTAGCTACTAAAACAAAGAAATAAACCAGTTGAGAATGTGCCATGAGCAAGGTGACCAGAATTTTCACTTGCGAAAACGGGACGCATACGAATCGGCTACGGAGGGAGGGGGATACCTGACTTCCAGATTGCATTTTGGGACTCAGCAGTGTTCTCAATTTACAAAATACACAAGTAAGAGTGATAACACATCGTTTCTAACTTTACGTGTACCACACAATAAATAATGATTTCCTATTGCAAGTTCTACCCAACAATTTTTTAACTAGTTGAACGCTCAGAACACTCATTCCCACTCAATTCCCACTTGAACCACAGAACACTCAATTCTCATTTGAAAATTCAAAAGTTCTAGACGCGGCTGAACCTTGGCAACGAGTGTTGGTACGGGAGAGAGTAGAATTTGCATTGACCATTTATATTTTGAATAATAATTACGGGACACGTAGGTCATTTTTACTTAAAAACGGGACATTTAGTCGTCCCGTTTGAGAATCAGAAAACAACGGGACAGCGGTTAGAAAAAAGGGACTGTCCCGGCTAAAACGGGACGTCTGGTCACCTTGGCCATGAGTATTGCCGAAACTAACTTTAAAAGAATTAATTTGTCTTATTAACATCTACAGATTTTATACCAATTGTTCTATGTATTTTATTATTATACTCAATAAACATTTCTGATAAATATATCTATCTATTTACAATTTCCTTGAGTACTAATTTTTCCCACGTGTGTTCTTGAAAAGTTCTGTTAAAACGTTCTACAATATATAATTTTACGAAGACACATGTTCAAAAAAGTATGTGCTCCAGATTGAAAAGATCACAAAATATCATCTCTCTATGACTATATTTCCCGAGGTCCTAAAATCCCCTGAAATCGGAACTTTTTTCGCCAATATCTCGGGAACGGTAAATGTTGCGCGAAAAATTCCATCACTTTTTGCAGCGAATGAAGGGCTCAAGATTGAAAAATTCTCAAATAACACACACGCACAGACATAGAGAATTTTAATAAGGAACCCTGAAGTTTCGTTGAAAAGTAAAAGTATTAAGGCATCTTTGAAAAGGAAACTATTTCTGCTTATTTATTTATTTATTTATTTATTTAACGCTTGCAGAGACATGGGTTTAGAAGTAAATGCAGAGAAAACTAAATACCTGGAAGTGCGTCGGGACCGTAATACAGCATATTATGGATGCGTTAATATATTAAATAATACTTTTGATAAAGTGGATAGTTTTAAATATCTAGGATCAATATTAACAGACGAAAATCATATTCACAACGCACTCGAAGAAATTAAATGTCGACTAAAAGCAGGGAATTCGTGTTACTATTCGGTTCAAAATCTCTTGTCGTCGCGAATTCTGTCGAGGAATTTGAAGCTTAAAATATACAAAAGGATAATCATGCCTGTTGTTCTGTATGATTGCGAAACATGGTCGCTTACTCTGCGGAAAGAACATAGACTGAAAATATTTGAGAACAAGATCTTGGGACGAATATTCGGACCCAAGAGGAACGGGAATGGGGAATGGCGGAAACTTCATAACGAGGAACTACATAATTTACCCAACATTGTTAGGGTCGTCAAGTCTAGGAGGCTTATGTGGGTGGGTCATGTAGCTAAAATGGAAGAAAGTAGGAACGCTTTCAAAGTCTTGACTGGAAGACCAATCGGAAAACGACCATTAGGAAGACCTAGGCGCAAATGGGAGGACAGTATTAAGATGGATCTCGCAGAGATTGTAATACAAAGTAGAAACTGGATGCAGTTAGCTAAGGATAGAGGTCAGTGGAGAGCTTTTGTGAACGCGGCATTGAACCTCCGGGTTCTATATGCCATAGAGTTATTTATTTATTTATTTATTCGTAATTATTGAGTGTGCTTGAATATTTAACGACAAAATTGTAGAGTCCAATTTACAATATTATTATATAAACAAGCATTTAACATATATGATTAATAAGGTCTGGATTTATATGTAAAAACATATTTTTTTTTCAAACAGATACAAGCCAAAAACAAAGTTTATTATCTCAATTAAGAGTCTGCAAGTGTAAATTACAAATTTTATTTTACATAAAAATACATATTTTCTAAAGAAAGTTATGTAAATAAATACTCGTATTTTGGACATTTTTGTGATAAATACATATTTTTAATAATTGCCCGTTATTTTGATTCTAAATTTCACAACGAATTGCTCTTTCTTTCTCTCGAAAGAAATTAGCATCAGGAAAAGAATAGGCTATATAATGACATGTTGACACCACTATATATGATAAACAATCCCGAGCTCCGAAATTTTCTTACTAAATATAAGAACTTAAGTCCTTCAGTTGAGTCAACGCTTCCGAAAAATTATCTACCCAGTATTATGAAGAAATATTAACACACATTAGGTCCATATGTGAAAATGGAAAAATTTGGGTGGGCATTGATGCAACTAGAAATTCTGTTAGTGTTAGAAAAATGGGAAATGTTATAGTAAGTGTATTGAAAAATTAAATAATTACGAAACAGCATTTCTTGCTAGCTTGTAAAGGACTTTCAGTTACGAATCACGTGACAATTGCCAGGCTGTTCAATGAATCTTTGCACATTTTGTGGCTGAATGATGTGGAATATGATAATGTTTGCTTTTTCTGACTGATGGTGCTCCTTATATGAGGAAAGCTGGTGAATTTCTTTCTGTATGCTATCCTAATATGATTCACGTGACGTGTGTCGTACACGCCCTACATTGATTGTGAGAAAAAATCGTAACCTTTTATCTTAACGTATCAAGTTAGAGTCAAATTGGAAATTCTTTTCTTGTAAAATCGCCAACTAAAATTCAACTTTTCAAAGAAACAAATCCCGATCTTTCACTTCCTCCAAAACCTGTAATCACACGGTGAGGTGCTTGGCTTAATCAGTACTATTTTATGCCCTGAATTTTGAAGAATTTTATTTGTAGTAACTAAACTAAACCCGGACATTGCTCCATCCATTGAAATTGTTCAAAATTTAGTAAATGATAGCGGCTTGAAATGTGATTTGGCTTTCATATTTGCCAGTTTCGGTTTCTTGACTCACTCTATAAAGATACTAGAAACTACGGCAGATTTATTGAGTATTTCGGTTAAAGAAGTACAGTGCATTGAAAGAAAGATGAATGTTCTTTCTGCTTTGAAGGCTGAAGTCGTAAGAAAAGATTAAGGATTTTTTTTTTTTAAAGAAAAACTATAAAACCCTATGTAAAATATCTGAAGTATTGGAAGGCCGAAACACAAGTTAAGTTGATGTTGTGAATATTCGTGATGTGCCCCTTTTCAAATACACGAGGTTAACATCGTGTGACGTAGAACATTCCTTTTCTCAATATAAGGCATTATTCTGTGACAATAGGCATTACTTTACGATGGACAATTCGGAAAAGACAATTCACTGCAATTCCCATGGAATTTCGACATCTGATAAATAGGAGCTATTGATGAGTACCAGTATTTATTTTTCTTATTTTGAGCGTTTTTCCATACTTTTCCTTGATTTTTTTGTTAAATATTTCTTAATTTTTAGTAAATGTTTTTTTTTTCATTTTTTTTGGCAGAAACATTAGTTTTTTAGCAGATGAAAATCCGGGTCTTGATTATTAATCAGTAATAAAGTCCAAATAAGTGCATACATTGAATTTATTAAACCACTTAAATATGTAACTAGTGTTACTTTCCTTAGCAACACAACACAAACAGTGTCTATAAACATACGTAAGAAACTCATAATCTTCTTCTAAAATTTGTAACGTAAAATACTTATAAAAGCATACAAAGGCTGTTGTTATAGAACCTTTACGTAAATGGGCAGTTTTGAAGCCTGAGTTAATGTATGAATCAACAACCGACTTTACGAAGGGAAACTTTATTCACGAAAAAAAAGCAACACCTAAAAAAAAGAAAAAAAAGTCGATGTATATTACCCGTTTCTATACTTAAGGGTAAATCAGTAACATACAGAAGTTAGAGTATAACCCCTAGAACTAATCTTTCTGGAACACCTTTTGTATTTATTTGTTCATTTGAATTTATTTTGATCAGAGTTACAGTTGTTTCGTCCGTATGAAAAATTTTGCGTGATATGTTTATGATTGCACAAGTAATGATTTCAACGACTCAAAGCAATACCCGTAATACCCAGGGTCGTACTGGCCAAACTGAAAACCTTGAAATTTCCCGGTCGGCCCTGGATGGTGAATATTTAGTGGTCCTTCCGCCTCATGTCGTATCAGAAGTAGCCGTATATATGCAAAAGACCCACATCATTCACTCCTCTCATACAGGAGTAACGGAACGGAGGACGATAACATGTTGAGTACCGCAATACAGTCAGCTAATCCCAGACCACCGTTGCCGTCCCATGATATTGCAAAAAGAGCATTTCAGATTTTTCATAATTCAACCCTTGAAAGGTTCCTGATTTCCCTCTTTGCTTTATAATTGTACTAAAATTGATGTATTCAGTTAAATTGAAATCTTAAATGATGCCATAATTTGAAACTGAATAATAATTTACATTTTACAGCACAGTTCTTTTCTACACAGGGCCAGATTAAGACCATAGGTAGTGATGAGCGCCAGAGTCTTGGTTTTGCAGTTTTTGCAAGAGTCTTGCATTCAAGACCAACACCAAGACCAGGACTCCCGATGCAAGACCAAGACCAAAACCATGGGGTGCAAGACCAAGAGTCTTGCAGAAGTACCGTTACTACTTGATTTTTTTATAGAATGTTGAAAAGAAAGGACAAAAATCATTACAATTTCTTGGCTTCAGTAAAAATGCCGCTGCAGTGAATGTTTTCCCAGTAGTTTATGCAATCCGTGTGAGTCGATCCGCCCCTACAGCATATAGTTACAGTATGTCATTTTGTGAATTGGTTATTCACGTTTTCCGTAGATATTGCTCGTTTCTAAGCCACACAGGTGTCATATTGCGCCATGTGAGCTATTTTGGTGGACTTACACCGTGTGCATGGGGTTTCTTGGAGTTTTTCCGTTTCCTCCTACTTTCTTAATTGCACCATTTCAGTCATTTCTCATCATCACCGTCTCCCTTAGCCTTGGTGCATATGCGTGGGACATTAAACTAGATACTTCATTTAATTTCATAGCATATTAGTGGTGTTCTTCTTCCAAAACTAAAGAGAAATGTAGTGTTGGACATTGGAAATTCCGTACACATGAGTAAGGCCTTGCCTCTGAGACTCAAGCATCCGTTGGAAATTTTTAATGTGTGCTCGTAAAATTAATATCGAAATAGCATTTTCATGACATTGACAAAAATTTAGTGCATGTGACCACAAGTTTGATTTCATAGGCGGATGCTTATACCTTGAATAACTGTTTATCAATATAACTTTTAGCTTCCCTAGGTATACGGCACATCGAGGATTGAGCGATATATCATTACATTACTACAGTAAATCTATATTATAAAACTGAAAGTGACTATGTTTGAAACTCCTAATCTCTTGAACCACCCGCTCGATCTCGATCAAATTTTTAACATAGATGAGGTTTGGGCCTGGGAGTGTCTTCATCGTTTCACTTTGAAGATTTATTATTTATAAAGTAATAAATAAAAGTTAATAACTCTTGAACCAAGCGACCAATCTCTATCATATTTTTAACATAGATGAGATTCAAGCCTGGAATGTTATTTGTCAGTTCACTTTGACGGAACAACGTAGGCGACGACGAGGAGGGGAGATATATATATATACAAAAAGCAATATGAATAAAAATAAAAATGACTAAGTTTGTGACTTATAGCTCTTGAATCACAGAAATGATCTTAATCAAATTTTTAACATGTATGACGTTCGGGACTGGAATGTTTTTTTAGTTTCACTTTGATGGTAGAACCTAGGGGAGTAGGAGGTATATATAAAACTAAATAAAATTTAATAACTCTTGAAACACCCGATCGATCTCAATCAAATTTTCAACATAGATGAGGTTCGGACTTGGGGTGTTTTTCTATTATATGACTTTAACGGCAGAACTTAGGGGTGAGGAGGGGAAGGGGAAATGTACAAAAATAAATAAAACTGGAATAAATAACTCTTCAACCACCCGACCGATCACGATCATATTTTCAACATAGATGAGGTCCGGATCTGAGATGGCTTCTGTCATATCACTTTGATGATGCAGCTTAAGGGAGGGGAAGGGAGAGATATTTAAAAATGAACGAAAATGACCGATATTAAAACGGAATCTATAGTTTCGGGGGTCGCTGAGATAAACAGTGACATTTCCGATGTTTTTTAAATCCAAATTCAGCCCTGTAGCTTGGCGGAGAGGAAGGGAGATATAAAGAAAAAATGATTGAAAATGACGAATAGTAGTGTCTAATTCATAGTTTTCGAGGTCGCTGAATTGAATACTGACACTTCCGATACTTTACGACCAAATTCAACCCCGTAAATTGGGGGAAGAGGAGAAACATAAAAATGATCAAAAATAACCAAATATCAGTGTCGAATCCATAAGTTTTCGGGTGCTGAGGTGAACAGTGATACTTCTGATCCCGTTTAAATGCAAATAATTCACCACCTCAACTTGGGGGAGGAATACACACACACACACAGATATATATATATATAAATTATCGAAAATGATCATTATCAACGTCGAATCCATGGTTTTCGAGGTCATTGAGATGAACAGTGACACTTCCGATGCCGTGCCTTGCAACATGGAGGAGGAGGAGAAATATAACTTTATTGAAAATGATCGATATTAGTGCCGACTCCATAGTTTTCGGGGTCTCTAAGATGAACAGTGGCACTTTTGATGCCGTTTAAATCCAAATTCCGCCTCGCAGCTTGGAGAGGACAGAAAATAAAAATCATCGAAAATCATTGATATCAGAGACCGCTTAATAATAGCAAAAGTGACTAACAAAACATATTATTATTATTATTATTATTATTATTATTATTATTATTATTTTAATTTAAGCCAACGAAGTGTGTAATTGATGCTAGTAATCCATATTCACAAGTGAGACTGATTTTGTACAGTTATTTCAAATGACTTGGAGTTTGATGCCGTTATTTTGTTTTTCTAATATAGGTCAAAGGTATTTATATACATTGAGTTTACCGAAAAGACATAGATAATTGAGTCGTTTAAAGTTTTCACTTAAATTCTTTTAAAATTTTAAGAGTATTATTTTAATTTTCTCTCTCTCTTTTTTTTTTTTTGGTCAATACTGCTAAACATGTCATCATCATCATTATAGCTAATCTGCGTTGGCAGGTTCCTTGCTACAACTGAGAAACTTTGATGTACGGTGGTCTTCAGCTAGTCTCTTCGTTTTGAAGTAGCAATTTTCTGTTTTAATATTTTCCTTCAACTACAGTCTCCTTCGTTCCCTACCTCTCTTTCCTTCCACTATACCCTTTAGCATGTCTTCCTGAGCCAATATCCCAGCCGGTTCCTCTTCCCTCTCTTATCAATATGTAACATTCTTCTTTCTTGCCCTGCTCCTAATATTTCTAACACCTTCACATTCGTTTTCCGTTGAACACCGCCAATTCTCTCCTTTTGTCCATGCCCAAGTTTCGAAAGTCTGCAATTTTTTAATCACTTTTGCGTAATGTCCAAGTTTCTGGTCCATAGAGTACATTTTGGAATCAGTAAAACAAAATCTCAATACTTAACTGGAAGTTTGTTTAATAAAAGGATTAGCTACACTATTACCATACATACATGAAGGTAATCTATATTACATGTAGAAACATACATTGTATTTCCGTTCCTATTGGATCATTTTAGAATTTATTATCCCTTATATTCAGAGTAAAATTTACGTATGAAGAACATGAGATCTCTTAAGAACAAGACTTGCAAGACTCTTGCAAGCAAGACCAAGACCAGAATCAAGACCAAGCGTTCCAGTGCAAGACCAAGACCAAGACTGAGTGTGCAAGACCAAGACCAAGACCAAGACCACCTCGGTCTTGGTTTTGGTCTTGCATTTGCTTATCACTAACCATTGGATTCCCTGGAGCGGGAAAACACAAGGGGGGACCATCAAAAACGTTTGTGATGGGCCCTTTATAAACATGTTCAAAAGGATGCACGAATTATATAGGAGTGACTCATGTTATGTTTTTTAAACTATTATGGTGAAAATGTTTTCCGTAATTTTAAAATTTTTGGGGCCCCCTTGGTCACGGAGTCCTTTAGCAAAAATAAAAGTTCAATACTACTTTCAATTTTTTTAAAAAAGAAGGAGCAAATATTTATATATTTAAAGGAAAATCACAGGAGCTATCACTACCCAGATAGCACCAAAAAAAATTGCAGCAAATTTTTAAAAATTTACGATGGCAAGCCAAGAAGTTTGCAGGAAAACTTATTTTGCAAACGGAAAATTTGTTAAAAAATTGCTGCAAATAACGAAGTTGGCAGATGAACTTTCAGAAAGTTTGCATGGCAAACGAAAATGTTTGCAAAGGCAAATGAAACGTTTGCCATGGCAAAGATGGAATATTTGCATATAGTTTGCAGCAAACGTAATTTGCCAGAAAAGGCAAACTTCCTTTTAAAATTTGCGGAAAAATGTGCCAAAATTTGCAGCAAATTTGTCGAAAACTTTCTAATATTTGGAGATAAAGTTTGCTTTATATTCGAAATGTACGTGTGTTGTTTCCTTGCAATGCACGTTTGCAGGAAACGTGCATTGCAAGCATCCAGCAAATTTACATTGCAAATATAAAGTAAACTTTCATTGCAAGTATGCTGCATACTTACTTTGCAAGCATAGAATGGCTCACGTATTTTCTTTCTGCAAAATTTGTATACCTCTTTACATATACTAATTTTATAGAGATTTTTGCTGCAATTTGCAATGTACGTTTGGCAGGAAATTTTCAAAGTTAAAATTATGTAGGAAAACTCTGTAACTTGCAAAGAAGTCAGATCATATTACAGCTCCTTGAGGCGAAGAGAATACAAAATCACAAAATACCACAATTTTTTTATTCGCATTTAATTAAAGCATCACTCTATGTAATGTTTATATATATTTTTATAATTCAATGATATTTTTACATGTTACAGTTAATGACTGTTAGAAAGTAGTCGGAATAAGCCTCACTAGAAAGTAGGTCCCAAACCTTAAGCAGCTTTAATAATATGATTAACATGAGTTTCATAATTTTTCTGCATAAACTATACAAATTTCTAGCTAACAGTGCTTTGCAAATCGCACATTATACACTACAAAAAGTAACTGCAAAAAGATATACAAATTTTCCAGAAAGAAAATATGTGAGTCATTCTATGTTTCCAAAGTAAGTATGCAGCATACTTGCAATGCAATACAACATCAGCAGAATTTTAGGTACGATTTTCTTCAGAAAAATGTTTCAATCAAATACAAAATATTGTCCACAGAAAGTACTCAATTTTCATTGAATTTTGTGTTCTTATAAATTGAAAGTTCCAAAATAAAAATATTAATAGAAAAAATGAGAAAAGAAATGTAAACCTGAGCACTCACGATGTATCTTACATTTAACAAATTTCTTGGATAAGCGTTTGTTACTTGCATTTTCTATTTTAAAGTAAGCATAATAGTGCATTTAACTAGCGCATCACGTGATAATCACTTCACTAGAAATTTTAATGCTCAGAAGGAACTTGATTTGAAAAAAAAAATGAAATGAAATCTTTAAATTGTACGTCTCATGGTTATCCCGGTTAGGCTAAAGACAACGGTGATGATGCGAAATGAATGAAATGATGGATTGAAGAAGGTGGGAAAAAACGGCAGAACCCCGAGAAAACCCCAAACACGGTGTTTGCCGACCACAAAGTTCACTTGGTGCGAGCTGGGATCGAACCCAGGACCCCATACAACAGAGGTGAACGCTCTACCACTGATAAACCTGCCATATTTTCTTCATGAGAATACGGGACACTTTAGATCTCCCCCAAACTTTCCAACACATTCCAATGAACTGTAACTCTGGTTATGAACAACAGCATAATAGGCCGCGGTGGTTCAGTGGTAGAGCATTCACCTCTGGTGGATGCGGTCCTTGGTTCGATCCCAGCTCGCACCAAGTGAGCTCATCTGAACAAATCGAGTTTATTCCAATTCTCCACTGATTTAGGACAAGAATAATTTGGAAAGGGGTACACTGAAGTCCAAAGTTCAAAGAAAATGTTCGAAACTTTGTTCACAAACGAGATGTCCCTGTTCTTTCACGTGTGCAGCCACTTCGAATCTGTGGTCAAGAGTTGAGTTGATTTTAGTTTAGCGTCCCTTGTCAACGAGAAAGAGAATTTTGTATGGTCAACATTGACGAACTTCAAGTTCACGAAGCATCCTGGATCCCTGAAAAAAAAGTCGATGTAAGTTCTTTAGATCCTGTTTCACCGGCATCTTCCTGCGTATTTCCTCCTTATCATCAGTGACCTAAAAGGATAGGTACGATCTCTTTGGGTAAACGACAGTATGAAGTTTCGAAGAATTAGAAGTTGTTAATTAAGCAACCTTATGGGTTTTAAATATTACAATTTTCTAGCATGTATTTTGATTTATTGGCAAAATACACTACAAATATATTCCGGATACAAGCAGTTTATAATAACATGTTCTACCATTAAAATAATTTGGCATATTTTTGCAAATGGGGAGCCAGAATAATTTGCTTAAATTTCTGCTTTCTTGCTATATTTTCTCTATGTTTTGATGGTTTAGGTAAGTTAGGTTAGTTTAGGTTAGTTTGGGTTAGTTTAGTTTAGGATAAGTTAGGATATTTGGGTTTGGGGAGATCAGAATTCTTTGGTTAAAATCCATACTTTCTTCCTATATTTTCTGTGGTTTTGCTGGTTTAGGGTAGGTTAGATTAGATTAGCTTAGGTTAAGATGGTACTTAGTAATTAAACTTACATAAAATCAACTCATTTCTCCTGTAAAAATGGTGTTTTTACCTGTTTTGGCCCAACAGTTTATGACTGGACAAAATAAAGGTAAAAATGAAATTTGAAAAATTTCATGTCAGCCACTTCTTTTAAAAAAATCATATGCAAAAGAAAACATTACAAATAACAGATTTTCCCGGCTAAGATTTTATATATCAATAGGAACAAACTTGAGCTTGTACATAGATAGCAAGATTTGCAAATATTATTTTTTTAACGTAAATTGTAATTAGTATAATAGTCCAATTGTTATTTTTTTATTTTGATAGTTGTCACATTCCCTTAATAGTCTTTGGCCGTTCTATTATGAGTATGTTTAACGTATGTTTGATCTTACCGGCCCTGTCCGCATGGTATCTCGATGAATCTGAATTATTTTCACCAAATAGTCCATTCAATGCACAAATCACTCACATTTAGCACAACTCAAATAAACATTCACAATACATTCATGTGCAGTCCAGATCCTGCCGCTGAGGCGATTATGTCACTAATTATTTCAGCACAGTCAATCACTCAGTCACATTCACAATGTTGAAGTTCATATGCAGATCCTGTCGATGCAAATATCACTAATTATTTTAGCATTGTCTTTATAATCACTGTCACTGGTCGTATAGTACTCACACACTATACTCTTCGTTTTATTAATGAAATTAATAAATTGTTTTTAAATTAATGAGAATGGACGCATTCTTTTTCTATACTGATCGTTTGGCGTCTCACTTCATTCTGTTATCTCCGTTCACTCTATTTTCGCTTTTCCGTAACATTTACAAATTTTCAAATGCAAGCCCACCCTCGTTTCCTATTGGTTGGAAAAAACTGTTTAACATTTTTAAACTGGACAGAAGACAGAAACAAACAGGAAACTTCGTTGGTGGCGACTTGAAACATTATCGGGTGGTCAGTGGATGAAGGACAAGAAAGTGACAAAGGACAGAAAGTTAGGAAAACGAGCAGGAGTTGGAGTGTGGACCTTTTTTTTTTTTAATTTTTGAAGGGTGACTCTACACAACTGGTGAGAAAATGGTTTGGATGGGATGGGCGCCTGAAATAAAAATGGCCAAACCTACGCTTAGGTGAAATTAGAGTAATAAATAAATACTGAACAAATATTAATAATAGGATTGATAATATGTGCACTGGCACAAGTTTCAAAATTATCCCAATAATTTTTTGTTGTAATAACTCCCAAAATAAGCAAAAGTGGCCAAAACACAAAAATCAAAAGTGTTACGTAATGAAAGGGTGAGAGGTTCGGCCTTACGTTACGTAGAGTGACAAGAGGGAGGGAATGGGTAAAGATTGGTCAAAATAGCGTTACGTAATATGTGGTGGCCCCTAAGGGACTTATGCAGATGCAAATTTAAGTCAGTTTTCTTTCCGTTCCGACAAAAATGCTTAAAGGAAATAAATTTCATTCATTTATTCATACCTTACTTTAACTACCTACGTATGGGTTTTTCCTAAGGATTGTGTGGTTCAGCAAGTTCTTTGTGGGTCCATAGTCTTGGTTTGTGTGAAATAAGTACAATATACTATACATTTGCTTTGAGTTGTTCGTACATCCACTATCAGAATTTTGTTGGTAACTTTTTATAACATCTTTATATCCATAAGTGA
This sequence comes from Thermobia domestica, assembly GCF_964235325.1. Lineage (NCBI taxonomy): Eukaryota > Metazoa > Arthropoda > Insecta > Zygentoma > Lepismatidae > Thermobia > Thermobia domestica. The sequence continues at coordinate 148,267,821 of NC_137467.1, read as the reverse complement.
GTTTTATAGACTACTATTTGTCCCTCACATGTGACTCTACCCCCAGCCAATAGAAAATTTATAATGTGGATTTATAGGCACCGGCTCAACAGGAAAACATGTAACCACAAGAGAACTATATATTAATACATTATTAATTAGACTAGATATGAATTCGATAACGTATAATGCACAGAGTTTTATCATGCTTTACTGTGGTAACATTAAGACTTTTGACAGTGATAAAAGTGATTGCAAAGTAATGTTTAATGTATTTCATTAATGATGTTATGTGAATGAATGATTTAAGTGAAAAAACAGTACAGTACATTGAAAAAATGGATTAGATCATAGATGCGTACAAACAGCTGCTGAAGAGTAAATTAATCAAAAATAAACATGTTAAAAATAACTGAAAAATATACATTTGGATAATACAGAATTTTGTTTTTGAGTAGTGAGTTATTTTAATATTTTCTCTTGCGATTCCACCACGTTTATCTGAAAGTTGTGTGAAAGTTGAGGGAGAGACATGTCCTCTGCAAGGATTCATATTGGATACACATTTTCAGGTTCTGTTGTTTCTGGGGATGGTAGAAGAACATCAGAATATCATTCGTTCTATCATTTTACAAAGTCAGGAATCTACTGTTAATACAGGACCATGGAGAAGTTTTGTATTTGTATAAATTATATATTACTTCTGTTGTATATAAGCGTTTGTTACTTGCATTTCCCACTTTAAAGTAAGTATAATACTGCAATTAACTAGCGCACCACATGATAATCACTTCACTAGAAATTTTAATGCTCATAAGGAACTTGATTTAAAAAAGGTGAAGTGAAATCTTTAAGTTGTACGTCTCATGGTTATCCCGGTTAGGTTAAAGGCAACGGTGATGATGCGAAATGAATGAAATGGCGGAATGAAGAAAGTGGGGGGGGAACGGCAAAACTCCGAGAAACCCCCCCACGGTGTTTGTCGACCACAAAGTTCACTTGACGCGAGCTGGGATCGAACCCAGGGCCCCATACAACAGAGGTGAACACTCCACCACTGATAAACCTGCCATATTTTCTTCATGAGAATACGGGACACTTTAGAACTCCCCCAAAACTTTCCAATACAGTCAAATGAACTGTAACTCTGGTAATGAACAACAGTATAATAGGCCGCGGTGGCTCAGTGGTAGAGCATTCACCTCTGGTGGATGCGGACCTTGGTTCGATCTCAGCTCGCACCAAATGAGCTTTGTGGTGGACAAACTCCGTGTGTGAGAGTTTTCTTGGTTTAGCTGGGACACCTAAATGGCACATGCCTAGCCCATCTTGTGCTGTTAGAGTGAATGTACTAATGGGAGCTGAATTTTGATTTAAACAGTTTCGGAAGTGTCACTCTTCATCTCCGCGACACCGAGTACTATAGATTCGACACTAATATCAGTAATTTTCGATCATTTTTATACATCTCGTCCTCCCCCAAGTTGCGGGGCTTAATTTTATTTTGAACTGCATAGAAATTGTCACTGTTTATCTCAGCGACCGCTAAAACTATGGATTTGACACTAACGTCGATCATTTTTATATATCTCCCCCTCCCTCAAGTTGTACCTTCAAAGTGAAACGATAAAAAATCATCCCAGGGCACAGCTCCATCTATGTTGGAAATTGATAGAGACCGGTTGGGTGATTAAGAGTTATTAAGTTACAAACATATTCCTTTCATTTTTTATATACAGAGTGTTTCAAAACAACACAGACAACGTTTGGGTGGCGATTCCTGACTCCACGATAAGACAAAAAGCATAGACCAACCTGGCTGCACAAATGCCTCTTTTCGGAGTTATAGCCTACCGAACACATGAAAAAATGAACTTTAAAGATCCATAGCTCCAAAACTATGAGACCTACTGTAGTCGGTTGAAGACTTCATTTAGGAACCAGTATGTACCCTATCCAAATATCCATGTTTCAGAATTATGCGATACTTCTACAACAATTTTTATAAAAGTAGTTGATGAGTATTTCAAATTATATGCGCGTAGCCAAACAGCCTCTACAAAAATTGTTGCGGAAGTACCACAGAATTCTGAAGCATGGATATTTGGATAGGGCACATGCTAGTTGCTTACTGTAGTCTTGACACGACTACGGTAGATCCCATAGTTGTGGAGCTATGGACCATTAAAGTTCATTTTTTTCATGTTTTAGGGAGCATATAAATCCGAAAGGAAGCATTTGTGCACCCAGGTGTTTATATACTGTTTGTTTTATCTTGGTTCAGGAATCACATCCAAAACGTTGTCGGTGTTGTTTTGTAACACCCTGTATATAGATAAAAATATTTCTATTGTTTTGGAAAATTGCGAACTATAGCCTGTATAAATTGAATCCTCCAGAAGGAGTTCGAAGACGCACTAGACACCAGCATGACTGCTGTCGAACCCTGCGTGTATTACAAGACAATAAAACTCCACTTTGTCGCTATCGCAGCGTTCGATTTACGGAATATGCTTTCCTGGAGTTAGTTGTTAATGATCGTAACCAACGCTTGAAAATACTCTTCTGTTCCCACTCGTACTGCTATTTCTTAAAATATTATCTAAAACCTTTGATTTGAATCATTATCACTCCTTTCTTCTAAGGAGTTTCTCATGTGAAACAGAAGAAATTCATTTTTGTCAAATAATATTTTCCGCGGCGGAACGATTCACGATTTTCTTATTAAAATAAGCAGCTTAAAACCTAAAACGTCGGATATTCATCTCGTCCCTTTTTTACTTTTGGATTTGAATATTTCTGAAGAAATCGAGTTTATTCCCATTCTCCACTGATTTAGGACAACAATAATTTGGAAAGGGGTACACTGAATTACAAATTTCAAAGAAAATGTTCGAAATTTTGTTCACAAACGAGATGTCCCTGTTCTTTCACGTGAGCAGCCACTTCAAATCTGTGGTCAACGAGAAAGAGAATTTTGCATCGTCAACACTGACGAACTTCAAATGCACGAAGCATCCTGGATCCCTGAAAAAAAGGTCGATGTAAGTTCTTTAGATCCTGTTTCTACGGCATCTTCCTGCGTATTTCCTTCTTATCATCAGTGACCTAAAAGGATAGGTACGATCTGATTGGTAAAATAACAGTATTCAGTTTCGAAGAATTAGAAGTTGTTAATTAAGCAACCTTATCGGTTTAAAATATTACAAGTTTCTAGTATGTATTTTGATATATTGACCAAAAACACTATAAATATATTCAGGATACAAGCAGTTTATAATAAAATGTTCTACCATTAAAATAATTTGGCATATTTTTGCAACTGGGGCGGCCTGAATAATTTGCTTAAATTTCTGCTTTCTTGCTATATTTTCTCTATGTTTTGATGGTTTAGGTAAGTTAGGTTAGTTTGGGTTAGTTTAGTTTAGGTTAAGTTAGGATATTTGGTTTCGTGAAGAGCAGAATTCTTTGGATAAAATTCGTACTTTCTTGCTATATTTTCTGTGGTTTTGCTGGCTTAGGGTAGGTTAGATTAGATTAGCTTAGGTTAAGTTAAGTTGGTTCTTAGTAATTAAACTTACGTAAAATCAACTCATTTCTCCTGTAAAAATGGTGATTTTACCTGTTTTGGCCCAACAGTTTCAAAATTATCCCAATATTTCTTGTTGTAATAACTCCCAAAATAAACAAAAGTGGCCAAAACACAAAAATCAAAAGTGTTACGTAATGAAAGGGGGAGAGGTTCGGTCTTGCGTTACGTAGAGTGACTAGGGGGAGGGAGGGGGTAAAGATTGGTCAAAATAGCGTTACGTAATATTTGGTCGGCCCCTAAGGGACTTATGCAGATGCAAATTTAAGTCAGTTTTCTTTCCGCTCCGACAAAAATGCTTAAAGGAAATAAATTTCATTCATTTATTCATACTTTACTTTGACTACCTACTTATGGGTTTTCCTAAGGACAGTGTGGTTCAGTATGAAATAAGTCCATAGTCTTGGCTTGTGTGAAATAAGTACAATATACTATACATTTGCTTTGAGTTGTGCGTACTTCTAGTATCAGGATTTTGTTGTAATTTTTTTATAACATCTTTATACCCATAAGTGAGTTTTATAGACTACTATTTGTCCCTCACATGCGATTCTACCCTCAGCCAATAGAAGATTTGTAATGTGGATTTATAGGCACCGGCTCAACAGGAAAACACGTAAACACAAGAGAACTATATATTATTAATTAGACTAGATATGAATTCGAAAACGTATATTGCACAGAGTTTTGCATAGTTTTATCATGTTTTACTGTGGTAACATTAAGACTTTTGACAGTGATAAAAGAGATTGCAAAGTAATGTTTAATGTATTTCATTAATGATGTTATGTGAATGAATGATTTAAGTGAAAAAATAGTACAGTACATTGAAAAAATGGATTAGATCATAGATGCGTACAAACAGCTGCTGAAAGGTAAATTAATCAAAAATAAACATGTTAAAAATAACTGAAAAATATACATTTGGATAATACAGAATTTTGTTTTTGAGTAGTGAGTTATTTTAATATGTTCTCTTGCGATTCCACCACGTTTATCTGAAAATTGTGTGAAAGTTGAGGGAGAGACATGTCCTCTGCAAGGATTCATACTGGATACACACTTTCAGATTTTGTTGTTTCTGGAGATGGTAGAAGAACATCAGAATATCATTCGTTCTATCATCTTTACAAAGTCAGGAATCTACTGTTAATACAGGACCATGGAGAAGTTTTGTATTTGTATAAATTATAAATTACTTCTGTTGTATATGCACAGGTGTATATCCCCTATGAGGGGATTTATGGCACAGGTGCGCCAGAGTTATTTTAGGGGGAGATGTGAAGTAATAAAGCTTTTCCAGATGATTTTACACTTGCAAGAGAAGAATGGGGGATCGGGCATTACGTCAGATCAGTCAGTGTTAGAGGAACAATTACTGCCCCTCCAAAAAAATTAACTCTCTAATGCATAACAACTTCATGTGAGGCGCTAATATTATTTATTTTTCTAACACCTCAAAGTTAGTCGATGTTACGATGTTTGTCTTCCACGGATGTATGAAGGCCTCAAGCAGGTTACTTCAGGTTTTAAATGTTGCTCGCAAGATGGAATGTGCTGTATTATCCCCATGTTACTCAATGGCATGCAATTAGAATATGTGTTCATCACTAGTTTCAAGTTGCTATTTTATTTGAAATAGATTCAATAATATAGAAGACAATCGGTAGGTAAGAAAACAGTTTTATATTTCTAAACATTCAGGAATAACGTTCTATATGGGTAGTTGGGGTAAGTGGGGACACATTTTGCAACGTTCAACTTTCAACTACTGTACCAGTAACGGTTTTAGGGTTGTCAAACTCAAAGTATGGTCATATTAACTTTGGTTTGTACACTTGATAACCCTAGGGTCCATTTTGAAACCATGTAAATACTGGCTCCACAATAACTTGTTTATTAAAAATTAGTTACTGTCTTCACTTACCCCGCTTTTTGGGCTAAGTGGGGACAACTCTGTTCCCTCCCACATGTTAACGCAGGCAATAAAGAAGGGAAAGTGGGGACAGGCTACGTGTTGTCTACTGCTGATAGGTTCAAGTTTCCTGTTTCTACTGTAGTTTTTGCCAAAGATACAACATTTTGAAAATGGTACTATGGCAAATCTTATTTTAAAAAAATGTTTTATTTTGTTTAGAAAACTCTATCAGAAATATTTACTGGACATGATTTACTTATCCCTGAAACATTGAAATAATGAAAAATATATGATTACAGTTTCCCTCGACGCTTGATATTTCATACGGGGAAAGTGGAGACAAACAAAATAAGCTTTAGTCTGGTACATATAAATGAGCTCCTGATACGGTACGTCTCTGGACTAAAGACCAACCAAATAGTGAATACTAACAAATCTATTGGTGCCTAACAGTTCTAAAGATGGACAAATAATAAATGTAGGTTTCACTTTGAAGCTTATGTCGATTCATAGGTCGTTGCCTTAAAAAGTGATGACTATTACTGAGCATTGTAAGGCATCTAGTACAAATCTACTTATAGTCTATAGGTAGATTATAGGTATATACAAATAGAGTCTACGCAAAACATTGCCTGCATGAACTAGATTTGTAGTCTACAGTTTTGCCTTAAAACAATAGTATTTATCAATATTAGCTACAACACAAGACATAATTGTGAAAGGCATCACACTGTCAAACTCATAACCACTGTCAGAGAACCATACAAAATAGTCCTTTTGTTTACAATATCTACTTCTTCTCGAAGTGGAAAACGAGATTACGTGCCAATTTGTTCAAGGAACTTCATTTCATACACATTTTTGCTAACTGACTTTGATTCTGTCAATAGACCAATTTTCACGTAATCAGCTGCATAATAATAATTGTCTTCCACGTGCTCTAACCCAGGCATTGCAGTCTTCATCATATTCGATGTATTATCGGAAATACCTGCGTTTGTGTCGTGTACTCACATACCCTACAGGTATAAACTGTGTGGCCCCACTTACCCCACTGTACAAAAATGTGGGGTAAGTGGGGACACCTCAATAGTACATAGACTATACTGACACACATAACAAGTACATTCAACTTTTGTAAGTACTTTTTCATCTCTTCTTAACCGTACAATCTTTTTCCCATGTGCTTCTTTCACAATTATCTCAGGATAGCCAAACGCTTCAAGATCAACGAAATTTGATCGAATGCTAAACCTTGGACCCACTTTTGGCATAGGAGTATTCTTTTATATTCTCCATATTAGTTAAAATCACTTTACTAGACGAATGGTACTATATTCACACTCTTCAAATTTGGAGGAACTGTTTTCATATTTTTTTTTACCAGGTTTTAGAAAACGCGCCTATCCGCACTTACCCAACTACCCCTAACTGTTTTTATCATGCTTGCTGCAAATGATACCGTTTTGGCCATGAAACTGAAACGTTTTCAGTACATATTCTCGTACTAAAAATTCTGTAGTAAATTATTGGTATGGAATGTTTGTACTTATTTATTTACATTCGGGTCTGAATGTCTCGTTGATGATAATAAATTTACTTCGTTTGTGAAGAGCGAATGTAGATATATTTGACAATGACGGTTGTAGCAGGGTGCACAAACGAGGGGAGTCCACCATGTGCAAACCCACCCATAAAACTTTCCATTGCAACACATATTTGTATATTTTCTCAATAAAACTTTACTTTCTGAACAGGAAAATGATGATGCGGCATGACAATTTGATTTTACTCTTCATCTGAACTCTTTCTCTTATAAAAGCTGTCTGGTTCCATAATATTTCTGAAAATATTGGAAGTATTTTATAAGTATTTATTGCCTTTTCGGATGCAGAATATTGCTCATTTAATACTGCATAGACGTAGTGGTAGTAGTATCCACCCCCAAAGCTTGCACCCTTTCCAACAAAATTTCTGGATGCGCGCCTGGGTTGTAGTATTATATTTATCAAGTAAAAGGACGTAGTTGATTTTTTATTTACATGGCAGTAGATGGGCGGCACCTGACACGGTAGCTGAAAAATCGCCCTTTTTTCAGGGCGTCCCGATAACAAGGAAACAATTTTCCAGTGTCGCATAATACGCCATGACCCCCGTATTGTCCAAGCATGGAAAATCGAACAATCGTTCTCTTTTATGACCCCATTTTTGGGGTGTATTCGTTCCCTTTTTTGGCTTATTTTCCAACCGCCTATTTAACATAGCAAAATTACTTAAGACTACGAACATGTAACAGACATTTTTCCAACCCTTATATAACGTAGCATGCATATTTTTCCACACTCTATTTAGTACAACAGAGAACAATGGGGGCATTCGTTCTCTTTTTTTCAATCCCTACTGAACATAGCAGAAGTTACATAAAACTACAATCACACTTCTATGTAACATAGCAGAAAGGCTACTAACATAATAAAGGTGTATTCATTCTCTTTTACGACCACGTATGAAACATAGAAGAAATTACATAAGACTACGAACATAGCATAGACGACCAAACATAATGGCGGTGTATTCGTTCTTTTTTACGACAACTTTTCCAACCGCTATTTTAACATAGGAGAAATTACGTAAGACTACGAACCCAAGTATATAACATAGCAGAGTTCGTCTTATTTCTTCACCCCTATTTTACCATAGCAAGAGTTACATAAGACTATTAGTACATTCTCCAACCTCTATGTAACATAGCAGAAATTACATAAGAATACGACCATGCTTAAAATGCAAACCCTACCTCAATAAGTTCATTCGTTCTCGAGATATTCTAAAGTTTATTAGTTGACCTTTTGACCTGGAGGTCAAAATGTTTTGTTCTCTCATTGCCAAAAATTCAAACCCCTTCTCAATATGTTGATTCGTTCTCGAGTAATCGAAAACATTCTAAGTCAGTAAAAAGTTACTATATCTAGTTACACAAAAATATACTAGATCTAGTAACTTCTTTTTTAGGCAACTAGGCCCTCTGTTGTCATACAAGGCCGAAACAAGGTTCCATATGTTTTTCATGTGTAAAAACAACAAAGGTTGAGGTACGGGGAGAATTTTTTGATATTTTTACCGTTTTCAGGATATGGACCATTTTATGTATTTTGGACCGTCAAGATGAACTTAGAAAATATTTAGCAGTTTCTCGAGTAATGAAGTCCTCATATCTTAGTCGTTTTGTTTTGGATTAATATTGAACAGTTTTTTTTTATTTTATGAGCCAATAGTAAAAAATTTATTTTAGAAAATGATATACTTGATTTTCAGATTTTTGCCCAATGAAAATGAGTTTTATTTTAGCCAATCATTTGTTTTGGATTAATATTGAATAGTCTTTTTTGTTTATTATTTTATGAGCTAATAGTAAATAATTTTATTTTAGCCAATGATATACTTGATTTTCAGATTTTTGTCCAATTAAAATGAGTTTTATTTTAGCCAATCAGAGGAAAGCAGAAAAGCCATATGTCCTGATGCTTGATGTTATTTGCAAACAGTTATTCGTTGGATTGTGAGAAATGAACATCGTGTGTCAGACGTTGTGAATTAAGGGTAAGTATTTTGGAACTTTGTCAAAATTTGTGATGGTTTTTTAATGTTCCTCATAATCGCGCGTATGTTTAATTATTTTTTAAAATATATGATGTGTTAATTACGTGCATGAAAACCAGAGCTCGCTGCTGGAGAAAATAATTGATGGTCAAATATTTAAACCCGAATAAATTGTAAACGGTGAGATATATTAAGGGCGTGTTACCACATTTAGTAATAGGTCATTAGTATTACATGACGTAAAAGAACTGACCATCGAGGTCAAAGGTCAAATACCTAACCCGGTGAAACGTATTGAGGTAACGCTTCCAAGGTTTTCGGCCATGCTGATTATGAATATTATATTTATTTTGACCGAGATTTTACAGTGTATGTGGGATACACCTTTCTATGCCATTTTTGGATGATTTTGCATAAAACTTGGTATACATGGGTTTTGACCATGCTGATTATGTATGTGATATCTATTTTGACCTAGATTTAATAATAGTTCAGAAATATATTTATGTATGAAGTGTAATAATTAGCTTTTTTCTATTTACAGGTTTAGAAAATAACCGCAGAAAATATCAGTAAAACGTTAGGAGTAATACGTTATTAGAAAAAACACTTTTTGGTGCTCTATAGTGGGAACAGACCCAATTACAGAAAAAAAAACATCAAAGCGAAAATACGAGGGATATAGTTTTTAAAATTTTGCTAATAATAATAATATTTGCTAGTTATTAAAATAATATAGTTACTTTTATACTAAAATTAGATGTTTTATATACTATAGTACTGTAAGTAATAGTAGTACTTAATTAGAAAAATGAAGAGTTCTAATAAAATTACAATTATTAAAAAAATAAAAGAAATTATAAAAAAAATTCGAATGAACGGTACAACGATAACTGCACAACTTGCGAGAACCCGTCAAGGAGAAAGCCCAATTACTTGATTGCGAAGTGGAGTTGCCCAGTTATTAAATATGTTAATGTCAAATGTAGATTCCCACCATCAGGTAGGACATTATGGAATCAGAATAACCCAGATATATAGTTTTGGTTTTCGTTTCGAAAAGCAGCGAATGTTGGTGAAGACTTTGTCTGGGAGGCTTTGAATTGAGTTGAAGTCCAATGCAAAGTTTATGGAACAAGATCGTTTTGTTATTGATTTCCACCATGTGGCCTTACCTGAAGGAGAGGGGAGGGAAAAGCAAAGCTTAATCTCTGATGAAGAGTATATGAAAAAGTGCAACGGTATAGTCATTTTTAAGAATAAAGATAGCAGTTGCCATGCCCATGCCCTAGTAGTTACTAAAGGCCTGATTGATAATAAACGTGATAGAAATGCATCTCAACCCTGTTATAATAAAAAGAAAGAACTTTATGTCTTTAGAATCAAAATTATTATGTAAGAGTGCTGGTGTTAATTTGATGAATGTGGTGGCATACCAGAATTGAAACTAATTCAAAAATATTTATCTGATTATACAATTACAGTGTTCGATGATTAGACGGGGGAGAAAACATTTTTCGAGGGCGAGGGCGGTGAAAAGAAAATTAATCTACTAATCATAAATAATCACTATAATGTTATTACTAATTTATGGGCCGCATTTAGCTGTTCGTACTTTTGCGATACGTGTCATAAGAAATATGATAATAAAGAAAAGCGTATAGACTGCTGTAAGGCATTATGTCCTAAATGTCAGAAAAATCCTCCGTGTAGAAAAACAGATGAAATACTGAATTGTGATAAGTGTAACAGGTGTTTTTACGTTAATGAATGTATGTGGTATCATTTAAAATCGGATTTGTGTTCGCAATTGAAAGTATGTACAGTATGCCTTAAAACATATGCTATTAAGGATAGAAACCCTCATAGATGTGGAGAAACGTATTGCATAAGCTGTCAAAACATGACGTCGCCCTGTCATCTATGTTATATTCGCCCTCGAAAATATTCAGCCACAGAAAAAAGGATGTTGGTCTTTTATGACATAAAATGTAGGCAGGACGAAATATTACGCGAACATATGCCTAACTTACTGATCAGGTATGTTACCATTGTTTCAAGAATAGTGAGAGTATTACATGTAACATTTGCAATAGACATGGAAATATTTTTTATGGAGAAGATTGTGTTACTGCCTTTCTTGAATACTTAAGCAGTAAACCAGCCAATATCAATATAGTAATTTGCATTGCACATAATGCAAAAGGCTATCATGCACATTTTATTCTGCGTGAAATGATAACAGTAAAACGGTGGACTCCAAGTGTTATTATGAAGGGCTGTAAAATATTGTGTATTGATTGCAAATTCTCTAAGTTCATTAATAGTCTGAATTTCTTCCCTATGGCACTGGCAAAGCTATCTGAAGCACTTGGTATAGACGAGGTAAAAGGTTATTTTCCCCACATTTTTTTAACACAACAGATAATCAGAGATACGAAGGGCCGATGCCCGACCCTAAATTTTATGGTTATCAATATATGAAAAAAAGGGCAAAAATAGTTTATGCGATGGTATGAAAATTGCTCAAAACAAACATTTAATTTTAAAGAAGAATGGATTCGTTACTGTCGGATGGACGTTGAACTTCTGTGTAAGGCATGCATTAATTTTTTGATAGAATTTGAACAAATATTGTGAAAGGCAGAACTATCTCTGTTCTGCATATCGTAATGCAGATTTGTGCACATTTGCATATCAAAATGTAAAAAATTTCTTCTGGCCGATGATGTTTAGAATTAGTTGCTATATTTAATGTAACAATTTTAGGAATTAATTATGTACAGCTCAGTGACATACGACAGTAACATTATAAATAAATAGTATTGTATGTAAATAGTCAATACTTCGAATATGGACGGTAATGAATTGGAAGAGATATTTCAGCTTTTATTAATTACTTTGTGAAGAAAATGTATTTTTATTTTGACTCATGTTTATAGAAGAATATTGTTACTGTCGTATTACACTGAAATGTTCTTGGATTCAATACGAAGAATCATAATTTGCCTTATTTTCGTGGTTCCCAACGTCTAGAGTGTTTATGCTCTACATTTAGTAAATTAATGAGAGCTGTCGAAGCCGCTCTCGCAAGCTCCTCCAGAAAGGGGTTTGCAGGCTGACAATGCAGAAGACAGACTATTTACCAACAGAAGAAATAACTCAGTAATTGTACATAAAAGATTGTCATGTTATAAGTAATATTGTATGATCTACTTTTATATTTGTATTATGTGTTTTAACAAGAGAGTTGTATTTACTATGTTCAAACAGTCCGCTATGAAGACTTTTACATATCAAAACAGACAGTGTATCTATAGGAGGCTTGATATTTTACTTTTCCCTCCTCTTCTTCTTCAAGAAGGCAGATATCAGCACCGGCTTGTAGGGTTTTTGGAAGGACGGTCTCCACTGGAAATTTTTCATAGAGATGTTTTGTTACTGAGATTTATATCTATGTGGAATCTACATATAATATTGTGTTGTGATATATGTATTAATCCAGAAGAAACGACGAAGACGCTGATATATTTCGTTCATAAGACAGTTCAATATGTAAAAAGCTACAGTTGAAAGAACTTAAATATTGTTAGTTTTCCTCATTTTGGAAGTTCCGAAAGACCACCAAAGATGTTTCACCTTGGGCTATGTAGCTATTTACTTACCAAGCGCATTGGCGGCAAGGGTCAGTGAACTCTAGGGGAGGAAAGAAAGGGATGGACAAGAGAAGAGGAGTTGAATTTTGGCTTCGATAGACGAGACCTCGCGGGAAGGTCGTCTCCGGTTTTCGTTTTCAAAAGTACGGGAGTGTTGTGTTACAAGAAGTAAAGACGCGAATATGTAAAACGTTTGAGTGCTAGGCTCTTTTGTTGTCACAGCTTGTGTAACTAATAAAACTGAATTCCGAACTAGTGAGTGATCCTGTACTGGCAAGAATTGCTATCTTTAAGCATCTGACACGCACTTCGGTTATGGGGAGTACCAGTTAGTACAGTCCAAAGAAGAACTGAATAGTCTTGGAACTGTCACTGTATCAGAATTGGTGTACTGAACAAATTTACTCGTAGGGATATACCTTTCTTGTCTCAGTTACTCTCTTCAAGACAGAAATATTTTTTTTTTCTTTTTAACAGTGAAATTCTCGAAAAGCGTCTCATATGTGAAGTGTATTTTTCATCTTTTCTGTAAAGGGAATTAGCATCATTGCTAGTTTATTACGGTGACGGCCTTCAATACTTTAGTGATTAGGATACGGTTTTCACCATACAACAGAATATAACTGCATCAGAGAATTCAATGTCATAGGATGCCTGCACTGGATGCCACCGACCTTATGGCGTCAGAGAGAATTCGTTGACTAGGCAAGACAATAAATACCACATATCACCTCAATGCTTCAGTGGGAAGAGAATGATCTTCGGAGAATTTGCAGAATACAAGAAACGTCTAGCAATCAACAAGGAAGACAAGTATAGACACAGAAGGCACATCAGAAAGTAGCCGGCGGACACTACAAACGGTTTTCAAAAAATTTTTTTTTTTCTCAGCGTACTCTGGCATTTTAGATGCGATTATACCAGCATATCTATTCGGTTATTCAGTGTTGTATTTGGTTTCCTTCATATGTTAAATTTATCCTATCACTAATATAAGTGTTTTATGATATAAAAACCACCAGAAGGAAATAATAAGTTACCGTACGTGTTTTAAGTCTATTTGAAGTTGCACTTCCGTTTCCCAGAGCTAATCTTTTTAGTTTTCTGATACCTCTCGCTATGATATCTTTGGTTTTCGCCTACACTTCCCAACCCTCTTTCAGCTCTAGTTCATTTCAATAGAGATTCTACTCAGAGAGTTTTGTTTTATCCCAACTCTACTGGCAATGTATTGGAGTGTATATCTTATTCCACCAGAAGTATTTTGTAAACTTCCATTTTATGCGGAGAAAGGTATTTTACTTTTCTCATTATGATGCAATTACAGGACTATACAAAATAAAAGATTGATACACGAAACACGTCAAGATAATTTTAAACTGGCCCATTCGAACAGTTGAATGTTTTGAATGTTGTTAACTTCTTACAACAGCAACCACAACACTTCAGACTGTAACTTGTTGATAGGAACCACAATAGCTTTCTACAACTGAAATGCCAGTTTCAGAATCCACCCCCCCCCCCTCACTAATACCATCTGCTTTTCAACGGTGATACCACCACTTCAATTGTACAGTAACCAAATGAAGTATCCTATATTGATGGTTAACTATTAAATTAAATATTCTAGAATTCTGAAATTAGGACTCGTACGTCAATTTTGCACTTTTTGAGCGTGAATCTAATAATTTGAACATGTCTGTAGTGTTGGGTTTGAAAATACAGGTTAATCTCGGTCTCCGAGTTAATAAATTTTTTAATACATTCAAAAATTGTGTTTGTATTTTTGAGACACGAGACAAAATGATATTTTTCGAGAGACGTCTCCCCTCGAAAACGAGACGAGGAAAGTAGTATGTCTCGTCTAAAAGAATTCTATGTCGATTCGTTTACGAGACGAGACGACTCACAAGAAATGTCTCGTCTCGTGCAAAACTAAGGGCCTGCGCCTCCTGGTTTCGGTGTCTACGCACATATGCAATCGCTAGAAGTAACCCATGCCCAAAATCTGCAATAGGTACCATGTACCGCAAATGGTTTCCCGGAGGTGACCAATTAGCTATCAGTCGCTTTCTTTCCTTCTACGTTGATATATATATATATATATATATATATATATATATATATATATATATATATATATATATATATATATATATATATATTGCATGTGTGCAATCACTAGAAATACACCACTCACGGAAGCAGTATTATTCTCACATGTGTCAAGTGGCATGACGTTACGACGTAATGGAAAACTCCAAGTGCTGCGTTGCGCATGAGTAATAGAGATGAAACGTGAGAAATGAAAAGACAAGTTTTCAGAAGGCCAGGGAGAAAAGAGTTGTAGTTCCTGAATATTCAACGGAATTACGTATTTTGTAACGAAGTGAGTACAGCATTGTTCATAGTAGAAATAGATGAAATGGTTGTGTGAATTGATGAAAACCTTGTATTGGAGAGGTATAAAATGTGAATCGTGCTAACGCGGGCAAAGATAAATAACAGATGGCGGGCAAAATGGAACTATTTCACTTTGCTAGTTTCCAAACACACACAATGTAAGTAGTATTCGAAAGGTATTCGTGAACTATTTATTACATGGATTAAATATTTTATAAAGCACGTTCGATCTTCAAAGAATTAAAAGCTTTTTCTATT
This sequence comes from Thermobia domestica, assembly GCF_964235325.1. Lineage (NCBI taxonomy): Eukaryota > Metazoa > Arthropoda > Insecta > Zygentoma > Lepismatidae > Thermobia > Thermobia domestica. Next base: position 148,252,418 of record NC_137467.1, on the reverse strand, counting down.
GTTAGACGGACATATAAGTGATAAGTGTTTACTCCTTGCATTAGATTTAGCTAAAGGACATGGTATTCCTATTGTTGGCATTTGTTTTCCGCCACACATAACACATACGTTACAACCTCTAGATGTCTCCTTCTTCGGACACCTTAAGAAATATTACGACAGTGTTTGCCAGCAATGGATGTCCACCCATTCTGAATAATCCATCACCAATCTTCATGTTGCTAAGCTTTTTAAGAGCTCATATCTTCGTGCTGTAAAAATGGAAACTGTTGTGAATGGTTTCGCGCGATGTGGAGTTAACCCAATAAATGAAAATGTTTTTGATCACTCAGACTTCATGCTATGCCTAGCACCACCTAACACAGTCACTGAGAATGACATTATTCTCCCAAATGATTCAGCTTCTATGTTTAGGGATCAAACTACAGCAATGAGAACTATCAGGAATATCATCTGGTTGAACCTTTTGTACTTACTTCAGCTAGGGATGCGCACGAGACAAGATTTGAGGCTGTCCCGTCTCGAAAATGTGCTGTAAAAGTGATGTCTCGACTCGAAAAATATATAGTTCTCTATTAGAAGAGCTGTATCTCCACTCGAATTTTGTCACAAAAATTATGTCTCGTCTCGTCTCGAATGCATCCCTAATTTCAGATGGGTCAGATCAAGAAAGTCATTGTGATTCTCCGCTACCAGTCGTCAATGTTGCAGATGTCCCCAGTGCCACGCAAGCAAAAGGCAACATGGAAACGTCAGGCAAACTACGTCAAAGTGCTAACGAGTACTCATGTGCAGTAGCTTTTTGAAGAGCAACAACTCAAACGGACGAAGAAATCTCGCAAGGACACACTATACAATGTAGCGCAATTGTCACTTCTACAGGTATTGCTTACAATTGTCTTATTTGTGATGAGAAATATGTAGATCCTCCACGTGGAGACTGGCTTCAATGTATGATTTTTCTCCGGTGGGCTCACGAAAACTGTTTGCACATTTGAGATCCTTCCATGATAACTTGTGATTTGTGTAGGTAAATGTAAAGCTGTTGGATGATTCGTGCTTATCTAAAGAGGTCTTTCTACACATGTACTGCTTTACAACTTTATATTCCATAGTCTTTCGCTTGTTACAGAAATCTTGATATCTTACGGTATATTATAACTATGTAATTTCATACCGCCAACTTACCATGCAATAATTACTAGTGTGGCTTCAATGTATGATTTGTTTTGAGTGGGATCATGATAATTGTTCGGAGAGTCTAGATTCTTGAGTACTAAACTGCCAGATCTAGAATTACGTGAACATAATGAACTGTATTCTGAATATATTTCATGTCGTTTGAATAGACAAATATGGAAAAGCTGCTTGCATTTTCTTTTATTTTGTTTCTATTTCATTTCTTATAAATGTATTGTAAACACAGTCTTACAAATCCGTAACTTCATAATTTTGTTCTCCGAAGGTAATAGTTACGCAACTAATTTCTTAATTAAGTTTGCTATATTATCTCAACAAACAGCAGCTTTCACCCCAGTGCATTTTTTTTAAGAAATCGCTACTGCGTATCCAGGGACAAAAGGGGCCCTTGACACCATAACAAAATTCAAACGCTACAGAACGTGAGAAAGGTTCACAATTTGTTGCACTTTGTGACATAAAGGATTCTTTTTAACAATTTAACCATCGCAAACTTTCAAACATTTTGTAGCATCTCACTGATCGTAAAATTGCCAAAGAAAAGTAAACATTTCTGGCAATATTTAAGAAGCTGAAGAAGAAACGGGAAAATAGACAGTGATCTATAATCTGAGTATTAGAGATCCTAATATTTGAGTATTAGGGAATAAGGAGATGGGCACAAAAGTAACCAGCGACAGATTTGGAAAATATTTTGGTAGGGGCTTCTCTTAGGAATACTTCATGTTTAGAAATCCAAGAATTTTAGAGGAGTGTTTGAAGGTTTATGAGTAACATTTGATTCGTTTTCTATAGAAATCCTAAAATTTTGGAGAAGTTCAGGGCCTTTCAGGAGTAAATTCGCCACTGAAGATAACTGTACAACAAAGAGAGTTAAAAATTGTTAAAAATAGCGCTTTGTATTTAATGGATAATCCCTTGCTTTCTTATATATTTGTGCCATCTATTATTTATGTCAGAAAATGTGCCCGAAGAAATCTCAATTACCAATATTGCTCATAACAGACACGAAATGTTTGGTTGCTAGGAAATGTTAGGCCAGAATAAACCAGGTTAGGTTAAAGAGTACAATCTTTGACGAGGCTGGAATTGGGCGATAATGAGAATTGGTAATATCAGCAAATGAATATCAGCAATATCTATAGTGCACAGCAGATCGGTGGGATGGTAGGATATGTGTAACAATCATGTGGTGGTCAAGAATAAAAAGCAATGTGACTTTAAAGGAAAAATCGTCTGTGATAGCTTCTTCTGAATAAAACGGAAATGGATTCTAGGAAACTTGATATTCAATTGTTCCCAGAAAACATACAAGCTGCAAAAGAAAACAAATATGGTAAGCCTAACTAATTCGGTCGCTCTAGTTCCTTCCTATTTACCATATAACATAGCCTCAAATATGTTCTAACACGTGGACCTACCGTATAGATGACAGACAAGCCTGGCTTTGACTTCACTTAGCTACATTTATCATTCCGCGTGAGAGATTTTCAATAAAAAAACATCGGCGTCGAAACTCTGAATCAGCAGCTCCTTCTTGCTGTACATATCGCCGTTTTTGATCGAATGTTGCCACGTCAGAAACACAATTGGCTATCGTCGTAAGACAGTGTTCCAGAAAGTGTAAAAGTTCTATCCACAATATTTTATCAGAAATAATCAGCCCGGCTTTAGGATTTTCATTTTGGGTAGGCCTGCTCCCTCGATTATGGATACATATACACATTTCATTGATTAATGACAGTAGGAAATAATTTTTACAGTAGTGGTTGATGTTATTTTGTTAAATAATTATCTACCATTAATATAAATACTGGAAAATATATTTACTCTTTATTGTATCTTTTAGCGTTTATATATTTATCAAAATTTTTGGGTAGGCCTGTGCCTACCCGACCTACTCGCTAAAGCCGCCACTGGAAATAGGGTCTAATGTCTTAATTGTAATGAATCAAATAATATTTTAAGCTAAAGATAAGTAAAAATTCTATTACAAAAAAAATTTAATATACAAATAGCAAGTTGGTTTCTTCTGTTATTTTCTCTCAGAGACTATTCAAAAGTATATAAGCCAAACGTCATTTAGACCGTTACATGTGAGAATTCGGCTTCAATCTTTCTACTATTTTAGTTGGTCTATTAACTTTCTCTGCATTAGAGTAGAATGAAAGTGCTATCATCTGGAGGTAGACAAATGAGTATGCGAAACGAAGAACAGAGGAATATTTGAAATTTCAAAAATGAAGCTCTCCAATTTTATACTTATCCACAGATAACAAGGTAATACATATATTCACAAAACCAAAATATATTGGAGTAATTTATGTTTACAGTAATTCAAGTAATTTATTGTTCAAGTAACTCTTCCTGTAATTTAAATATTTATGAAGTACACTGGGTATCCAAACTGGTGGGCCTGGGTCATCTCTGGCGGGGGGGGGGGGGACGAGAGGGACGCGTCCCCCCAATATTTTGAAGTACAAAATATTCCACATGTTATTCTAATTTAATTTATTTACTAACGATCGTTTTTGAAATATAATATTCAGGCTGTGAAACGATTATAACAGAGTTCGGAGTTCTCAGGTTGTCCGTGAAAGTAACAAATTTAATCGAAGATAATACATAGCTTGGGTTAGGTAGTACCATTTGAATAGTTTTTTTTATGTCCCCCCCCCCCCCAAAATGTACATGCCAGAGACGCCAGTGTCCTGGATATCCATTTGGATACAGAAAGGTAGCCCTGTTTCACCCTGTTTCACCCTGTTTGATACATGTACATTCCAGTTAAGCGGGCAAAGTAGACTTTCTACTAACATTAAATCTAGTCTATCATCAATATGTTTAATTGTTTATTTTCGTTCTGTTGTATGATATGGCAAAAGGTCCAAGCTTTCCGTACGTGTATCAATATATATATATATATATATATATATATATATATATATATATTTTAATTGCACCTCCTCAGTGTTTGAGATATCTATCTATCTATTTAGATAGATAGATAGATAGATAGATAGATAGATAGATAGATAGATAGATAGATAGATAGATAGATAGATAGATAGATAGATAGATAGATATCTTGAACAGGTTTCTTGGTCCCCATTTTGGGACGTATCGACCTCTTGCAATTTTCTCCAGAAAGCACAAGCGGTCACTTTGTCCCCGTAAGGTCTCTTCGTCCCCAAAAAAAGGTCTCTTCCTCCCCAAATGGATATCCAAACAGGTCGTTTTGAAGCTTCGAGGTCTCTTCATCCCAATCAGGCTTACCAACTAACTTTTGTATGGAAATTGTTGACTTAAGATTTTTAAGCACAGAATTCACTGTTCAATACTTTATGGATGTGTATACTGTTTTACACATCAGCAATAACATATTTATTAAAATTTTCAAATTATATCCTATTTTCGAGATCAGGATTTTATTTTGGGTATATCAATAACAAAGAAAGGAGAGAGAGAAAAGAAAATATATGAGAATATTCATTTCAACAGTTAATATTTCAAATTTGAAACATGTGCAATGATCTCGTACTATTAAGGCAGTTATTTAAACTAATTCTATCTTTAAAGTAAAAATTTAAAAAATAAAATCTTTCAGTTTAACGTCCCACGATTATGACCGTAGACTAAGGCAGTCGATGATTTAGACAAGTTAATGATAATGGAGGAATTAATTGAATGAGAATGTTAGATGAAAAGAGAGTACCCCGAGAAAATCCATGAAAATATTGTCCACCACAAACTTACGTGGCCGGGGATCGTATCAGGGACTAGATGCTTCAGAGATAAGCACCTTACTACTGAGACACCGTGCCCCCTTTCTTTAAAATGTTCGTTGCACGAGTTTTACATGAACAATATTCTAATGGTTTTCAATAATATGCTAGTAACTCAAGTAATTGAGTGACTGACATGGTAACAAAAATGTTTACGTACATATCGTTTAAATATAAAATTCGACTATACGTAGGAGTTCTAATACCTCTATCTCTGGTGTAGTCGGAAATATTATACGAGGGATATGCAATAAATCTAATAACACTAATAATCTATTTTATAAGATATAGTTAAATTCTTTTTGACACATTATCCCTCTCCTCATTCATGTTTAGAATCCAAGTACGATATCATGGTATTCCGAATTCCTATCAGTCGTTTATTTATGGCTCATTCGATTCTAGTTTATATTCTTTGTGTAACAACAATAACATATCTTCCCGAGCTCCTCCGTGGCTAAGCGATTAGCGTACGCGCCTTTGGCGTGGGAGGCCCGGGTTCGATTCCCGACGGGAGCTCATGTGTTTCGAATTCCACATTAATCAGTAGGTCCACGTATCACATAGCCTCGCTGCTGAACGGGACGTTAAACTCAAAAATATTTTCCCCGCCACCACACACACACTAAACAGGTCTTTATAGGAGTTTGAGACAAAAGAACCCCAATACGCGAAATGTATGTATTAAATCCAAGATCTCACCCGTGTCTTCCGAATATGTAAATCAATTATAGTGCAGTGCATCAAGAATCATTTATATATTTTTTCAAGCTGAACATGGAAACGACATATGACATACAAAAGACATACGACTATCTTCAGTATTAAGTACCAAATCTTTTAGTCCCCTTGCCTTCCGTAAATAGGCATATACTCAAGCCCAGTGTGTTGCAAACTGTAGTCCGCGAATCAAAAGTGATACTCGAGATCTACCCTTCTGGTGCTCTTAGAAATGAACATTGGTCCAAAAACGAGAGAGAAGATAAAATTGAAACAAATCAGATATGAAAATTAGACACTACAGCTAAGAATCTCAAACATAATTTGAAAATTACATACGCAACCATAATTTACTTTCTCCTTCAGGACTGACATTTTATAAACTTTGTGACTCTAGTGTATAAGATATTCTTCTTCGTTTTCAATTACAAAACTGACAAACCCGCACGCAGGACACCATTGTTGTCTGAATAATTGAATATAATAGAAAATTTAAAATATTTATGGCTAACAAAGTAGCTTTAATAACACGTTAATAACATCTTTAATTAAGAATTTCTCGATAATTACTCGAATTTAAGACGTCCTCGAATCCAAGACGCAACCCAATTTCGCTGGGTAAAATTAAGAAAATAGTATTATGTTCCATTTTTACTATTAATAAAGAGTTCTTTGATATTGGACATTTTCGGTGATTTTTATATAACCCTCTCCCCTTCCCATGTTGGGGGGAATGGCATGATAAAAATTATCCCAATCCCGAATGTCATGTATGTTGAAAATTTGACCGAGATCGGTCGGGTGGTCGGTTCAAGAGTTACTAAGTCTTATTTATTTTTCTGTATCTCTCCCCTCCTCTCCTCCTATCCTAAGTTCTATCGTCAAAAGGATATGATGAAAACCACCTCAGGTCCGAACCTCATCTATGTTGATAATTTGATTAAGATCGCTTCGGTAGTTTAAGCGTGATGAAGTCACAAAAACACTTACTTTATATTTCTTCTATTCTATTTTATTTTTTTCTTACGTATATGTCCCCCTTAACCTCCTCTACATTGTGCCGTCAAAGTAAAATGATGAAAACATTCCAGGTACGGACTTTATATATGTTAAAAGTTTGATCGAGATCGGCCGAGTGATTCAAGAGTTATTAAGTTTTATTCATTTTCATATATTTGCCCTCCTAATTCGTAGGTATATTTGTCAAGTTTTATACAAATTCCAATTCCAAGCAGGGCCGATCCAGGATTTTCTGATGGGGGTGCATTAATAACTACCAGTACATTAGAATTAAATTTGATTTTTTAAAATGTCTTTAGGCACCTGTGGTGAATTAAGAATTGCCCTGGAAGTGCTAAGTGTCTGCTCTCGGTGAATCCTTTTCATTCAACCTTCAAAAAATTGACTTAAACTATTGATTTTTGAAAACTTCACTTTCTTTTAAACCCAAATGGAAACATGACAGCAGAAGTTTTCAGAAAGTGTTGCTGCTTTCACTGCTACACTGTAAAAAATTGTTGTGTTATTTCAACAGCATGCCTATGTGTTAACACGATTGTGTTAAAATATAACACAAACAAGTGGTTAGAACAACTCCCTATCCATTTGGAGTTGTGTGTCAAATGCCGGTAGTTGAAATGACACACAGCCTGTGTGTTAAATCAGCACAAGTGTAGAATCTTTGGTGTTGTTTTTTGCGTGATTGTCAAATATGTTGGGCATCTAATTATAAAGGCTTATGAATTGAAGCTACAGACAAACACAGTAGAAAGAAATACTTAAACAAATCCAGGTATACGCAAAATTTCATCTCCCATATTTGATACATTTATTGCTTCTTTTTCTAAGCGATTGCATATTAGAAACAACAAACGCATCAACTTTATTAGATGGAACTGGCGCCGATTATTTGAAAGTGTATATGAAAGAAGTATAAAATAAAGTAAATAGACAGTCGTCATTTGTTATAAAATTAGGTCTACATGGCGAACAGATTTTATCTTATCCCGAACGGTTATCGTCGAATATACGCGGCTTAAAGGAGCACTCTGATTAGCCAAATTCAAAAGACCTCAACATTTTATCCCTCTACAAGCGACGTTTTCTTTATCACCTCCGTGGCCAAGTCGGAAGAGCACGCGGCTAGTAATTGAAAGGTTGGTGATTCGTGCCCTCCCCACCACTGGAGTACATTTTTTTTACTTGTTTAAAGTGGTTTTTTAGACTCAGCATAATGTAAACATATTATGCACATAGGCGACTTAACATATTTTGGGGGAGTAATTTTGTGGTTCATTAACGCTTACGGCACGGCTCAACACCGGTTGTGCGTTAAAGACGTAACACACCCCCTGTGTTAAACGCCAACACCGCGGGGTATGTGTTGAACTAACACCGCATAGTGATAGTCACGCTGGAACGGATAGGTGCTGATTGCCACGGGTGCTGACTGCCACAGCCAATTATTGGTGCTGACTGCCACGACTGTCGCTGATTGCAAATATGAAGGTGCTGACTGCCACGACGGCGTGCTGACTGCCACGTGCCTGGGAGAAACTATATTTGGAAAGAGAGGAATTAATCCCTCATACTAAATTTATGATTATTAATTAATTTAGTAGTAATCACAGCAAATCTATGTGGCATCCTATAAGTTACAAAGTTGCTCACTAAGTGGAACGACATACACTTGGATGTTTATAAAGGGATTGTCTTTTCTGTTATATGTACAATTTGCACATTTCATTGTTTAAATTAATTGTTTTATTGTATTATTTAATGGATATGATGGTCTGAAGCCAGCTGACAAAGGAAGTTTGGGAGAAGCACTCGCCTGCAGAGAAATAAGCATGTCATTTGAAGGACCAATTCATGCTGATTATAATAGGTAATAAAACTCCTGTACGTTGAGAACTGTTCGAGATATTCAGCTTGGAAATTTATATGAGAAAATGAGTGGATGCACGTTTCAATGCTTTAAGTATTCTCACCCATGGCGAAGCCTGATGGTTTGAACTTGCTATTGCTTGATCACTGGGGTCCATTCACAGACAAATTGTCCATTACAAGTGCATGACGGATGGCAAAGAACTAATGGTTGAGAAGATACCAAAGAATTGCACACGATTTATGCAATCATTTGATGTGTTTTGATTCCGATCAATCAAAGATTATGGCAGGAGATTTGTACATAGTATGAATCGTCTTCATCTGGACGTTATAATGTACCAACGAAACAATCAAATAAAGTTCGTGTCCATACGAATCACTTCCAATCACCGCGATACATTAGATTGTTTCAGTTTGCGTTCTGCAAGGCAGGTTACGAACAAATTATAGGCCTATAACTTTTGAATCACTTGTCGAATTTGTTTTTTGCTTTGGTTCTGCGAACTGTTCCCTTGACGGATGCAACACAATTGCACATATAAAATGTTCATGGTGCAAGGGAGTACTTTGCCTGCGTCATTTCTTCATAAAACAGAAGAACAACAGTGATCAATTTTCATCTCTAACCTATCATTATTGTGAACAATGTAATGACTAATTGTATCTAACAAACCCGTTAGTTATTGCGAAACACTTTTTTTTTCTGTTACTTCCGATAGCTTTCAATTCGTATGTCAATATTCGTTACTAATTATGTTGTATCATACTTAACGCGTATAAATGCGTATATTCTCATTTTCTCATATAAACTTCCAAGTTGAATATCTCGAACCATTCTCAACCGTACACAGTTCATGCTGACATGCCGTAGGGAGTTCAAGTGAGAATACATAAATCGTACCAATTTTGTACGCACCGCTCCCTGACAAAACTGAAAGTACACTCATGTCCAAAATTATTGTCGCATATCTATAACTTTCTTCTTGTAAGAATATAATTTGATAATTTTGCAGAGTACTTTTAATACTCATATTATGTGTATAATCAGGAAATTTACCTTTGTGATAAATTTCATAGGAAAAGAATTATAAATACAAAAATCATAATGAGTAAAATAAAATGTAACTAAATGAACAAGAAACTTTTATTTTCGTTTTATTGTTTTTATTTACTGCTCTTTTGACATGAAATTTACCACATACTTGTCTTTGCCGATTATACACATACTAACATTATAAGAAATACCGGGCGAATTCGTTATCAAATTATATTAGTAGAACAACATATTTATAATCATGTGACTAATTTTGGACATGAGTGTACATACAGAGACCTGTTTACCTTTGTTAGGTGTTGGTCTGAACAACACGATCCTAAGGACTATATAGTTTCTTTCATGCTTCTTGGCGTCCGATAATGTTACGTCTAGCAACTTTCTCTCAGGCTTATGGCAGTCAGCACGCCATCGTGGCAGTCAGCACCTTGATATTGGCAATCAGCGCCAGTCGTGGCAATCAGCACCAATAATTGGCTGTGGCAGTCAGCACCCCACTCGCTGGAACCACTGCCCTGTGTTGAAATTGAGTTGAATTAATACAACCATTTTTTACTGTGTAGCTTCTCACTTTAGGTACTGTATATTTACAATGAAGGAGGGTATACGTGCACCTTTGCATCCCCCTAAATCCGGCCCTGATTCCAAGTATAAACAGATTTTTATCAAGGGACAATTTCTACTGATCCAAAAGCCTTACATTTTTAAAGTATAAAATCTACTTCTTCTTTATATACATTTAGGTAAATATTTCTACTATCACCTAAGCACTTCGGAAATCACTGCCTGGCGTGCCCTGTTGGGATTTTTTTATTTTTATTTTAATTTTAAAGTATCAATATGTCTTTCTTAACTTTCCAATGATGATAGTAATATCTTGTCATTGTGCAAAGAACAGATTTCAACAGATTCAGGCGCGTACCCAGTAATTTTCAATGGGAGGGGAGAGGCTGAAAATTTTCGGGCAAAACTATATACAACACATTCCTATTTTGTGTTGTACATGAATCCAAGTATGCAAGTATGGCTATTACGCACACTTATACACACACACACACATATATATATCTATATATCTATATATCTATATGTGTGTGTGTGTGTGTGTAGTGGCGGATCCAAGGGGGGATATAGGGGCTAGAGACTCCCTTGATCATATCCTGGATCCGCCCCTGTATTGTATATATATATATATATATATATATATATATATATATATATATATATATATATATATATATATATATATATATGCACAGGAGAAAAGTGCCAAGAACAGAGAGAGCCGAATTGGAATGGGGCTTTAAAGCGTTCCACTACAATTACATTTTCGCTTGTTAAAAGTGTTCGTTGGTGTGTGTGTTTGAAGATGGAGGTGAAGAGGGATGGGTCATTCTGTTGCAGATATGCTGCCTTTTGTTCTTCACTTCGACAAGAGACGTTAGGTGACAATTTCGTGAGTTTTTCTCTTATCGTTGTAAGTACATTAAAAAAAAAACTTTGCACTCAATGAGGGAGTTCGAGCCGGGTGCATCTCCCCCTAAATACGCCACTGAACAGATTTACATATTTTAGGGCTCTTATAGGTTGAAAAGGCTATGTCAGTTCGTCACGATATGTGTGCACACTTAGAGACTATACGGTCAACATATCGGACCAAAGTTTAATCACGAGGTTGTGTATAAGTTTCTCTAGAGTAAGGGGGGATGCATCGAATTTAATCCTTACTCCCGTATAAAAGTAATTTTCTTATAGCTGAAAACTTGAAATCGGTTTCTTCGAAAATGACTCGAACAATTATGATTGTGTCATAAACAAGTATTTCATCAACAGCTTCATGTAGTGTTTCTCTGGGGAAATTCCCGTAGATTTACTGAGTTTCTCTTGAAGTAAGTTTGTTCGGATAATTTTCTCAAAAACGGCTCCAGCAATTATTTTTCCACATTTTGTAAGATAATTCAGTTTAGTTTAGCGTCCCATGAATATGAATCCAAGGTTAACGGTAATGATGTGAAAATAGTGATGATGAGGTGAATGATAATGGTGGAATAAAGAAAATGGGAGGAAACGGAAGAACCATGAGACTACCCACGCAGTGTTTGTCCGCCACAAAGTCCACTTGCCACGAATGAGATCGATCCGGTAACCTCATACACAAAGGAGCGTCCTACAATTGGTGCGTAGAGTTCCTGCCTCGATCCCAGCTATCACTAAGTGGACTTCGTGGCAGATAAAAATCGTGTGCGTGTGTTTCCTCGGGGGTTCTCCTATATAACCCTACAATATAGAAAAGAGAATATCTTTTTTCTTAGGAAAGCCTGAAGAGATCACGTCACGATGTATGTAAAGAGATAGTTTACAGGTAGAATGTGCTTTTGACTTTGGAACAACAGTACTAGCAAAGAGTATTGTGGTTATAATTCAAAACAAAAGTTTCGTTGGATTTACGCGTTTCATGTCGTATACATGACTTAAAACTGGCTTTCTGATTCGGTCCGCCTGTCCTCCCCCCTTTACAGACCTAGAGGTCACATTGTCCAATGTATCAAGACAAAATTCTGGAAACCTGTTTTAATAAAATCTCTCTAGGAAGGATTTCGACATGTCCCTCGCGCAGCATAAAGGTAAAATAGCAAACATTCTTTTCAATCATTAGAAAGTAGCTACCTTTTGAAGAAATTAAAAAATCTCGTCAAAATACTTAATGTTTCACAAAATAAAGTGTGCAACAATGCGTTTTGGCAGGGAGAAATTTATTATTAATACTCGTAATTTACACATTTACTCGTAGTATGTAAATTGGTTGCAGTGGAGTACAGAAAGGCGGAATTTCCTGGTTTTAACTCCCCATTTAACAAGATTCTATGAAAAAATAAACAATTACTATGTTAAGACATGTGTTCAAAAATGTGTTTGAAACAATAAGATTTTGGGTGATTGAACTTATTCCCTCATGAAATTTTGTGTACGTCATTAGTTGGTTGATTGATTTGATGGGAGTTTAGAGTGGAACCCGAATCACTGTAGTCCATTTAAATTTCTGAATCGCAGGTGCTCGCTCTAGGTACTAATTAGCGTGGAAGGCGTAGTAGTATTTAGTTACATGAGCTAGCTTTCATTTTTGAGAGCTTTAGACTATATATAGAGGGTAGAGGGTAGAAGTGACACGAGAAAACGTAGAAGGATCTTACTAAGGGACATTTTCAGCAATACTTTAGGATAATGATGTAGTTCTACCTTAAACTGAAAAAAAGTTCTTATTAATATCTTATCAATATACGTTTAAAAAACCTCCTACTATTGATAGTCCTCTTTGGAATCAACAATAAATTCGTATTATAATAGCAATACTTCGTGATCAACGCTAATTTCTATTAGTTAACAATTGCCGCTCCATGGAAAAACGTCCAAAATAAGACATTCATCAATCAATAGGTGTCATTGAGCTGAATGACTTGTGTGAATCTTAATACTTATAAGCGATCCTCATGCGATAAAAATCTATAAAACTAATTTTTTATGGTACAAACATGTCATTCGTACATAACATTAACAGGGTCAATAATTAAAATGAAACTTTTTCCAAAGTATACACTATTCAGCCTTTCATTACTACACTAGCATGAGGACAGTCCACCCTATCCTTAATAAGATATAACAACCTAAATGTCCTAAAATTATGATTACCTTTTAAATTTTAAACACATTTCAATTAACCTTTTCAGAGTTACACGCATTTCTATATGGACACTATAAAGTTGCAACACTTTGCACCTTTTAGATCAAAATACCATATTATTATTATTATTATTATTATTATTATTATTATTATTATTATTATTATTATTATTATTATTATTATTATTATTATTATTATTGAAAATGTCAAACTTTCAGTGAAATATTCAAATAAATATTTAGTCAAATTTCAACATTGTAGTTGTAATAAGGTATCCTCATGAAGCGAGATCGTGAATTCTTCTGAAACGCAAGAAGTAGATTGTTTAGTCACTATTTCATTATCTCCGCTGGCACTGTCAATATTGCGAAGTTTCGGCTTCTTACTAAAATATTCCAACAAAGTTTCTTTCTTTTTTTGGGGGGGGGGGGAGCACTGCATATTAGTTGTTTTACAACAACTTCCTGTAAAACTTGAGAAATCTTCAAATACCCTAGATAAAATATAAAAAATGAAACCACTATACACCGATACACGTGAAGGCTATTATATACAGAAAAAAAACGTTCAAACTAACTGCTCACTGCCAAGGGCGCCGATTTCTCTGTAACTCTGGAAGGGGCGGGCATTCAGACGTGGGTTTGTATATTCATAAAAAGATACATATAACAATACAAAATGCATATAAATATACATATTCAAAAAATACATGGGGGCCCATATGAGCTTTAGGGGGCCCGTTCCCATAGAATCGGCGCCCTTGCTCACTGCAAACACAAACTTCAGAATAAATCAAGTGTATTATTTTTGGTTTGGGTGCCAGGGTGGCTATTAGTAAAAATAACTCGTTGTTTTAACCTTACAATTCTCCCTTTCCACTTTACAACAATAGATGTTGCTATTTTTGTGACACATGGAAAGGATTAAAATATCTTTTGTATTTAGGACCACAAGATTTCCGACAAAGAGCCGAGTTCTGTATGTCTCTGCTTATCCTTATAAAACTCACCCTGTATCCCAGACAACAGACCGACCTGTTCTTCCTTTGAGCATCAACGTACACGGCATTCCCTTTCTCCAGCACACTCAAAGTTCACTAATCTTTATTAAGATGGATGTGGCAAAACATTTATTGCAAGACATTACCAGATATGTTTAAAATCAGAGTTCCATTCCCGTTGTTATTCTAGAACAATTTTCAGACTTAAAGACAGTTTACAGTCGAACATTTTATAATAATATCAGCATAGATACCGTAAGACAAAATTTTTAATAACTGTCCATTGGCTAGGAAACAGCCAGAATCAATAAGAGAGAAGGTATATGAACATCTCTGAACATGATAAATTTCTTTTAAATATATATTCAATTACAATTTTACACTGCCTCTGTGATCCTCCCCCCCCCCCCCACCAAATGTTCTGAATAAGTCCTATATTTATTCAAATTACACGCATTTATGATATAACAGAAAAATAAAGAAATCATGACAATACAGTTTATAAATTATTATTACCGTCGTAAAAGAACATGTAATGTCTAAAAGCGAAAAAAAGCAATAAAGTGAGGTTTGAATCAATTCAGAACACATGCATCGAAAGTGAGTGACAATTACCAAGCTAGTAGTAGAGAGGCAGTGTCAAGGCTTAAAGTGAGCCGGAACGCTCGGCACAAAGTTCTGGCAAATCAGCCTGTTGTCAGAATTTAGTTCGTGTGCAACAACAGTCACTTTACAAACATTGTGCATTAATTTTTAACTAATATTTTGGTTCCGTCTATGAAACGACTAGTAATATGATCTATCAAACCAGATCTGGAACATGGGTCAGGGATTATTTACTTCCATTGTTGACTACGTTCTCGCAAATAACTGTGGATAAGCAGTCTGGTGAGGTGGCTTTTCACTGAAGTCACTTTAAGCCCTGGGCAGTGTGTATGCCTAACAAGCAGCATTTTAAAGGTGGAGCATGGCCACGAACTCTGTTCCGATTGCCCATCCTGAGTGAGTGACTGAGGTTTAACCTAGTATCTTTTGTCAGACCAGGGTCGCTGTTTTTTCACTTCCTTGCCTCTCCTTTCTCTTGGCTTCGTTAGTCGCCTAAACACCTTAATACTGTGAAACAAAACATAAAATTAAGCAAAATGGTATTGTATTCGCTTCAGCTCAGTTTATAGATAACACTGGATGACTATCCTAATAAACTTCAGAAACGTGGGGGCAGTTGCCTCCCTTGCCCCCCTCTAAGTTACGTCTATGCATGGCTGCTCACTTGAATTAGTTTCAAGACTGTTTCTGGGTAAGTACTTTCTTCAAAATAATATTAAAAATTATAGAAGATTTTCGAGACATTCAAGTCGGGTCGAGATTTTTGTGAACAGTCTCGACTCGACTCGAAAATTCGAGTCGAGAAATATGTCTGTCTCGATTCGTCTCGAATTTTACAGAGTGTGCCTCAACTCGAATCTCGACTCGAATTCGAGTCGAGTCGAGTCGAGACTCGAGACTTGTCTCGACTCATGGGCATCCCTAAGACAGCAGTAAACACTGGTGAATTTCTACGTATGTTTTACTTTCAAGGCCTCCATTTGCCTTCCTTTTCCATTTGTTTCTGTTTACTTATCTAAGAGGAGTGTATATATGTATATTTAAGTGGAAAAAAAACTTCAAATAGAGGTAATAATTGTAATAATAGCAACAGGACTTACAACCTGGCTTTCCAGATACAGCCTGTGAGTTTTTAGAAGTGTTAACTACTGGAAAAATATTTTTTTGAATCAGCTGTACTATATGAATTATTACATAAAAGTGACTGTAACTATCTGCACGTGATGATCACGACCAAATGGCAAAACCAAATGAAATGAATATAGTTAGGCCGCAGTCTCAACTGAAGTGTTTTATCAATCTCATTATAATACATATACAATGGGGAAAGTGGGGGTCCGAACTTTTGCAAAAAAATGTGTATCTCACAAGTTGTTCAACTGACGGAGCTGAAAGTCAGGATATTAACTTTTTATTAAAAATAAACAGAACGTGTTCTAGCATTTTTTTAAATCTCTTTCTATATATGGGAAACTGGTCGTGGGTTGATTTTAAAAGTAAGCGGAAATGATCGATATTAGTTGAAAAACAAATTGAGAAATAATTTTTAATTGAGAAACAAGAAATACAGTGCTTCGCATTATATATCCACTGCTTTCTACTATAATAATTGCTGAATCGTATGTTCATTATATGGAGCGTTCAGAGCACAAGGCAATTAAGCCATAAATTTGTGAGAATAAAATATTAATAGACTAGCAGCGTTCACCCCGCTTCGCTGCGGTCACCCCGGAACGCAATAAACCTTGTTAATTAGATAATTTTTACTTTTTCGCTTTCAAGTGATATGATAAAAACCATAGTAGATTCCAGTAAATGTTAACATTATATCGCCTGTCATTTATGTTAACCCGCCGAGTCACATGGTCATGCGGGTTGCATATAAATACGTTTATTTTTACCTATGATGAACTAATAACAAAGGATTTGTACGTATGGACACTTGAATGGTCAATTATCTCAAGACACTGGTAATTAAAAATTAAAGTGATATGATAAAAACCATCTAGGGTCCAAATCCTAATAACCCCCCAAAAATGAAAGAAATTGGTTCAGCCGTATTAGCGTGATGAGTTCACAAAGGATTTGTGCGTTCTCTTTTATATATATAGATAAAATTTATATTGTAAGTTAGTTAATGGAAATTGAAGTTTTACGGTATGCTTAATTATATGGAAAACTACACCATTTTTACTCCTTTACGTTGGTCTACTATACCTTGATTGGAGACTCAAATTTCATTCAATTTTCCACTGAATAGTATCTGTAATTCAACAAGAAAATACTTCTATTTGATGATAAAATTGAAGTTTATCGTAATTTGGCCCATGACAAACACTTTACCATTTTATATCGCAAGCGTCACATCCACCGTTTTTGTAACAGAGCGGTACTTGCGCGATTCACGCAGAAATTCAAACGTTGATTACTGATAATTTCACAAGCTTGTTTTATTACAAGTGTAAACTCTTTAGTCAGTAGAGAAGAAGGCGTGAATCACTGGGCAGAATAGATGATGATGGGTTTTGGTGGGTCGGAGTGAATCCCAGTGGTTCATGCTGGGTGGTGGCTCGGAGTAGTCATGATGGGTAGTGGTTCAGAGTGGGTTACGGTGGGTCAGTAGTTCATGGATCACGATGGGTGGTGAGTCAGTGGGTCGTGGGTCAAGTTTTCATTGATCCACACCATCTCTGTATCATACTCCGTACTGTCATCTTGCTTGTGTCATAATGAAGAGATTGAAAGGACATATTTCAGTATTACTTTCATCTTAATAAGTAGCATGATTTCTGTACGATATTAATTCTTAATTTTTTTTCTTTTATTTTCTCGAAAACTATATGTGAGCTTTTACACTCCAGCATACTATTTTGTCCATCTCATTTAGATTTATCATTTGGTATCTCATCGTTGGAGAAGCTTTTTTTCTCATTGAAAACTAACAATATTGTAGAATTTTGAAGAACGACTCTATCGTATTATGTTTCCTTAACAGAGGCGAACACCACACAAACTTGGGAGCTGCACACACTTGCAAGATTGTTGCATATACAAATAATAAACCTAAGAAAGAAAGTTTGAATTTAGCAAAGAAACTAAACAAACCGTTTGCTCACAGTTACGGAATTTTCAATTTGTTTAAAATCGCGACTTTCAAATTTAAACAAATTAATACAGTATTTACACATTATTACAATATAATATAAAGTAGTGGTACCCATGATGCTATAAGCTTTTGCGCAATAGATAGTTGGATGTCAGCGTCTAGCCTAAAACTCATAGGAAACCATATGATACATAATTCTACATATTGAGATGAAATCTAAATTTTGTGAGATCTCACAACAGAGCAAAATTTTTATCAGTCAACCACAATAACATCCTAGTTAGTACATATTATTTAATTGTTTTTTTGTTTTTTTTATCTTATGCGTCATTTCTTCTTAGAGAATATAGTGTACTTTTTTAAAATAAATAACTACGAGTCTCACATTTATAAATAAGAATATTAGTTGAGTAGAATTGGGTTTTAGCGTTGTGTTCAGCAGCAAGGTTATATGAGACGTGGGTCTACAGATTAACATGCATCCGAACAAGACGAAATCCCACCATTAATCGAACCCGGCTATCCCGTACCAAAGACGCGTATGTTAGCCATACAGCCATGAGGGAGCTCATACATGAGAATATGACAGACTATGGTTCTGCCTATGTTCAGGAGAATCCCAAAAGAAATGGCATTCGGGGTCACGGTAGCTCAGTGGTAAATCGCTCGCCTCTGAAGAGTGAGATACCGCTTTCCATTAGAGTTCCCACCAAGTGAGTTTTGTGGTGGACAAATACCGTCTGCGTGGGTCTTCTTCTCCCGTTTCCTCCTACTTTCAAGACTGCAACAATATCGTTCATCTTGGGAGCAGGAAAATTCGGTGTAGGAAATCTCGGTGTAGCAAAATTCGGTGTAGGAAAACTTGGTGTAAGAAAATTCGGTGCACGGAAAATTTGGTGTACAGAAAATTCGGTGTGGGGAATGCTAGGTGGAAAGAAAGATTTGTTGTAGTAGATCGTAGAATCCGTTAGAAACTTAAGTTTAAAGATAAAGGAGCGTATTAGTTTTAAATTCAAACTTTGTGTAGAACATACTTTTACTATCTACTATAAGGAATTTAAAAAATTGTGTTCCTGAAATAATTTGAATTCTACATTTCGACGGATTTTAACATTCATGGCCCTTACATGACGATAAATTTATTTTTCATTGTCCGTTCGTGTGATTTAGCGAAGCGACCATCACTACCAAACGACATTTAATTTAAAACTTAAGTTTTTATGCTGTTTTAGAGGGTGTATTCTAGAATTTTCTACTTCCAAAAATAAAAGTAGCGAAGCGAAGCCTCAATCCTACCAGGCAAATGCCGGGATGGTACCTACTAAAACAGGCCCTGGCCGATACATTCCCAAATTCTTTCCAGTGTTGTTGTTATTGTTATTGTTAGATATCCAGTATAAAATGGCCTCAGAGCTGTATCTGGTAATAGTTAAATAAATAAATAAATAAATAAATGTAGGTTACTAGACGGGTAAAGTTGAAAATTGCAGTTTTTCCAAAAATGTTCTAATGATTTTATGTCTATTTTATAAATAAATATTTAAATCTAAAGTTTTCAAAAACGACATAGTTTATTTGTGTTACTGAAATGTGTAAAAATAAATGCCTCAACTAAAGTATCTACGCCTAATTGGAGGAGAAGTCAATAAGGAGTGAATTGGGTTGCAGTACTTGTTTGCCTTAACTGAAGGCAAACAAACTGAAGTATCTGATTGGAGGAGAAGTCAACTATTTGTACAACTATTATCTGATAAATCCATCCTGCTTTATATTTCCCGTTCCACTAAGACTTTTTTGATCAATATATTTTTGCATCTTACATATGTACGGTATATACAGAGTAATTCTTTTAATGCTCATGGATTCCATTTGGCTCTAGAATTTCTAACTGAAGTCCGATTTTCATTCGAAATGAAATGAAATCTTTGAGTTTTACGTCCCACGGTTATGCCGGTTAGGCTAAAGGAGACGGTGATGATGAGCAATGAATGAAATGGTGGAATGAAGGAAGTGGGAGGAAACGGGAGAACCCCGAGAAAACCCACGCACACGGTGTTTGTCCACCACAAAGTTCACTTGGCGGGGCTGGGATCGAACCCGGGACCCCAAGCACCAGAGGTGAACGCTCTACCACTGAGCCACCGCGGCCCCACCCGATTTTCATTCGGTTTGTTACAAATGATCAAGGAAGGATGGGAGATTTATAGGACTATGTTTACTGGTTTAAATTCATCCGGGGTAATATCGAGCATCACGCAAGAAAAACAGGAAATATTCGCCAGTGTACCTTATAGTTCGAATGAGATATTAATATTTGAAGCGAAATTAGAAATTAAGTGCTAGAATACAAATTAAGTGTTAGTGGTAATACACATAAATCACATGTTGAATAGCTATAGCCGGTTTCTCACTACAAACGACAGAGAGATTTCTTGAGCGACTTAAAGAGTCGGTAACTGACATCTTCCACAACACCCGCCAGGGGGGTCCGATGCTTCCCTGTCTCACTCAGAAGCAGTCCTGTTTCTTGCAATTTATTCACTAACGACCATATCATGTTCCTGTCTGGGGCAGAACGTGAGGCAAAAGTGCTTGTAAATGCCCTTTGCATAGCAACAACAGATTCCGTTCTCCAAAAACTTTTTAACGATAAAATTACGTTGCTCCAAAGAGTACATTATTGTAACTGTGTCTTGATCACATTGATACAGTAGCACAGCATAATTCTCAATACAACGGCCAGTTTCCTGTTTCTTATTGATCGTCGTGAGGTTGCCATCTAACGAAGAAACTCAAATCTCCACACCGCACCTCACCTAATTCCAAGTGTAAGGTACACTGGCGAATATTTGCTGTTTTTCTAGAGGCGTGGCCGATATTATCCCAAATTAATTTAAACCAGTAAACACAATTCCATAAATCTCCCATCCTTCCTTGATCATTTGTCAAAAACCTCATGAAAATCGGACTTCAGTTAGAAATTCTAGACACAAGTGAAATTCGTGAGTTTAAAAAAAAAATCACCCCGTATGATGTACTATATGAAAGGTGTCTTTAGTTTTTTCTATAACTATTCTCTGAACTTATAGCTGTAATTGTTTTTATTGTGACAAAAAGTGTCAGCTTTATTGTGTGATGAAAAGTAATTTATAGTAACACTACGCAAAAGACATGCAAGAGGTATTGGACTCAAGGCACACACACAAAAAAAAAAAAATAAATAAATAAAAATAAAATTGCTTTTCTTGAAATAGGTAACATTTTATTCGTTACATTTTATGGTTTTCGTTTTCTCAATATGAAGTGTCGTAAGTTACCGTAAGTGGTAATATTCAATATGTTTTACACCGAATCTACCTTACACCTAAATTTCCCCACATCGAGTTTTCCGTACACCGAATTTTCTGTGCATCGAATTTTTCTACACCGAGTTCTCTTACACCGAAATTTCCTACACCGAATTTTCCTAGACCCCATAGCCTCGATGCAAAATCATGGGTCGTTAAACTAGAAAGAAAACAAAAGTTTTTTTTTTTCCTTTACCCCATTTTGAATCGGAACGTATATATTTGTTCGCATCATATGTTAAATGTGGCTTTCGTGTTGCGTAAAGCTTAAGATTTAAGAGGAAAAAAAAAACTCTAATGGGGCGTTTACACTTAGTCGATTTGCGTTCGATTCAGTTGAATTGACGTCACTTTCAACTTAATCGACCGTGTAAACGGGACTTCAACTTAATCGCTTGTTGATCGAAGGCGACTAATCGACTGGCAACTGAATTGAAAGACGTTCTATTTTCTGTGGTTGAAATAATTGAACACATCCATCGATCTGATTCGGCCTAGTTGCTTCGATTTAGTGGCAAATGCAACGAGTCGATTTAGTCGTGCGACTAAATCGATTTAGTCGTGCGACTAAATCGACCAAGTGTAAACGCCCCATAACTGATCAACTCAGCTTTGCATTTTTTCGTAGCTCTACCTTACTCGCATAATATAAATAGGGGGTGTCCAATATACAATGCAACCTGGAGTTTGGGATAGTAGAATTTTTGAATCTGAAGCGACACACAAATAATGGTTATACCATAAAGAGGCCTTGTTCATGCATATATTTTTAAACTAGGAAGCAACGATTGAAGTACACTAGGAACCACGCAGTGTCGCTAGATGTAATTAAAGTTTTTTTTTTTTTTTTTTTTTTTTGCAAAACATGTAAATTGACAAATAATTCATACGTATGGATGTTCTGTCAGTTTGTTTAGTTTTAGTAGTTTGGAAACCATGCAGCAGAAAAAAGAATTTTTCATATACACCGATAACTAATCGGATGAGGTCTCTGTAAGGGGTTACTAAGGAAAACGTGGTTCTCATAAATTAACATTCTGAATTATCAACTCTGCTGATGTTTCAGTGCATTAAAAGGTGTGTTTAAGGGTCTGTCTACATCATACACTTCCTGAAAAGAATGGAAAAGAAACTAGTATCTTTTTTCCCAAAGGGGAAGTGTCAATTATTAAATGAAAATGACAAAATGGAAAAACGCAGGATATGGAAAATCATTGTATTTTATTTTACTTTAGTATAAAATCTATCACGTATAGTGTGGAGAAAAACATTCATATTTCATTATTCACTGGGATAATGAACATTTGGTGTGTTATCACGAAAATTTGAATTATATTTTCAGAAATAAGACAAAGTATCATGCCGTCAATATAGGCGATAGCTATTGTGACTGGATTCTAAGTTTCGGCCTCGATGGTAACCCGTAACTATTGACTACAATAATCTTCTGAACAATCTTCTACGACAAATTCAGTTTTTATTTAAATAAATTAATTTTAAATTTTATTCCTCTGTTAGGTAGAAATTCCTAAGTTTAGACTTATTTAAATCATTATGCACATAGAACACAGTCAATGGATTTATTTAAACAAAATACCAGAAACGTGTATTGTGATTAGTACTTATATAGGCCTGTAATAAATCAAATATACAGGAAGCTACTTATAATTCAATAAATACGTAGCTATTATTATGAACAATTCCCCTACTGTTCTGAATTATACATCATATATGAGTTATATAGTAATTAAGAAGTTATAAATTCGTACAATAATAATAATATTGTTGTTTGGTGAGTGTGACCATGGTTAGAAATGAATCACGTAGCCTCCGGCGGAAAATAGACAAAAATACACTACTCCAGGCCTTCAAACTTCCTCAGAGGGACGGAATGAGAATATATGAAAGTCAACTTTACCAAAAAAAAAAAAAAAAAAAAAAAACCTTCACGTACCACATTTTTCTTTTTTAAACTTAAGAATGCCTAGTTCAATTTCAGTACAATTTCCTGAAGCAAGGTATCTACTTGATGAATTATTTTATACTAACTGAAATACCCGTTCTTTGCCTGGAGAAGATAAGATTTATAGAATATATCATATTTAAAGGTAAAGAAATCAATGAAATAAATAAATAAAGCAATATATAAGCATAATATAAGTGCAATATAGAAATGCCGAAGAGCAACGCTAACCAGCTGCCATGTTCGTTCTTGCCTAAACTTGGATTTGAGTGCCATTAGGACTGTTACCGGACGCCTGTGGCGTGGAAGACACGGCTTCGACTGCCGGTGGGAACTCATGTGGTTCGGATTCCACATTAAGTTGTAGAACCACGTTTCATATAGCCTCGCTGCTGAAAGGGGCGCTAAACTAAGAATCCAATTCAATTTTAATCCTAATTCTCAATCAGTTTCTCTACTCCAGCATATAAATGCCAGTTTGTAATTTCCCATTTGGAACCACAGAGGAATGAAATTGACCACCCTACTACTACCTAACTAGTTTAGAATAATAAGTGGCCTAAACACTGCCTTCGACACCAGCAAATTTTGCTAAATGGGGGCAAGATTATTCACTCACATAAAAGTTTATTTTTTTATTAGTTATTATTATACAATTGATTAATATGTATTTCTCAAACTCAGAGGAACAATTGCTCTCCTGTCTTCCTCAAACGATGACCCTGCTTCAGATAGATAACTCAGACATACTGACTAACAAGTATATTCGTATTACGTACTGGAATCTAGGACAAAATAGTAGTAGCAAAAAAAAAAAAAAAAAAAAAGCCCAATAGGCCTATCAAAGTCAGTGTATAAAGTTGCTTCAAGAAGATTTTGGGAGGACGATTCCCATCATGCATCCAATCTGCTGACTTCGGCTGAAATTTATTAAATAATTGATCTTTAAATCCGTACGTACCACACAAAATAAATGCACAAGATTGAGCCTTATACCTTATCCATAACTTTGTGTTTAACCACTGTATCCTGAAGAAAATTTTGTAAACCAAACTAAAAATCATGCGTAACAACTTTTCTTTTTTTATCGTTGTGAGTTTCCAAATTTCATTTTAATTATTACTAAAGTCGACTTCTTCTGCCTATACCCATCACAGTCACGACGTCAAAGGGGTCGAACACTTTCCTGATGGCCACGCGTCTCCCCACCCCACCTCAGACATTTAACCACCATTTCACTACAATATATTTTAAAGCATGCAAAAAGAATCCAGTGCTACCAAACAAAATTTGCTGCTCTTTGCTTGGTCCTCTTACAAGAAGTTATATTCATATATATAAACAGAAATCCTGTTAAAACTAGACTATGACATTTGGCTTAAATTACCATATCAATTAATGCTTCACGTACCTTTCTGCGTGGTGGTACTGTATTTCCTCCTATTCACATATAGTTTGACAACACTCGCGTATGGTATGAACATAAGGGGCACTATGAAGAGTCGTTTTGACGTATGATTAGCGTCTTACTAAAGGCCTGAGTACTACAGGAAACATATTAGTCGAAATCCTTAGTATGGCACTAATCACGCGTTACAACGACTCTGCATAAGGCCCAAGATCTTTTACCAAGCTACTGACTGGACCCATTTTTAAAAATGAGCAACTATGAGCAAACAGTTTCTATAATTTTGAACTCTATACTCTCGTATAACTGATCAATCAAAATCGATCCTGACAAATATGTTTAAAATGATATATGCCAATGTTAAAATCGGTTCGGAAATATTAATTATTACAAATATTACTTTCTTTTATTCTAGTCGTATGCTATGTTCTTACTCTTACAAAACCTCAGTGTGCTTCGTGTTTATGCTCTTCAGTTTCCTCCAATAACTTTCTCTTTACTTTTTTTTTTCTTTTTAACTTAGATTCGCGGGTTTAGTTACCTCTAACAAGAGACTATGATGATATTTTCGATATATATACACATTATACTATATATAAGGATTGGAATAGGATATAATGGCTAAAACGAAAAAGAGCATAATCTACGGAATGAAGGAAGAAGAAGGAAACGAAAAAAAAACGAGAAAATCCACGCACACGGTGTTCGCCCACCACAAGATTCACTTGGCGGGAGTGGGATTGAACCCGGGTCCCCGTGCACCAGAGATGAGCGCTCTGCCACTGAGCCAACGCGGTCCTCCCAAGCTGCTTGGACAGATCATTGCAACTGCCAAAAGCGATCATTATGTATTCTTTCATAACTAAGAGTTGTTGTTAAATTTTACAAAACTTCTTTAAATCCATTTGGAGAACAGTAATAGAAATTTACAAATTGTAATTTTATTTTGTATATGACCACACAAATAGCATTTTAAATTTAAATTATTTTATGACTAATATATATATATATATATATATATATATATATATATATATATATATATATATATATATATATATATATATATATATATATATTGAAACGTAACGGAAATTCAGGAGTCTTCTTTGTGAATTTCTCAAAATTGATAAATGGAGCTGAATAATATATTTAATGTTTGTATTTAAATTTGTATTTAAAATCCAAAATATAGTTTGGCTACTGCACATGTTTGAAATTGCAGTAATTACTTAATTTCTTAGTAAGTGAAAGTCCTGGATTTAAGGTTACTTATTATTAATTAACATATTAAAAATATACTAACACAATATATATGACAAAAAATCTAAAACGTTTGCAAAAGTGTGAAAATCATATCTAGTATCGTGTGGGACCTCCTTTTGTGTCCAAGACAGCTTGGATCCGACGTGGAATGGACGTATACAGCTCCTGAAATGTAATGTGTAGAATTTTGTACCATTGTTCCTCCAAAACACGCTCCAGTTCTTTAAGGGATGCTGGTGGAGGGTAATGAGACCGAACACGCCTTTGTAACTCAGACCACAATGGCTCAATGTGTCAGATCTGGTGACTGCGGGACCCAGGGGAGGTGTGATAGCTCCTGATCATGCTCCTCAAACCATGATTTCACCGTTTTTGCAGTGTGACAGGATGCCAAATCATCTTGGTAGATGCTATCACCATCAGAGAACAAAATTTGAGCCATGGGAGAACCTGGTCCTCCCAAATGGCCTCATACACCTTAGCATTCATCATTCCATGCAAGGCTATGATGGGACCTGCAGAAAACCACGATATCGCTGCCCATACTGCAACAGAACCACCCCCATGCTTTACAGTTGGGAGCAGACAGTCTGTATCATAGGCCTGCGACGGTGTTCTCCATATGTAAACATGACCGGTTGTTGGAAACAAGGTGAAGGTCGATTCATAGGGCCATATTACGTGTTTCTACTGCTCATGAGTCCACTCATCACGATTGTGGTCCCTGCACCACTGGATACGCCTCTTCGCACTTACTGCTGTGACCAGGGGCGTTGCCATGAATTTTCATTTTATGAAGTCCCGTCGCACGGTTTTCGATAAAACCGGGTTTTGTAGGCCGGAATTGAGTTCAGACGTAATTTTCATTGCAGTGGTCTTCTTTTTAGCTGCTACAATCCGTTTTAATGCCCTCTGGTCCCTATCTGACAGGACTGTTTTTCGACCAGTGTTGTGCTTTGCAGGCGTCGTTTGCCCATGAATTGTGTATGCCCTCGTGACATTGGACACAGTGCCTTTCGATAACCCCACAATGTTCGCCATTGTTGCCTCTAAAGCTCCAACCAGACGGGCACCAAGGATCATGCATCTTTGGAAGTCTGTCAGGTCGCCCATTGTGCCGCACCACTTTCACACCACGACACTCACAGGTGAACTGATTACTGCTGATGGAAGAGGAAGGTCCCCATAGCACATTGAAAACAAAAAACGATCAATTCGTGTTGTACAGTGGAGGGCCAAACTTACGTGTCCTGTATGAAGTGTTTTTAGATTTTTTGTTTCCCCTATATATATATATATATATATATATATATTACCTGGCGATAAACGTAGTTGCTGGAAAAATGATCCCAATAAAGTCCTTCAAATTGGAAGCATTTCATATGTTAATGGACCAAAAGCAATCACTGGTAGTGATCAGTCTTTGAAAAAGATGAAATTCGTTGGGTTAAGTTCTGATCCCTTAAGCCCCTATTCTACAACTGCTTCAGGTTAAAAAATGTTATTATTTCCCTTCTTTACCTTCGTTTTTAACATTCCCTCGTAAATAGCAGGTTGTGTGTGTTTCTTCACCCGCCTTATTTTTCATACTTTCATTCTGACTGCCGTGATTAATCCGATTGGGTAGTGTGATTAACGAACCAAACTCATCATCATTAAAGCGCCTAACACGTATTTGAAACTTTCACCGTTTCCAATTTTGAAAACGCTCCTGCATACACTATAAATCATTACTCGGCAGCTTGTATATCACATAATCATTAAGGAATCATACTTAGGTACAGGGCCGTGCCGTGGAAAATCAGCGCCCGGGGCGAGAGTATACGACGGCGCTCCCATACATATATTACAAACAATTTTTCGTATCTTTTTTCCTTTTTCTCCCGAATTTTCGCCCCCTTACTTCGGCGCCCGGGGCCGTCGCCCCGCTCGCTTCCCCTACGGTACGGCCCTGCTTAGGTTTATAATGACTTTCTTAACTATTACTGACAAGTAATAAGTGAAAACCTGTTCTGACCCCTATTATGAAGTTTGGATTGCGAGCG
Organism: Thermobia domestica; assembly: GCF_964235325.1. Taxonomy (NCBI): domain Eukaryota; kingdom Metazoa; phylum Arthropoda; class Insecta; order Zygentoma; family Lepismatidae; genus Thermobia; species Thermobia domestica. Next base: position 148,224,350 of record NC_137467.1, on the reverse strand, counting down.
GAGCTTAGAAGAAAACTTTTAACAAATCTATTTCTTTGCAAACTGACAACATTATGGCTTTAACAGAGCGCTAATACTGTTCAGGGAATGTTTACTCATTTCCAACACTTTCTCCTTCTTGCTCGTTAGATGCCTCTTGCAATCAGCGCCCGAGGCGACGTTTCCACTAGCCCCTCCCCTTTCTGCAAATACCCATTGGGGTCTCAATTGTGCTTTACAATGTGACTAAGTGTTAAGCAGAATCAATTTCGAAAATGTACCATTTAACATAGTTCTTATTCATGTTTTGTGAGTGTCATAACAGAAAAGCTCCTTTCACAACCAGCTGAGATCACAGGCAGTCCAATAGCATTTTTTTCCCTCTTCTATTTCAAGATTTGCTTCAAGGTTATGACGGCGGTGACAATAATCATGAACGAAGTGGAGTGAAGAACGTAGAAGAAAACGGGAGAACCCACGCACAAAGCGTTTATCCACCACAAATTCTATTTGGTAGAACTTAGGTCGAACCATAGACCCTTCGCACCAGAAGTGAGCCATCGCGGCCTGCCTTATATACAGCATATGGGCAGTGTTGCGCTTACGATTAGATAAGTCTGTTGAGCTTCTTCTAAATGGTAGCCCTGATTTTTTTTTTAAATAAAGATAGTGTTGCTACTTTCCATGTTGGTGTGTTGTTCCATGTTTGAAGCCATACAAAGCTTTCTTCTCTTAGCTTATTGTTGAAGGTGGAAATTATCGAACAAAAGAAGGCAGAAAGGTAAAAAGAAGGTTGATTATTTTATATTGTTTTCCAAAAGGGTAGTTGCTAATCTGTATAAAATTTAGTTTCATGAATCTTTTTCTTCTTTTTTTATGTTATGACTAGCAGAATACCCGTTCTTTGCAGAGGGAGAATGCGTTTCAATTCGGACCTCCTTCGTGGCTAAGCGTATGCGCCCTTGGCGTGGGAGACCCAGGTTCGATTCCCGGTGGGAGCTCATGAGGTTCGGATTCCACGTCAATCAATAGGTCCACGTCTCATATAACCACGCTGCTGAACGGGACGTAAAATTCAAAATCAATTCAACGTTTCAATTCGGATATAAAGGGCAATAAAACTGTCACCAATCAACTTAGGGATCCCAAAAGCTAGGAATTCGACACTAATATATGTCAATTTCAATTATTTTTACATGTTATCGTCTCCCTTAGGAGTACTAATGGGGGATGCTTTTGGATTTAAATGGCATCGGAAGTGTCACTATGCGTCTCCGTTACCACGAAAACTATGGATTGGACATTAATGTCGGTAATTTACGATCATATATATATATATATATATATATATATATATACAGTGGTGCTATTCAGCCGGTTCGCCAGAACCGGTTGTTAAAATATTTCGAGTTCGCAGAACCGTTTGTTAGAACCAAACATGAAGTAATTTTCACCCAATTATATCCAGGAATAGAAAATTTTAATTTAAGCATATTTGCTTCTAGAAATTCTTACATCTACAGGGTTAAACATATGATCTCTCAAAACAAGGTATAACCGTTTATTTCTTAATCTCAAAAGCTCAGGTATCAAGAATGAAAACTGGGATCACATGAGTGTCGTGGTAAGGGTAATTTATATATGGAACGCACACGTACCATTATCAATAATAAATTGTTGGTCCATTGCTCGATTAAGATCTTCCCAACATTTTTTGAGAACCATCTATTTTGGCTAATTCGTCTCCAAGATATTCGCAGTGCTACCTAGCCTAATTTCGTCACACTACATTGTATTAGGATGCTGTGTAGGTCTGTACATGTCACTTGCGGTATCCAATAAACATTTTGGTTTTGTCTACCTTGTATAGTTTGTTTCCTAAGAGAGTTATATATATACTTATACTATATATATATATATATATATATATGAGAGAGAGAGAGAGAGAGAGAGAAAACCGGTTGTTAAGAAATTAGAATAGCACCACTACATTCATATATATATATATATATATATATATATATATATATATATATATATATATATATATATATATATATATATATATATATATATATATACCCATCCCCTGCCCCAAGTTGCACCTTCAAAGTGAAAAGATCCCAGGCTCAACATTATTTATGATGAAAATTAATTGAGATTGGTCGGGTGGTTCAAAAGTTATTAAGTTACGAAAATTGTCACTTTCAATTTTATAGGTCTATATATAGACAAAACAGTGTTTAAGAAGTAACTATTTGGTTTGAATAGTTGGTATTAAATAGATATCTCAGTAAAGCAAAAGTGAAATGTGCTAATGTAGATACTTTAATTAGTAAAAGGGCCATTCCACGCGAAAGTGAGCCTGAACCCAAATTTTCGAAAACTGTCAAAACCAATGCATTTTTATATATACATGAAGTAAATAGAACGAAATTTACTTTTCCACAAAGAGAAACTTATTTATACTTAGAATTCACGTAAAATTTTAAATCTAAGTAGTGAATTTGTAACTTGTCAGCTGCGAGGAAATTTTTTATTCTTGTTATCTGCAACATTTTACGGTAATTTGTGCATGTTTGGCTGAAGTAACTTCGAGCTATTCAAGATGCTTCTCTTTGCTACAAGCTGCAGTTGAAAAAGTGTTTACAGGATTAAATTTTTTTATAATATCATTAAAGATATAAACGTCAACTTGAATGTCCTGCCCGTGACAGAAAACTACCAAAAGTTATTGTACTGAACTACTAAATTTGAGAATGTGGTTCGTACTTAGTAGAAGTAACAATTTGCATGAGCAATTCACATTTACCAAATTTTGGACTAATGCTAATAATATATTTCGATTTATTTCAATTTGAAAACTTGTCCTGCCCGTGACAGTGGGCATGTCGTTGGTGAGAAAGTTTGTGTACATTGGTTTTTCATGATAGAAAATGATTCCATGTGTACTAAAATAACGTTTTCTAATCATGAACATTATTTACTTAAATAGAGGATTATCTATTACTGTCAGTATGATGTTTTAACGTAAAATAAGTGTCATATAAATATTATCATTAGCGTCAACTTTTTGTTCATTTCAAGGGAGAAGTGGATGGGATTCGAGTACGTACAAGAAGGATGGAACTTTGTGAAACAAAAGAAAGTAATTGTAGAATGTGCTGCTGATTTCGTAGCAGCTTTAAGCTCTTCGTTTCAAAATATACTGTTTTACTACTATCATTAGCAGAAATTTAAAAAAAAAAAAAGACGCTTTGAATAAAAGGCGGGAAAATGCTCTTTTCAATTGAATGTCTCCAATCAAAACACTCTTTTTTTCCTGCAATTTGACAACGAAAATTGAGTAGTTCGTTGGACTTTTAAATCAGAGCTTCATCCGTGTAAAATCTTTAAATTCCTAACAGACTTTTAATCAGATTCTGAAAATTATGATTCCGAAAGCCATGAAGCTATCCTGAGCGACGACTTACTTGCATGTTAACAAGGCTTGTGTTAGGCCAGCTGTTGAAGATATAACACAAGGAACATTTTTGTTGATGAAATTTTTCTCTAGTGGACAAAAAAAGAAAGCATAGACATGCAACTATCGCACATAGCCCAGTGGAAGAGGACGAAGAAATCAAGAAAATTCGTATGAAGACCGTAAGCGCGGTAAAATTTTCAAGACTGTTGAAGATGTGTCTTACATGCAATTCAATCAAATAATACCTGTAATACCAGCAGTGCCGTGGCGTTGGGGGGAAGGGGCGAGCAGGGCGACGGCCCCGGGCGTCAAAGTATGGGGGCGCAAAATTCAGAAGGAAAAAACAAAAGATATATAAAAATGGAAGGAAAAAGTATTAAATAGTGCTCAAAATCAAGGAAAAGCAGGGTTTATTTTTGAAAATTTTCTTACGCATGGCGCCAACCATGTGACGCTTTGCGGCTGGTCTGTCGACCTCACTCATATTTACGGGGGCGCCGTCGTATAGTCTCGCCCCGGGCGCTGATTTTCCACGGCACGGGCACTGGATACCAGCACCTATTCTACTGTTAGACAGTGTTTTGTACTAAGTTCCCTACAAGGTGGGTGTAAATGGGCAAATAAAACCATTTCCTGAAGTGTAGGTGGTTAGAAATAAGTGTACTATATATTTTTATTTTATGTGATAAAACTGAGCCCGAAGTAAAGTAAATAGAATTATTTGTGTACAACGATATAACAGAACAGCAGAAATTGACTCATATTCGATTTTATTTCAGTTTTCAAATCATTCTTATTGAGATTTTGTGTGTTGATTCACACGATGTCCTGCCCGTGACAGTAAAGTTGATTTTTTTATTAATACGAGTATAAATATTCGGCAAATTTCTTTTAAGTGAAGTTTGGTAAAAAATTTAATCATTTATACATTTCCGTTTAAATAAAAACATTTTGAGCTAAGAATTCACAGAGTTTTGTAACATTCACTTGTGTGTCGAAAGTCACTTCTCTTTTTTGTCCCCGCCCGTGACAGACGTTTAGGAATTAATATTTTCTACTCTAAACAGAAAAAAATACTGAAAACATCAGCTGCATATACTCCTAAGTCTGTACTGCTCATGTATCATACAAGTAGCAGAATTTATGTTGTATTTTTAGAAATATACAACTTTAAAGCATCAAAAATGTAGTGTAAATGTCCTGCCCGTGACGATGGAATGGACCAAAAGTGCAATTTTTGATATTATAATTTCATTGGTATTGTTGGAAAGAAATACAGATTTGAAGTTAATATGTGTTTTATGCGTTTGTAAAATTTTAGTTACAAGACTTGTAATAATACAATTTAAATATTTACTGATGTAACTTCCCTCAGGAGCCACTACTGCTCCCAATTTGTTACTCTTATTTGACTAACTGAATGCACTCAGTAGCGAATTTATTACTGAATTTTCCTCTAATATTTCCTCGTTCTTAATATCTTTGTTAATGCAAGTCAAATAAGTGGACTACGATGAACAATTTTTGTTTCCTTATAAACTTGCATATCTACAGTATTTTTTTTTTTTTTTACATAATCTCAGGATCCATATTTCAATAAAGTAGAGAATAAATAATAAATATGAAACAAACTTGGTTCACCTCTTCTAAAAGAAGTCCTGCTTCCATAGGAAAAAAAATTGCTGGCTATACTGGTGTGTATGTTTCAGAGCAGAAGATAAAGAGAAATATACCTTTAGCAACAAATGCTTATATTATCCTTTAAAAATGCGCTTTTAATGAAAAATAATCAACACATTGAAACAACTTCCAAGAAAGGTGTTTACAAAGAAAACTATTTTGTACTCAATGAAGCGCGAAGGGTTGAATTGATTCATTTCACTGACAACATGGTTCTCTTTCTCTCTCACACACACACACACTCACTCACTCCCTTCCTCTCTCTCTCTCTCGCACGCGAACACTATGTATGCTAGACAACCCCTCCCCTGCATGGAGCTACCGTAAGATTCGATTCCCGCTTCGCTTCTTTATTGTCTTTGCACAATTGCGCCCTCTACTTCTATGACCTTGAACTGTATCGTCTCTCCTTATGCAAAATCAGTATCCCGCCAAGAATTTTCATTCGCTAGTGTCACAAGAATATATTCTTAAAATGTTGGTAGCTCTGAGAGTAGTTACTATTTTTAAACACAATTTCAAAATTGCCATATAGAAATTTAGAAGTTGTTAAACGCTCTTTCGTCGCACAACCAAATAGAATTATTTGATTGGTTGAGAACATGTGGGGTAATGCCCAGCAATTGGAAACACTTCAAAGTCGAGAGGCGACCGGTTTCAAAAATAAGAAAACATCATTTTTAGTTACTTAATTTTCGATGTAGATAATAAAACAAACTTTAGTGATATTAAAAGTAAGTTCAGATAGCCAACATATTCAAACCTAGATGCACTAAATACAACAGTTTTAAAAATATAAGCTTTTTTCTCATTTTAGGGGACTCAGCGACCTTGATTTTTTGAAAAGTATATATATATTTTAAATTATCTTACGTTATTATTAACGGAATAGAGCGCAATTTTTTTCTAAGATTCTTTGTGTAAAACCCTAGCATATTCTTCAAATCCGGTTAAAAAATAACAAATAGTTTGCCCGCAGTAAATTTTTAAAGTTGATTTTTATCATTTTTGACTTAGTGCGAGAAGCCCATGTAAGATATACAAACCAACATAGACTTCACTTCTGAAAAAAAGTCAACTTTTTTATTTGTGAATCGATACTATAGTAGATAATTCTTAGTACAATAATAACACCCTAAAATGAAGTTTCCGCAACAAAACATTCAAATTAATTAACTAATTAATTAGTATTTTGCGGAAAAAAGGTCAATGGATGATTGAGGTACATTTCACGAACAAACTCACGGTTTTCCATACATGTTACAGAAACATTTTCTTTGACATCAAGGATAACAATTTGTTAAGCTAGAATATGAGAAAAGTTGACGAAAATATATTTCTTTTTTATCTACTACTCGGGGACGAAGCAACCGGTTGAAGCTATAGATAGATAGATAGATAGATAGATAGATAGATAGATAGATAGATAGATAGATAGATAGGTAGATATTTCAAACACTGAGGAGGTGCAATTGCAGTAATTAAATGGGCAGTTGGCCCGTTTCGAAACTTCAAATGACTACCATGAGGCTAGATTTCAGGTGTGAATTTTGCAGTTTATTTCAGAGATAAAATTTTACAATTTAATTAACATTCTTATTGCTCAACACTAGGAAATTAAGCAAAAATAAATTATCATTTTTTTTTTTTTTAAAAAAAAGAAGAAGCATATTAAAGGACATTTCTACTTATTAATAGTATTATTTCTGTCCCATAGATGGCAGAATGTTTGATTTGGAATAGAATTTTCAAATCTGTAATTTTTTTTACAAATAAAGAATTATTAACTTATTGAAACCGATTTTATTTAATAGACTACGTATAAAAAGATGAACAAAAATATTAATTCATGAGAGTTGTGAACATATTAGAAATGCCATTTAAAACAGCCGGTGTTCTAACGAGACATTGAAGATACTAGTTGCCAGGACAGTACTTGACCACTATACATAACACGACTTACCCGTCCGAAATAGGGCGTGTAAAATATTTTTGTAGGAGCAGTAATAGGTAATATATGCCTTTGCTCTGTAAGTGATATTAACATGCCTTGTTGCTAGGGGAACGATAGTGTGAAATAAGTAATTTCTTCATAACGCAATAAATCAATTCTTACCCATATACGACGATTTTTAATACTCTAAATTTGCTACTGAATTTCAGAATGTTACTCGTGTGCTTAAAACAATGACCGCAATGTTTGTTACACGTAATCTGTTGGTTCAGGGAAAACTGTGCCACTCAATAGGGAAATGGCTTCCAGAATGATACTATGCATGTTTTTCAATTGTGTACGAAGTTGTTAATAGACCAAAGAATAAAAAAGTACCAGTATTTAAGGTTTTTTTAAAAAAGGAAACTATTTCTGATATTTATTTATTTATTTATTCGTGTATTGATTTATTGCCAGTTACTGAGTATAGTAGAATATTTAACGATAAAATTGTAGTGTACTAATTTACAACATGAAACAGCTACGCTTTTAACATATATTACTACTTTGTAATAAATGCAGTGATTCAACTCAGTGGTTCTCAACCTAATTCCTATCACGATCCCATTTTAACACATCCTCTTGTCAGCGACACACCTTTTAATTTCTGGTTTGCAATAAGCTTGTGGATTTCAAATATATCTATTGCGGAGATCTCAGGATACTCATCTATTTTTATAGTCGTAGAATACACTTCTTGTATATAGTGGATAGAGTAACATCCATAAAAGCGAATAGATTAAAACAAAATTTGGTCAGTTCATTCATATTACAAATATCGAATCCGATTCGTCATATTGTTTCCACATGGTGGCTATTTTACAATTTTAAACTTCATAACCATCTTAATTTTGTGCCATAAGATAAAAAAAAAACTGTTGAAAATGTTCAATAGACTTTTCCTGTTTTGTTTTTGTTCTTACCAGTATGTATATAAATAAAAATATGCATATGAAAACAAAATTCAAAATAATATTCTGAAATATGTTTCGGTATTTGAAGTTTATCTTCACTACTCTCATGAAACCCTTTCGCGATCCCCAAGTTGAGAAACTCTGACTTAACTAAACTATTTAGGGATCGTCCACATATTACGTAACACGGCAAAGGGCGGAGGGGGCTCGGCCTTGCATTACGAAGTGTGACAAGGAGGGAGGAGAAATTTACGTTTTCGTTACGTAACGCATGCACTTTTTGCTGTAATTTTTATTTTTATTCTCAGTCTTGTATGCAGTCTTTCAGACTTTATTGAGTTTTTTAATAAATAAATAAATTATAAATAAATAAATAAAACTCAATAAAAACTTTATTGAGTTCTTTTTATAAATAAATAAACATTACTATTGTTTTGGGAAATTCCGAGCTATGGCCTACATAAATTGAAACATGTAGAAGGGATTAGAAGTTGCTACAATAGTGCTGCCAAAATATCTTGAGCCGTGGCGAAAATGTGAACTAAAGCTCACACCCACTCATTGAGCTAATAAGTGTTCGCTGTTACTAAGCGAGAGAGCCTTAGCGAAAGGGAGAGGAATTCCTTCAGCCGATAGCAGCGCTTAGAATGGAAGACTAGGGTGTCAAGTATATGAGGTATATTTATAGATACCAGCATGACTGGTGATAAACCTTGCGGGTATTACAATGCAATAAAACTACGTGCACACGCTCTTCTGGAATTAGTTGTTAATGATTGTAAAATCCATTTGAAAATGCCCTCCCGTTCTTACTCATATTGCTATTTCTGAGAATATTATTTAAAACTTTGATTTAAATCATTACACACTTTATTCTTCTAATGGGTTTCGCATGTGAAACAGAAGAAACTGTTTTTCGTGAAATATTTTCCGCAACGGAATGATCCATGATTTGCAGAACAAAATAACATATTATAAACTTTATTCTTCGGATATTCACCTTTAACTGATTTTTTTTCTTTTTTTTAATTTTTGGAGTTGAATATTTGTGGAGAAAACGAGTTTATTCGCATTCTTGCACTGATTTAAGACAACAACAATTTGAAAAGAGGTAAACTTAAGTCTAAAGAAGATGCTCGATAGCCTGTTCACGAACGAGATATCCCTCCTCCTTCACGTGTGCAGCCACTTCTATTCTCTGGTCGACAAGGAAGAGAACTTCTTTGCAACTTCGCCACTGGCGAACTTCAAATGCATGAAGCATCCTGGATGCTAGAAAAAGAGGTCCATGTCAGTTCTTTAGGTCTTATTTCACCTGCATATTCGGGCGGTATGGGTGCTGGTCTCTGGGAAAACGACAGTATGCAATTTCGAAGAATTAAGACTGGTTAATTAAACAACTTTATGAGGTTAAAATATTATTACAGTACTACTATTTACTAACACCATTTGTTGGGTAAAAAATGCAAATACAAGCATTTTGGAGTAAATAGTTCTACCATTAAAAATAGCTTTTTATTGTAATAACCCTCAAAATAAGCAAAATTGGTGAAAAACAAAAATCAAAAAGCGTTATGTAAGAAACGGAAGAGGGGTTTGGTCTTGCGTTACTAAGTGTGACAAGGGGGAGGGAGGGGGTAAAATGGGTCGAAAAAAGCGTTACGTAATGTGGACAGCCCCTTAATACGCAACTACTAGTAGTGTTACTTTCCTTAGCAGCACAGCACTATCAATACCTACAGAAATTCTTGTTCATGAAGCTATTTTGAAAGTTACAACGTAAGCTACTCGTAAAAGCACACAAAGGCTGTTGTTATAATAATTTCATTCAGTAGCTTTAAGTAAATGGGCATTGTTTGAAGCCTGAGTTTACACAGTAACAAATGCCTTCATGTTTGAATCAACAATATTAAACATTTATCTATATCTATCTATATCTATATCTATATCTATCTATCTATCTATCTATCTATATTAATTAGAGATGGGGTCTAATTGCAATACTTTTCAAATTTTAAAACTCGAAAAATTATAAACGTATAATTTTCGGTTTAGAACATACATCCACCAAGCTCTGTAGCTGTAGCGAGATATATTCTACTTGCATAGGTAATTTGAGAACTTCGACACACTTGTACTTTTCTCGAAAATTTACAATTTCCAAACACTAAACATTTGTTGCAACACACAGAAATACAAATCAAATCATAAACGTGAAATACATTTATATAACAAATGATATAAAGAACAATGTTAGTATTATGTTAGACACTGATCAGCATATGCTGACATAGTAGTTAACGCCTACAGCGGAAACTGTCTTTTCTAACACAACTAAGTAAAATATTTTTATTCTTTAAAAAATATAATATTATTATTCTAATCTGCACTGAATATATCATGTTGTGCCACCATCTTACACATAGGCCTACCAAATACGAGAGAGACTACATAATATTTTGAAGTTTAGGTAGGCTTACACCTAAAAGTTTCATAAGCTATTTGTAGGTTACAAATGTAGGACAGAAAAATAATATACACAAACAGAAGAATCACTTCGATTAATCTCAGAAACAATGATGACAAACATAAAACTGATCCTCTTTCGCACATTTCTTAAAATGGCCCCACCCGTCACGCTTCAAGCACCGTAGTCTCTGTCTTCCATTATCTTCACATGTTTTGAGACATACTAAACATAAGTACTCATCATCATCCAACGAAATATCAGTACTCTTACAATGCGATGTTTTCTGTCTTGTTTCTCTTCGGACTGTCTTTCCTTCTTCTTTTCTGAGTCAGTCCTTTCTCTGTTTTTCATAATGCTTCTATTTAACTTTTGTTTCATTATACCAAGACATGTTTCGACACCTGTTGAAATTCACCCATTACCAACCTTACTTCACAAAATGAAGAAAATATCTTCGACATAAACTTCACTGAAAAAACATGGCTGTTATTATTATACAAGTAAAGGTACATCTGTTTCGTTAGTAACATTATAGTTAATTTAAAAGTTACTTGTACTAGTCGCCAGTCACTTCAAAATACATTCTTTATCTTTTACTAACCTACTCTGAAAATAAATATTCTTCTCTCTGTCAACAATTACAAGTTTGCAACAACCAACACTCCACCACGGTTGTTGTTCCACAAAATGTGCATGCGTCAAGGGCAGGGCCGTTCTTGTAACTGTTCGCTTTGGGAAGATATTAACAGTATTGGAACATGTCCCTGTTGCAACTAACCTCCGCTTCTCCTATATATCGATGTACAAGAACGATAGTTTGATGACAGAGTGCTAATTTCTGGTGTACAAGTTCGGCATAGATTCGGCAAAAGATGCGTTCAGGGAAGAGTAGGAGGAAATTTATCCTGGAGAAAATATTTCCCCAAGTAAAAATAATACAAATTCTCTACCGAAATCAATAAGCTTTGCATTCAGCAAGTTAACACGATAATCATGTCTGTGACTTCTCTCGGAATTGTCTACTACTATTATGGAGGTATTTTATACACTAACAATATGATTTCACCTTTGGTTTCTTTAGCCAATGAAAGTTAATCGTTAATTGATCATATTAGTGCATGAAAAATATATAACTGACAATTTGGTAAGTAGTGGTCCATGTCAAAAATTGAGATACCAACTGAAGTGTTTTGAACACAAGAGTTAACATTTAAATCAACAAATAAATATTTATAATAAAACAGTAATGATAACAAACTAGTCTAATTGGCTGATTACTGAATGAAATGAAATGAAATTCCTAATTTAATGTCCCACATATATACCCTGTAATGATAAGAAGGACGGATAACTAATGAAGGTGAATGTTTGGTGTAATGGTCATTTGGGAGGAAATGCCACAACCATAAGTAAACTAACGGACAAGATTTTGCCCACTAGAAACTTACATGGTGTTGGATCCAAACAGGATCCCTCGGGGCACAGGTTAGAAGTCCACAACATATTCACCGTGTCGCCTGGTTACTGAATGAGCACAAATGCATGTCATATTTTATGAAGAGTAACATCCACAATATTCTATTCTAGTGATTGAAGAAATGTAAGGGAAACCAATGCATGTTAACGAGACTTAAACATAGGATTTTAACTCTTCATCCGCTTGGTTTCTGATTTTTTCCTTGTCTACCTGAGAAAATGTACAAAACACAAACGCTTTCACGATCTACCCTTTGCAAGTATGCCATAATATTCCAAACTTTACCCGCAATCACAGCTGACGAAAGAAAAATTATAAATATGTCCTTTCATTCAGAACACTATTTCCTGTAAGGTTCTTGAAATAAAATAAAACACACCTTATATAAAAATTAATTCCACAAGGTGGTCCTTAGTTGCATCCTTAGTCGAAATCTCCATTATTAAAGTTAGGAATCATTTTAACAATATCTTTGTCTATTGATAGTATGGCAAGTGCCGCTAACAATTCATCTTCTATTGTATATCTTAGAATATTTTTCACTCTTTTAAAGATAGAAAAAGATCATTTAGTTTCACTTGTAGTTAGGGGCAGGTTGTGAATATTCTCAAAAGTTTTAATACTGCAGAAAAACTGAAAGCAAGACTCGTTTACAATACACTGGAAGAAATTCACAGCACCAAGAAGTTTTCTGAACTCTTCTCTCGCATAAGCTTTACTAAGTTTAGTATGATGTTTATCAGAAGCAGAGAAGAACTTTGTAAATTTATAGATTTATTCAAGAAAGGACGTACTAAACTGATCAAAATTAAATTCCTGTAAAAGTGAAAATACATTCTGTAAAATGGAAGCGCAGATTATTTGGTTTAAAACAATGTAACACATTTCTTTCGCTTCTACTGCTCTTCACTGTGTGTTTGAAACAATTCTAATTTTGTTTCGGTTGTACGTTACGGTATCAATTATTCCCAGTGATTCCTTCATTTTAGTAGTGTAGGTATATAAATATGATTGAACTTTTTCTTCATCCATATGACGACTCTATGATTGGTTATATAGAATATCTAGATGTCCTATAACTAAGTGAAGAACGCAACAGCCAGAAACAAAATTATTCATTCCGAAGATAGCCTAACAAGGCGGATGCTTCATTTATTGCTGTAGTGCTTTAGGTGTTGGATTCTGACAAAATTTGGAAGCAGTCTTGTAGTTCTTCCGGCTTTTCGTATACCATATTGATAGTCCTAGACTTAAAACTCTATCTAGTTGGTCCACAGCTGGATATCCGATTTGAAACAAGAATCTAAAAGAGCTTTTCTGTAATGCGAGCGAAATTAAACGCCGGGATAACAAAATGATAATTGAAAGTTTCCTGGCTTTAGTGTTTTTTCTGGTGTCTCTTTTCATTACAAGATTTAATTACTATGAAGACTGTACTCAATATAAGCATCAGGGCATATCTATATCCCTTTGCTTTGTACTCCATTTATAACCCACTCATTATAACTGCGTCATCATAGCTTGGCCAATAAGTTCATTTTCTTCTTTCGAGATTTGATTAATCTTAGAGAGTATTCATTGCTTTGGATTACAAAAGCACCAGAATCAATCGACAGGAACAATTTCTGCAGTACAGTATTTTAAGCAGTACCGTGCCGTGGAAAATCGGCATTCGGGGCGAGAGTATACGACGGCGCCCCCATACATAATGAGCGAGGCTGACAGACCAGCCACGAAGCGCCACCATGGTTGACCCGAAGTGTCAGAAATTTTTCAAAAATAAACCCTGATTTTTTAAATTAATTTTTCCTTCCATTTTTTATATAATATTTGGTTTTCCTTCCAAATTTTTCGCCCCTTACTTTGGCGCCCTGGACCGTCGTTCCGCTCCCCCCGCCTCCGATGGCACGGCATTGACCAGGCAATAACAAGTTGAAACATGTCTGCAATGTCAGTTGTCTCATCACCCATGAGAGAAGTTTGGCAGCTTTAATTTCTTCTATTTTATTTTCGCGGGTGTCTTCTACCATACATTGCAATATTTCATTTTGAATTCCCTTTAAAGACTCCTTAAATGCTGACGAACTGTCAAGATGGAACCTCAATAAGGAATCTAGTTCAGTTGTATATTTAATCAACCCGATGAACACTGATTTTTCGAACCTTCATGCTCATCATTAACTTACAAACATAATGATTTAGAACACTGTATTTTAAACATATGATAGCTAAGTATTCAAGGAAAACATTCGTGTAAATGCGTTAGTTGACATTTAGTATAATCAAGGTTATTAAAATATAAATTTGGGGCAAAGTAAACCCTTATATTCTACAGGTGACGATACTTTGCACCACATCAAAAAAATGTGTTCAATATACGAACATAATGTTTCTATCCAATGTTTTCCCTCTAGTATTCATATACTTCCTTACTGTACAAAACAGAACACAGTCTACACTACCATTGATATGAGAATAATGGTACTGGTACCGGTACTTAGTATGAATTACCCATATTTGTAAAGAAAATTGTGTAGCACACATCCCACAAAAATGCCAACTCAGGAATAAAAATAAAAATCTGGTGAAGTGATTTATTTTTGTTGGTCTTTATCTCCAAGAATATCATCCCAATCGTAATCAGTGGAGGATTTACGGATTATCTGGCAATTTGAAGAATACCCGAATTTCAGTTTTTTTTTAAATTTTTTAAAGAAAAATATACTATTAGTCATTTCTAATCGCGTATAAGCTTCAAACCTCCAAAAAGTCTAGTGAGTGAAAAAGCAAAGCCTTTTTGATCGAAGGCCTTCTTAAACTATTTTTCTTTATCCGTCATTGTTCGTAATTTGTTTTCCAACAAGAAATCCATTCCAGCATCTAACTAAATAGCAAATTTACCTACAATTACAACGAAGGAGGTATCGGTAGCAAGAACTTCCAATTTTCGGGATTACTTTAGGCCGGTGCAAAGTAACTGCGATTAGAGGCTGAAGCCGCCTTCTCCCAGTTTTATTTTTTCTATGACTTTCAAGCGTTTCACATTTCAGTTCCAACTATTACTTCAAAGTCCCATTATACACGGTAGTGCTCTACGAAACTGACTTACTTCGGATGGAAATTCTTGCAGGTTATATCTTTCAAATTTTGTCGGCCTTTACAGTGACTGCTTTCCATACGCCTAAAACAACAAGCTCTCCGAGTAATTAGAACTGAGCTTAACAGCGAAGATTATAGCGATAATACAGCTAGTTGTTCTGTTGAACGGTGGCAGTTGAAACTTTCTCTTTAAATTTCATGGTTTTTCTGACAGAGGACTGTGCTACTCTTTTTCATAATTTGTGCTAAGTAACCTCTGAAAGTGCAAAGTAACTCCATCTTACGGTATTTTAAATAATTATGTAGATAACATATTTCTAGGCTCTAGATGTCATTAACATTAGGTTTCACGCTTTAGTCATTGACGAAATTTTGTTTTCAAGCAGAAAGAGAAATTTCGCTATTTTGTATTCACTATAGAATCTCTTCCCTAACCTCTTCCATTACAGTTTGTTTGCTGACTTTCGAGAAATGTGTCAAATACAACGCTTGTTCCTCTTAATTATTCAACGCCGTGTTTCGCATATGGAAAGTGAAATTTGATAAAATGTTGATGAATGTATCGCGCATTGTGGTTGATTCTTTTGTATCTGTATAAAAACCACCAAATATTATGTATCACCACATAGTACAACTATATCATATTTACTGATAACTTCACTTAACATTTGTTGTTGCTTTCTGAAAAATAGAATCCTTTGGAGCCTGTGGTACGATGTACTGCAATAATAATTTGATTAATAATTTTGTTTGTAAAGTCTATTGCTTTATATTCAAAGTGTCTATCACCAGGGGCATAAATTAGGGCCCCACAGACCCTGCAATGTAGGGGGCAAGTCATTAAAGGGCCCCCAAAATCGTGACGTAGGACGTAGAAAAGGGGCCCCATCCACGTTGCCTGCGGGGATGTCCCCAAGCCCTTAGTTACGCCACTGTCTATCACAGTGGCGGCCGGTGGATTGTGGTCTCGGAACGATTGGAAATAGAAGATATAAAATAGACTTATTGATTAAGCAGCTTAACTTTAGATGCAAGTAATATGTGGCACATGAAAATAAATAAAATTCTGTTTTAAAACTAAGCTAAAAGTTAATGAAGAAAATTTTATCAGATTACTCAGTATTTAAATAGAAAGTCCATTCTTCTCTCTTTGAATGCAGCAAATATGTCTATTACACGATGGTTGAAGTGTGGTATACCCATTATCAGGTCTTATTCAATGGAGAGCACAGCCAATGCTGACAACCTTTCTTGAGACATCGAATTTCTTAAAAATGTCTTAATTCTTTTCAGTAGAAGAAAAATGTATGTTTTGCGCCACTGACCCTCTACCCACTTTCTCAGTCCCGCCTGAAGCAGACAACGAATTTCCCAGTGCCGCCTGACACACTATGCCGGAAGACACAGGGAGGATACGAGAAATCGAGCACCCTGAACCGTCCACCCACGGTCTTTTATGACCTCCATTTTAGGGGTGGATTTGTTCCCTTTTATGAGCACTTTTTAGGGGGTGTACTCGTTCTCTTTTATGGTTTCTATTTTAGGGGCGTACTCGTTCCCTTTTATGAGCATATTTTTCAACCCTTACGAACACATAACAGAAGATCAGATAACACATAAGAGTACGTAACATAACAAGGGTGTATTCGTTCTCTTTTATGATTACTTTTTCAACCTCTAGCAGAGACTATGAACACATAGCAGGGGTGTATTCATTCTTTTTTATGAGCATATTTTCCAACCCCTATTTTAACATAGCAGATAACACATAAGATTACGAACACATAGAAGAGCAGATAACACATAAGAGTACGTAACATAGCAAGGGTGTATTCGTTTTTCTTTTATGATTACTTTTTCAACCCCTATTTGAACATTTTATCATAGCAGAGAATATATGGAGATTATGAATACATATCAAAGCATAAGACTACGAACACATAGCAGGGATCATTTTTAGAGGTGTAC
The DNA here is from genome assembly GCF_964235325.1 of Thermobia domestica. Lineage (NCBI taxonomy): Eukaryota > Metazoa > Arthropoda > Insecta > Zygentoma > Lepismatidae > Thermobia > Thermobia domestica. The sequence goes on along the minus strand of NC_137467.1, from coordinate 148,207,304 downwards.
TCGTTCTCTTTTATGACCACTTTTTCCAACCCCTATTTGAACACAGCAGAAATTACACTGAGACTATGAACACACAGCAGAGCAGATAATACATAGCAATGCTAATAAAAGAGTATGGCTCATATTTCAACCCTTATTTTACCATAGCAGAGAATACATGGAGACTAGGAGCACATAGCATAGCAGATAATCTTTTATGAGTACACCACCCCTATATTAACATAGTAGAAATAGCAGGCAATGAGCAAAGATTACAATCGAACACCCACGGTCTACAGATAGTAATTTTAAGGGTCAATTTGTTCCCTTTTATGAGCACTCTTTAAGGGGTGTACTCAGACAACTTTTTCCAACCCCTATTTTAACATAGCAGAAATTACATAAGATTCATTCCCTTTTTTCAACCCCTATTTTAACAGACAATGAATACCTATGTAATATAGCAAAGGGGGTGTGAACATACAACTGTATTCGTTTTTACCCCTATTTGAACATAGCAGATAATACATAAGACTACGTACTTTTTCCAACCCCTATTTTACCATAACAGAAATCACACAGAGACTACGAAACATAGCGAAGTCCACCTCTATTTAAACATAGTCCATTTTAGGGTGGACTTATTCTCTTTTATGAGCATATTTTCCAACCTTTATTTTAACATAGTAAAGAATACATAGCAGTTGGCCTATTTTTCCACCCTACTTGAACATAGTCCATTTTAAGGGTGGACTCATTCTCTTTTATGAGTATCGTTTCCAACCCCTATTCGAACACAGCAAAAACTAAAAAAATGGGGATGTACTTGTTCCCTTTTTAACCCCTATTTCCCACAGAGGCTACGGACATAGCAGATTACCTGGGTCTTATAGTTTATGTGGGATACGCCCTTTCCATGACAATTTTAACCGATTTGGATAAAACTAGGTATATGGAAGTTTTCGAATATGCTGATTACGAATACCATTTCTATTTTTACCTGGGTCTTATAGTTTATGTGGGATACGCCCTTTGTATGACACTTAAAACCCAATCACTCGTAAACGAAGCAACATATTGAGATGGTGTTTCCACATTTAGCAATAGGTCATCAGGTACTACATGTCCCAAAATTAGTGGTCATCGAGGTCAAAGGTTAAAATACTTAAAACCTAATAGTTCGCAAACGGATCCACATATTGAGATGCTCTTTCCACATTTAGTAATTGGTCATCAACCACTGCAAATTTCAAAATAATGACCATTGAGGTCAAAGGTCAATATACTTAAAACCCAATCACTCGAAAACCGAGCCACATATTGAGATGGTGTTTCCACATTTAGTAATTGGTCATCAACTACTACAAGTTCCAAAAATAATGACCATCGAGGTCAAAGGTCAAAATACTTAAAACCTAATAACTCGAAAATGGATCCACGTACTGAGGTGCTGTTTCCATATTTACTAATTGGTCATCAACTACTACAAGTTCCAAAATAATGACCATCGAGGTCAAAGGTCAAAATACTTAAAACCTAATAACTCGAAAACCGAGCCACATATTGAGATGGTGTTTCCACATTTAGTAATTGGTTATCAACTACTACATGTTTCAAAAATAATGACCATCGAGGTCAAAGGTCAAAATACTTAAAACCTAATAACTCGGAAACGAAGCCAAGTATTGAGGTGCTGTTTCCAAATGTAGTAATTGGTCATCAACTACTACAAGTTCCAAAAATAATAGTCATCGAGGTCAAAGGTCAAAGTAGTTAAAACCTAATAACTCGAAAATGGATCCACATATTGAGGTGCTGTTTCCACATTTAGTAATTGGTCATCAACTACTACAAGTTCCAGAAATAGTGGCCATCGAGGTCAAAGGTCAAAGTACTTAAAACTCGAAAATGGATCCACATATTGAGGTGCTGTTTCCAAATCTAGTAATTGGTCATCAACTACTACAAGTTTCAAAAAATAATGGTCATCGAGGTCAAAGGTCAATCTCGTAAATGAAACCACATATTGAGGTGCTGTTTCCACATTTAGTACATTTGTGTGATCTATTCAATTTTGTACAAAACAGAAAAAAAAGTGAAGAAGGAATAAATTTGAATGGCTTATTTACTTTTGTATTAATGAGAAAGAAATGAAAGGAACACAATTTTAACTAGCGCAGACTTTCTGTACCTTTTTGGGCTATTGAAATGGATTAACAAGAAAGAAAGCAAAGATATGCCATATTAACTAGCTATGTATTATTTAAGCAAAACGAAGGGCTAAATTTGAGAAAGCGAACATGGACGATTTTACTCAAATTTGGATGGAATATTTATCTTTGTATGAACCAAAAAAAATTGAAGAAGGTTCAATATTTCTATACAATTTTGTACTACTCAAATAAACGAAATTTTATTTTTGTACCAACCACAAGAAAATCAAAGAAGGGTCATTTTATACCTTTTTGTGCTATTCAAATAATAGAGGGAACAAATTTCAGTGGTCTATTTTATTTTTGTACCAATCGGAAGAAAAGCAAAGATATGCCATTTTAACTATTTAAACAAACGAAAAGATAAATTTGAATGACCTATTCAATTCTGTACCAACGAGAAAGGCCATTTTGTACTAATCAAATAAACAAAAAAAAACGAAGGATCATTTTAACTAACTCAGACTTTTATACCATTTTGTACTACTCAAATAAACGAAGGAATACCAACCAGAAAAAAAGAAGTGAAGATTAGGTGGATTATTTTCTTTTGTACCAAGTAGAAAAGAGAAGAAGAGCTACTTTAACTAGCTCAGAATTTATGTAACTTTTGAACTACTGAAATGTTCTATTTTTGTATCAATCAGAAAAACCCAAAGAAGGATCATTTTAACAAGCTCATAATTCCTGTAACGAAAGAATAATTTCGATGTTCTACTTTTTATACCAATGAGAAAAAAATGAACTAGCTGAATATACGAAATAATAAATTTAAGTGACCTATTCAATTTTGTACCAATGAGAAATGTCATTTTAACTGGCTCAGAATTTTACTACTCAAATAAACAATGGAGTATTTACTTTTGTACCACCGAGAAAAAAAGATATTGCACCATTTTGGAGTATTCAAATAAACAAAGGACTTATAATTTGTGTCAACTCTAAAATCAATTAAACGAAGTAATGCATTTGAGTGAGCTATTTAATTTGAAAAACCGAAGTTGAGTATTTTATACCATTTTGTATTATTTCAACAAACAAAGGAATAAGCAAAAAAGGATCATTTTATATCATTTTAAACTAGTCTAATAAACGAAGGTATAAATATGAGTGAGCTATTTAATTTTGTAGCTGAGTATTTTCACGAAAGAACAAAATTGTTATAATCAGAAAAAGCGAAGAAGACCCACTTTAACTAACTGAGAATTTCTGTACCTTTTTGTACTATTTAAACAAACGATGAGATAAATTTGAGTGACCTGTTTTTGTACTAACCAGAAAAATTGAAGGTACCTTTGTACTAGCCCAATGAACGAAAGAACAAATTTGAATGTTCTACTTTTTATACCAAACAAAGAAGAACCATTTTGTACTATTGAAATAAACGAAAGAAAAAGCGAAAAAAGACCAATTTAACTAGCTCAGAATTTATATACGTTTTGTTTAGGTGTCCTACTTTTTGTACCAGCGTGAAATGCCATTTTAACCAGCTCAGTAGTATTCAAATAAACAAAAAACCGAAGAAGGATCATTTTAACTAGCTCAGAATTTATGTTGGATGGAGTATTATTTTTTGTGCCAAGCACAAAAAGGAAAGAATTTGTACTTACCAGAAAAGGCGAAGAAGGATCATTTTATACCTTTTTGTGCTATTTAAATAAACGAAGGAATAAATTTGAGTGATCTATTCAATTTGGTATCAATTAGAAGATAAGTAAAGAAGGGCCATTTTAACTAGCTGAGTATTTTTCTGCTATACAAATCAACTAAAAAAATTCAATTTTGTACGAACCACGAAGGTTCCATTTTAACTAGCTCAATATTTTTTGTGCTAATCAAATAAACGAAAGAATAAATTTGAGTGACCTATTCAATTTGGTATCAACGAGAAATACCATTTTAAATAACTCAGCACTTTATACCTTTTTGTGCAATTTAAATGAAAGAAGAAAGCGAAGGAGGATCATTTTAACTAACTTCGAATTTTATACCATTTTGTACTAATCAAATAAACGAAGGAATAAATTTTTGTGACCCATTCAGTTTTGAAAACAAGCAGGAAAAGAAAAGAAATAACATTTTCTACTAATCAAATAAACCAAGGAATAAATTTAGGTGGCCTATTTAGTTTTGTACCAACCACGAAAAAAAAGCGAACAAGTTCCATTTTAACTAGCTCTAATACTTCTGTACCAAATTAACTAACTCAAAGAAACGAAAGAATAAATTTTGAGTGGCTTAAGCAAAGGTCAATTTGTACCTTTTGTGCTATTAAAACTGAGTGACCTATTCAATTTTATACCAAGTAGAAAAAATTTTGTTTGCAATTAAAAAAAACGGAGAAGGTCTACTTTCTGTGCCAACCAGAGAAAAACAAAGAAATACCATATTCTGCTACTCAAACAAACGACGGAATAAGCTCAGAATTTCTATACCTTTTTGTTTTTATTCAAATAAACGAATGAATAAATTTGAATATCACATTTATTTTTGTAACAATCAGAAGAAAACAGCTCAGAATTGTGGTGTTACATTGAAGTCTCAATTTTTTCCGGTCATTAACTACATATTTGAACGTAAGATTTAACAAACCAGAGTTGCGTTATACATTGAATTTTAACTTAATTCTGTAGAGCAGACTCCAAAACAATTAGCGTACTAAAGAAAACTGATGAAGGATGAAAAATTATAACGTTTCATGTTCCATACCATCTATAAAGAGTGCTGCAGATATTTAAGCAACGTTACGAATACGTTACCTAACATTTGTATTGCTAGTATAGTGAGGCTCGTAAGGTACTACCTATTGCTGAACGATTCAATTATTTTTAAACTTTCTTTCCTGAAACTTCAAATAAATTATATTTTTGCATTTATGTATTTTATTATAATGGAATATAAGTTTATGGAGTATATTTGGAGTTAAAGAGGGTCTTCTTCGCTTTTTCTGATTAGTACAATTTTGTTCTTTCGTGAAAATACTCAGCTACAAAATTAAATAGCTCACTCATATTTATGCCTTCGTTTATTAGACTAGTTTAAAATGATATAAAATGATCCTTTTTTGCTTATTCCTTTGTTTGTTGAAATAATACAAAATGGTATAAAATACTCAAATTAAATAGCTCACTTAAATACATTACTTCGTTTAATTGATTTTAGAGTTGACACAAATTATAAGTCCTTTGTTTATTTGAATACTCCAAAATGGTGCAATATCTTTTTTTCTCGGTGGTACAAAACTAAATACTCCATTGTTTATTTGAGTAGTAAAATTCTGAGCCAGTTAAAATGACATTTCTCATTGGTACAAAATTGAATAGGTCACTTAAATTTATTATTTCGTATATTCAGCTAGTTCATTTTTTTCTCATTGGTATAAAAAGTAGAACATCGAAATTATTCTTTCGTTACAGGAATTATGAGCTTGTTAAAATGATCCTTCTTTGGGTTTTTCTGATTGATACAAAAATAGAACATTTCAGTAGTTCAAAAGTTACATAAATTCTGAGCTAGTTAAAGTAGCTCTTCTTCTCTCTTCTACTTGGTACAAAAGAAAATAATCCACCTAATCTTCACTTCTTTTTTTCTGGTTGGTATTCCTTCGTTTATTTGAGTAGTACAAAATGGTATAAAAGTCTGAGTTAGTTAAAATGATCCTTCGTTTTTTTTTTGTTTATTTGATTAGTACAAAATGGCCTTTCTCGTTGGTACAGAATTGAATAGGTCATTCAAATTTATCTTTTCGTTTGTTTAAATAGTTAAAATGGCATATCTTTGCTTTTCTTCCGATTGGTACAAAAATAAAATAGACCACTGAAATTTGTTCCCTCTATTATTTGAATAGCACAAAAAGGTATAAAATGACCCTTCTTTGATTTTCTTGTGATTGGTACAAAAATAAAATTTCGTTTATTTGAGTAGTACAAAATTGTATAGAAATATTGAACCTTCTTCAATTTTTTTTGGTTCATACAAAGATAAATACTCCATCCAAATTTGAGTAAAATCGTCCATGTTCGCTTTCTCAAATTTAGCCCTTCGTTTTGCTTAAATAATACATAGCTAGTTAATATGGCATATCTTTGCTTTCTTTCTTGTTAATCCATTTCAATAGCCCAAAAAGGTACAGAAAGTCTGCGCTAGTTAAAATTGTGTTCCTTTGATTTCTTTCTCATTAATACAAAAGTAAATAAGCCATTCAAATTTATTCCTTCTTCACTTTTTTTTCTGTTTTGTACAAAATTGAATAGATCACACAAATGTACTAAATGTGGAAACAGCACCTCAATATGTGGTTTCATTTACGAGATTGACCTTTGACCTCGATGACCATTATTTTTTGAAACTTGTAGTAGTTGATGACCAATTACTAGATTTGGAAACAGCACCTCAATATGTGGATCCATTTTCGAGTTATTAGGTTTTAAGTACTTTGACCTTTGACCTCGATGGCCACTATTTCTGGAACTTGTAGTAGTTAATGACCAATTACTAAATGTGGAAACAGCACCTCAATATGTGGATCCATTTTCGAGTTATTAGGTTTTAACTACTTTGACCTTTGACCTCGATGACCATTATTTTTGAAACTTGTAGTAGTTGATGACCAATTACTAGATTTGGAAACAGCACCTCAATACTTGGCTCCGTTTCCGAGTTATTAGGTTTTAAGTATTTTGACCTTTGACCTCGATGGTCATTATTTTTGAAACATGTAGTAGTTGATAACCAATTACTAAATGTGCAAACACCATCTCAATATGTGGCTCGGTTTTCGAGTTATTAGGTTTTAAGTATTTTGACCTTTGACCTCGATGGTCATTATTTTTGGAACTTGTAGTAGTTGATGACCAATTAGTAAGTATGGAAACAGCACCTCAGTACGTGGATCCATTTTCGAGTTATTAGGTTTTAAGTATTTTGACCTTTGACCTCGATGGTCATTATTTTTGGAACTTGTAGTAGTTGATGACCAATTACTAAATGTGGAAACACCATCTCAATATGTGGCTCGGTTTTTGAGTGATTGGGTTTTAGGTATATTGACCTTTGACCTCAATGCTCGTTATTTTGGAATTTGCAGTGGTTGATGACCAATTACTAAATGTGGAAAGAGCATCTCAATATGTGGATCCGTTTGCGAACTATTAGGTTTTAAGTATTTTAACCTTTGACCTCGATGACCACTAATTTTGGGACATGTAGTACCTGATGACCTATTGCTAAATGTGGAAACACCACCTCAATATGTTGCTTCGTTTACGAGTGATTGGGTTTTAAGTGTCATACAAAGGGCGTATCCCACATAAACTATAAGACCCAGGTAAAAATAGAAATGGTATTCGTAATCAGCATATTCGAAAACTTCCATATACCTAGTTTTATCCAAATCGGTTAAAATTGTCATAGAAAGGGCGTATCCCACATAAACTATAAGACCCAGGTAATCTGCTATGTCCGTAGCCTCTGTGGGAAATAGGGGTTAAAAAGGGAATAAGTACATCCCCATTTTTTTTAGTTTTTGCTGTGTTCGAATAGGGGTTGGAAACGATACTCATAAAAGAGAATGAGTCCACCCTTAAAATGGACTATGTTCAAGTAGGGTGGAAAAATAGGCCAACTGCTATGTATTCTTTACTATGTTAAAATAAAGGTTGGAAAATATGCTCATAAAAGAGAATAAGTCCACCCCTAAAATGGACTATGTTTAAATAGAGGTGGTCTTCGCTATGTTTCGTAGTCTCTGTGTGATTTCTGTTATGGTAAAATAGGGGTTGGAAAAAGTATGTAGTCTTATGTATTATCTGCTATGTTCAAATAGGGGTAAAAACGAATACAGTTGTATGTTCACACCCCCTTTGCTATGTTGCATAGGTATTCATTGTCTGTTAAAATAGGGGTTGAAAAAAGGGAATGAATCTCATGTAATTTCTGCTGTTAAAATAGGGGTTGGAAAAAGTGGTCATAAAAGAGAACCAGTACACCTCTAAAAATGATCCCTGCTATGTGTTCGTAGTCTTATGCTCTGATATGTGTTCATAATCTCCATGTATGTATTCTCTGCTATGATAAAATGTTCAAATAGGGGTTGAAAAAGTAATCATAAAAGAAAACGAATACACCCTTGCTATGTTACGTACTCTTATGTGTTATCTGCTCTTCTATGTGTTCGTAATCTTATGTGTTATCTGCTATGTTAAAATAGGGGTTGGAAAATATGCTCATAAAAGAGAATGAATACACCCCTGCTATGTGTTCATAGTCTCTGCTAGGGGTTGAAAAAGTAATCATAAAAGAGAACGAATACACCCCTTCTATGTTTAATATTCTTATCTGTTATCTGATCTTCTATGTGTTACGTACTCTTATGTGTTATCTGCTCTTCTATGTGTTCGTAATTTCTGCTATGTTAAAATAGGGGTTGGAAAAGTGATCATAAAAGAGAATGAATACACCCCTAAAAAGTGCTCATAAAAGAGAATGAATACACCCTTGTTATGTTACGTACTCTTATGTGTTATCTGATCTTCTGTTATGTGTTCGTAAGGGTTGAAAAATATGCTCATAAAAGGGAACGAGTACACCCCTAAACTAGAAAACATAAAACAGAACGAGTACACATCCTAAAGAGTGCTCATAAAAGGGAACAAATTCATCCCTAAAATGGAGGTCGTAAAAGGCCGTGGGTGGACGGTTCAGGGTGCTCGATTTCTCGTATCCTCCCTGTGTCTTGCGGCATAGTGTGTCAGGCGGCACTGGGAAATTCGTTGTCTGCTTCAGGCGGGACTGAGAAAGTGGGTAGAGGGTCAGTGGCGCAGAACATACATTTTTCTTCTACTCTTTTCAATGTAAAAAAAGACACGTACAGTTAATATCAACTTCAGAAGCTTTCTAGATTCACTGAATGATTTTTCTAGTTTATTCTGGACAATGGTTTTAGCAAACCCACAGTCCCCGGCAGGGATCGAAATTCCTCTGCAACGTCGATTGAAGACAGTTCGTGACAAAGTTTAGCGTTGTCGAAAAAAACTGTAAATTGAACACACTTTATTGACTGTTTCTTTCGGAAAATTTACAGCATACTCTGTTAACATAACTGGTGAAAACAACATTGCTGCCATAAGATGTCCTGTGAATTTAAACCGGTTTTAGTTTCGCAAATTATAACATCACATACTTCTTTAGCTTCTCTGTCCCATTCTGTACTGTCACTCTTCGTCTCTCTGTAGATTCTATTCTCTTGTTCCTATCACCATCAATTTGATTTCTTATTGCATTAATGTTCTTTTCAAAGTTTAAAATCTCCTGGTGTGCAGAAGAATGTTCAATTTCTCTCTTTTGAAGCTGCTCAAAGAAACTTTTTACAAATGGCACTATTGCGCTAAAGAAATATAGTCAAAAATGGAAGTGGTGACTGATTGCATTTGCATTTTTTTTAATCTCATCCATCGTTAGTACTAGATCTTATTCATGCACTGGATGATGTCTTTTTTATGATCAAAAACTTTATTCACACTTCTAGACATAAAATTCCAACGAGTATTACTTGCCCGAGGTAACCGTTTCTGAAGTATTGAATCCGAAACTGCGGTTCCCTGTGGGCTACTAGAAAAAAATTTGCAAATACCTTATAAATTGGAAAAGTCTTACATTTCTATTTACGGAAGCAGATTTGTTCATAACCAAATTAACTTGATGAGCGCAACAATGTATATATTCGGCACTAGGAAAAAATTCTTTAACTATTTCTTGTTCCCCCGTAGAAGAACCAGATATAGCAGATGCACCGTCATAGGTTTGTGCAATTAATTTGCGTGAATTTCCATAAAGACCTAACCTTTGTTTTTTCAATTCTCCAAGCAAATAATACGCTAATGTTTCAGCATCGAGCTTTGGTGGTGAAACAAAGTTCCAAAAACGTTCTACTGTTTTGCCCTTTACTACGTACCGAAAACGATAATTATTTGAAATATATTTGAGATGTCACTTGTTTCGTCGGCTTTAATAGCCAGGAAATCAGCTTCTTTAATTTCATATGTTATTTCTTTCTGACAAACCTCAAACATTACTTGTAGAAGCTCATTCTGGATTGTTTTCGACGTCCGTTTAAACACTATGGCTTTTCCCAAATGGTTTCTCAAAGCAACGTCTAACTCTGAACTGAAATCTATTAATCCTCTAAATTGTCCCGGATTGGAGGACGAGCCAGTTTCATCGTGCTCCCTTAAAGCCAGTTCAAAAACGCCTCAAAAACGAACACAGCTTATGATAATATTCAGTACGTACCTGTTATGTTTGACTTTTTTATTGTGTTCTTCCAGTTTTCTCCTATAAGCACTGTTCAATTCCGAGGCAATATTTCCTTTTCCAAAAAGTATGAATTTTAAAACACTTCTCAATTGTGAAGCCGAAAATCCTTTTTTTTTTTTTTTTTTTTTTACGTTTGAGCATAAATTGTTTATACCTGTTACGCCTAATTTTCTCCACGACTCTTTACCACCAAACAACAAACACAGAAAGCAAAATAGTGCATCTTTTACTTCGCACTCACACAACCAATCATTACTATTGTATATATTTTTTGTGAACACTCTCCTGAACTGTCTTTTAAATGTTTTGATGCTCTGCACTTAATCTAAGTCGGGCAATGGCCTTTCAAGTCCTTTAATCGCAAGTTTGTCCTCAGTCGAGAGCTGGGAAAATGATTTCTTTTGTAAATTATTTAGAGAATTCTTTGTATAGAATTGATTCAGAACAGTAAATCATCCACAGAATTAGAACACATAGGCAACACAACCACTAAAAAACGAAACACACTCGGGAGCTATATGGATCAGGAATGTCACATACACACTTGCGTGAAAGAAAAAAAAATATCAGCCTTCGTTGTAAGCACTGCACTATGAATGGAATACAGAACGTTGCTTCCACATGAGACTAAACAATGGTTATTAATGTTATACGTTCTAAAAAGCAAACTCTGAACCTGCCAAATGTAGGGTCAGTATGTAAAAGGAGCCACAATCCGCCAAAGAACGGCGAAACAAACAGCATTGCTAATCAATCCCAAATGCACACCCAAATCAACCTCAAATCAACCCCAAATGGGGGAGATGTTTTACAATTTTTACCATAAACGTCTGGTGGGATAACGTTTTGCAAAGCAGAAATGTGATCTTTCATTACATTAACGGAGGTTCTAAGGCATGTCAGAATTTTTTTCTTGATTGGCAATTCTTGTCAGAAGCAAAAGCACGCATGATTGCTAGTCAGTGGTGTTGTAAGTATTTTTCAGATGGGGGGCAAACTGATTTTGAACGACTGTCTTCAAAATAGACGCGGGAATGGGACATAGGTAAGATAATACGAATATATGTTCGTAATGTAACCTGGTTGAATAATAATAATAATAATAATAATAATAATAATAATAATAATAATAATAATAATAATAATAATAATAATATAATGCAGCTATAAACAGTTTCGTGAGGGTAAAATTTGCATCTACGAGAAGTACCTTGATTTACATCTTTAAGATGAATAAATCCAATGCCAGTTTTGTGCTGGATTTTGGTATGGTGCAAGCATTTTCAACCATTTAAATCACAGTTAAAAACATATAAAATAGTAAAAATTGCACTACTTACAAAAAATTCCTGTTTGTAACTACAATTTTTACGATTTTATATACATATTTTTACTGTGTTGGAAATGCCTATACGGACATTGTTCGGACAATGGAGTCCACTTTTCTAATGTGCTCTGAATTTGTCTGTGGCCTTTTTCCAGTTCTTGAACCCTAAGGTGAGGAAAGTCAATGCAGCTCCTTGCATCAGCATTTTTCCTGTCAAATGGTATGCCTTATACAATCAAAACAAAAAAACATAATTTCTGACTATCATAATGTAACCAGAGAATGAATGAAACCATTCCTCGCGACAAGATCGGCGTGCAGTTCGTGAAAAATTAAAATGCTTAGTCGGCTGAGTTTTATTTTCTACAAGAGGAATTTCGAACTTTTTCCCTTGATCGGTTACACAAGATCTTCCGTCAAGTTCTTTAGGCAAGTCCAGTATGGGAGTGTTGGGGGAATTTTTTGCCAATGTGCCTGACGGTTTGCTCAATTTGCTGCTTGGAGGTGCTCGTGGAATCCGGTACTTCAAGTCAGGCACATTGCAGAGAATTCTGAGATGTATTTTGTGGTGAACTTTCTGTACCAATGATGGCACTAGTTGTTGATGAAGTTGATGTTGATGAAGTTGATGAACACCAGGAAGACTTGTATTTTTCGATACTTTCTTTGTTGATGTTAACCATGTGTCAAGAAGGATTCTTTTTCGGTTAGACATAAAGTAAGAAATAAAGTAAGGGACACATGCGTAACATAAGTTTATGTATTTCCTTGCATCCCTACATAAACAGCAAACGATTTAGTAACGCAAAGTTAACTCTTTTATTTCAATGTCAGACTGATTTACAGGTTTCAGCACTCTCTCCTACATGGTCTAATGAGCGTTATGTGATTAGAGTACTTAGAAGATTCAAGTGATCGTTAATCCATAAACTGAGTGCTCCTTAGCAGTGTTCATTTTGCTTTCTGTTGTGCTGGTAAAGCAATACAAGTCCTAAGACAAAGATAAAAGAATCCAAACACAAAATATCACGTGAACATAGGCGTGTCCACCAAAAATTTTCTGGGGGGAATAGTACCCTTCACTCAACATTGTGGGCCAAATTTAAAGAAAGGCTGATGTCATTGCACCCCCCCCCCTTAATTTTCAAAATGTCACATAACATGAATTAAAGTGCCGCAATTTAGGATAGATAAATCCTATCCTGTCTTTCCTGGCTTTCAGTTGTTCATCAAAAACTTATCTGTTTAGTTGGTTTTCTATTGGATTTTTTCTCTGCGTGTAAAGCGGTACAGCCAGTTTATGGCATTCTGAAGTTTCGTGTATACTTAATTTCTCTTTATCCTTCTTCCAGTTGCAAAATCCTACAGTAGAGAAAGCGTCTTCCATGGTTTTAGTAAGAACTTTTTTTTAAAAAATTGTTTTTCAAGATGTCCATACAGTAAAAACAGAAAATGACGTTAATTTTGTTTGGATCGACGGGCAGCCACGGAAGGAACCAAGTTGGCACAAATTTCAATGTTCGACCTTTTAGAGACTGCTGTGGAAAATTTGTAGGTAACACTAAAGTCTAACTGGGCTTTCAAAGGTTCGAAGGGTGGGGAAAATCTTGCTAGACGTGGAGATTGAGAGGTTTCTTCTATATTCACTGATGGTGATGGTGACTGATACAAGATTTGAATTTCCATTGTCAGTTTCAGGTTGTAATCCATCAGCTGAACTATCGTTTGAATTAATTTTTCTCTTCTTTTGTTCAACAATGACACTGCTTTGGCCCACGTGCTGTCTTCTTTTCTTATGACAAAATTGATCCCTTTTAAAAAATAAAATAACACTAAACAGAAACAAGGGATGAAAAACTTCATATCAACGTTATATCCACAGTAACACAAATGAACACCCTGCCTAAATGGTGTCGTCCCACTTGCGACAGTCCTATTAGCGACAGGAACTGTTAACTGTCCTATGAGCGACCGATTCGATCTGTTAACTGTCCTATGAGTCACCGATTCGTTCATACTAAGATAATGGAAGAAGATAAGGTTCACTTTTCTTTAACTTGTTTTATGCTAATGTGATTTAGAACCTAACAAAATGTACTATGAAAAATTTCGCTCTACCTGAATTTAATACGTGAGAATGCCTTCATTACATTAACAATATTTTATACGTTTTTGAATTAATCTTTGAATATTTTGAATTAATCTCTATGAATAAAATTGACTATATCAAGGGGAAAACTAACTAAATATTTAGAGTAGCTCCGCCTTTGTCTATGACTATAATATAATTAAAAAGTTCATGTTAAAATGATACGGAGCATAAGTCTAGATTGAACATGTTTATGGCATAAGAAAGAAATCAGAAAGAGATAGGGGTGCCCGAAGAAAATGTTCTAGGGAGGGGCATCTTCATGGTTGCTGTATCACGTCTGGTATATCTGGTATTTAATATAGTGGTTTGATATTACGTATACATTTTTTTAGCCAGGGGGCGAACCCTGCCTTCCCATGGAAAGAGGGTGTTCACCACTTGAGGATATAAAAGACATCTGAAAACACGGTGTATTCGAAGAAATTACAAGTTACACAAGTTACAAATCTCTCGCAGAACTTAACAGTTCGTCTAGTTATAAGGAATTATTTCAGATTGCTATACGACAAGCTTTTATGTATAAGTCAAAACAAGGGAGGAAGCAAATTAAGCAATTAGTTTACGTTTTAGTAGCTCACAATAGGGGGAAAGGTAGTTTAAAGAGTTTGTTTACCTTTTGGATTGTTTAGAGTGAACTGTATTGTAATTGGTGGGATTGGTTGAGAATAGCCAATCAGATGTAAGGGATCTCAAAAGCTGTCTTTTATCATTAACATTTGTTTTTCATTTTATTCACAGTGTCTTAGGAAGTCTAAAAAGTATATAGTTGGCGAAACTGTTACACGTTAAAGTTTCTCAAAATAAAACATATTACTATGCTTAGTGAGTAATTAGATTTGAATCAAATTAAGTACAGAAAACCGAGCTTTTGAAGAAAGGGGATATTACAACTGGAGTTTCAATAATAACATAGGAATATACTTTTCATATCCCTGTTGTCTCGTTAAGTTACTGGATATGTTTTATGTCAAACCTAACTCAAAATTAAAATGAGTTTTATTTGCACTCACAGTAGAGGAAAAATATATTTCAGGAACAGTATCACTGGCACGTACATATTTCATACCAAGGTTGTTCGGGCGCTAATAATGCCAGAGGCAAACATATTTTGCGAGATGGAATCATATCATCTTCCACCATCTCAATGTAAATGAATCGGTCGCTCATAGGACAGATAACAGTTCCTGTCGCTAATAGGACTGTCGCTTCTGGGACTAATTCGCCTAAAGAACGTTACTGTTGGAGAAAACATGCTGCAAAATATACCCTTTCAAAAAGAGTACGCACAGCCCAGTGTACAAAGTTCAACAATACATTAGAAAAAACACAAAGAGACCTACGTTACCCGCACACGAAAGAAAATGTTTTTTTAGGCAAGTATTAAGTTATATTCCGAAGCTAAACAGTGTTGTAAGTCTTCCATTGATTGTCCAGGTTGGCGCAATAATGGTAGTATTTTTACACGAAGCCGATACAGAAGAGTCGGTATATTAAATATTATTATTAATAATAATAATAATAATAATAATAATAATAATAATAATAAAAACATTCCACATTTTCTCTTTTCTCTTTGTAATGCTATAAGTGTAGAGGGAAAGAAATCTTTTTAGATACTTAGAAAGCGACATTTTTCTTCTTGCAGCTACCGCTTTTTTGGAAGACTAAAGATAAAATTTCAAGGCAGAAATATTTGAAACTGAGCATGAAACTTTTGATAAGTACTAGGTAAATTCGAAATATTTTTGCCTTGGAACCAATTTGTAAATCTTTCACAAAGTGGTAGCTGTTCAAAATGAAAAGACACACTATTATTTCAATTAGAATCTACTATTATGATAATTACTCAAACACACTTGATTTACTAGTCATATATTTAGATTAAAATAAATATTTAAATTCAATTAATGTTGAAATTCAAGAAACATATTTTGTTTCATTTCTTTCTGCAAAGCAATGAATCCTTTATTTTTCGCAGGTAGATAATTTTATTTGCTATTAAAAAAAAAAGAGAGATAGAGAACTATTCGAACTGGCCACCTGGAATCTCTAACCAGGTAAAAAAAATAGGGTATCCGTAGCTGGCGGAGAAAAATAACCAAGTCCCTTAGGTATTCCATCCCTATTGGTTTATTTTAGTCGCGATCTTCTCATATACGGTTGGACTGCTTGCCTTTTTTAGGGTAAGGAAACAACCGTCGAATTGAGTATAAGCCTCCACGGAGGTAAACAAACGAAATTGATTCTAAGTTGACGACCTTGGCTTTTTTTTTTTTTTTTTTGGCTTTTCGATTTATTCTCTCCTCTTCGGAGGCGGAGCTACTGGAAATCAAGTGTGTGCTGTTTATCGCTTTATCTGCAACTTCTAACTTAAATTTTGACAAGGCAGTACTTAAGGAGTTCCACTAATGCCGGGTTCTGATCCGCCGGAACGTCGAGTGGAAAGGCATATACTACCGCCAACTGTTATGGGTCCACCAATAGACCGCCCACGGGCGCGTGCACGTACAGCATCTCACTCCTCTACCTCTAGTCTGTCACCAACTCGCGAACCAAACAGAGACCGTTCACGCTCACCTAAAAAGCTTAGATACACTGATGCTTTGCGCAGTCCTCCTAGAACAAGTACAGCCAACATCCAACTTCAATCTACGCCATCTACTTCAGAAGCTACTATGGACATTGTTCCTACTCTCATTTTTACAATTCTATTTACTAATCTTCCTGCTGAGCTCATGGACATCAAAAAGTTTTACCAAAAACTAATACGATACTGTTCTAGACTGGACCTCCATCAATTAAACAAGACCTCTAACGGAATCATCCTAAAAACAAAGAACCCCGATCTTTATAAGCATCTCATCTATAAAGTGGGACCAGCAATGTTTGGCGTTAACACGAAAATTCAACTCCTTAAAACTCCTCATATCAAAACACCACCTCCGCCTCGGCGTACTCCATTACTCTCTGTCGTTATCCGTGGAGTTGATCCTACCTATACCGAACAAGATATACTGGAGGAACTAAAGCAAGATGGGATTCAACCTACTAGAGCTCTCCGTATTAAAAATGCAAATG
The DNA here is from genome assembly GCF_964235325.1 of Thermobia domestica. NCBI lineage: Eukaryota > Metazoa > Arthropoda > Insecta > Zygentoma > Lepismatidae > Thermobia > Thermobia domestica. The sequence goes on along the minus strand of NC_137467.1, from coordinate 148,190,242 downwards.
GCCCTACATATATGGTCAGACTACTAACAAATGATCCAGCACTGGTAGACGATCTTCTAAATAACGGTGTCTACATCTACCGTTGCCACCATCGGGTCGAGCCTTCGCGCACACCCCCGCCTCTCTCACTACGGTGTGAAAATTGCCTAACTTATAATGCACATCCAACGAACAAGTGCACAAATCCTTCCCTCTGCTCCCACTGCAAAGAAGATCATAAAATAAAGGAGTGTCCTAAGCAACGAGTGTTGCTAAGCTCCAGATGCAACACTTGTGACGGGGAACATCCAACTTACTCCTACAAGTGTAAGGGCAAACCTAAACCACTTCCAGATAAGCCCAAGACTGTTGTACCTTTACGTGTTCATGTCTCATCACGTCCGACTAGTACCACAGCGACCACACAAACATCTTACTTACCACCACCTACTGTGGAAAGTATTTTGAAGTTCATCACTATCGTTCTTCAAAATGCATTTCCTTTCCAGCGTGAGGCTATACTAAATCATGCAACCAAAGCCGCCTTCGATATATTCCAGCTCCACATGGCAGCTACATATTCCGGACTCTCAACCTACTTCCATTTTCATACAGACACCCATCATGAATAGTACAGGTCAGAGAAGGACGACTATTACATTGCTATTCTGCAATATTCGTTCGTTACCTACCAACCGTGTTCTCCTAGAAACTATAGCAACTCAGCACAATGCAGATAGCATTCTTCTTAATGAAACCTTTCTAAAACGATCTGACCGCTTCTATCTTCCACGTTATCATCTCATACGCTCTGATCTGCCACAAAACATCGCACGTGGTTGTGCAGCAATGCCCGTTAAGCATTCTATTCCACGACGCCATATCATACCACCTTCTCCCGGGCAATATCCCGAACATGTCATACAGACGCTCTATTTTCCAGCTACTACTATTACCATCGCCACCACCTATGTTCGATCTACACAGCCACTTCCGTATCGTTTTCTGACAAACTTAGATCTCAACTTTAAAACATACATCTTCTTAGCAGACATCAACTACCATTCTCGTACAGCAGCTCAGAAACAACGCTTTCATGATTTCCTCCAAACTACTCATAGTTCTTTACTGCAGCTGCCGCATCCTACTCGTCCGGAAAGCGACACTAGTCCCGACGTGGCAATCATTTCCAATAATCTGTTACCACTTACTACTATAGATGTCCTTGGTTCCATAGGTAGTGATCATCTCCCAATACTTCTCTCTATAACTCCACGTCTGACATCCACTGCATCTGCATCACCACGCACACCCAGATATAACTTTAGCAAAGCTCGGTGGGATCAGTACAACTCTTATATTACCGAAAATCTGTCGGCTACTGCACCTACTCTCACCACAGTTGCATCTATTGAAACACTCTCACATACTCTGACTGACATAGTGTCTCACGCAACGGATAACGCAGATCCTAAATGTACCACCAAATCATCTAGACCTCGTTTACCAGCACGCGCCCTCGATCTTCTCCGGCGCTCACACGAGTATTTAACAGAGTTTCGTCGCACACATGACCGCCGATTTCTTCTTCTCCATCGTCAATTCCAACGAACGGTTCAGAACTACATAGTAGCCCGCAAACGACTAGACTGGCGTGCCTCCTGTAATGCTTTGCGCCAAGAAACAAATCCTACTAAATTCTGGAATACCTTTAAACGTCTAACATTTCAGAAACAGGGCCCACAATACCCTATCATATGTGCTGACCAAGTACCAACGACGGATGAAGAAAAGGCAACTGCTTTCGCTACATATCTTGAGGGAGTCTTCACTCCACACACTACACCTTTGTTCACTTGTCCTACAGATACCCATATCTCACACGCTGGTTCTCTAGTGCAGCCATCATTTCAACCTGATTTCAACTACCACCTTGATCCCACAAATCAGCTCACTGCTCCAATAACATCAGATGATATTACAGCTGTTCTTAAATGCCGTCGCAACACAGCTCCGGGGGCAGACTCAATTACGTATTGTCAACTGCTTAAGGCACCTGTGGCGTTTCTAGTCTTACTTGCTTCTTTGTATACAACTATTTTATCTACAGGCTATTTTCCAACTACATGGAAACTTGGTAAAATTGTGGTCTTTCTAAAACCTCGCAAAGATCCAACTGCTGTGTCATCTTACAGAACCATTAGCCTTACTAACGTGCTTAGCAAGACACTAGAACGCCTTCTGGTAAAACGGCTACATCACTATCTACAAATCACGAACAAACTACCAATTATTCAAGCTGGATTCCGTCCACTCTATAGCACTGCTGATCAATTACTCAAACTTTCTACACTACTTGTCAACCATTTTAATAAGCGTTTACCATCTGTTTTGATCTCCTTTGATATTGAAAGAGCGTTTGATACTGTTTGGCATGAGGGGTTAATTTACAAACTCAAACGTCTACTTCCTCACAGCTATGTCCGATTAATAGCCAATTTTCTACATCAGCGCCAGGCTTTCGTTCAGATCAACAGGGCAAAGTCACGCATCTTTCAACTCCGCGCCGGTGTGCCCCAAGGATCTGTTTTATCTCCTCTATTATATATTCTTTATGTAGCCGACATGCCTCAACCTCAGCCCCCACTATATGCCTTACAATTTGCTGATGATACCGCTTATATCGCATTGGGATCTTCTGTGGATCGCATTAATCAACTCCTACAACCAGCTTTGGACAAACTAGTTACATGGTGCCTGAAATGGAAGATCAAGCTGAATTCAACTAAGACTCAAATGACTCTCTTTGGGCTCAAACGCAATAAATACTGTAACAGTCGCAATCCGGAACGTCTACATTTAACCCTTTTTGACTCTCCAATCCCAATTCAAAACAGTCTCAAATATCTGGGAGTAATATTCGACAAACATCTTACTTGGAAGCCTCATCTAAAACAATTGGAAGCTAATATCCGGCGCCGTTTGAACCTTTTACGAAACCTTAAAGGCACCACGTGGGGTCTTAATACAAAACTTCTACTGCTAACATATAAAGTCTTCGTACGCCCAGCACTCACGTATGGACATCTTGCCTGGTTATCAGCAGCACCAACTTACTATTGGCGTCTGAAAGTTCTCGAAAGACATGCCTTACGTCTGGCCTACTCTCTCGCTTTCGATACTCCCACTGCTGAAATATATCGTCGTGCGCAATTTCCAACTATTTTGCCACACCTCTACCATCTACGCCAACGCTACAAAGCGACACGAATCCAATTGGCACATCCCATTGTTCATGAGCTGGTAGACCAAGTTCCTGCTGTACCACGCTATGCCTACCCACCACTGGATCATCTGTTAGCAATATACGAATGCACCGAAGCCATAGATCAGTATAATCCTGACCGCCGTATCTACCACCGAAATCCACATATATATTGCTCATAACCTCCGCACATGTACCCAAGAAACATTTTAACACAATAGCCACCTCTTTCACATCCTCGTCAACTTGATTTGCTCTTAGTTCCTTACTTCAATCCACATTACTCTATAGCCTGAAATCATTCTCCATGTCATCAAATTCAAAAAAGTTGAAGATATCTCTGGCCACAGGGAAGGTGTTGCCTTCTACGGCCCGCCCATCCATTGGATGGGAATGAAACTCTTGTTAAAAAAAAAGAGAACTATTAAGGCGGCAGCCGAAATTGTTCAACTTTTTCCTCTACTCGCTCAAAGACCACCCACCATAGCGCCTCTCGACTCATCGCTAGTGTAATGCCATTTTTAGTGAAGGTAGAATCTCGCAGCACATAAGAAAAGGAATCTTGTGGATCTCACGCAGCAGACAACCAGGAACCAAAAACTTTTATCTTGCATCTTCGCAAGTGCTTATGAAGTTCATCAAAATCACTTAGTAGCAAGAAAACGACGCTAGAAAGCCAAGCCACGCCATTAAGCGATTTTTTTTAAAAAAATGGTGTCATGTACCCACGACAACGAATCAGAAACAAAAATTCAACCTTTATAAAGAGAAGAAAAGAAGAGTATATATATATATATATATATATATATATATATATATATATATATATATATATATATATATATATATATATATTAGAAAACTTCGGAAAACACCTCAGACGAAAAAAAAATCGTCTTTCGTACCGACAACATCTATAGTGTAGACCACATTATAATCGGGCATAGACTTATATATATTTTTTAAGTGTTTAATACGATAACCATGGTATGCTAACACCTTATTAGCTGCCGGCTCAGTGCCCGCACTTTCTCCATGACTACGCTCCGACATCGATTTTTTTGTAAATATTTTATAGGTTATTACGGTCATCTCATTATTATTATTTAATTGTGATGCTTCCTATAGTTATTTGAACTAAGTGATTTTGGTGACTGTGAGCTGCTTGCATCCGAAAAGTTTGGTGGTGTGGTGCTGCCGTGCTTAATAAAAACTGTGTTATTTTAATGAAGATTTACATGCAAGTGGATAAATACTTGTAAGTTCACGTATCGCTGTATTCCAACACCATGTAAATAAAGAGGAATATAGACACGAGTTTGAAGCCCGTCAACTGAGACAGATGCCCTACCATAAGAAGAGATACACGCTCCAGGCAGACGAGGGCTTCTTCTTCGGGATTTGAACCCAGGAAACTCTGCGGGAGACACTACCGCCAGGAAATGGACACTAGAAACCATTGTGGTACTCATGAAAGTAAAGTGCAGCTTTCATATAAAGCGTGGATATATAAGCGGAGGAGGAAAGTCTTCATAAGGCAGGATTAACAGTTCTAATATTTTCGTTATTGAGGAAAAACACAGGCCAATATTTCCTGGAGTCGTGATCTCCATACCTAAATTAAAAAAAAAAAAAAAAAACTACGGGTCATCGCTTATCTATACGTAACTATGCGCAAATTTTAAGAACATTATTCTTTTTAAGATATAGTGGAATAACCTAATGCCTTGATTGCATTTCTAAAATTAATTTAGGTATTGGTTTAGGAATTATTAGTTTAATTCTTCAATTAATTTTTGATTATTTTACTGGTGAAATCCGCACACCTTAATTTAATATTTAATCGTGCAGTTATTTGAAATTGTCATTTGTAAACATTAAAATTCTGGAAGGTGTCATTACGATCATTAATAATATGTAACCGAATATTTATTAATATCAAATGTGAGTAATTTTCCTTCTTTTAAATATAAATTGCGTTTAATATGTCTGCATATAGTATAACTTCCATCTTGATAAAATCATAATCTAGTGTAAAAATGTAGTTGTTCAGATTTTAATTTTTTGTGTAGGTTGTGCCATGGAAATTGGTGCTAAAGCATCAAGCAAGCTTAATATCATTTTATTGTAAATCGTCAATTATTATTATTATTATTATTAAAAATGTCTATTGCTAAGGAATTTCCAAAGTCGTGCTATATCAAGCAAGTTGTAGACAAATAAGTGTATGTCTTCTTGTCACGTAATATCTTAAGAATTCTGTAAATAATGTAAACAAGTTAAGATGTTCGAATAAAGTTACATTACATGCCATGCTAAAACCATTTTCTTATGTATTCGCAAATAAAGATGAAATAAATTAATAAAATCGTAATACTCTTCTTCAATAGACCTAAACAAGTAAATTGATCCTCATGGCCATAGAGAAAGTGTTACCTTCTACGGGCCGTCTCGGATGGGAATGAAATTGCTCTTTAAGAACGCGGGGAGGCAATTGCAGTAATTAAATGAGCAATTGTCCCTCTTTGAAGCCTCAAATGACTCCAGTGTAAAGAAAGGTGAGATTTGCAACGCAAAGTTTTGACGAAACTAGATTTGCCTCAAGACGTTTCAGAGTAGAATTTTGCAGTTTAGTGTGGCACACATAAAATTTCATAGCTTTATTAATATTCTTATTGTTCAAAACTGCAAATTGAAGAAAAAAATATTTATTACAATTTTAAAACTGCCTACTTCAAGTTGATTCTTAAGTATTAGTATTCAATAGTATTAGTTCAGCGCTGCAGATAGCAGCACATTTGACGCGGTAGAAAATTCTCAAACTTTTTATCAACTTTTACAGCTAGTGAAATATTAATATACCTTTGCGTTTTATTTTAATAAAGTTCTTTAGAACATAGAAACAAAATCCCAGTTCGCGAGTGATGTGATTAAATATTTGTTATGTAATTTAAAATACCCACTAGTTTTCTAAGGCATTTGGCTACTTATTTCCAGGGTTGGTATTTTCGGGCATCGATCTACCGCCACCAAGTACCAAATCAGACCTCTATCATTGTCTCGAATCTCTGACTACTGTCATGCAAAATGCTACTGCCAAATACATTCCTACATCTACTACTTCTGCCTTTCGACCATCTTTGCCTCCACAATACCTGCCGTTGATAAAACGTTCTCGTCAGTTTTATAGGGATTTCGTCGCTACTGACAACCTAGACTCCCTGCATCACCACCGACAACTTCAACGCACCGTTCACAACTATCTCAGAGCTTACAAACTACGGAGCTGGATCAAAACTTGCAATCATCTCGGTTCTCTTTCTCATCCAACGCAGTATTGGAAGCGTTTTCGGCAACTCACTGGGCAAAATACTCGAACAACTTACCGTCTTATTGACAATAATACGCCTCTTCATACCGATACTGACAAGGCTAATGCTTTTGCACAGTACCTTCAGGAAATATTTACACCACTGACACCTGATTTACCTCATCGTCCTCATCCCGTCGACAGGCTCCATCTGGACTCTCCACATTTACAACCAAATATTCAACATACTCTTCCCGAGAACAACCCTCTTACTGAGCCAGTCTTGATATCTGACATTACTTCTGTTGTTGCTCATAGGCGTAACACAGCTCCTGGTATAGACTCTATTACATACAGGCACGTTCGAGAAAGCCCCTATACTGTTTTATATTTGCTTTCTTTTATATATACATTTATTCTTCGTACTGGCTATGTCCCTGTCGACTGGAAAACATCCAAGACTCTCATGTTTCTCAAACCAGGCAAACCTGCTCACACTGTCAGCTCTTATCGTCCCATTCAATTAACATCAACATTTTGCAAAATTCTGGAGCGTATCGTTGTCAAACGTCTTCACTTCTATCTGGCACTACACAACAGTCTTCCTCTTGAACAAGCTGGTTTTAGACCCTCTTTCAGCATCAACGACCAACTACTTCGCCTTACTAATTCCATCTACAACCATTTTAACACAGGACATCCATCTTGCTTGGTCCTATTTGACTTGGAAAAGGCATTCGATAAGGTCTGGCATCCAGCTCTTATTTATAAACTGAAGCAACTCAGATTGCCTATTGCCTATCTCCGCTTCATTTTTAATTTTCTCACTTGTCGCCTGGCCTACGTCTATGTTAATTTCAGTTACTCCTTTCCAATTTTTCTTCATTCTGGGGTTCCACAAGGATCGGCTTTGTCACCCTTACTGTACATTCTATATGTTGCCGACTTTCCTGCTGTTCCAGCTACAGTACAATTCTTTCAGTATGCAGACGACACTGCACTGCTCGCCACTGGTAAAACTATCCACCAACTTAATTTGGCCTTACAAGATGCTATCAATACCTTTGTCGACTGGTGCTCTCACTGGCGCTTGAAAATAAATCCGACGAAAACGCAAGCTATTGTATTCCTATCACCGAAATACCGTTCTCGTATTCACCGTAATCCTCGTCTCTTGAATCTTACTGTTCAAGATGTACCTCTCAAACCTTCTCGTGCTGTCAAATATCTTGGCCTTACTTTCGATCACCGCCTTACGTGGTCGGCCCATTTACAAGCTATCGCAAAAAAGGCATATAGTCGTCTCAATTTGCTGAAAAGTCTTCCTGGAACAACCTGGGGACTCTCTGCGACTACTATCCTGAACACCTATAAAGTTTTTCTGCGACCCATACTTGTTTATGGTTTCACCGCCTGGTTATCTGCACCACCATCATACTATGAGAAACTACGAATCCTTGAACGACATGCCTTGCGCATCGCCTTTCGAATTAAGTTGCCCAGTCCAACTCGGGACCTCTATGATCGGCTTACGTTTCCACACATCCTCTATCATCTGGAAACACTTCGCACAAAATATATTACCCGCCGTCTGCAGTCCAACCATCCACTTTTACAGCAAACATTTGAAGAACACGCCCGTAATATCTCCCCCTCTGCTGCTTTCATTCCTCCGCTTTCATTACTGCTTACTCTCTACCGCTACACTATTCCCCCTGACCACCCTGACAGTCGTTACTACGAACCATATTCTTCAGATGCTCATCTCCCTCATATCTGGCCATCATATGCACCGTAACACCTACCGTTTTAACAGGGCACCCTTGTCTTCATCAATGCCTAGCGTCGCCCCTAGGCGAGAAGATAACACGCATTTGTCATACTAACAAAACCTATGTGTTGTGATGTCAACTGCACTTCATTCTCATCTGCTCTCATCCATCTGCTTTGATGCTCTTTCACATCTAAACCTTAAACCAACCTCATGATTATGGTTCTTAAAACCATAATGACCTGAATTGCTTGATAATAAAAATGCTTCTTTAACCACCCATAGCCCATCTATTGTTTCCATATATTACAATAGTACATCTACCTCTCTTCCCCTACAGAGGGCGTAACCCTCTTCGGGTAGTTGCTAGCAATTGCTAGCAGGCAAAAAAAAATTTCGGGCATCATCATCGATTGTTCAACCAATTGATTATCGGCTGTCACGTACCAGACGTCAGAACAGCTGTTTTTTGACTTCCTTCCTGTTCCTTATCCTGGGCTTTTTTCTGCGTCATTCCTTTGAGCACTACTCTCCAGACTTATCAAGCCAAGGGTGTGTAGTGCTACAGGTTTGTCCAGAGAACTGTTCAACCTTGGTGACTATCCGAACGGGTCACCTCACCTGCATTACATCTCATCTCATCTCATTACGTCATATCTCATTGGTTTGGGCTTCGGCCCACAATCTACACTCCATGGCGGATCCTGCTTCAGGCGTAGGCTCTCAGATAGATGGTCATCATGGAGGATTACCACCAGTCTTTCTTGTCCCTCCCGTTTCTTCCACGAAGGTGGAAAAGCGGAAGGATGGTCATCGGCACCGCCGAGCTTCGGAGCGCTCCACAGCCTCCACTATCTCGAATGCCTCCAGCAGATCTAGATCACCACACCATCCAGAAAGCTATGCTGAGCGAGTCATGAACTCACCGCCAGCAAAGAAACAACATTTGAGCCAAACCGATACTTCCGTTGCCATGGATACCGCTATTTCTCATCCATCATCGTCGCATCAATCCCATCCGCAATCAGGCATTTCATCCACTTCAGCTCCACAGATTCATTCATTTCTGCTCCAAAACTTCGATCCTAAGTACGATAACATTAAGTACGTGGTTCTTCAACTGCGCAAGTACTTACCGAGCATCGCTCTTTCTCAAGTAGTGAAGTCCCGTAATGGAATAATCTTGAAATCTCCAGATCCCAACTTTGCTCTCACCATCCGGAACTAAGCTTCCTTTGAAATCTTTGGAAAAACTGCGAAAATCGAAACACTCAGTTCATCGAGACGTAAGCAACCACCACCTCCTAGGAAACCTCCTCTTCTTTCTGTTGTTATTAGGGGAGTCGACCCCTCATACACAGATGAGGAAGTTCACGAAGAATTGCAGCTAGAAGGTTACAACATAACAAAAGTTCTTCGTATTCGCAACGATCAGGGGCCCACATACATGATGCGAATCTTAACCCCATCACAGGAGACGATTGATTCATTGCTTACTCTTGGCGCACTGATCTATAAAAAGAGGCACCGTGTAGAACCATCTCGCTCATCACCACCACTTCCTCTACGTTGCGAAAAGTGCCAAGCTTACAATCAGCATACCACCGCTAATTGTCGCAACACAGTTGTTTGTGGTTACTGCACTGGAAGTCACTCAACCCGCACATGTACCAATTTACAACTTCCCCCTCGCTGTGCTACTTGCAATGAACAGCATCCAACTTATAGCTACAAGTGCAAAGGAAAGCCTCAACCGGTAGCCTCTCGTCCTGAGCTAGTAGCTCCACTCCGGACTCATGACTCCTCCACAAATACTGACTTTTCCGTCGACTCCACTCCTGTCACCATCGATAAACTTCTTGCTTTCACTACATTAGCATTACAAAATATCCACCACTTCATTCGTCCTCATATCCTCCAGCAAATCGTTCACGCTGCTCGCATTATCTTTCATGTTTCATTCAACGCAACTTACTCTAATACAGATGCTCATTTTCACACAACCAATCTCCCACTCACTTCTTAACTGCCATCACCTATTGTACTTCATTATGGCTCTTGTTGTCTTATTCCTCAATATTCGATCTTTTTCTAAAAACAAATTACTCTTCGAAACTTTACTGCTCGAAGAAAAAGCAAACGCTTTTCTCCTAAACGAAACCTTCCTTAAAAGATCGGACGTTATCCACCTCGCTCGTTATAACATCCATCGCCACGACAACCTTCTTCCCGCTCAGAGAGCCAATGGTGGGGCAGTCATAGGGTTTTACCATACCCTTCCCTCTCGGCGCCATACTTGTCCATTACCAAATCTTCCCGAGCATGTTATCACGACTCTCTATTTCCCTCAAATTGCCATCACTCTCGTCACCATTTATATAAGACCAGGACATCCGATACCTCTTACTTTCTTCCAACATATTTCCAACACATACAAGCACTATATTATCATGGCAGATATCAATCTCCATAGCCGTACCGATAATGAACGCACCACCTTCACTCAATTTGTTACTTCCAATACCACAGGCATTCTTCATGATCTACCGGCACCATCTCGTCCTGTCTCTCAGACGTCACCCGACATTGTTATCACTTCTAGTACTCTTGCCTCCTACTGTACCGTTGATGTGCTTCCACTTCTTGGCAGCGACCACGCACCTATTCGGCTGACGTACCGCCATTCTCAGGCCTCTCACTCTACCAATCCGCCACCTCTTCGGCCAACTCTTCGCTACGACAAAGCCAATTGGGACAAGTACCGTGACCATATCTCTGAGTCATTACATCATCTGCAACCTCCAGCGACAGAAGACCAGTTATATGACAGTATTAATACCATTAACTCATCTATCACTCACGCATCAGAACTTTACATTCCAACCACTTTCTCCACACCGTATAAACCTCGTCTTCCCCCACAATACTTACCTATGATTCGTCGTTCCCGTCAATTGTACCGAGAATACCTCCGCACTCGAAATCCTGACACTCTTCATCATCATACCCAACTACAGCGTACCGTTCGAAACTATATCAAGGCTTATAAACTGAGACAATGGGTCAGAACGTGTAATACTCTTAATGAAACCAGCCATCCAACGAAATTCTGGAAAAGGTTTAATGCCCTGTGTGGCAAATATACCAAGCCGCATTACCCACTTCTTCACAATAACGGTCCGCTCCAAACTGACAAAGAGAAAGCAAACGCTTTTGCTGATTACTTACAGGACATCTTTACACCTGCACCATCTACCAATCTCATCAATGCACACCCTGTTAACCGCATCAATCTTGCATCTCCTGACTTACAGCCTAACGTCTCTCATACGTTACCAAATCATCCACTCACAGCATCCATCACTACCGATGAAATCATTACTGTTGTTAACCGTAAGCGAAATTCAGCCCCTGGCTTTGACAACATTACATATAGACATATCAAAGAAGGTCCTCCATTATTATTGAATCTGCTTGCCATCATCTACACATTCATTCTTCGTACAGGCTTCTTTCCGACAGACTGGAAAACTTCAAAAACTCTGATGTTTCTAAAGCCCAACAAGCCTCCTACCGACACATCCTCTTACCGTCCGATCCAGTTAACATCTACTTTCAGTAAAATTCTAGAACGTATCATTGTTAAGCGGCTCCATCCGTATCTCGAAACTAAAAGTATACTCCCTATTCACCAAGCATGCTTCCGACCTTCCTACTCTATCAACGATCAACTCCTTCGCCTCACCAGCCTAATCACAACACACTACAACTCTGTTAAACCCTCTTGCCTTCTACTATTTGATTTGGAGAAAGCCTTTGACAAGGTATGGCACCTTGCACTTCTTTACAAGCTTATTCACCTTAAATTTCCCATTGCTTACGTCCGCTTTATTTATCACTTTCTGGTCTGTCGCCTTTCATACGTCTCCATCAACAATCAGCTCTCTCATCCTATATTTCTTCTGTCTGGAGTACCACAAGGTTCTGCCCTATCACCTCTGTTGTACATCATTTTTGTGGCCGATTTTCCTTCGCTTCCTCCTGACATTTATTTATTTCAATATGCGGACGATACTGCCTTTTTAGCTTTGGGTAACACTATTCAGAAAATTAATCAGCATCTGCAAGAGGCCATTAATCGCTTCACTCGTTGGTGCACCAAGTGGAACCTCTCTATTAATGCAGCGAAAACCCAAGCTATCACTTTCATTCCCCCCCGCAAACGTTCTAAGGTCTATAGAAACCCGTCGTTGCTCTCCCTTCAGGTTCACGATACTCCCATCATTCCAACCAGAACTGTCACCTACCTAGGCATCATTTATGATACTCACCTAACCTGGAAAGCTCACCTACAGCACATCGCCGCCAAAGCCTACAAACGCTTAAATCTCCTGAAGCGCCTCACTGGTACGACCTGGGGACTCCAACCGACCGTAGTCCTTAATACATACAAAGCATTCATGCGTCCAGTTCTCACCTACGGCTTCCCCGCCTGGATTTCTGCATCCGCTTCCTTTTATGAAAAGCTGCGAATTCTAGAACGACATGCGTTCCGCATAGCCCACCGTATTCAGCTACCCAGCCCTACCAGAGAACTTTATAAACTCATCAAATTTCCCAGCATCACATATCATCTTGAGTCTCTCCGACAGAACTTCATCTCAGCTCGTTACAGCTCTCAGCATCCATTACTCATGGCAAGTATGCATTTTCATGAACTTCATCCTGTCCGTCCTCGGTACGTTTACTCTCCGCTTTGTCTCCTTTTCACACTTTACTGCTACACTCTGCCTCCCGATCATCCAGACCGAGTCCTGTTACAAGAGTATCAACTTCATGCCCATCTACCTCACATTTTCCCCTCATTTACTGCACAGTAATACCTCTTGTGACTAACAGGGCTCCCATCGTCCTCATCAGCCTAGAGATGCCCCTAGGCAGAAGATAACACTCACTCGTCTTCCTAACAAAACCCTGTGTTGTCCCGTGTATCGCACTTCATCTCATTCTTCGCCCTCATTATTTTCTGCTTAATATTTTACATATTACTTTTTTGTTTGTGTTCATAACAAATAATCATTATTTACTGTAACATTATATTTTGCGATTACCTTAATAGTTATTGATATTGTATGTATTTTGTGATAGTCGTTGTTATTATATATTTCTATATGTGACATCAATTAATCTACATTGCAAGTTCTGGCTAATAAACGTAGAATACCTTTCCCACGGTTATGATTATGGTCGCAAAGATCATAATATCCTGGTTTCAGATAAATAAGAATAATAAAGGTTCCATACAAAATATCACTTAGCCCAACCAGTGTTCCTATGAACCAAAACTATCCTATCCCATCCCATACCGAAAAGAGGGTGTAGCCCTCTAAAAGGATGCTAGCCTCAGGCTAGCCTTAAAAAAAATTTCGGGTTTCATTCACCTGACGACAACAATTACTTACACAAACTTTTTGAAGGAGCAGTAATAGGTAACATATGCCTTTGCTCTAAAGAGTGATTAACATACCTTCCACGTGTCGTTATAAAAGAAAGTGGGTAATAGTTTTAGTATCCTTGATTGCGTTAAAGAAAAGTTTTTCTATTTCGTTATGAACAACTTACTAGTCGAAATTTGCGATTGAATTTTAGCCTAACTCATGCGCTTAAAACAACGACCCTCATGTTCATTATTTTTTATCTATCGGTTGAGCGGATACTATGCACTCAATACGGAAATAGTTTTGACAAAAATATGATGCATGATTTTCAAGTGTGTACGTAGCTACTAAAACAAAGAAATAAACCAGTTGAAAATGTTCCATGAACACTGCCGAAACTAACTTAGAAAGAATTAATTTTTCTTATTAATATCTACAGATTTTATACCAATTGTTCAATGTATTTTATTATTATACTCAATAAACATTTCTGAAAAATATATCTATCTATTTACAATTTCCTTGAGTACTAATTTTTTCCACATGTTTTCTTGAGAAGTTCTGTTAAAACGTTCTTCGATATATTGTTTTACGAAGACACATGTTCAAAATGTAGGTGCTCCAGATTGAAAAAAATCACAAAAGATCATCTGTCTATGACTACCGTTCCCAAGGTATAACCCTAGGTCCTAAAATCACCTAAAATCGGAAATTTTTTGGCCAATATCTCAGAAACGGTAAAAGTTGCGCGAAAAATGCCATCGCTTTTTTTCAAACAGATTTTGATGCTCTATCGAATGGGGGGCTCAAGATTATAAAAATCGATAATAACACACACACACAGAAAGAGACATAAAGAATTTAGTAACGACCCCAAGGTTCGTTGAAAAGTAAAAGTATTTAAGGCGTCTTTGAATTCTTTTTACAATGCTAGCAAAGACTAGCTACCTTTTACAAGGTTACGCCCTGTTTTGGGGAAGTGGTGTGAAAAGAATGAGGTTTCAAGGTCTGGGGATGGTCTAAGTGCTGTAGTATACCTTTATTCATTTCATTACTGGACTTAAGGAACTTTTCATTCCCTAACATTAGGCGGGAATAAGGAATGAACACAATAGAAAAACATTGAATACAGTTATACATGTTAATACACACAGTCATGCACTTGTTATGAATTGAAGAAAAAAATAATGTGCAGTATGTATGATTGCTACGGAAATAACATTCATAATAAGAAACATAATAGGAAACAAGTAGAACATGTATGAAAAGAGAAATTTTGAAATAAAGACAAAATGAGAAAATATATGTTTTTAATATATGAGATGGTAATTAGTGATGATGGGAGTGAAAAATGAAGTGACGTGCGATGCACAGGACAACACAAATGATTAAATGTTAGCAGACTAATCAGGTTATCTTCTTGCTTAGGGAGACCCTAGGCTATGGTGTGAGACGGTCGGAACCCAAATTAGTAGACAGAGGAAATCACTGTGCATGAAATGATGGGAATATGAGAGGACGATGAACAGGAGAAATGTAATCATTGATAAGGAAAAGTGAGGGATCATCGGATGGAAGTGTGTAATGATATAGCGTGAAAAGAAGGGATAATGGAGTGTGTACATAACGTAAAGGTGTGGTATGTAATGCTAAGTATTGGATTGTGTCAAAGAGAAGGGGATGGTGAGCTTGAAAGCGGCTACGAAAGTATGAGAGTCGGAGAATTTCAAGGTGATATTTCAACGTTCGAAAGAAGATACGGGAATAGAGGTCACGTGTTAGGCTAGGCAATGCCATAAAAAAGCTATTACAAAGGCATTTCGTTCAAGGACAAGCAGTTTATTCTAGAATGTGTCAGAACCAGAGATCCAAGCTGTGAATTCATACGTTAAGTTAGGGGGCAGAAAGACCTCGTAGGTGTTTAAGACAGCAGAAAGTGTTATTCGCCAAGTCATACCCATCAGACGTTTAAGCAAATTTAGTCTTTTGTAAGTCTTTGTCTTTATGGATTTAAAATTGTGCATCCATGTAAGGTGAGTGTCAAAAGTGATGCCTAAGTAGGTTACTGTCTTGGTAGCTTGCTACGGAACCTGATCCACATACAGATAGAGAAAACAGCGATATCTGCGTACTTTAGATGTTTTCTCCTTCATGGGATGTAGATATTGGCATGTGTCTTAGCATTAATTTTAAGTTTCGTGTTTCGAGTACACCAGCGACAAAACTCATCTATGGCGGTTTGTAAGATGTGGTTGATATGTTGAATGGATGTAACCAGAGCAAGCAAGGCAGTGTCGTCTGCATACTGGAAAACATGAACGGAATCTGGAAGGCATGGCATGTCAGCGACAAACAGAATGTAGAGTACAGGTGAGAGAGCAGACCCTCAAAGTACTCCTGAGAGCAAGAAAATCGGATGGGATAGGCAACTTCGGATGCCTACATATGTAAGACGGCCGGAGAGAAAGTTAAAGATGAGGCGTATGTATTCGGTAGGTAGCTGAGGCCTGATAAGTTTGTAAATAATTCCAAGATTGCCACACTTTATCAAATGCTTTTTCCAAGTCGTAGAGGACAAAGCATGTTGGGTGCACTGAATTATAGTGTGTGCGAATTAGGTTTGTGAGGCGTAAGACCTGATCATTTATAGAAAAGGAAGGATTGAAACGTGCTTGACTGAGGGATAGGATGTTTCTGTGTGAGAGATAATTATGAAGGCGTTTAACAAGAATGCTATCAAGAATCTTGCTAAATGTTAATGTGAGTTAAATCGGCCTGTAAGAAGGGAGTTCATGAGGTGGTTTATGTGGTTTCGGAAACATGATCGTTTTTGAAGTATTCGAAGACATAGGAAAGTATCCGGTACGCAGAATGAAAATGAAAATGTTTGGAAGAAGAAGTAGTAGTGTAGAAGGACATTCTCGGATCTGGCGATACGTTATATTATCGAGTCCTGGTGCTGTATTTCGTTTATATCGTATGGTATCGGTGATCTCCGTGACGGTGATGGGTGCGGTAACAAGTTGGTTTGCATTGAGAACATGTAGCTGACTAGGCTGTAAGAATGGCGTGGAGGGTTTACCCGATCAGAAATGTGTAGTGAGCCCACAGAGGGTGGTGGGGTGAAGATGGTGTGGAGGTGATCGGCAAAGGGATTCGCGGACTCTGTATTTGTAATAGCAGCGGAGTTTTCGATCAGTACAGGGTATGGAGTGTTATTGGACTTGCTGCATAGAGCGTTGAACCTTTTCCAGTATTTTGTGGGATGACTGGCGTTTGATAGCTTATTGGAAGTTCTAACCCAGCATCTGAGTTTGTGCGCTTTGATGTAGTTGTGCACTGTGCGTTGCAGTTGTTTATGATAATGTAAAGCTTCAGGGTTTCCGGTGCAAAGGTAATATCTGAAGAGTTGGCTGGAACGGGATATCGTAGTCACATAATGTGGTGGTAGACGTGGTTGGTATGGAATGCTTTTACTGGTTGGAAAAGAAAGTTTATTGGCTTCCTGCATTTTAATGGTAATAGCATCCATTGTAGCGTAGAGCTCATCTTCAGTAGTGGGTAATGTGAGATGAAACGTATGTTGAGTCAGATAGCTGCTGTGAGATGTGTCCAGTTTGCTTTATCAAAGCGATAACAAGTACGAGAGAGCATCTGCGATAGAGGTGATGCAGTAGTTTGTAGTTGAAGCGTAAATTGGAGAGGAGCGTGATCGCTACCTATTGTATGAAGAACATTAAAGATGCTATGGGTTTAGAGATTTGCGGAGGTGATGACAATGTCAGGCGTTGTGTTGGAAATGGGTCGAGTAGGCTTTGGGAGAGGATTATGATCCCAGTTAGGTGCGTAGTTATAAAAAATTCGAAATTGACACGAGCTAGTTGTGAGCGACAGCATGCCGTAAACGTCGCCAACACCTAATGGTCCACTTGCCAGTAAATGTCGGTCGTCGCTATAGCAACGAGTCGAAAGAGATATCTAGAGTCAGAGTATTGACGTTACTACCGCATAGCCGCGAGGACTTCATTTTTCCCGCGCTTCTTCGATTCGTCGCGGAGAATCGCGAAGGGACTAGCATGAACTATCGCCAATCATGTGCATGCGGTTATTGTTATATATTATTTTTTATTGATTAATTGTTCCTAAAGTGAGCTACGGGGGGTCATGAATAACCCCTGCCTCTACATCATGAAGTGAAAAATCTTGAGATGAGTGCGTATAATTGTATGAATTTAGATGAAAACTGTAGATGATAATTTGAAAGTGAATATGGGAGAACCATGAAATAAACTAAATAGACGCGCGTCGTTTTGTTATAAAATTACATGGCGAACGGATTTTATCTAATATCAAACGATTATCGTCGAATATACACGGTTACAGGAGCACTATGATTATCAATTAGAAATACCTCAACGATTTATGCCTCTACAAGCGGTGCTTTTTCCATCGCCTCCGTGGCCAAGTCGGAAGAACACGCGCCTAGTAATCCGAAAATTAGTGGTTCGCTTCTACCCTGGGGCATATGTTTTTTTTCTTTTTTGAAAGTGTGTTTAAACTCTCCTTAATATAACAAGTTACGCATATAGGCGATTAACATATTTTTGGGGAGTAATTTTGTTGTTCAATGGCGTTTCGTCGCGTCTCTGCCGCTGGTGGTATAATTTTCAAAACGGAAGTGGGGCCACCTGGAATTGTCGCTACGGGGCCGCCAATTTTTGACGAGATATATCTAGTTGCCCATCTGTGGTCCTTCGACACCTACGGCATGGGGGACTGTGTACATTAAAATCGGCCATGATGATATAGTGACGGTATGTGTTTGAAATATGTTAAAGAAACTAAATCGGAATAAGATGACCAAGCCGTACGTAAATGGTTGGAACCGTGATGCTGAGAGATTTGAAATATAGAGTGGTGATGAGATGCTCAGTTAAGAGATTGATGGCACAATGATGCTGACGATAGGGGAGATGCGGAGAGAAACCAATTGCTACATCCGCATTTGCTGGTTGTGCTGGTATGTGACTGTGTGCCCTAAGGACGGTGTAGTCTGGTATGCGACATGGAGTTTTCACCTTTGGAAAGGAAACTATTTTTATTTATGCACTTGTAGGTATTGAGTACACTAGAATATTTAAGGACAAAATTGTAGTATTCAATTTATAATATTATACAAACATGCATTTAACATACATATTATTATATTATATCTATCTATTCTATTAAAATGCTATAATAGCAATTAAAAGAATATTTCTAGTGCGCGGGAATAGTATTAACTTCATAATTCTTTATTCATCAATAATTTTATAGGAGCAAAGAGACCCCTACTCCCAGCTATTAGAGGGTTACGCCCTCTCTTTGGCATATATTGCACTGCTCTACAAAATGAAACTTTTTGAAAGCTGTTTTTGATTTGACACCTGGTTTTATATAATTTGAGGTTGCTAATTACGAAAATGAAATTAGTTTTCCCCATCACGTCAGGTTTTTCCACAAATCGGAAAACATGATTGCGTAAATTGTGCTATTTACACAGTAACACTGCTAATATACAGTAACATTATATATTTCTTTTGCGTCAGAACTAATCTGAGCATCGATATTCTAAACAATTAAGGTCATCAGTGGCGTAACTAGTGGGGCAAACGAGGCTTGTGCCCCAGGCGCCGGATTGGGAGGGCTCAAATTGGGCAAATATTTTGGTTTGATTGGTCAGGGGGGCGCTAAGGCGCGTTTTTGTCCCAGGCGACAACTAGTGTATTTACGTCGCTGAAGGTCATTGATAAACAATTTACCTAATTTTTGTCTCTGTTTTTTCACTTGGAAGTTCCTAAAACTAGACTTCCTTTTGTGAGTAGTTTGTGAATCTTCACGTACCAACGTTCCAACAGTAATCCGCCAACATTGTGGTTCTCCAACGTCCCTGATAATGGAATTCAATTGCTTTGATGTCCTGGTGAAATCTTTCATAATGTTCTTCACTTTAATCACCGAAGTTAGAAAGAAAGCTGTCTAAATGTGAATACAAAAAATAAATCTTAAGACTCATTTTGTACTCTAAGCTTTTAAACTTCTGGAGCATATTAGACACAATGTACTTGTAATTTTCGTATCTGTTGTTCCCGAGAAAATTATGACACACGTCCCCGAATGCACTCCATGCTTACTTTTCTACTTGTCATACAATGTTTAAAGTGTGAGTTCTTAAACAACTTTCTGATCTGAGGACCAATGAATCTTTTAACTTAGCACTTGAAAGTTTTGGGAATTTTGTCACTAGATACTGAAAGCATTGACCATCTTTATTCAGAGCTTTGACAAATTGTTTCATTAGGCCCAGTTTAATATGCAAATATGGTAATATGACTTGTGAAGGGTCTACGAGGCAGATGTTTTTCAAATTTTTACTTCCTATATTGCGGCTTTCGCTGACAATCAATTTGAGTCCAGTGTTTATTGCGTTCTCTGCTGTTCCATTCGCAAAATGTGGTATGGATATTTGGTGTACCCTTACTGCTGTCCAAGAAGCATACATATCACCTTCAGATTGCAGCACAATAACCAATGATGATCCTCCTATATTATTCTCTTAAAAAACATTTCCATATTTTCGTAAATCTCCTTTAAATGTACAGAATGAATAATGGGTATACAGAGGGTTGTTGGTTGCTGTTGTGAAGAAGCAGACCGTTCAAACTTCTCTTGTTAGAATCAATGAATAGCCTCCATTCCTCTGCACTATAGTTCTCGCAACCACAGCTTACACGGCGCTGTTATTGCGTTCCCACCATGTAACGCGTTGTAATATCATTCAGTGCTACCAGGTACAGTACATATTTTTTCAATGTTAGCAGTATAAGTAACTGCACATCTTTTATTACAAATTCAAAGATAATCAGAATAATATGGCATAGAAAGTATCTTTTTTATATTTGTAATTATAATCAGTACTTGTTATGAAATATACATTTATACGGTTATTTTCCTCTCCCCCTCCTCTCTATTTTAAGAAAACTGTACGTGATAGAGCAAAACTAACTACATTTTTGGATTTCTCAGATCAAAAACATTAAGAAAACCTTAATAGTTTAAAAACAGCAAAATCATTGTAGAGCAGTGTTATTGAAGGATTTCAATTGATGATAAGATAAATAAAGATGGGCTAAATGCAGAAAGTATGATCACAAGGATAAGTAAGCATACAACAAATCACAATTTATATTGAAGAATAATGTAAAGTTGAGTTAAAAGAGATTTTTTAGGGTTAAACTGGGGAAAGGGTTACGCTCTTTCTTAAGGGTCGAGAATTATAAATATAGGGAATTTTTATTTATTTATACGGGCCATTGAGGGTTTGGATCATTGTTTTATTTTATTTTATTCTTTGTTGTGGGCATCATTTTTTAAATATATCCTTGGAGACATCAATTTGCAATAGGTAGATTGCATTTATTATTCACTCTAGCGGTAACTGGAGGCCGGGCTAGTGGTATGTTATGAGAGATGAGGTGAAGTACAGGTGGACTTAACAAACAAGTGTAATGTTAGTATGGACGAGTGAATGGTTATCTACTGCCCTGGGGCGTCACAGTGCTGATGAAGACATGTGGAGCCCGTTGCTAGCAACATTGATGTAACAGTAGTGCAGAGATGGATAAATGCATGGACTAAGATGAGGAGGATGGTAAATGGCAAAGTCGACCTTTTGGGGGTCATTGTCATTGTTATGGTATTGAGCAATACGTTGTAAGGGATTGCTTGGTGACGTAGGTGCGTATCATGTAGTATGTCCTGTTGAAACGTGTCAAGGAATATCGGATTTTCTTCTGCAATGACTTTTGTAATATATTTAGCGCGAAGTGTTTTCAAAGTGTGGAAATATTGTTGGGAAGTTGATTCGGTGTTAGAAGTCGGCAATCGGTGCTGGTAGTTTGGTACGATAAGCAAGTCGGAGAGTATGTCTTTCGGAGATGGCGAGTTTATTATATAGTTCATCAGGGGCAGAGATCCAGCAGATATGGCCATGTGTGAGAGCAGGTCGGAGGAATACTTTATAGATCGTAATGACGGTGTCGGTATCTAAGCCCCAGGTTGTGACCACTAGCCGTCGGAGGAGGTTTAAGCGGTTCGTTGCCTGTGATCGAATCTTTTGAAGGTGGGGTTACCAACTGAGTTTAGAATCAAAGATGATCCCAAGGTAGGTAACTTGTGATGATGGGCGGATGAAAGTGCCGTTTACATTAATGTCAAGAAGTGAAGGATTGCGATGGATTCGTGAGCGGCAATGAGGTGGGAGAAAAATAAGAGCTTGTGTTTTGAGAGAATTGATGGTGAGGCGCCATTTGGAACACCAGAAGGTAAAGGCGTCAATTGCCTGCTGATGTGTTTGATTTATGTTTTGAACAGTATTAGATGTTGCAAGAAAAGCGGTATCATCTGCATATTGGTATACTGAGACATTTGGTGGGAAGGAGTTAAAAGACATTTTTTAATGCTAGCACGAGACTAGCTACCTCTGAGAGGGCTACACCCTCTTTCAGGAGAAGATGTGACGTAAAAGTAGTATTTGGGTAATGGTGGCTAGTCTAATTGAAGGTAATTTATTTATTTATTTACTTTATAAACTTTTATATCATTTGTGTAAGCCATTATGATCTTTGCGATCATAATCATTAGAATGTGAGGAGGGAAACTATACATAGATATAATTTAACAAACACAAATAAATTACATAGTACAAAACGATAAAACAAAAATATGAATGATAGGAACAAATATATATATATATATAAAATAGAAAATGGAAATATATTAAGATATCTGTATGGGGATGCAGGTATAGATCATGGTGACAAAAGGAGAGAGTGGCAGAGAAAAGGACGTACGTAAGAAGCAATGATATTAGAATAAATATTTATCTAGTGTTAAAAGGATGAGCGTGAAAGATGAGATGAGGTGCAAACACAGGACAACACGAGGGAGATGTTAGGAAGACGAATGCAGTTATCGTCTACCTCGGGGCGATGCTCGGCTAAAGAAAACAGGTGGAGCCCTGTTAGTTACAAGGGGATTTACTGTGCAAATATGAAGGAAAAACATGAGGTAGATGAACATGCAGACGATAATCTTCCAGAAGTGTAAGGTCCAGATGATCACGGGGAAGCGAGTAGCAATAAAGAGTATAAAGTAAATGTAACGGTGTCTAATAATATCGGGGTCGGGTGGGATGGAATGCAAGATGGTGTGTAGAGGCAAGGAGAGGATGATGTTGAGTGCAAAAGGTGATGATAAATCTTTGACGGATTGTCTCCAGGTGAAATTTGAGAATAGGAAATGCAAGGAGTGAATACAAGTCACTAGTAGGACTAGGTATAAATATGCGAAAGCCAAGACGGAAGGATGCCGTTCGAAAATATCAAGTTGCTTATAATAAGATAGTGGAGCGGAGATCGAAGCGGGAAAACCATATGTGAGGACTGGTTGGAGAAAAACTTTGTAAGTATTAAGGACTATACTGGGAGATAGGCCCCAGGTAGTGCCGGTGAGACGTTTCAATAAATTAAGTCTATTTCGTACTTTGGTTGTCACTGATTTCAGATGTGGGGTCCAAGTCAGACGGTGGCAAAAAAATATTCCAAGATATGTTCCTGTTTGGAAGGCCGGAGGGGAACCTGGTTAACTGTAAGGGAAAGTAAAAAAGGACTTTGGTGCGTTTGCGTGGCGGGATAAAAACTATAGTTTGGGTTTGGCAGCATTTATTGTCAAATTTAATTTCCGACACCAGGCTATGAAGCGATTAATAGCTTCCTGAAGACAGACATTGATTTGTTCGATAGTTCGGCAGAGTGTCAGAAAAAAAAACGTAATTGTTTGAGTAAGTTGCATACAGAGCTACATGGAAAGTCGCTTTAGCGGCAAGAGTGAGTTGCTGAAGGATGTGTGGACGAGGGAAAGGATGAATATTCTGCACTGTTAATGTGAGAAATTCGAACAGTTTACTAACGGTGACTGCATCATTAACGGAAGTATCTGTGTTGGTGGAGGAAGACTGAGTACGTAATGGAACTACTAACTCTAGGTGTATTTGGTCTGGTGATAGTTTGTGTTTACTTTTATAATTATAGGTAGGGTGGCGTACGCGTACGCAGAACATTGAGGTGGTAGGTTCATATTGGGGCAAACACGAGTTAAATAGAGGCCAGAGCAATACCCACATATAGTGGGGTTTCTGCAAAGCGCTGTTGCATGATTATTGTATGCTTGAAATTTTTCTCATCGCAATGGTAATTGCGCAGACGATCGAGAGGGTTCAACGCGATGTTTACACTTGTAGATGAAAGCACCATGGGTAAGAAGATGGTCGATCGTCTCTTGAGATGTGGTTAGGACTCACACCATGTAAGTAGGCCCAGTATTATTGCGAAAGCAAATAATCTTATCAATGGTGTGCCGTTCGTTGAGCAATTCCTCGTGTATTTCATCATCAGACTATGATGGATCGATTCCAATGAGGACTACAGATAACATCGGGTAACGTTTTGGATGAGAAGTAGCGTAAGTAGTCTTACAACGAGTAGCGTTCAAGGAAACAAATGTAGCATTTTCCCCGAAGATCTCGAACGAGGCTATATTACGGACTGTAGATAAGACGTTGGCATCAGGTGATTTGAAAATGAATCCTTTGCGGGTTTTTACACTTCAGTGAGTGGAATGCTTGGCAGGTATTTTAGGAAGTTGAAGGATGATGAATTTTTCATTGGTGAATTTAGCTTCAAAGTTTTGAAGCAAAAAGCAGTAAGGTGAAGGAGAAACACGATGAACAGATTTGATAATCGGCATGCTGTCGGTGAAACGTTGTCTCGATGTCATGTGATTGTGAAACATCAACATGTTTCTTAACAGGAGGCGAGTTTTGACTGATTCTAGCAGAGTAACTTGGTTGGCTCTCTGGAGATCGAGATCGAGAACCAGTTGACGTAGTCTAGGCGGTCGAGCGTTCAGAAGCTCGTCTTTGTCTCTCAGCATAGTCCTTCCGCTTCTCCACCGTCGTGGAAGGGGCAGATGGGCTAGCAGCAAAAACTGGTGGTAAGCCTCCATATCGACATTCTAAAGGTGCTCCACTGCCTGAGCATGGGTCTGTCGTCCTAAATAACGAGCTATTGTCACAAAACCTAATCTATACTCGAGAAGACGGATGATGATGCTATGTATTGATGTGTAGGTGGGACAACCTGTTCTGATAGATGTCCAGGGGGAGCAGGTCCCCTGTCCTGCCCTTGGCTTGATCAGTCTGACAAACGGTTCGCGCAAAAGAGACAGAGAAAAAGCTCAGGATCAGGAAAAGGAATAATTTTTACAAAACTCGTCACTGTTCTCTCAGTGGCGCTTCAGAGCAAGCTCTCGGAAAGTATGTTAAAAGATTTTTTAAGGCTAGCTAACAGCTAGCTGCCTCTTAGAGGGGTACACCCTCTTCTAGGAAAGGAAGTGAAGGACTGACGGTAATGTGAAAATGTGGATGGTCTAAGGGGGGTTAAGTTATTAATTGTTTATTTATTCTTTATTATTCATTATGCCATAGGGACAATATAGTATATTAATCAGACATTAAATAATAATCTGAATTATAACAAAACTCAGTAATACCAGAAAGTAAGGAGAAAGAGAACATGACAAAAATGCGTATAGATGGGAAAAAACAGGTTCTGAGTTAATAAAGTATAATGATAAATAGAAATTGAAAGAATGAATTATAATGGGCATGAATAGTGAGGTAAAGTGCAAAGCACGGAACAACACTTGGGAGAAGTTAATAAAACAAATGCAGTTATCTTCTGCCTAGGGGCGGCGCTAGGCTGATGAGGACATGAAGAGCACTGTTATTTACAAAGGTATTCACTGTACACTGTACACTAAAAGATGCGGAAGATGATCATGCAAATGATATTCCTCGAGCAGGGTAAGTTCCGGATGTTGAGGGGGAAATGTGTAACAGTATAGTGCAAAGAAGAGATGTTGCGGTGTGTGATAATAAAGAGAGCGACATGGATGGAGAGCGATGTAGCGCATAGTCTGAAGAAGAAGAGGCTGATGATTAGCGTAACGTCCAGCAATAAACTTGAGGCGGAGAGCTTAAAGGTGAAATTTAAGAATCGGGAAAGAGATGCGAGTGTACAGATCATGAGTAGGGCTAGGAAGAGATATGCGAAAGGCCATAAGGAATGTATGTCGTTGGAAAATGTCCAGTTGTTTATAGTAGGAGAGTGGAGCGGAGATCCATGCAGGAAAGCCATAGGTGACTACTGGGCGAAGGAACGCTTTGTAAGTATTCAGTACAAGATTTGCAGATAGTCCCCAGATAGTAACGGTGAGGCGTTTAAACAGATTTAGTCTATTTGTGACTTTGGTTGGAGTTGGTGATGAAGACGTAAGTAGCAGGATTTCTAGTGCCCAGATATTCCTAATAGCATTGGCGTGAACGACGTAACATAGCAAGGTATCGAGGTGGTAATTTAGGCCGAAAGTGTATGGTCTTAGTTTGTGGAATATAGAGTATGGAGTCCTGTTGAATAGCGGTGGTTATAGTATCAACATGGGTAGTTAGTTCATCAGAAGTGGTAGGTGAATGAGATGGTTCGATGGCGAAAGAAAGGTAAGTGCGATAATTATTCCAGTTGGCTTTATCATAGCGTGCAGAAGAACGAGGTGATGGTGCGGATGGCGAGTGAGCAAGACAAGTATGGTTAAGTAAGTTTAATTGGAGCGTGACCACTGACAAGCAAATCCAGCACTGTAACTGTGCAATGCGTAACTATTGTATTGGAAGTAATTCCTACAGCGGGTGTAGTGTTAGAAGCTAGGCAAGTTAGTGAAGGTATGTCAAGTAGAACACCTGTAGTGTTGGTCAGTGTGAAATCTTGGAAGTGTGTACGTTCCTCATCAGTGGGACTGTTTATATTAATATCTGCGAGAATTATGAAATGCTTATAGGTGTTGGAGATATGGGAAAAGAAGTCGTGTTATATGGGTTCGCTGGGCCGTACATAAATAGTAGCAAGAGAGATAGCAATACATTTAAAGTAGAGAGTAGCATTAACATATTCTGGTATGTTTAGTAGAGGACTAGTATGTTGTGTGAAAGGAAGATGATGGTGGAAACCTACGACAGCTCCGTCGTTTGCCCGTAACGTAGGTAAAAGCAAATCATGTCGAAGTAAAGGGAAATTTGGAATTCTACGCACTTTCAATGGAGTGTGGAAAGTTTCGTTCTAGAGAAATGCAGTGATATGTTCTTCAAGTAAAAATGCTTGGAAAAGGACTTGGTTTTTTGGAGGATAATGGATATTCAAAAACAGAAAACCTAAATCCATGATTAGCAAAGAGTTACACTGGTGTTTGGAATACGTGAAATAAAGAGCTACATTAAAAGTCGATTTGGCGGCGAGAGTGAGCTGCTGAAGGATGTGTGGACGATGAAAAGGATGAATGTTTTGCAATGCAAGGGTTATAAATTCTAGCAATTTACTAGCGGTAACTGGATCATTGACAGTAGTCTCGTTGTTTGTGGATGTAGACTGAGTGCGTAACCGAAATACTAGCTCTGGATGTGCTTCGTCTTGTGATGGTTTGCGTTTACATTTATAACTGTAGGCAGGATGGCGCTCCGTGCAAGTGGAGCATTCAGTTGGATGCTGCATGTTTGGACAAACTCTAGTGAGATGTAATCCAAAGCAGTACCCACAAACTGTGGGGTTTGTGCAATTTACTGTTGCATGACTGTTGTAGGTCTGGCAATTTTCGCAACGAATGGTAGAGGCGGAGAAGATCGAGAAGGCTCAACGCCATGCTTTCTCTTGTAAATGAATGCACCATGAGTAAGCAGAAAGTCTATCGTATCTTGCGACATAATCAGCACTCGTAACATGTAAGTGGGGCCAGTATTGTTACGTATGCGAATTACTCTGTCAATGGTGTGCCCTTCCTGCTTTAATTCCTCAAGTAGTTCTTAGTCAGAATACGAGGGATCGACTCCTCGGATAACCACAGATAGCAGCGGAGGACGTTTAGGTGGAAGAACTTGCTTATGACGAGCGGTGTTGAGAGAAACCAGTGTAGAATTTTTTGCCAAATATCTCAAAAGGAGCCTTATTACGGACGGTAGTTAAGAAATTGGCATCAGTAGATTTGAAAATGAAGCCATTGTGTGTCTTGACAAGTTCAGTAATGGGAACACTGGGAAGGTATTTACGTAGTTGAAGAATGATGAACTCTTAGTTAGTGAACTTGGCGTCAAAATTTTGAAGTAAAAAGCAATGAAGTGATGAAGAACCAGAATGAGATGATGTTGATGATCGGTGTGCAGTTGATGTAACATCGACTTCCATGTCGGATGAAGCTGAAGCGTTATCGATATGGTGTTTCTTGGCTTGAGGCGTGTTCTGGACCCTATCTGAATATTTAATTTGGCTCCGTGGAGATCTGGATCGAGATCTAATAGAAGCAGTTGACATAGTGGAGGCAGTCGAGCGTTCTGAAGCTCGTCAGTGTCTTTCAACATAGTTCTTCTGCTTCTCCACCTTCGTGGAGGGAGCCGATGGGCTAGCGAAGACTGGGGGTAATCTTCCATGGCGACATTCCAGAGGTGGTCCACTAACTGAGCCTGGGTCGGTCATCGTAAAGGCCAATTACTGGCACAAGCCTTCGCTATTCTGAACTTAACCGTGTGTAATGAAAATGACAATGATGAAATGTAATGCTGTAGAGGTGGGACAACCCGTCCGGATAGTTGTCCATGGGGAGCAGGCCCCTACCTCGATCTGTAGAACCGGCTGCTTTGGGCTTGATCAGTCTGACATATGGTTCGCGCGAAAGAAACAGAGAACAAGCTCAGGATCAGGAAAAGGGAGGATTTTTTTAAATCGTCACTGTTCTCTCAGTGGCGCTTCAGATCGAAACTCTGGGAAAGTATGTAAAAGAGATTTTTTACCAGCTAGCCAAAGCAGCTAGCAACCTATGAAAGGGTTCTGTCCTCTGTGAGGTGAGTGAAGAAATAGATTTTATGTGCAAGGTACAGATGGTGGTCTATGTGCTTTAATGAAATTATTTAGTATTATGTCTTACACTGAATAACAAAATGGACGTAAGGAACTTTGATCCTTACCATTATGAAAGAAATAAAAACAAACATACATATATATAGCAAGTGACAACTATAACAAATAACTAAACGTAAATGGAAAAATATATAATATAAAACAAAATATAATAGAGAAAAATTAAATAAGAATATACAAGATATGTAGAACAAAATAATAAATATAGATTATTAATGAAATTTTGATATGTTTCTAATGAGGACGAAGAATAAGGCGAGGTGCGAAGCACGGAGCAACAACTCTTCTGCCTAGGGGCATCTCTAGGCGATAATGAGAACAGGGGGAGCCCTAGTGAAAATGAAATGAGATGAAATCTTTGAGTTTTACGTCCCACGGTTATGTCGGTTAAGCTAAAGGAGACGGTGATGATGAGAAATCAATAAAATGGTGGAATGAAGAAAGTGGGATAAAACGGAAAAACCCTGAGAAAACCCACGAGCACGGTGTTTGTTCACCATAAAGTCCATACTGTGGGAGCTTATATCGAACCAGGGACCCCAACACTAGGGGTGAATGCTATACCACTGAGACACCCCGCCCTCTGGGAGCCCAAGTGAGTAGACAAAGGTAATTAGTGCGCGTGGTATGATGGGTGAATAAGCGGAAAATGTTCATCAATAATGTAGTCAGAAATGAGTCAGAGCGAAGGATCTCTCGGAGGTAAAATGTACTGATAAAGTGTAAACAGTAAAGTCAAGGGGGTATGGTAATAACGTTGTGATGTGGGATTCAATGCAAGGTATCGCATAGTATCATGAAGTAAAGGGTGCTGGATTTGGAAACGTTTGTTGATATAAGTGAGACGTAGTTTTTCGATGTAATACTGTAATGTGGAGAAAGTTATGCGTTGGTATATCTCCTGGGTGGGGCTAGGTAACCGGACACGAAAGGCTATGCGGAAAGCGTGTCTTTCGAGAATCAAAAGTTTTTGGTAGAATTTATATGATGCAGCTATCCATGCTGTCAATCCATATGTTTATGTTGGCCGTAAGAAAACTCTGTATGTATTTAAGATTGTCTGTGCGTTAAGTCCCCTTGTCGTACCAGTTAAACGTTTCAGTAAATTGAGTCTATTATATACTTTCGCCGTGATAGTTGCAAGATGTTTCTTCCATGTTAAGTGACGGACGTAAGTAATTCCGAGATAGGTGACTATGTTACTGAGTTTATAGGTTCATGATCTATATGAAGTGAGAGATGACGAGGATTTGGACGTATTTTGATCTTCGATGTGATGTTAGAAAGACAATAGGTTGGGTTTTAGCCTCATTTATGGTAAGTTTCCAACGAGTAGATCAGGAGGTAAAGCGGTTAATTGCAATCTGTAAGACATAGTTTCTTTGTTGAATGGTGTTTGATAAAGAATGGAAGGCGGTATCGATGGCATACTGAAATACATGAATCCTATCGGGAAGCGTAGGCATGCCGGCAACATAAAGTAAGTAAAGTAATGGAGACAAGGCCGAACCTTGTGGTACACCTGAGAGTAGAAAAATAGGGTGTGACAGGCTGTTGTTCACAGAGATGTATGCGAGGTGGTTCGAGATGAAACTGTAAATGAAACGAATATATATCTAATTGGCAGCTGTAATGCGTGGATTTTGTATATGAGTCCAATATCCCAAACTTTATCAAAGGCTTTTTCTACGTCGAATAGTATATGACAGGATGGTTGAATAGAATTATGTTGCTGAGTGAGGAGTGACGTAAGTCGGAGGAGCTGATCGTTTATAGAGAATGATGGACGGAAGCCTGCTTGTGTGAAAGTAATAAGATTGCGGCAGATTTAAACATTTAACTAATATGCGTTCCAGGATCTTACTAAATGTAGACGTTAATTGTATGGGACGGTAAGAAGCTACATCCTGAGGCGAATTATTAGGTTTAAGGAACATTAGAGTTTTGATGTTTTCCAAGATATTGGAAAGATCCAATGCGGAATATGAAAGTATAGATATGTGTAAGTAAGACTAACAGATTGTCAGGACATTCTTTTATGCGTCGATGCGTTATATTATCTAAGCCAGGTGCTGTATTACGTTTGTTGTGAACGACTTGAGTGAATTCTTGTATGGTAATCGGCATTATTATGGGTGAATTGGCAGGTAGTGCATGGTGAATATTCGGCTGGAGTTGTGGTGATGAAGTGTTAAGCCTGTCGACCACATGGGGAGCGTTGTCTGTCATGGTAGGTGTGAATATAGTCTGTAAATGGTTGGCGAAAGCATTTGCTTTTGAAGCATCAGTAGATGCGGAAGTGTCACCTAGTAAGAGAGGATACTTTGGTGTAAAAGACTTTCCACATAGTATATTGTATCGTTTCCAATATTTGCTGGGATGAGTAGTGTCAGAGAGATTATTGCAAGCCTTTATCCAACACGGAAGCTTGTAGGCCTTAATATAATTATGGACCATACGCTGGAGTTGTCTATGATGACGTAATGCTTCTGGATTGCGAGTTTGGAGAAATTCCTTGTAAGACTAGCGTGAGTGTTTGATCAGAGTGAGATATTGCGGAGGAAGATGAGGTGTGAATGAAGTAGTTGTAGAAGTTGGGATGCAGGAGTTACTTGCATCTTGAATGACAGTGGTGATTCTGTCGACTGTAGCATCTAACTCTTCTTCAGTACGGTAGTAGAGTCCGTGAGATGAATGGTGTGACGGGAAATCTGAGAGCGATATTGTTCCCAATTAGCTTTATCAAATCGCAAAACTAATCCATGGTGGTAGTAGTGAACGTGCGGTATTCAGTGAACGTGATTGATATGTTAATTTGATAGGTACGTCGTCACTTCCAAAGTCAAGAACTTCGACGGTGCAGTGAGTTATAAGATTATTAGAAACTATAACAATGTCGGGCGTGGTGTCAGAAATTGGGTGAGTGGCTTGAGGGAGATGAACAATAATGCCTGTGGTGTTAGCTGTGATGAAGTTCTGAATTTGTTCTTTCTTGATTGGTGCGACTGTGCATATGGAAATCGGCCATGATGAGATACGAACGATAGGTATTCGAGATGTATTGCAGAAATTGATAAGGAAGGGGGTGCCCTGATCAAATGTATATAGTAGCCAGTGTAAGGGCGATATTTTAAAAGTAAACTGTGGCAAGAAGGTATTCTGGTAATTGCGTTGTGTTGTAGTGGTGCTGCAGAAATGGTAAAGGAGAGAAACCAATGGGTACTCCTCCGCTAGGTCGTAGTGCCGGAACAGTGTTTTCTGTATGGATCATTGTATAATGTGGTAAACGACTCGAATAAGACGAAATATGACAGGTTCCATTAAATAAGAAGGCCGTGACGTGTTGTTTTAGAAGATGCTCAAATAAAAGTTTGCTTTTTGGAAGGGAGCGTATATTGAGAAACATAAAGACTAGAGCCCTAACACAAAGAAATTTAATCGATTGATGCAGAATGAGATTTTAGGAAGTGCACAGTATTACCAGAATAAGTAGCAGTGAAAGTAACATGAAATGTAGTTTTGGCCGCAAGTATAATTTGTTGTAAGATGTGAGGTCTGATAAACGGATGGATGTTTTGTAACGCTAGTGTTAAGAATATAAGGAGTTGATCTAGATTAACTGGAGTATTGAGCGAATGTGGCTGGGCCGGAGGCCGCAGTGGAACGATCAATTCAGGATGTTCCTGAGCAGGTTCTGGTTTCGCTTTACATCTATAGCTGTATGTTGGATGTTGCTCATTACAAGTAGCGAATTTCGGAGGTTGTTGAAGATTAGTACAGGCTCGGGTATTGTGAGGTCCGGCACAGTATCCACACTTACTTGTATTCTTGCAGTCTACCGTGTGGTGTGAATGATATGCTGAGGCAACGTTCGCAGCGTACTGGCATAGGAGGGGTAGATCGTGAAGGCTCTACTCGGTGTGTTTGGTTACAGATGGATGCTCCGGATGCTAACAGTTCGTCAATAGTCTCTTGGTGTGAGGTGAGCACAGGAACCATGCAAGTAGCGCCCCGGTCGTTGCGAATCCTAATTACTTTGGTGGTCGTGTGTCCGTCCAGGGCCAGTTCTTCTTGTATCTCCTCATCTGTATATGATAGATCTACTCCGCGTATGACAACTGAAAGAAGGACTGGGCGTCATGGAGCCGGAGGTTGCTTCCGTCTAGGTGTGTTAAGTCTTGCTAACTTCGCGTTTTTGCCAAAAGTGTCGATCGGTACCTTGTTCCTGATCGTGCTAAACAGTGATGGATCTGTTGTCTTCAAAATAATACAATTTCTGGTGTGGATGATATGCGCAATGGATGCCCGTGGCAGGTAATTCCGAAGTTGAACAGCAACCATCTTTGGTGTGTTGAATTTTGGATCCAAGTTGGTAAGAAGCATCGAGTGAGTTGAAGCTGGATGCTGATTGTCAGTGTGGGATACGGTGTCTTCTTTATATCCTTTGGTCATGAGTCTGATACTGTTCATGAATCCAGGTGGCGCTTCTTCGCAGGAGGGGAATGTTGAAGAAGGGTTGAGTAGCTATCATTCTTGCCTGATGTTTGCGGTGACCTTGATCGGATGCATGAATGAGAGACTACAGATGCTGCTTATTCAATCTATCCTACTGAGTTCGTCCGTTGGAGATGATGCTTCGTTGTGTTCTTAGTACGAGCTGAAGATTGAGCTTGCGTAGTTTCACCTTTGTAGTGCTCTCGGAGGGTCCGCTAACAACTTGTGGTAGACCATGGAGTTTTCTCTTGTTCTTACGACCTCCGACTCAGCCTGAGTCTACCATGAGAAAGACCGACCGTGGGTGGCTGCCCAAAGGTGTTAATACGGCAGTGTAGGTAAATGTAATGTCAAGTGATGTGATGAGATGATATATTAGATTTGACTACCCGTTCGGTTAGTAGTCAAGGTGCAGCAGTTCCCTTGCCAGACCTGTTGAACCGGTCGCCCTCGGCTAGGTCAGTCTGACGAAACGGATATGGAAAAGGAAGGAAAAGAACAAAACACGTCCACTGTTATCAGGAAACTCTTCAGAGCCTTGTATAGACAAAGCTCTGAAAAGCATGTTAAAAGAGATTTTTTTGGGGTATGGGAATAAGGTAATAAGTTAACTGGATAAATCTTTTTCGTCAATTATTAAATGCTTTGATAAAGATTATACTCTTACTCCCAGCCATTAGAGGGATACTCTTTGGCATAGGTGTCGGTTGATTTACATTGATTGTTAAAAAGTGTGAGATGGTCAAAGTGCAGTTATATAAACATGAGAAAAAGTGAGCATACAAAACTAAATGTACTGATAAGTAATAATAATAATAATAATAATAATAATAATAATAATAATAATAATAATAATAATAATAATAATAATAAGAAGAAGAAGAAGAAGAAGAAGAAGAAGAAACAAAAATTAGAATATGTGCAAATATATATACTAAATGCAAAGGTAATCATATGATAGAAAAAATGTGTGACGAATGTAATATAATATATAGCGATGATGATGCGCTATGAGATGAAGTGCTAAGACGCTACAAACACAGCTGTATTAGAGAGACTGATGCAGTGTTAAATCTTCTCTCCCTGAGCGACTCGGAATTGATGAGCACAGGGGGAAACCCTTGTTAATAGTGAGGGTTTCAGTGCTAATATGGAAAAATATGAGGAAGATGATCATTAATCAGATAAATTTCATAGATTTCCCGTTCATCAGCAGTCAGATGAGCATTTTGAACAAAGAGAGATACTAAGATGATTAAAAGTGAATGTTTATACGGAAATGTAGCATCAGTAAGGGCATCAGTCTGCAGAATGCCCAAGAATAACGGATGACCTGTTTGTATACGTTAAGTTATGTACCTTAGTCGTAGTTCTGCGAAGTGTTTTGTGACTTTTGAGAAGTCGACTCATATGTAAGGCATGTAGGGTAACGAAGCTTAATACGATACGCCAACCGTATAGCATGCCGCTCCATTATGCAGCGTTTTTCGTAATATGACGCAGAGTATTGCTCCAGGAGGTATGTCCAAAAGTGAGGATGGGACGGAGGAACGCCTTATAGGTATTTAGTAGCACTTCAGGTTTCAGACCCCAAGTTGTGCCTGAGAGACGACGCAATAGATTTCAACGAATGTTAGCCTTAGCTGGTAGCTTTTTCAGGTGAGAGTTCCAAGTGAGTTTTGAGTCAAAGACCACGCCTAAGTAGATAGCAATAGGGGTAGGGCGTACTTGGTACCCATCAACATTTACTTGCAAGAGATTTGGATTTCTGTAAACTCTTGAACACCTGTTCGGAGGTAAGAACAAGATTGCTTGCATCTTTTCTGTATTAATAGTTAAATGCCATCTCTTGCACAACCTGATGTAATTATCGAGAGTTCGTTGTAAAAGAGTATTAAGTTGTTGGATAGTTTTACCAAGAGCGAAAAAAGCTGTGTCGTCGGCGTATTGAAAAGTAAAAACATTTAGTGAAACTGCAGGGATGTCAGAAGCATAAAGGATATATAATAAAGGGCTAAGAGCCGATCCGTACGGAACTCCACTAAGCGGAAAGATAGGCCAATATAGAGCATTACGGACTGTAACATAAGCAATGCGATTTGTAAGGAAAGAATATACCATCCTCAAATAGCAAAGTGGAAGCTTGAATGATTGTATTTTTTTTTTACTTAAGCCGTAATGCCAAACTTTATCGAAAGCCTTTTCTAAATCCATAAAAATGAGGCAAGAAGGCTTTATGTACTGGTTAGTAATTATGGTGCTGAGACGAAGTAGCTGGTCATTTATGGATAAATTAGGCCGAAAGCCTGCTTGATGGATGGGTGATAGAATAGTTGTCTCAAGATACATATGAAGACGGCAGACAAGAATTTTCTCAAATATTTTACTGAATACTGATGTCAGTTGAATTGATCTGTAAGAGGAAACAGAATGCACATGCTTGTTCGGTTTATGGAACATGCACATTTTTGAGACTTTTCAATCTGGAGGATAGAAACCAGTTCTGAGAAAAAATTATATATCTCCACCAGTAGTTGTAGAAGTGATTGCGGGCCTTCTTTTATATGTGCGATACTGTGTTCTTTTTTCCGCTTGAGGGCTATGTGGAGTTCATCTATAGTAATGGGTGCAGCGAGTGGATATTCTAGATCAATGGCATGATCGGCAGATGGTTGTAAAGCAGGAATGCAAGAGATGTCTACCCGTTCAGAGATCTTAGAGGCGGCTCTTGGATTAAAAACGGTCTGTAGCTGACTAGCAAATGCTTTAACTTTCTCTTCGTCTGAGAAGAGAGGAGTGCCATTTGCAATTAGAGGAAAAGTTGTTGTCGTATTCTTGGCAACTAGTTGATTAAACCTCTTTCAATAGCGGGATGGGTGTGCTTCTTTGGATAAGATATTACAAGTCTTAATCCAACTGCGACGTTTATATGCAGAAAAGTAGTTGGGAACCGCTCGTTGCCATTGGCGATGTTGATGAAGATAGACATCATTCCCTGTTCGATAGTATTCACGTAGATGTTGACGAGCCTTGTGTATAAGAGTGACATACGTCGGTGGTAATTTTGACTTATGGAGAGTTATTTGAATTAGTGGAATATTATGATTAGCACTGGTTCGTATTGCCTCAGTGAGAGTAGTAAGACACGATGCCAACTCAGGCTCGGTAACTGGTGTTCTTACACTTGAAATAGAGTTTTCGAAGTCTTGCCGAAAATGAGGCCAATTCGCTTCGTCAAATCTAGGAACATTTCGCGGGGCAATTACCGGTCGTAACGGTTGTCCTCGAGTTAATATTAATTTAATGGATGATGGTCGCTTCCGATGGAATCAAGAACTTCAAGCTGGCAGTCGTTAATAACATTTATAGATGTGATGACGACATCTGGTGTAGTCTGACTGACTGGTCTGGTGTGAGTAGGAAGGACATGAAGATGCAGCTGGAGATTTTCAGTTAAGAACTGCTGAAAATTTGTCTTTTCGCGAGCACAACGACTATGGATATTAATATCCGCCATAATGATAATATTACGAAAATTATTGGCTATGTCCCCTTTTCATACCAGTTAAACGTTTGAGTAAATTGAGTCTATTATACACTTTCGCCGTGATAGTTGCAAGATGTTTGTTCCATGTTAAGTGGCGGACGTAAGTAATTCCGAGATCGGTGACTGTGTTACTGAGTTCTTTAGGCTCATGATCTACATGAAGTGAGAGATGGCGAGGATTTCGACGGCCTTTTGATCTTCGACGTGGTGGTAGAAAAACAATAGGTTGGGTTTTAGCCGCATTTATGGTAAGTCTCCAACGAGTAGACCAGGAGGTAAAGCGGTTAATTGCAATCTGTAATACGTGGTTTATTTGTTTTTTGGTGTTACATAAAGCAAGGAAGGCGGTATATCGGCATACTGAAATAGATGGATCCTATCGGGAAGCGTAGGCATGTCGGCAAGATAAAGTAGGTAAAGTAATGGGGACAAGGTCGAACCTTGTGGTACGCCTGAGAGTAGAAAAATTGGGTGTGACAGGCTGTTATTCACAGAGATGGATTCGAGGTGGTTGGAGATGAAACTGCAAATGAAACGAATATATATTATCGGCAGCTGTAATGTGGAGTTTGTATATGAGCTGTTAAAAGAGATTTTTTGGAGAGGAGGATTTTAGGTTGAACAAGGAATGGGTTTTCTTATATGATTTCTTTGTTGGCGTAGTATTTATTTATTTGTAGAGCATAATCCACTACATTGGTAATGATTATCAGTTATTTGCATATGGAACTGCAACTAGAGGGTTACGACCTCTCGCTCGGCATGTGATGTGCTGAAAACAACTGCAAACATAAATAACATTAGTTGTACAATGTGATATAAAGAAAACGATACGTGCAAAATAGAACAACTACAACCAAAAGTACTTAAATAGAACAATATGCATGAACATATATAATAAACACTATAATACTGAGTATTGCGGAAGATGTAACATGAGAAAGTTATGAACAAGGAAGAAGCGAGAAAAATAATGAAGAGATAGACTTAAAGGATATATAAGATTATATGTTAAATAAGATTACAATTCTTATAAATATATTAGGATGATTGATGAGATGAAATTGCATTATACGCCACAACACAATGAAATGGTTAATATTAACGAATGCATGTTAGGCTGCTTTCTTGGGACGGCTCAAGACTGATGTAGACATGGGGAGGCCAGATTATTGTTGAGGAAGAACTGTGCAGCTATTAAAAGAAGATGAGGCTTGTCATCAATACCCTTTTCATGACCTTGAAAATGCCGTACCCATCGCCTCGCAATACTCACGTCTATTGTATCGTCTCCATAAACCTTTACCAAGCATCGATGGATTTCAATCGGCGCAATTCCTTCAGCAGTGATGTATTCAATCACATATCGTTATTTTATACGCACGTCCATATCAGGCTCCATTTTGGAACATTCCTATGCTGGCGCAATTACCGCAGAACAACGGGACCAGCTGCAAATAAAAGAGGAAGATTCAAGCATTACCACTACCCCAACGACATCCGGAATGGATATAAAAAGTCAACACAAAAAAGGAGGCATTAATTTCTGAACGACCTTTTGTATTTGAAGTTATATTGACAATCTAGGGATGCATGTGAAGTACACAGACTCCTTTTGAGGGTCACATTGGTAAAGATTATAATTTTATCCATTAGCGTCTTCTCCATTCGAAACAGCTAGGGCCTCTTGCGCAACTCGAAATAAGATTTATATTATTCTAAACCCTACATCTTTTAGGGGAAGGGTAGTCTGATCTCTGCTTTACTACAGTCAAGCTTCATATCGTCTGTTCTGCAAGGTGCAAAGCCGTTCGACATTCAGTTGTTGTTGGTGGTGCGAGAAATGTTTTCATCCGAATAAACTCCAGCAGACACG
Organism: Thermobia domestica; assembly: GCF_964235325.1. Taxonomy (NCBI): domain Eukaryota; kingdom Metazoa; phylum Arthropoda; class Insecta; order Zygentoma; family Lepismatidae; genus Thermobia; species Thermobia domestica. The sequence continues at coordinate 148,151,446 of NC_137467.1, read as the reverse complement.
AATATAGCGAAGAACGAAGGAAGGTAAGGAAAGCTGTGCATTTGATTTCTTCTGTTCCATCCCTTGTATTGGGCATGGTGGAATTTAACCCTTCACATGGTTTAAATTTATTTTAGTTTGCCAAGGAATAAGGGAGTTCGTTAATCCGTTTGTATAACGTTGTAATGTCATATTGTATCATTTTCTTAGATTTTCATATAGGCCTACTGATACTGCTACTTAAACTTGTGCAAATAGAATAGCAACGGAACAGGTGAATAGTAGCAGTTATAGGTTCACAAATTCGGAATTTTCATCTTGTACAGAAACGAACCAGCTAGTTTATGATAGATCAAGTGAAATTGTGTCATTTTCGTTCACTGAACTTTATGATAATGTACAGTTATTTTTTTAAATGACAGATCTACCCTTTAACATACAGAATTTAAAACAAAAGTAAAATCTTACACTGGACATTTTTTAAGCAGTCACCATAATTCTAAATGGTTAATTATGTATTAATCAAGTGATAAATTGTAATATTAGTCATGTTTATTTTGGTGCTGAAAAGTCATTTGAAGTGTCTCAAAATTCAATGATCATTTCCTATGTGAATAGGGAGTTATGAAGGGGAGACCGGGTATGGTTGTAACACGTTTTGGTTGTAACAAAGCGAGTAGTTTCTACGCTAATCACTAGATGTAGTTCATGTTCCAGTCAAAACACAAGCCCTTCATGCAGGTTCAGTCAGTTTTTGTGTGAGGTAACGCGTGATCGTCTTGAAGTTGTCGCGGTTTTGGTGTTTTTTGGGCAGTTAAGTAAATTTTCTATATCCCTGAAAATATGTAATATTACAATATGTGTGCGAAACATTTAGATAATTTGAGTAAAATATTAAAAAGGATACTAATGAGTATTTGTTTACGTACGGAAACCAAACACAGAATCAACACAATTTTGCAAGTACTCTGGCAAAATTGGCTACCGCAGTATGAGGTTGGTTGTAACAAAAATAATGGGTCTGGTTGTAACGCTGTTACAACCAGCCCCCACAGAGTAAAACAATGCATATGTAATTAAGTTTGTATTATTTACTTGAAAATTGTTTACTTAAACAGTGATTCTGTTACATGAACATTGTTCCCCACCCCCTCTCTCTTTCGTTCTTTGAAAAGTATTTCAATTCTCTTATAAAGGTTATGTAGCTACTTAACGACACACAACAGCCTAATGTTTGCTAGGTATCTGCTGCTATAAAGGATATTGGTTTTACCTTTCTATTGAAGCAGATGTAATTTTAAGCCGTAAAACTGAAATATATTGTTCATCTTGTCATCTGACGAAGACAGTGATAACGCAATTTGCCTAGTTTGTTGTGAATTACTTTCCAAAAGTGCGTCAAGAGAGAAATGGATTTAATGTAATTTTTGTCATGGATGGGCTCATGTTGTCTGCACCACGGTGACGGTGAATACAAATGTCACAACTGTGATTCAAATGATTCAATGTAGGTAAAAGTAAAAGTAGACTAGGTAACTGAAAGTGTAAATTTGAGTGTCGAAGCACATAGGGTACTAGAGTAGATGTAGATGTCGAAATGTAGATGTGCATAGGGTCTAGAACTATGTTTCATATTATGGTTATTATAACAAATGATCTGTTGACATTTTTAAGTTAAAAGAAATATGTCAAGGCTGGTTAGGGTTACATTTCTTTAGGTAAACCTGATATGTAAAAGGCAAAGTAAACCTAAATATATCATACAATTCTGTTCATTCATCAAACTATTAGCTATTTTATTGTATGTATACTGTAAACTGTAGACCTAGCTATCCATTCGCTGCTAAGATATATTTCCAATGTGAAGAGAGAGTTAGATATATATACACATGTAAAAGAGCACAGTACTTTCATTAGTCATACAGTTCTCAAACGTAGACCTAATCTATGTCACTCTCTGAACCTGTAACAGAGGAACATATTAAATATCGATCTTATAATCTAATTTTGTGTTAATATTGTAATATATGTAATAGCAATTGTATCCACTTACCAAAGATACAGCGCGTTACAACGAACCCCAATCACTGTTACAACCAACCTCAACGTCGGGGTTGGTTGTAACATTTGGATAGTCTTTGTTTTCCCACTATATCTCAGCAAATACTTTACATTATCTGATATTTGCTAGGTATTTTGAGAGAAGGATGTCCAAACTTCCGATCACGTGCAAAAATTCGTTTTTTTTTTTCAATTGGAGTCTAGTTATGGATAAAAATGTAAAAAAGGTTACAAGGATAATGTACGATTATTTTTTAAAATGACAGATCTACCCTTTAACATACAGAATTTAAAACAAAAGTAAAATCTTACACTGGACATTTTTTAAGCAGTCACCATAATTCTAAATGGTTAATTATGTATTCATCAAGTGATAAATTGTAATATCAGTCATGTTTATTTTGGTGCTGAAAAGTCATTTGGAGTGTCTCAAAATTCAATGATCATTTTCTATGTGAACAGGGAGTTATGAATAGTCTCAAAACCATTTCTTCCAAGTACTGCGCAAAAGACATTCAGTTACACAAGGATTGATGCTCAAGTAGATTATTAACATCTCTATGAGATATTTCAAAATAATAAAAATCTAAAACCCAACAGAAAATGTCTGATTAGTGTATAAGATCATTTTGAGGAAGATTAGGGATTGGATTATGAAAGACGTAGAGAGGGTAGCAGTCCATGAACAAAAGCAACTACATTGAACTGCTGGAGTTGATTGTGAGATACGATTAGAAAGATGCAAATCATTTGTTGAACAAACTACGTTTGCTAGGACTTCCAATAGATTCCAAATTGACCTAAGTAGCTTTGTAAGGGAGGAAACATTTAACGAAATAAGGCATACAATTTTTCAGTTCTCCCTTTGTCGCAGTATTACTTCTGAACACCGTTAGAGGTGGGAATATGATATCCATGATTCTTAGATGATATTGGAAACCCATCAGCCGCAGTAACATATTCGTCGAGCATCTGTAAAACTAAAAAAAAGTTTTTATCGTTCCTGGAATATGTCATTCAGGCTTGTAGTATGAAAAATATTTACCATAAATAAGTAGTATTAATATTAATATAATGGCCAAAAAAGATTATGGGAGAGAGAATGTAAGACTCACTGTCTAGTACTACACTACTATAAAACCTTTAATTTTCTCTCTCACGCTAGTCTTCTTCTAACTAAATTGAAAAGACAACATTCTACATAAATAAAAAGCAGAATACGAGATTAGTAAAATTAACCCTTCTTTACTGGCTTCTCCCCAAAACTTAACTGCTAGGGGTATGATTATAAATATTCTAACTGCTAGGGAAGTCTAAATAGGGAAGTTTTTATTGTAAAGAACGAAACATTATTTTGATATTTTATAATATTTTAATCAAAAACTTGATATGAGGCAAGAGGAAACAAAATCTCTGTGAAACACAGCAAGAGGTCTCGTTTAAAACTTGGAAAACTTTATTCGTGAAGGATCGAACTCACAACCCATCACTCCCTAACTAGACACAATTATATGCTAAAGTATGCTCTAAGTTTTAAGGGTCTTATGACATAAGTTTCTTTGCACTCGCTTGCGGCAGAGCTCCACTTAGCCTTCACTTTAAAAGCAGTTCCTTTACTCAAAGAAAATGCTTGGCCTATCTACACAGAACTCCAGAACTCAAGAGAATCTGTGAAAAGAGGATACCTGTCTAAGAAACATTACAAGGTGTGAGGTTATGTCCAGAAAAAAAAAACAACTCTCTTTCATAAAACTACAAACGTAAAGTGGACCTTGCCCTAACCAAGTCTCTCTCTGCGAGACAAGAAACTGGCCACCAACAATTAGGCCTTGCCCTAGTAACGATCCCGCTCTAAAAGAGACCAGAAATATATCTCCTTTTCAAGAGGTAATCACTAATATAGGATTAGGATCAGGGAAACAAAATACGATAAACTTTACTCCAGAAACAATGTTCTCGAACCAGAGGGGCCTCGAACCCAACACCATTGGAGTTCGAAAATGGAGTTCTTTAATAAACCTTTGAAAGAGATTAAAACATATCTCAAAATATAAAACCTACTTAATGCATATCCCCACGGCCTCTGCGGGATTAACAATCAACACCTAACAAACAAAAAGGAATTCTCCCCAGTAAACGATTCTTTAGTTATCTACCAAAATTTCCTATTCCCTATCCACGGTCATTCCGAATGATCATTCTACTCTGCCAGCCTTAAACAGCATAGTTTAAAAAAATAGGGTTGATACAACAGACCTTCAACGGACCTTCAGTCGAACGTAACCATGAGGTCCAGAGTGACAGAAGAACCCCTACCAAGCGAAAGAGCTCGGTTTATATACGATTCCGCTCACAAGTGGCAGCATCCAAGAACGAAAAAAAAATCCCCTGCCAAAATAAAGAAATTACGATACTAATTTGAAAAAAGCCGACGCTACCAACCTCCCCCCTTGAAGTTCTCTCAGTTCATCACCACGTATCCGGTTCTTAAACTATAGAAACAAATGGAACAGTGTATCTAATTAAGAAGTTAATCTTTAGAAGCAATTTCTCTGTTATATGCAATATATAAAAAAATGAAAATTATTATACAAATAATATACAGATAAATTATACAAATTAAATAAATATTAGAACTCCTTACAAACTATATATATATCCATTTAAATAATTCTCCGGACCTGGAATTAACGAACCTTAACTTACTTGATTATCTATCTATCTATCTATCTATCTATCTATCTATCTATCTATCTATCTATCTATCTATATATATATATATATATATATATATATATATATATGTGTGTGTGTGTGTGTGTCTATATATATATAACCCAGATATCTTTATACAGTTAGCTTATTACAAGTAAGTGGAATGGAAATGTCCACTTACAGGTTAAAAAAGACGATGGTTATGAAATAATTCATGGAATGTTGAAGGAGACGGGAGAGCTCCGACAAAACCCAGGAACATAATACAGAGTGGCACAAAAGTAGGTATACAGTACCGTACTGATCAGCTCATTGCATTTTATATCATTTCTTATTGTTATTCATCAGATAGACTTAGTTTCTTTATTATTTGTTCTTAATGTGTTTTTAGTTACATCTCAAGCTCGGAAGAGCCGAAGCAAATAAACCCATAAACTAGAATGTTATACTTGTACACCTACTTTCGGGCCACCCTGTATTTCCTCTGTTAAGCGAATGCTAATATTATCTTATGTTTGACAATGAGGAAGGGTGTGTTACTATTCATGACCTGTTCTCCGATCGGAAACAGGACCGCACAAGACTGATTTTAACACTATAAGTTAAGAGAAGGAAACTTACCTGATACCCTAATCGTTGTATACAAGAGCTTCGATTGGAAGTACAATCAATAATAATGGCGACTCTAAGCTATATAAAATAGCGCCGAAAAGCAGATACACTGTGTGCACTACGATAGACATGACGTACAGATTAATCTCTATGAACATTGCTAACTTTTTTACATTTATTTATTTATGTTAGGTTTAGTTCGCTTAATTCAGAAAGGGTCTGGATGGTAATGATGAGCACTTTACAACATGTTTTACACTTTTACGAGGGGGTATCGTAAAGTTTTAATTATCACCAGGAAGTTATTAAGATATGATATGAATTTTGTTAGTGTTATGTTTGGTTATGTGCATTATGTTAAAGAAATTAGCTTCTAATGATTGTTATTTATTTGTTTTCTAGTGTGTGCCGAAAGTGACCAAAGTGCAAGATGGATAAGATTGGGGCTCACAGTGTGATAAAGTTAAAGCCGCAGTAATAATGCCAGACAAATTCATGACGAGATGAAGTTTGTGTATGGCAATGAATGTCCATCTTACGACACCGTTGTAAAGTGGAAAAGGAAATTCCAAACTGGTTATACGTCCCTTACAGACGACCCAAGACCTGGAGGACCATCTCTGACGGACGATGCAGCCACTGTGAAGAAAGTGGAGTATTTAATCCAACGAAGACACACGTGTAACCATCCAAACGATTATGAATGAGAATGGTCTGTTCTGGAAATGTGTGGAAAATTATCCATGACGAATTTCACATGTCTAAGGTATTTGCGCACTGGGTTCCTTCGTTTGCTGACTCCTTTTCGAAAGCATCAGCTCATACACCTCAAGTTTAGTGTCGACAAAACAAGGGCGTGTGGCTTCCAGATATTGCTTCATTCACCTTATTCCCCTGATCTTGCACCCAGTGACTTCTTGTTTCACAAAATGGAGAATCCGTTACGTAGTCGCCATTTTGACAACACAGATGACGTCATTCTTGAGGTGGAAGAGTGGTTTAAAGCACAATGTTAACAATTTGACAGTTGACAAATTTCCTTTTGCCAATAACTCGGAAACAAATAAATTAATTTGGATATTTTTGTTGTCATCCTTACAATAGTTATAATTTGATAACTTGATAAAATAAGTACTCTAATAGGTTAATTTTTTGTTGAGTTATTAGCCAAAGAAGTTCTGTCACTGAAGAATAGTTTATTTCGTGACTGTACCAAGGCGTTTAAAATGTCCTTGCTCCGATGATAGTGATCGTGACACGAGATGTGGAGTGGGAATTCAAGATTATTCTTTGAAGTAACCATCTTCATTATCGACGTGAACTTTTTACCTTTTAGTGGCTCAAAGCTAGCTTCTTATGTATGACACAATGTCTTTTGATCAATATTTTAAGGAAATAACTGTAACTAATGAACTGACTATATATGCTGTAGTCGTCAGTTGATTTTCGCCTCTGTTTTTACACGTAGTTGGTCATTATCCTCAGTAATAATAATAATAATAATAATAATAATAATAATAATAATAATAATAATAATAATAATAATAATAATTATTATTATTATTATTATTATTATTATTATTATTATTATTATTATTATTATAAATTTTATTTCTGTACTGCCCAGTCGCGACGAGAAATCTGTACAGAGGAAGGACGAAGTAAAGGGTCAAAAGAATGTAAAATCTATTTTCAAAATTTTGTAATGCAAAATGGCTTGAGTTTTCCGTGTGAAAGCGATCAGAAATCTCATTTCAAAACAGCATGTTCGTCGCGGGATGTCCGAATGAAAAAGCCTTCCCTGTAACTAGAGACGAAACATTTTCGTTGATGCGATATGTGCGAAACGTTAAAGAAAACTGTGTACATGTTTCAAGAAACGTCAAATTTTTCGCTTCACAGCTAGTGTGACGAAGGTGCAGGTCTCTTTCTGTAGGGATGCGCACGAGACAAGATTTGAGACTGTCTCGATTCGAAAATGTGCTGTAAAAGTGATGTCTCGACTCGAAAAATATATATTTTTCTATTGGAAGAGCTGTGTCTCGACTCGAATTTTGTCAGGAAAATTCTGTCTCGACTCGACTCGAACGCATCCCTATCTTTCTGGTTACTTTGCTCGTTAATTTCCACATATCATTGAGAACTGCTCACGCTATAATTTAGTGGGTGTCACAAAAGAATTATAATTAAATTACTCCATGATGTTCATGGGAAAAGTGGATTAAACTAGGGCAATAACAACATAATTTCTAAAATATTAAGTTTATTACATACTTAGAGTAGTAATATACAACAAATAGAATTTGAGTAATTCAACAAGAGTAATTAGATCATTGGATACTATGTTCTATAGTTTGACAGTTTAGTATAGATTGATTGACAGATAAAACATTCAGGTAATTACGTTATTGGAGATGAATGATATAATGCAAGTATGTGACAACAGTTCTTAATCTCGAAAGTTTTACTGTGGGTAGACAGAACATTTTGGAGTACTGCATGACATCTCTGAACTTGAAATTACTTATGCAAGAAGTGCTCATACATACCTTGCAGTAGTATTCTTGTAACCTTTAGGAACTGTGACGATGCTTCTGTCAGCTCACAACCGACGTCTCGAATCTTCGAATCTCTGAATCTCTGAGTCTCCGAATGTCAGAATGACTGAACAACCGTTTGAGACCTTGAGGTCCTTTTATATTAATTTCGAGGGACACACCCAAACCTCGTATCAGTCAGTTCATCCGTTTGCATTAGATCCCTAAATATGGAAACTTATTGCTCTTTTGCATTCTGATTGGTTCTTAGCGATTGCCGCACCCAGGATACGATGCATGATACAGATGGACGGCGTGAACAGTCACAGCCGGAAGAATTCAATGGCATGATTTCTAGACTTATCCATAGATCCTTAATTATTCAACCAATTTCCACACTTAATGCGGGGTCACGTTGTCAAAATCGTGATAGTGTATCCTGTTGGTGAGTAAGCATAACCTTCAACAAGTAAACTTCCTACGAAAATTGCGCAGTAAAAGCAACATAAGTCACCTTCAGAAATTTTGTGTATTTCCTTTCTCTGTTGCTAGCTTGTGGCAAACCAAGAGAGAAAAATCCCTTGTATAATCCATAATAATCCAAAATAGCCTTTTCAATTCCTTCAATAAGGAGCAATGTAACCATATTTTTGGACCGAGCGTCACACTAGATATCGCGTTTATATTATCGTGAATTCTTGCGAATTCAATAAATGCGAAAACTTGAAACTCTTGCTAATTATTGCTGATAAAAATAAAGTGCACATTTCCAATGTTATTTAACTTACAGATCATTACATTTTACCGAAAACGTGCACGACGCTAAATTAAGTTTTCCATAAAATCCGTAAGCTTGCATGATATGATGTCACTTTCTGGAATTTTCAACGCCCCTTTGTGCATCACCAATGCCAGCTGGGAACCTTATGCTCACCTTATTGTCGGGGAAACGAAAAACTTGCGAAATAAATTAGTTAGCTCAAGCAGGAAAGTTTGGATCTGCTACTGTAGAGTTAATTAAAAAGGGCAGTGCTTCTCAGCAGATTCAAGCTGAAGTAAAGTTGAAAACCTACGTATCAAAAGTATTGACGACGCTACAAAATTACACGCAAGTAGTGACGACAATTCTGTGTGAAGAGTTTACGGAAAGTTCTGCGAGTTATTTGATCCAGAAACTGTTTCACTTCATAAAGATGTAGACATCAACAAAACTGAACTGTTTAAATCGCTGACTGAGTTTTGTACTAAAAATGTTCGTGATATGTTGGTTGCTTACGGTGAATTTAAAAGTAAGGTTATTAATATTCTCAATAGTGAGGATAAGGAAGTTGACATTGTATCATAGTTAAACAGTTTAAAAGTTAACCACAGATCATTTGCTGTCAGCTCGTTACGTTCAATATGGATGCCAGTCTCAGGTGTTGATGCCGAGAGATTCTTTTTCAAGTATAATATGATTGTTACTGACAGGAGAACAAATTTAAAAGAAGAATTGGTAATGTCTTGCTGCATGTTATCCTTTAACTAAGGATGAGGTTAGAGGAAGTGTTTAAAATTTTTTGTTAAATTTTATATTTCAGTGTATACATTAACTAGAATGTGCACCTAATCAAGGTATATCCTCATTTCTGTATTAGAAACACATACTACCAAAGATATTGTTTACAAGTACCATATTTAAAAAAGTGCTACATTAAACAAGTAAATGCGACATAAAATCCAAATTTATGAATATTTCTTTTTTCCTTTGTGGGCGGAGAATATGTACTAAAAATATTGTTTGTAACTTCTGAAACAACATAATCACTTTTAAATCCACCAACAAAATGGTAGTGTGTCATTTAAATTCCATCGGCCTCAAATTGTTGATCATTACATTACCCGGTCTAATGCTAGAACAGCTTTCAATATCCTACTACTCTTAAAGTCGGTGTTCAACCACTCAGACCACAAGGACAGCACCACCACTCAATTCTTGTAATGCTTGAAAATCAAATATCTAGATTACAGCCCAGTAAGGAAGCACATCTACGGTAACTTAAGTTTGCCCTTAATTTCCCTTGCGTTGGGAACAACATATCTCGTTAACAGCACACTCGTCCATTTATGACTTCTTTGGAGTGTTATGTTTGAATGCGGTTAGGGTAAATCTTCTGCTTGAGTACGAAGGAAGCTGGTTGGAGACAGTTAAACGTGGGAAATAAAAGACGTGCAATCTGAAAGCTCGGAAAAAAATACTTTGAGATGTTGGAATAGTCATCCAAAGTGCTCTGTAGCAGCCAATTTTCCTACAGGTATAGTTGCGGAAGTCGTCCCCTTCCCCTTAAAAGATGTGGATGCTTTATTTTGACTGTTCAGAGTAAATTTTCAGAAAACAAGCCTTTGTTGAATTCCTCCTTCCTATCTGAAACGCCTCATATGATAATAAATCGAGGAAATAAACGATTTCGTACATCAATGCTTCGCCCTTACTATTAGGAAAGCCTCACGTGATAACAATAAATCGAGGAGATAAATGATACCGTAAAATAAGTGAATCGAGGAAATAAATGATTACATTAATGCACGCCCTTACTACCAGGAACGCCTCATGAGATAACAATAAATCGAGGAAATAAACGGTTTAGTACATCAATGCCTCACCCTTACTACCAGGAACGCTTAATATGGTAACGATAAATCGTGGAAATAAGGGATTTCGTATAACACCAATGCCTCGCCTTACTACCAGGAACGCCTTTTACGATACAATAAATAGAGGAAATAAAAGATTTTGTATAATCTTAATTTCTTTATAAGTGAGAATTTAATGAGACACCTGAATGGTTGGATACCCGACTTCAAGAATGATTAAAAGTATGATTGTTGAGAGGACGGACTAGGAAGTTTATAGTTCACCCATTGGCAAGCTAAGCCGAAGACACGAGTTCGATTCTTGGTCTAATCATGCATTGATTTCTATCCTATATAAAGAAGAATTTGTGTGGTTCGAAGTCGGTTACTTTCTCCATTTATCATATAAGAGGAATTGCTGAAAAATACGAAAACATTCCACGGTTATACCCTTAGACTGAAGAGATCGTTGATTATTTGTGCCCTCCCACCGGGAATCGAACCCGGGACCAAACGCACCAAAGGAACATGCGCTAGCCACTAGACAAGAGGAAAGAGCTATACTGGAATGGGTGTGATACAGAACAGGTTATTTCCTCCCATACCGTGTATAGAGGAATTGATGTAATATAAAACGAGTTATTTCCGCCCATTATCATGTATAGAGGAATTGGTGTGATATAAAGTCGGTTATTTCCTCAACTTACCACGCATGTACGTATAATCTGACTTGTGAAGTCCCTTCGGAGAATATTTTTATGTTGAATTCTGAATATACCTTTGTGACACTTTGCATATTAAAGGAAGGTTATGTATGATAATGGATGGTATCTTAAAGAAAACTAATGAACATTTCTTGTTATTTGTTTAGAATCTTTAATATACCTTTCTACATGTATAATTTTATTTTATTTATTTTTATATTTTTTTTTTTTTACAAATACACAGCTTTATACCACCTCACTTTATTCATGCTTCCAAGGGCATGGGGTATTAACAACAAGATTAAAAAAAAAAAGCTGCCAAAATTTGGTAGTTGTAAGTAAATTTGACTTAAGTTAATCATGAAAAGCTATTAGTTGGTTACAAGAGATTGTCAGAGCTTTTCAGTACAATTTCAAATAGTTTCTGTTCCAAGCATCACTTAAAATAACAATAATAAAAAAATATAATAATAAAAAGGAAAACTAAAACTATTAATACTGACACGTTACTTTTCGATTGTTTTATCGTTTGCATAAGAATGTATTCATATAATTTATCAATCATATAGAAAAAGTTGCAAGACCTTTAAGTTATCATACAAGAAAGCAAACTTAGAATACTTTTCTGTTTGTAACGTACTTCTATTGGAAGTGTTTTACTGAAGAAGTTTATGTTGAAATTTACAACGACTTCCTTTTATTTCTTATAAAATACTAAAATAAAATTTAACTTTTCTATTGAAAGAAGTTTTATTTATTTATTTATCTATTTTTGGTTGTAAAATGTAAGTTTAGTTACTTAAGGGGGCAGACTACTAAATATTTTTGAAAAACTAATAATTTTTTTCTTTTGCCCGTTTATCATAAGTGGAAAGAGGTAATTAATTGTAACTTACCACAATAATAGATAATGTTATTCTGCACTCGAAAATACGAATCGGAATAATTTTCAGTGTTGCCATCCATAGAAATTACGGTGTGACTAGAATTTGAATTACTCAAAAATATAGGTTAAGGCAGCGTCTAGAAAAATGAAGTCAACGGTAATTGATGACTTACCTTACTGTCTATGTTCCTTGTTTACTACTTTTTAAATAATATTTGTATTTATTTTGTTATAATTTATGTAAGTTTTATTATAAAATAGATATAAATATTATTTAAAAAATAGTAAACAAATAACATAGCATGATAGGTCATCAATTACCGTTGAGTTCATTTTTGTAGTCGGTGAATTAACCTAGATTTTTGAGTAATTCAAATTCCGATCACACTCTAATTTATATGGATGGCAACACTGAAAATTCTTCCGATTCGTATTTTCGGGCGTAGAATAACGTTTTCTATTATTGTGGTAAGATACATTTACTTATCTCTTTCCACTTACGATAAACGGATAAAAGAAAAATTATTAGCTTTCCAAAAATATTTAGGCATTGAAAAGGAAAATAAAAATCAATGGACTGTTTACTTATAACAATACAGTAAAACCTCGATTATCCGCAGAACTAGAGTGGCAAGGACACCACGGATAGTGAAAATCGCGGATAATCCACAAAAAGACTAAAACTGAGGTGCAAACACGAGGAAAAAAATACCATATTTCAGCATAAACACTGTTATATTGTTTTTATTGCCCGGGTCGTCGTCAGTCATCCACAAATTCCAAGAAGGCATATAGGACTACGATCCACAATAAACCGGTCGTAATGCAGCACCTATTGTATTTTCGTGCTTGAAATAAAATTGTATTTTTTGAGGTTCCTAGTTAACCCTTCAGTGGTCGTCCGCGGAATCTCACTCCGCAGTGAAAATGAATGTAATTTACTACCACGCAAATCACTCTTCCTGATTCCCGTTTCTTTCATACCTTACAACAATCGGCTACTGCTCATCAGAGTAGAGTTGCACTCCAAAATGTGCACTATTGTTCGAAATATTTATTTTTATAATGCAATTTATTCTTGTGTTATGGAGCATACAGTACGTATTTACATGCGGAGTGTCAGTCCGCAGCGACTGTTATGAAAAATAATTGAGCCCGACTGCAGCAGGTTTAATTTTTTTTTTTTTTTTTTTTTGTAGCACCCATGAATAATCGTGGCTTTACTGTATTTGAATGCTATTAATTTATACATTTCATATTATTCTGACTTTTCTATTTTTTTTAGAATTTTTGTTTGTCTATTCAACTGACCCCCTAATAATAATGAAGGCATTAAAATATAAGGATATTACTTAATTTGAGTATCTGACAACATTATATATAGGTATTTAAGCTTTACTTTTTTTATTTTCGGACTGGGAAATACGTAATAAAATTTAAGGCTGAAGAAAGTTTTTTTTTTTTTTTTTTACCTGAAAACATAATAAATTATTATTCAAGATGTATCAATATTTCCAAATGTATATTAGTCTTTTCAGCCATCCTCGCTACAAACAGAGAAAAATATACAGGAGGGAAGTGTATATTTAAGCTTGCTTTCTCTTTTCTTTTTAAGTTGCATATGATGACTAAAAAAATTTTTCTCAAATATAGGTATAATATGGAACTTTTAACAAACTACTTTTTATGTTTATGTATATTAAAAAAAATTCTTTGAAATAATGCAAATAATAATACTTATTCCACTTCAACACTTTTTAAAGTTACAATATTAATACTCTTTTACTTATAATATACCTCGTAATAAATCAGTATATGACTGATTCCATTTCAAATCGTCCAGGCAAACCACAATTGGTCCCCATCATAGCCTCAGATTTCATTTATTTTTTGTATATGGGATCTACATGCAATATTATTAGACCCATATTTTTTCTTTTTGCTGAAAAAATTTTTTCCTTCGATATACAGCCTTCCAAAATGGCCGCCCTCCTCTCGGATTGCTCAAAAAACTGAAAAACATGTCAAATTAAAAGTTTTGTTGTAGAGAAACTAATGTACTTAGTAACATAACCTCAATAGAAGGAACAGTATAAAGTTGTATGTTTCGTTGGAGAGTAAAAATTCGTCTCTTGGTCCAATAGGAATCGCGCAATTCACTCGCAATGTTGCCAACTTTGATGAAATTTTTGCTAACTTCAAACATTTTTTTTTCTGTCCTCACGAGCAATATCAACCATCTGCTTGTAGCATCGAAATCTACTCCATAAAGTCTCTTGAAAATGTAAAGGACTTACGTTTCTGATTATTACATCCCACGTTATATCATGATGAAAAGCTGAAAATTTCATTAAGACGCCATGTTTGGACGCCATTTTCTCAAAAACCCCACCTTTTCAAAATCTGAATTTTTTTACATGTATTGGAAAAGTACCTAAGTATTTAATATCCGTTAACCGTTCATGCGGCTGAAGCCCCTAACATTCGCAATTAATTATTGAAATTTCGATTTTTGTACTTGCAATGTAAATATTTCCTATGGACATTTAGGTCCTATACAAGGCGATTTGAAAGGGAGTATGAAAATTTTGAGAGATGAATCCTGACATCAAATCCAGTAGAAAAGTTCCTATAAATATGAGTCGAATTCCGCTTCGTTTTCGAGTTACAGGGTTTCCAACTCCAGACCCAAAATCGGCTCGCGACAATGGAAAATAAAATATAAATTTCGCGTTAAATAAGAAACTGTGTGTTAAAGCTTTGATAAAGTTCAGAAAGTAGATTTGTATCAATATGATGATTTTTACGTGCGTTTCAATTCGGTTGGCAGTGTTGCCAACCTGGTAGAACTTTTATTTCTTTCCAAATGACACTACGTGATTTTTATTTGATATTTGGTATTCATTAATGATTGCAAACATCACATAAAGCACAATTTTCCCCACATCACCACAGTTTTCGAAAACTTACATGGATTTCATTAAAAGGTTTATCTCATGCGTTATTGATAGTTTGCAACATTAAGTGTGAATTTCACTCGATGTTTGTCATCATTAGTAAAACCAAAATGTCGAATAAAAACTACGTCTGTGTAAGTTGTAATAATCATAATAATAATAATAATAAAAAGAAGAAAAATATTCTTTATTATTGCAAAACCTCTCATAACTCCACGCATCAAGTTCGAACTTGTTCAAGAAATGAAAATGAAATGAAATCTTTAAGTTTAACGTCCCACGGTTATGCCGGTTAGGCTAAAGGAGAGAAATGAATGAAATGGTGGAATGAAGAAAGTGGGAGGAAACGGGAGAACCCCGAGAAAACCCACGAGCACGGAACTTGTTCAAGAAGTTCTGCTGAAACCACGAAATAGTTTATTACGAGGTTTGGTGTCGTGAACATCGTCCTAGTGTTCTCTGGAACCATGAAAATTGTTTTTACTGGTAACATGACATTGTAGTGCACTAGTTACAGTGTTTGTGTGAATAACAATGGGGAAGTCCTATTACAGTAAGGACCGTATTAAATGTGTTGATGATTCTAAAAGGCATAAGATAATTGTGTACAGAAAGAATTCTTGACAAACAATTTATTTTGTGGTAAAATATATGTATTGCATACAGCATGTCTGCCAAAACGTAGTATTAGAAGAGGATGATTATTTGTGTAAAGGGTGCTTTGAATATTTACCGTGAACATCGTGAATGTGTGTGAGATATTGGTGACCACGAAAGAGATGTAAATATGAAATTATGCACCAGCAAGATAAAGAATTTGTTCCTCTGAATGTAGATTTTGAAACCATTAACTAGACAGTTAACATGCTAAACATGAATGTGTCCCCATTAAGACGATCGTTATCGGTGAAACCTAGACTACGGTGAAGGATTCACCTCTCAAAATTTTTCACACTGGCTTTCAAATCGCCTTGTGTACAGGTCACAAATAATCATCCTCCCCTAATAGTACGTTTGGGCTGACACGCTGTACGCAATCCATATATTTTACCGCAAGATAAATTTTTTGTCTAGAATTCTTCCTGTGCACAATCCTCTTACGGCTTTTAGCATAACCAACACATTTAATACGGTCCTTACTGTAATAGGACTTCCCCACTGTTATTCATACAAACACTTAATTAGTGCACTAGAATGTCATGCTACCAGTGTAAACAATTTTCATGGTTCCAGAGAACACTAGGACGATGTTCACGACACCGAATCACACAAACTATCAACAACGCATGAAATAAACCTTTTAATGAAATCCATGTAAGTTTTCGAAAACTGTGGTGATGTTGGGAAAATTGTGCTTCATGTGATGTTTGCAATCATTAATGAATACCAAATATCAAATAAAATCCACATAGTGTCATTTGGAAACAAATAAAAGTTCTACCAAGTTGGCAACACTGCCAACCGAATTGAAACGCACGTAAAAATCTTCATATTGATACAAATCGACTTTCTGAACTTTATCAAAGCTTTAACACACAGTTTCTTATTTAACGCGAAATTTATATTTTATTTTCCATTGTCGCGAGCCGATTTTGGGTCTGGAGTTGGAAACCCTGTAACTCGAAAACGAAGCGGAATTCGACTCATGTTTATAGGAACTTTTCTACTGGATTTGATGTCAGGATTCATCTCTCAAAATTTTCATACTCCCTTTCAAATCGCCTTGTGTATAGGACATAAATGCCCATAGGAAATATTTACATTGCAAGTACAAAAATCGAAATTTCAATAATTAATTGCGAATGTTAGGGGCTTCAGCCGCATGAACGGTTAACGGATATTAAATACTTAGGTACTTCTCCAATACATGTAAAAAATTCAGATTTTGAAAATGTGGGGTTTTTGAGAAAATGGCGTCCAAACATGGCGTCTTAATGAAATTTTCAGCTTTTCATCATGCTATAACGTGGGATGTAATATTCAGAAACGTAAGTCCTTTACATTTTCAAGAGACTTTATGGAGTAGATTTTGATGCTACAAGCAAATGGTTGATATTGCTCGTGAGGACAGAAAAAAAAATGTTTGAAGTTAGCAAAAATTTCATCAAAGTTGGCAACATTGCGAGTGAATTGCGCGATTCCTATTGGACCAAGAGACGAATTTTTACCCTCCAACGAAACATACAACTGTATACTCTTCCTGCTATTGCGACTATGTTACTAAATACACTCGTTTCTCTACAATAAAATTTTTAATTTGACATGTTTTTGAATTTTTCGAGCAATCCGAGAGGAGGGCGGCCATTTTGGAAGGCTGTATATCGAAGAAAAAATTTTTTTCAGCAAAAAGAAAAAAATATGGGTCTAATAATTTTGTATGTAGTTTCTTATTTTTAAAAATAAGTTAAATCTGAGATAGTCGTGTGGACCACCCTGGACGATTTGGAATGGAATCACTCATATTTAAAAAAGACTAAACATTATAAACCTCTAGAATAGAAGAAATACATGAAAATAATAATGGTGTTAAAAATATTTGAAAATTCGAATAGTATTCTCTAATCTTTGAATATGTGAACATGAAAATTACTCATTTTTCAACAATACTACTATGTACTATTTTATTTAGCATAAACTCGGTTATTTGAGTATCATGTTCAATATTAGTATTAAAGCCACAATAAATTTTAGTTTCTGATGTTAATGGCTAAATAACGTAATAATAATAATAAGGTAAAAATGGGCAATTATCTATAATGTATATAATGGATGTATTAAAAAGACATTTCCATTATGAGTGAAAATAAGTAAAAAAAATACAAAGAGAGTACTGTGATTGGAATAGATAATAATGAATCTTAAATGGCGGAATTTTTCCAACGAATCTATCCATTTGGGCTCCACACTGATAAGGTTTCCAATGTTAAATTAAAAAGCGACGTTGCCAGTTCAGCAGGTTGTTCCCTTGAGTCTTCCGTCATACCAGCAATACAGCATTTTTTGGAAACTGATTGAAAGTGTTTCGAGTCCTCTTACACAAAAATATACATGTATCCTGTACCATTTTTGCGTGTCCTTACGTTTTGTTCGAGCAATCTGATGTACTGGAAACTTTCTTTTCTTTATTTCTTTTTTTTTCTTTTTGTAAACATAGAGCACATTACCACTGTGGACCTTAAACGGCAAGTTTCCTCTCTTTCCATTTTTACGTATCATTACTCATAACAAAGTTACCCTATGACTTCAAACTTTTGATACACCCTGTATATATATTTAGCTTTAATTTTATGCATATAGATTCATCCTTATGTAAAAACAGTGAAACTGTAATGTATAAAACAAAGCTTAATGTTATTTCGGTCACTTTGGTCATCTTCAGGCAAAAAGACAAAATTTAAAAAAGAACCGCATTTGGCGTACAAGACACACTTCTTTTCTTTGAGAGTAAGCCCAAACATGGAATGCATCTTGTATGCCCATATAGAGATACTGATTATTTCAATTTCAATAGGTATTCCCAATTCCGAATTATTCGATGTCTTTCTTGAATCTCTAGTGTGTAACAGCATTTTAGCTGTTGTTTGTTGTCTTTCTTGTTTCCTTACAGTGTGCAACAGCATTCTAACTATTATTTGATGCTCTTTTTACCTTGCAGTGTTAAACAGCATTCTAGCTGTTGTTTGCCGTCTTTATTGTTTCCTTATAGTGTACAATTGTTTGATGTATTTCTTGGTTCCTTACAGTGTGCAACAGCATTCTAACTATATACAGTTCAGTAACTCATTAAATGTAGTTTAGATACAATCCTTTTACTTAATGTTTCATAGTGTATATACTTTTCTTTGGACGCATATGCGTTATAGACATTCCCAGATGTGTGTGCGGTTCTACATTTAATTAAGCATTGTTAACTTGACAAATATGTTTCTTGTTAAAATACCATTTTATATTAAAAAGATAATATCTTCATATCCTGCAGTAAGTTTCTTCTTTCCCCTCAAAACTGAATGCAGGAAATCGGAGGTTGTATGCGTTGGAAAATATGGTATCAATTTAAATGTCTATTAATATTACTGTCTCTATGTTTGACGATGATTCTAAGGACCGAAAATATTTATTTATAAAAACAAAGTTTCCACTGAAAAATATTAATTTATGTACAATTTTAAGACTTACATTTTACTTCTCATAATGGTACTTCTTTGAGTACTTATTTGAGTGAATATATTTTTACAATATATTTCGCTGAACATGAGGGTTTATTAAAAGTGCAGATCATCGAACATTTGTGATACATATATAGACCAAAAGTACCACTCAACACCTCCAGCGAGAATAAAAATGCTCAATATTTACGTAGAGCCGCTGTTTCATAGAAACTTAGGTCTTAAACTCTAACGATTTATACTCTTAAACTAGAACGATTAACAAAAGATCAAGTAAGAGTGTAGCGATATCGTTGACACTCAGTAAAATGTGTCGTTAGTATTAGTCGAAAAAGACTGGGAACTACTAAGTAAAGGTGTCGTAGTTTGCATTTTAGTTAATTCTTGTTGGATTGAAGTGTTACCAGCAAAACTAGATATCTTCCTGTTAAATTTCTCTCATTTATAAATTCGAAATAAATAAGAATAAATAAATAAATAATGTAAAACTGTTCAAATGATTAAACTCTATATTTTTATAATAAGAATAATTTAAGCATTATTTTGTTTACACGTACGGAAAAAACAGCTTTCTTAACATGTGATTCTTCTTTTATTCACCGAAAAACAGTTTTTAGTTTTCTTCTCACGTAATTCTGTTTTAACTCAACGAAAAACAATTTTATTTACACGTAATTCTGTTTAACTCAACGAAAAACATTTTTTTCCCTATGCAATTCTGTTTAATTCAATGAAAAGCAACTTCTTTCAACGGAATTATGTTTAATTTACCAAAAAAGTTTCCATGTAGTTATTTAACTCAAGGAAAAACTGTTTTTTTTTTTACACGGAATTTGTTTACCTCAGAGGAAAAAAGAATTGTGTATACATAATTTTGTTTGACTCATCAAAAAACTAAAATAACATAAAACCACTGACATATTTAAAATGGTAGCAATGGACTACATTAAGCACGTCCAAACGGTGTGCTCCGGCACACTGGTGTCCCGCTACGGGACCATTGATGTGCTGGGAAAAAGTTGACGCTTTATAGAAAGGTTTATTATTTATATCCTTAAAACGCTAACAATATTAATTTTTTCATTATTTGATACTCAAGCAGTTTCAGATCTGTACGTAATGTTCCTTTATGATTAAAAGCAGAAAGCACTAACTGTAAAATTTTTATAATAGTACCACAGGATTTTAAATTACTCAGTTAGTTTACAAAAACTTTAAAACTTTAGGAAACGCTAGTCTACACTCTTAATTGCACCCTCAAGGTTCAGTGATTAAAATACTCTGCAGTTCTTCTAAAGAAAGGTTATCGTGACGTTTCTCATAGTCATTTTTGTTTCATTTCTTACTAAATAATAATGGTATTTATAAGTATAAATATATTCAGATATATGTATATATGCTTTATCACATATAGTCTACCACCATACATACGAGGGCTGTCTAAAAAGTATCCGACCTTTGGCCAGAAAAATAGTTGCGAATACCTGACAGATTTGGGACCCTAATCCCCTTCAAAGTAGGCCCCTTGTGCTTCCACACACTTAGCCCACCGATCCTTCCACTGCTGGAAACACCGCTGGAAGTCTTCTTTTGGAATGTTGTTCAGCTCCGTCGTCGTGTTCCGCATTATGTCTTCTCTACTCTCAAAACGGGATCCCTTCAGAGGCGTCTTCAATTTTGGAAACAACCAGAAGTCACAAGGAGCCAGGTCTGGAGAGTAGGGAGGTTGGCGAACGGTTGTAATTCCACGTTTGGCTAAGAACGTGTGGATCAATTGGGATGAATGTGCTGGGGCGTTGTCATGATGGACGTGCCAGTTCTTCGCTGCCCACATGTCTGGTCTTTTGCGCCGGACTGCGTCACGGAGTCGCCTGAGAACATCTTGATAGTACTCCTTTGTCACTGTTTGTCCTTCCGGTGCGTACTCGTGATGCACAATTCCACGGGCATCGAAGAAAACAGTCAGCAACACCTTGATTTTGCTTCGCACCTGCCGCGCTTTCTTCGGCCTTGGAGAATCGGGATGCTTCCATTGAGACGATTGTTGTTTTGTTTCTGGGTCGTACCCGTACACCCATGACTCATCTCCAGTTATCACGGTATTCAGATACCCAGGATCAGTGTTGGTGGTGTCCAGAAGGTCCTGTGCAACGTCAAAACGGGTGACTTTTTGTTCCTGAGACAACAACTTGGGTACAAA
Source organism: Thermobia domestica (assembly GCF_964235325.1). Classification (NCBI taxonomy): domain Eukaryota; kingdom Metazoa; phylum Arthropoda; class Insecta; order Zygentoma; family Lepismatidae; genus Thermobia; species Thermobia domestica. The sequence goes on along the minus strand of NC_137467.1, from coordinate 148,130,016 downwards.
TTTAGCAGCCACTCGTTTCATGTTCAAATCGTCACGCAAAATTGCATGTGCAGAATCTTTACTCACTCCAACATCTTCTGCAATCTCCCGCACTGTCAAACGGCGATCTGCCATCACCAAATTTCGCACCCGCTCAACAACAGCTGCATTCCGAGTAGTTTGGGGCCTGCCGCTACGCTGCTCACTCTCGACTGATGTGCGGCCATCTTTGAATCGGTTGAACCATTGTTTAATTTGTGTTACACCCATCGCATCTTCTCCAAACACCTGCTGAATCTTACGAATTGTTTGGCTTTGAGAATCACCCAGCCTTTGACAGAATTTGATGCAGTATCTTTGCTCAATTCGTTCAGTCATCTTGCGAGAAACACTAAATCCGACGAACACTACCAACAGCACCTCACTTCGCGACCACCAGCTCACGACTGGCACTCGCGAACGCGGTGAAAAAATTCAAGCATGCGCATTAAGGTTCCTCCTTCCACCGTGCGCGGTGGCGCCGCCTGAGAATCACTACTTTGCGTGGAAAAAATTAAGGTCGGATACTTTTTAGACAGGCCTCGTATACACATAATATATAACCACGTCTCATGTGTTACTACACATACATAAGCTGCAACTCAATCTTTCGAAGAAAAAGAGAACAGTACATACAGTTACTTACGTTAACAATCATTGTTCACATTTTTACATACAACAAACTTCATATATAACAGATACCTTATTTTACTTCCTTTTTAACAGAGATCAATACAAACATTTTTTTATCAGGTATTAGTTTGGTATGTGATAATTCAGTTTCGAAAGGTTATGTTAATACAACAATGTACTTCATATGTTATTTTTTCTCCATTTCAAGAAAATACGAGTTGCACAAATTTAAATTTCGAAATTTAGTTCTTTCGATTAGGTTATGTCAATTTAGCTTTCTTCATATTTTTCTTACTGCTCCTAGCATTAGAACAAAGAAAGTACTGCCTACGTGTGTTAACCGTAAATTAATGACAAAATTCTGTATAAGAGCTGTTTAGTGAACTGTCTTAAAGGCTTGACTCCTATCGTGATTGTCTTGTAGTAAAGCTTTAGTGTCGAACGCAGGGCCGGATTTCCCAATAGGCCCGGTAGGCCCGGGCCTATGGGCGCAAGCTCCCAGGGGGCGCACGGCCGAGAGAAAAAAATTAAAAATATCTAGAAATAAAAATAAATAGCCATAACTTAACAATTTTTTTGAATTGATTAAAAAAATCAGGCTAATAAAGCATTCTGATTTTGAAGTTCATTAGAACAAATAATTGTTGGTAAAGTTCACGAATCTTTTGTTAATACATTAACGGTATTTTGTTAAGCCCAGAACCAAGTAAATTCCTAAAAAAAATTGCAATGATAAAATTGCATCGTGGAATGGTGTTTAAGCAATTAACATATAGGCCTGATATAATTTTTTAATAAAGGTTTTTAGGAAAGTAACTTTAACCAGACTAGGGGGCGGAAAAAATTATTGGGCCTAGGGGCGCCAAAATGCTAAATCCGGCCCTGGTCGAACGATGTATATTTAAATCGCTAGCTTAAAAGTTCTAAATAAAATTTCATGTTGTTAGTATCACGACTTTTGCTACCTATTTTCAAATTTTCTCTGCCTTTTAAGTAAAACACATTTCAAAATGTAATGAAATCTTCGAGTTTTACGTCCCACGGTTATGTGGTGTGTTCTAAAGGAGACGTTGTTGATGGGAAATGACTGAAATGGTGAAAGAAAGAAAAGTGGAAGGAAACGGGAGAACACCAAACACACGGTGTTTGTCCATTACGAACTCCACTTGGAGCTACCTGGGATCGAACCAGGGACCCCACACACCAAAGGTGAACGCTCTACCACTGAGCCATCGTGGCGCCAAAACGCATTCCAAATACACAAAGAATATATAGCTCAAATTGATTTGTTTAATGTTTGTGCGTAGATGACTATCGCCTGGGGTTCCGCTTTTCGGTTTTCCTTAGAACAGCAACCTGCAACAGCCGGCCCACTGAACCTTTCAATCTTACGTAATCTTTCAATCTAGGCTGAATTTTTTTTTTTTTTTTTTTTTTGGATAACTGATGTACTCTTTGAAAACATCCTCCGTGTTGGAACATCTAGTGCAAAGTGTACCACCGAACATTGGCGCACTGGTCAAGTGTTTCACAAAAATGGTAAATAAATGGATTTTTGTGCTTTGCTTTAATAAGTAAATATATTGGTTACAGCTATAACAGTTTTTACGTTCCTGGGATATTAGTGTACGACGAACGATTTTCTAAATTGAATATCGCTGTTAAATTCTTGTAAAAATATGCGTTATTTCGTACAGCCCTCGACGCTAGTAAGTCATCTGTGGTTGGCCCACTTTCTGCTCCAACATGTACATGCTTTTCTTCGAATTTTCTCCCAATTGTTTAATGGACGCCGTCGATAAGAAAATGAATTTCTAAAAAATAAAAAATAATGACAAAACATTATTCGTTATTTCACTTATTTCATAAAAATATACATAGGTATTTAAGCTTGCTATAATTTATATTTTATTTTAGGATAGAAGATAGAAAACTTTTTTATTATTCTTTTTACATTTTAAGATGTACTCAATTATTTGAAAAGAAAAAGAAAAATACTATTCATCACACAACTCTACTTTTTTTTTTTTTTTTTTTTGCAAATTAATTGTTAAAATGACGTGAAATAACGGACAAAGGTTTATTGTTGAACATTAATGCATCAAACGTCATTGGAACGAAATATTCGGTGTCAGATATAGAAGTAAGAGGGCAGAAAATAGAACAGGTGACTAGTTTTTGATAGTTGGGTAGTGTTATTAGTGGTGATATGAAATGTGAATGTGAAATAAAAGCAAGGATAGGAATTGCGAAAGAAGCCTTTAGGAGGAAGAAAAGTCTATTTTGTGGGACCTTGAATAAAGAGTTGACAAAAAGACTCATAAAATGTTTCGTGTGGAGTATTGCACTGTATGGGTCAGAAATACGTTCATTACACAAAAATGATTAAAAACGACTGGAAGCTTTCCAAACGTGGGTAGGAGAACAATAGAGAGAATTAGATGGGTCCAGCGAAAAACGAATGAGGTGTTAGAAATAGTAGGGAAGGAAAGGACAATTTTTGATATTATTAAGAAGAGGAAGAGAAGCTGGTCGGAACATTGGCTAAGAAGGAGCTGTAGTACGGGAGACGTGCTAGATGGTATAGTGGACGGAGAAGGGGAACGAAGTGGTTAGTGGAAGACCCTGCAGTATGTAAGCTTCTGAATTACATGGGCAGTATAGCAAATGACCTATCAATGATAGCAGTTGCAGCAAATGAACTATCAATGATGGTAGGTTATCGATGATGATAATGATAATGATAAATACATTAAACCTAAGTCAATTTTTAATCTATAGTCAAATATGGACAGGACGAGAAGAATTTGACGCAAGTATATTCACGATTCAAAGTGTTAAGAATAAAGTGATAAGACAAGTACTGTATCAATAATACTTAAAAAAAAAAACAAACAGAAAGCACAAATGAGCTGGAATACTCGTTTCCTTTGAATATATTTTTCAAACTATTGTTCAAAAACCATAAACTCACGTATCTAGCATTCTATACCAATGTTTAGTTGCTTACAATTTCAGTTACATTTTCTGAACTATGTCAGAGCAATTGACAAAGAATGGATTGGAAATTGTATTCAATTTTTATCAATTGTGTTAGAATGCTAATTGTTGTATTTGATTAACCCAGAAATTGTAAAGTAATCATTTACTGGAATACACAGAACTCACATATTTTTTATTATTATTCTGCGTGGAAATCCTGGTTCGATGACAGCCCTTGTCGAATGGACTTTGTGGTGGACAAACAACGTATGTTTGGGTTGTTCAGTTTCCTCCTACTTTCACTTCATCAGTTTTCATTTATTATCATAATTGCCGTCTGCTTTAACATCGGTGTATATTCGTGAGACGTTAAACTAAAAATTTCATTTCATTTCATTTATTGTATGGGACGTTAAACTAAAAATTTAATTTCGTTTCGTTTATTGTATAGGACGTTAAACTAAAAATTTTGTTTCATTTATTGTATGGGATCATATTTCATTTATTTTATGGGGTCCTAACCTAAAATTTTATTTAATGTATGGGACGTTAAACTAAAAAAATTCATTTCATTTATTGTATGGGACATAAATTAAAATTTTAGTTTCATTTGTTGTATGTTAATAAAACTTTTTTTTATCCCAATTCTTATTCAAACTCTCTTTGTCTGTATTAAAGAAAGGTGTCTCTTCAATATGAGACAAAAGCAGCAGAAATTATGATACGTCTACTTTTATCACTATAGTTAATTACTTACAATTGGAACAGTGAGTGGAAAAGGAGAACATTTCACAATACATTACTTTTAGAAAACGTAAGAAGAAAAAGGAAAAAGGAAACTGCTAAAACAGACACTAAGTGTTGGATATTTGTAGTGTGTGTTAAGACCTATATATTCTCAAAATACAAAAAGTAATGAGTTCGGATATTTAGTTCCCCAAAAATTGCTATGATGGAATATTCTTCTTTGATCACTCCCTGATTCAATTTTAAAGGTTATCGACTGTAAAAGTTCATATTCTGACACGGAGTAAAAAAAAAATAAGTACAGGAAAGTGACGCAACAAGATGTGGTAATAATACGAGTAATCATTAAGCATAGAGTTGCTAGAAATAATATACATTTACAAGGTAGGTTTCCTTACTTATAAAGGGCTTATACAGTTTGCCATATGGACCGGACTGTGTCACGTGATCGGGTCAAAAGTTACGTTGCTCGTGCTAAATTGTGTCTAGAGATTTCAAATCCAGATGTGAGATATTTAAAACACTTAACTCCCGCATTGGGCGCCCTGGAATATTCGCAGAAAATGCATATACTTTGTCTTTATTATTAATTTTACTCAAACAACTTGACTTTTGACAATGATCTCTCCATATTTACCTTACGTGCTATACATCGTTTTCAAGCTCTTCATTATGTCTTTCTAATAAGCTTGCAATTGGCCATTACCTTATTATAGTTTTTCATATATATGGATTTTTTTTCTTTTTTTACTGATTATCCATTGACTTTAATGTTAGTTGTTTCGAGCTTTCTGTGTTCTATCCATATTAGGACAATTTCTTTTTGGAATATACAATCTACATAGTCTCTTCTATATTTAAGCTTAATTTGAGCCATCTTCCCCAAAGTCTGTGCGCATCATTGCAACCGGATAGACCCATTACATTATGTAACTTCTAAAAATTTAATAGTACATCTTTCCTAATTCTTCTTATGGGAAGTTGACAGCTTAGAAATAGTTACCGACATATACGCAACAGAATACTCCATAGGTGAATTTATAATGCTTTATACGTGTACTGTTTATGTACAACACCGTGATATTGAAATATTTTTTCGATATTCAAATTTAAGCTCATACTTATTTTGTATTACATTACTTGTAAATACTCGCTTTCTTTCGCACAATGAATTTCATTTCGGCTCAGTTCTTGATTTGAATATTATAAACATATCATCCCTGATGTTTTCAATAAACCCACAAGGGACCATTCCGATTTGATGAATTCAAATGCTGAATATGATTGCTAGCACTGGATTCAGCACCAAAAGAAATAGAGAAAAAGAGGGTATTTAGTGGCAGACCGTATGTAGGATGGGAGATAAGTGAGGGCAAAGGGCGAAGATAGAATGTAGAAAATGTCCAGAAATACCATTTAATTTTGAAACGAGTAGAGGGATAGAGACCAAATGTAGAATACGAGGAATGCGTATAGAGCTCCTCTGAACAAACGTAATGTAAATAGTGTTCTAACTGTCAATTGTTTGTAAATGGTTTTGAGAAGAGTCACCAGTGTTACAACCTGCACGTTTTGCTGGTCATTAATATAACAGAACCCTGAATTTGACAGGTGTCTTTGTGCAAGATAACACCCCAGCATTCATCCAGTGGAACTACTACCCATTACGTTACACGTTGAAAACATTCTTCTTGATGTTCCAGAATTCGATTCTATCTTTTTCTATCCCTCGTGCGTACAACTTACTCATGAAACATACTGCAGGGTCTCTAGTTCCTTATTCACGTCACCTTTACGACAGTATTGACACATTGCCACTGCGTGGAACGTCTCCTGTTACAGAGGTCTCAAACTGTATTGACCATTATTGATTTCAATAGATGGTGTGCGTCAAGATCTATAAGTTACGTAACCGCTTTCCCGTATATTCTTCTTGCTCTAAGTCTACAGATGTCCCCCATGATCACATTCCTCATATCCAACGTGACCTCAAATCCTCTACTCACTTCAAAATAACACAGCATTTCTAGACATTTTCTACGTTCCATTCTCGCACTTTCCCACCATTTGTCTCCCACCCTGTACACGGTCTGCCAATGAACACCCTCTTTTTTTCTGTTTCTTGTGATGCTGAATCCAGTGTTAGCAATCATTTTCAGATATTGAATTCACCAAATTGGAATGGTCCCTTGTCATAAAATTTCAAAAATGAATCAACACATACCAACTTTAACTTCCTTTTCTTTTTCAAAGGAGTCCATTTTGTCAACAAAAACATGATGTAATAAAAATAAACATTTGCCCTAGGAACAGAATACAACTCTGGCATATTACAATGTATTTCTTTCTTTTACATATATTTTATATATATATATATATATATATATATATATATATATATATCTTAATAATAATAATAATCATAATCATAATAATACAACAACAGAAAGCTCTCATTAATAAACACATCACTAGCGTCGCTAATATATATAAACATTTATTTTCTTGATGTGCTCATAGCTCTATATATATATAGATCTACGAATAAAAAAAAAACAAAGAGGCTACTATGCGTATACAAAACACATCAAATAAATACGATACACATATACGCCTTTATAGATGTAAAATTTCTTCTTGTTAATATTTTGGCTTTCCCTGTATAATTGTATAATGTTAGTTTATGAACATACTTGCTCTTCTTCTGTATAATATTACACACTTGTTTACTTTCTTAAATTTTATTTTATGATTACACAACATTTACTCTTTAACACATAAAATATTTATATTTTAAAAACTCATTTTACCTTATAATTCATTTTTTTATCTATTTGTACAAGGCACCAATATACAAGAATTCAGAGAAGTGTGCTCTTTCAAGAATCACATTATGTAGCGACTTTATCATTCCTTTATGTTTTAAATATATCTTAATTGATTACTTTCTTTTTTTAATAACTACGAGGGGAGTAAGAAAATAAAATAAGTTTCCCCAGAATATCAAACAGGAGGAAATAAGATAGCGGTTGGACATTACCCAGACATAAATGGGTATCGTTCGTTCACAATCCTGCAGATTTCGCCGTCGCATTCCTGCGCAAAGCAGAGAGGAGTTCCTCAGTTTGAGTCTAGTAGCTATGGAGAGAAGGAAAAATCACTGCTGCGCGTTAACTCTGTGGAAATTGAAGGAGGTGATACGGAACAAGCGGGCTGGCCTTCTCACATATGATGTTCTGTTGTTGGACAACAATGCGAGACCATACTGAGTGACGACAACGCAAAATTATATTGCAATTCTTGGGGTGGAAGCGCCTTGCCCATCCGCAATACAGTCTTGATCTTTCATCTGTTTCCGACTTTGAAAAAGACTCTTGGCGGCAAGCGTTTTGGAAGCAATGCTGAAGTCACAGCTGTTAGACTCCTCTTCCGTATGCAGAGCCCTGAATTTTTCCTGGAAGAGTTTTTGAAGCTTATAGATAGGTATGACAAATGTCTGAATGTACGTGATACTTAGGTGAAAAAATAAAGATACGTCTGATCTTTAAAGTAACATGCTGTTTTTTGTCTTGCATTCCCACCTCTGTCCACAGTCGCCTGGATAGTCTTGTTTTTGGACTCCTCTTCGTAGAATTAAAAAAAAATATAGAAAACACATATTTTGCTAGCGTACAGACCTGTCAGATTTCTTTTCATTTTTTTTACTATTTCTCCCATCACATTAATATTTTTCTTAACCTGACACAACATAGAAGTGTTTTTTTAAATATTTTTTAATATTTGTTTTTGCAATGGATACATCAGCTGAGACGTAAGGTTAAGCAAAGATTGGGGAGCCTCAGATATAACATTATTATTTACTTATTTTTTCGTTGTTGTTTTTCTTGTAACAATAATTAGAACTACTTGATTATCAGCTAAATAATAACACAAATGCAGTACATTATCTTAACACCATTGCTTTTTCTGTAAAAATTCTTCGCTAAGAAAGACCATACTACCAGACTTTGGTAAGCATATCCTGTAAAAGAGAAAATATATATTAATTAATGAAGGAATTTGAATTGGCTCAAGGAGGGTGACTGCGGTTCAGTGGTAGAGTGCTTACGTCTGATGCGTGATGTCTCTGGTTCGATATCCGGCGAAGTAAGTTTGTGGTGGACAACATCGTGCTCGTGGGTTTACTCGGGGTACTTTCGTTTCCTCCCACTTTCTCATTCCACCAATTCTTCCATTATCATTCACTTGCTTTAATCATTATCTCCCTTAGCCTAACCGGGAGAATTGTGGAACGTTTAACTATAAAATTTCATTTTATATTTTTGAATCGCATCAACGAAATGGTACGCTAGAATGTGTGTGAAGTGCTGGGACATGAACTTATTTACTTTTTAGGGAGACTTTTTTTTTAAATAATTAATATTTGCTGATCAAAGTGTATGCTTATTTATTAAAATTGAAATAAGGTGTAACAGTTTCAATTTGAATGTTATTAAAATTATATAGGCACATGAGAGGATGATTCAAATTAACGAAAAATTGGCAGCTTGCAATAATCTCTTTGGAAGCATAAATATTTTTCAAACGTTTCGGAACAACACGTTGATTTTGTCTTTAGTTGCAAGGTAACAAGATAAAAACGGATTGGAGATAAAAGGTGTAAAACAAGGAATATATGCTCTAAATAAATGTAATGCAAAGAATAGATCCTGGAATATCACGAGCAGAGAAAAGCGCAAAGAGATTCTTCTTCTTCGCTGCTTTCTTGCCCTGGCGCCAGACCTTTGGACAGTTCAGGTATATATGAGCCAGATGGTATAGGTGAAGTTTACAAGGACCACATGCGGAGTATATTCATTGAACTGTTATATAGGGAATAGTTATATCGAAATGTTGTTGACTATAATGTACTGGAGAAGATGATAAACTACAGGGCGTATATTGTTCGCTAAGATAAATGAAATGGTCACTGGGGAAGTGTTGTGAAAACGATGTATTATCATAAAGAGAATGTCCCGATAAGCTGGCGTTAATTTACACTGAAATATGAGATGAAGTAAGCTTCCGTCCGTGTCACCGCAGATGCACAAGGGTGTATTGCGGTATCCTTGCTGATATAAACGGTACGGTGTTTGTGCGATACCTAGGTATAACCTAAAGAGTAAACATACGTGTCTCCTCGTCCATCCTTTGGGTGATGTCCACTTTTTGGTCGTCGCAAAGAGATTGGACTGAACCGAAGGAAGCGCGGTGTCTATGTAACGTTACTGTTGCCAGATTCAAAATATGCATCAAAGGTTGGGAACCAATTTCTGTCAATATTGCCAATATTCATATTTAAAGTGGGTTTATATTTATGAATAAAAAATGCACTTTGCTCCGCTCGTGACGTCTCAGGATCCATTCTTCACGTACACTTATTTAGTGGTATGCTCCGCTCGTGACATTTTACGATCCATTCTTTACGTTGCACTTATTTAGTGATATATATTCCTTGTTTTTACCCCTTTTACCTCCTATCTGTTTTTATCCTTGTTACTTTGCCACTCAAGAAGGAACCAACGTTACGTTTCGAAACGTATGAACAACATTTACGCCTCACAAGGGAGGGTTAGTTCGTAAGAAGCCAATTTTTGGTTAAGTTAACGTTATCTTCATCAGACGTTACCTGGAAAAGATATCATTATAATATTAAATTATTGTTACATAATTCTAATTCTTACAATTTATAATTTTAAATTTTAATATGAAACAATCAGATATTGTTATAATTTACTGCGGCAGGGATTTACTGTCATAAAAGAAGTGTTGTGGATATTAGCACAAAAAGAAACTTCGTAAGGAGTACAGAGACGAGAATAGAAGAAATAGATAGTGACGAAGAAAGAAGAAAGAAAGACTACATACAGAAATTTCACAATCTACTAAAAAGCATTGGGTACAACGAAAAGGAGATAAAGGAAAGCAGAATAGAACAAGAAAGAAAGGAGACAAGACAGAGACACTGACGAACTTATTAAGAAAGGGCAGTGTGAAGCCATACAGAAAAGTAGAGTTCTAGAAGTGGGTACTAAGTGAGAAATAGGAGGAAAGACATAAATGGAGAAGAAGAAAGAGTAATGTATGAAGCGAAATGTAAGAACTGTAATATGATACACATTGGAGGAACAGAAAAAAATAAGGATAGAGTGAAAAAACATGATGGTGATGTGAGGCTTAAAAGAGAAAAGAACGCTATATACTAGCATGATAAACAAACGCGGCATGATATAAAATCTTGAAGAAAAAAAGGGATAACAGAACCATAATAAGAACATGGAAAGAACCGCAAAGGATTAAGAAAGAAAGAAATGAAATATTAATAAACTGACAAATGAACTTCAAAATACATGAATTATGGAACAGATAGTTAGAATCAAATGAATTGTAAAAATCAAGGATATGAGAAATTATTAGAAGAAGCAATAGAAATAAAATTATATGATACAACACTGAATAGAGAGGAAACTTTAAAATTGACTGATATTTCGAATAATTTATTAAAATAATAATAATAAAAGGAGTAGCGTGAAAATAATAATGATTAAGGAAACAGTTATAAATTTAAAAGGAAACAGTAAATTATAACAATACGTGATTGTTTCGTACTAAAATTATAAAATGTAACAATTAGAATTATAGAATAATAATTTAATGTTATGAAGATATCTCTTCCAGGTAACGTGTAATGAAGATTACGTTAAGTTATTGAAAATATTACGACCCATTTTAATTCTAATAAACAAATATATATTAATTATTTACGTAATAGATCCCGAGTCAAAATGAGTGGAGTTACAGATGGTTTTGGTGTCATACAGTAGCAAAATAGATAAGTTTTGACTTCCAAAGTGGTAGAACCGAATAGCACCAATGCAAGTGCTAAGTGCCACTGCAACAGATAGTGACAGTATCTATTCAGCATATCAATACTATACTTCAAGATGCAATAAGTAAGTTCTGTGATTGGTGTAATACTTGGCGACTCGGAATCAATTCCACTAAAACACAGGCACTTGTCGTCATACCATTTGGACACACCAGTTGGGTTCGACGCAAGAGATCTCTTTTACATCTTACTATAGCTTTCACACGCATTTCCGTCACACGTACAGAGAGATATCTGGGTGTTATAAGTCTTAAGACCCTTTGTCGGAAACTTTTTGTTCTGGGAATGTTTCCTGGGCAGTGGATTGCTAAGATGAATATCGTAGTTCATGATTGTTTTAAAACGTGTTGGATTCCATTGATTGAACATAAGCTAATAACGGAAACTTGTCATAGTATTTGATAATGTTTTCACAACGTAAGATGAAAAATTGTGTACTCAAGTCAACAGGAGGCGCTTGTATTGCATTCAAAAGTGTGATATGAAGAATCACATGAACGAAATTATGATGATGATGTCTGTAATGGCTAGTAATTAAAATCACTTATGCAGAGAATTCAAAGATCAAATTATATGAACGAATTTGCTGCTTATGTTGAAGTCGTGATGAGATATTGCTTTGAAACACATTTCCATAGCATGAACAGCTGCGTCATCGTAGTATTGATCATATTCCCTGATAAATATTGATTTGAAACACATTTCCATAGAGATGCCTGTATAAACAAAATGAAACACGACTTTCCCAAGTTCTGATGTGGAAGGTATTATGTGATGTTTGTATTGAAACCGTGATTAGATATGTTTTCGATGACTAGTATGCGACCCCAATTATTGACACGTGTGTGAACTTGTTATGACATATTTGTAGAAGGGATGAAAGATGGTACTGCGCTGCAGGCGGGAAAAGTAACGCGCTGATATAGTTCCCGTGTGGAGCTAGATAATTTGATGCGATAAGCAATTCGGAAGGCATGACGTTCGAAAATAAGAAGTTCGTGATAGAATTTGTCTGATGCGGCAATCCAAACTGTAAAACCATAGGTGAGAGTAGGACGAAGAATGATTTTTTAGGTGTTCAAGACTGGATAATTTGAGAAACCATGTCGTTCCTGCGAGAAATTTAAGAACGTTGAGACGATTTTATGCTTTGTTCGAAATTGTTTTAAGGTGTTGCATCCAGGTGAGGTATGTGTCGAACGAGATGCTTAAGTATGTGACTGGTTTTGTAGCTTACAGAGGAAACTGGTCTACGTGGAGAAATAGGCAACGTCGATTTCGGCAAACTTTGGTTGTTTTCTTTGGTGGAATGAAGATGATAGCCTGTGTTTTTGTAGCATTGACAGTGAGTTTCCAGTGTCGGCACTAAATGCAGCAGTCAGAGATAACTGTTTGTAAGATCTTGTTTATATGCTGGATGGATGTTCCTAGAGCGGGAAAAGCAGTATCATGTGCATACTGGAAAGAATAAATTTTGTCTGGTAGGAGTGAGTGGCATGTCAGCAACAAACAGAATGTATAACAGGGGTGAAAGGGCAGAACCCTGTGTAACTCCTGACAGTAAGAAGATGGGATAAGACAAAGGTTCGTTAATGGCAACATAGGTGATACGACCTCTGAGAAAGATAAAGATAAGTCGTATGTATGCTGGAGCAAGCTGAGGTCTAATCAGTTTATAAATAAGAGAGAGATGCCACACCTTATCGAAAGCTTTCTCGAGATCGGATAAGAAGACTAGACATGATGGTTTCACTCTACTGTAATGCGTAGTGAAAAGGCTTGTGAGACGTAAGAGTTGATCGTTTATGGAGAAACAAGGACGGAAGCCTGATTGAGCTAGAGGAATGATATTTCTGGTGTCAATGTAAATATGAAGCCGTTTAACGAGAATGCGTTCGAGAATTTTGCTAAATGTGCTTGTGAGCTGGATTGGCCTGTAAAAGAAGATCTCATAAGCAGGCTTATGTGGTTTTGGAAACATAAGAGTTTTAGATGTTTTCCAGGGTAGAGGAAAGTAACCTGTACGCACTGCGAAGGTGAAAAGATTGGCGATGAGGATGAGTAATGTAGGTGGACACTCTCTGATCTGGCGATAGGTGATATTATCAAAGCCAGGCGCTGTGTTTCGTTTACATTTGACAGTATCTGTGACCTTCTCAGCAGTGATAGGTGAAGTAACAGGTTGGTTTACACTGAGTTCATGCATGGTGTTATATTGCAAGAATGGTGAAGTGTCAGTTCTGTCTGCAACATGGGGTGTAGTTCCAGGTAGCGGAGGTGTCAAGATGTTCTGCAAATGATCTGCGAAAGCATTTGATTTCGCCGCATGTGTTTGAGCAGCAGAATTGTCGATCAGAATTGAGTGTGGAGTTCTTGTGAACTACCTTACAAAGCGTTAAACGTTTTCCAGAATTTGGTAAGATGACTGGTGTTAAACAGGTTATTGCAGGTTTTAACTCAACAACGAAGTTTATATGCCTGGATGTAGTTGCGCACAGTTCGTTGCAATTTTTGATTATTGCGTAAGGCTTCAGCATTTCTAGTGCGAGTGTAATCTCGATAGAGTTGGCGAGAGCGTGAGATCAGAGTCAGATAATGTGGGAGCAGTGGAAGTTGATATGGGATATTTTTGCTCGCGGAAATGTACAGAGTGCTAGCTTCCTGTATAGTTTGAGTGAGTGTTTCAACCATGGTGTACAGATCGTTTCCTTTGGTGGGAGATTTCAGGTGCTAGCTGCGTTGAGCGAAGTAAGAGCGATAGTTGATCCAGTTACCTTTCTCAAATCGGAAGCAGCTACGGCAAGACATTTGCGAGCAAGCTTTTTAAGAGTGCATATCTTCGTGCTGTAAAATAGGAAACTGTTGTGAACGGTTTTGCGCAATGTGGAGTTAACCCAATAAATGAAAATGTTTTTGATCACTCAGACTTCATGCCATGTCTAGCACCACCTAACAGTCACTGAGAATGAAATTATTCTTCCAAATGATTCAGCTTCTACGTTTAGGGATCAAACTACAGCAATGAGAATTATCAGGAAAATAATCTGGTTGAGCCTTTTGTACTTACGTATTTCAGGTAGGGATGCGCACCAGTCGAGATTTGAGGCTGTCTCGTCTCGAGAATGTTCTGTAAAAGTGATGTCTCGACTCGAAAAATATATAGTTCTCTATTGGAAGAGCTGTGTCTCGACTTGAATGTTGTCACGAAAATTCTGTCTCGTGTCGTCTGGAACGCATTCCTAATTTCAGGTGCGTCAACTCAAAAAAGTCATTGTGATTCTCCGCTACCAGTTGTCAATGTAGCAGATGTCCCCAGTGCCACGCAAGCAAAAGGCAACATGGAAACGTCAAGAAAACTACTACGTCGAAGTGCTAACGAGTACTCCTGTGCAGTAGCTTTTTGAAGAACAACAACTCAAATGGACGAAGAAATCTCGCAAGGAGACACTATGCAGTGTAGCGCAACTGTCACTTCTACAGATATTGCTTACAATTGTCTTATTTGTAATGAGAAATATGTAGATCCTCCACGTGAAGACTGGCTTGAATGTATGATTTTTCTCCGGTGGGCTCACGAAAATTGTTTGCACATTTGAGATCCTTCCATGATAACTTGTGATTTGTGTAGGTAAATGTTCAGCTGTTGGATGGTTGGTGCTTATGTAAAGAGGTAGTTTCTACACATGTACTGCTTTACAATTTTATATTCCATAGTCTTTCGTTTGTTACAGAGATCTTGATATCTTACAGTGTATTATAATTATGTACTTTCATACCACCAACTTACCATGCAATAATTACTACAGTGTGGCTTCAATGTATGATTTGTTTTTAGTGAGATAACGATAATTGTTCGGAGAGTCAAGATTCTTGAGTAGTAAACTGCCACATTTAGAATTACGTGAACATAATGAACTGTATTCTGAATATATTTCATGTCGTTTGAATAGACAAATATGGAAAAGCTGCTTCCATTTTCTTTTATTTTTAGTTTCCATTTCATTTCTTATAAATGTATTGTAAACATAGTCTTACAAATCCGGAACTTCACAATTTTGTTCTCCGAAGGTAATAGTTACGCAACTAATTTCTTAATTAAGTTTGCTATATCATCTCAGCAAACAGCATCTTTCACCCCAGTGCATTTTTTAAAAAACACTACTGGGTATCCAGGGACAAAAGGGGCCCTTGACACCATAACAAAATTCAAACGCTACACAACGTGAGAAAGGTTTACAATTTGTTACGCTTTATGACATAAAGGATTCTTTTTAACAATTTAACCATCGCAAACTTTCAAACATTTTGTAGCATCTCACTGATCGTAAAATTGCCAAAGAAAAGGAAACATTTTTGCCAATATTTAAGAAGTTGAAAAAGAAACGGAAAACTAGACAGTGATCTATAATCTGAGTATTAGAGCTCCTTATATTAGGGAATAAGGAGATGGGCACAAAAGTAACCAGATTTAGAAAATATTTTGGTAGGGACTTCTCTTAGGAATACTTCATGTTTAGAAATCCCAGAATTTTAGGGGGAGGGTTTGAAGGTTTATGAGTAACATTTGATTCGTTTTCTATAGAAATCCTAAAATTTTGGAGAAGTTCAGGCCCTTTCAGGAGTAAATCCGCCACTGAAGGGCACTCTAAAACAAAGAGAATTAAAAATTGTTTAAAATATCGCTTTTTACTTAATGGATAATCCCTTACTTTCTTATATGTTTGTGCCATCTATTCATTATGTCAGAAAATGTGCCCGAAGAAATCTCAATTACCAATATTGCTCATAACAGACACAAAATGTTTGGTTGACAGGAAATGTTAAACCAGGATAAACCAGATTAGGTTAAAGAGAACAATCTTTGAGAAGGCTGGAATTAGGCGATAATGAGAATTGGGTATCTCTGGAAAGCGAACAAAATTACGAATGCACAAGTGTAGCCAGGAATAGCTGAAAGCTAATCTCAACAGGCTTCTAAAATAACGACTCAAAATTATGTATATGCACTCAACACAACCCAATCTAAGTAAAAAGTCAAAATTAGTTTTATCAAAGTTTGTAAGTTAATATGCATCGCATCAAATGAATATCAGCAATATAGTGCACAGCAGATCGGTGTGATGGTAGGATATGTGTAACAATCATGTGGTGGTAGAGAATAAAAAGCAATGTGACTTTAAAGGAAAAATCGTCTGTGATAGCTTCTTCTGAATAAAACGGAAATGGATTCTAGGAGACTCGATATTCAATTGTCGCCAGAAAACATACAAGCTGCAAAAGAAAACAAACATGGTAAGCCTAACTAATTTGGTCGCTCTAGTTCCTTTCTATTTACCATAGCCTCCGCTTCAAGAGAAAAGTTAGCTTAGCCTCAAATTGTTCTAACACGTGGGCCTACCGTACAGATGACAGACAACAAGCCTGGCTTTGACTTCACGTAGCTACATTAATCATTCGGCGTGAGAGATTTTCACTAAAAAGCCATCGGCGTCGAAACTCTGAATCAGCAGCTCCTTCTTGCTGTACATCTCGCCGTTTTTGATCGAAGGTTACGACGTCAGAAACACAATTGGCTATCGTCGTAAGGCAGTGTTCCAAAAAGTGTAAAAGTTCTATTCACAATATTTTATCAGAAATAATCAGCCCGGCTTTAGGATTTTCACTTTGGGTAGGCCTGCTCCCTCGCTTATGGATACATATACACGTTTCATTGATTGATGACAGTAGGAAATTATTTTTACAGTAGTGGTTGATGTTATTTTGTTAAATAATTATTTATCGTTAATATAAATACTGGAAAATATAATTACTCTTTATTGTATCTTTTAGCGTTTATATAGTTATCAAAATTTTTGTGTAGCCTCGTGCCTACCCGACCTACCCGCTAAAGCCGCCACTGGAAATAATGTCTTAATTGTAACGAACCAAAACATTGTTTTAAGCTAAAGATAAGTAAAAACTCCATTACATAAAAATTAAATATACAAATAGCAAGTTGTTTTCTTCTGTTATTTTCTCTCAGAGACTATTCAAAAGGTATATAAGCCAAATGTCATTTAGACCGTTACATGTGAGAATTCGGCTTCAATCTTTCTACTATTTTAGTTGGTCTATTAACTTTCTTTGCATTAGAGTAGAATGAAAATGCTGAAGAACAGATGAATATCTGAAATTTCAAGAATGAATCTCTCCAATTTTATACTTATCCACAGAATACAAGGTAACACATATAGTCACAAAACCAAAATATATTGGAGTAATTTAAAATTACAGTAGGCCTAATTCAAGTAATTTATTGTTTAAGTACTCTTCCAGTAATTTAAAGATTTATGAATTACACTGGGTATCCAAACTGGTAGGCCTGGGTATCCAAGTGCTGGGCCTGGGTATCCATTTGGATACAAAAAGGCAGCTTAAAAAATGCCCTGTTTCACCCTACATACATGTACATTCCAATTTGCCCGCTTATAAGCGGGCAAAGTGGACTTTGTTGTAACGACATTAAATCTAGTCTATCATCAATACGTTTAATTGTTTATTTTCGTTCTGTTGTATAATATGGCAAAAGGTCCAAGCTTTCCACACGTGTATCAAACATTCTGTTATTGTGTTTTGTTCCGACTATATTACGCCATATATTACTTGTGTGTCACTTTGATCGCCCTTCTTATATATATATATTTCAATTGCACCTCCTCAGTGTTTGAGATATCTATCTATCTATTTAGATAGATAGATAGATAGATAGATAGATAGATAGGTAGATAGATAGATAGATAGATAGATAGATAGATAGATAGATAGATTGATTGATTGATTGATTGATTGATTGATTGATAGATAGATATTTCAAACACTGAAGAGGTGCAATTGACTAATTAAATGCGCAGTTGGCCCGTTTCGAAGCTCCACATGACTATCATTTCAGGTGTGAATTTTGCGGTTTATTTCAGACATAAAATTTATAATTTAATTGACATTCTTATTATTCAGCACTAGAAATTATGCAGAAATAAATTATCATATTTAAAAAAAAAAAAAAAAGTGTTATTAAAGGACATTTCTATTTATTAATAGTATTATTTCTGTACCATAGATGGCAGAATGTTGGCTTTGAAATAGAATTTCCAAATCTGTAAACATTTTTTACAACTAAAGAAAATTAACTTATCGTAACCGATTTCATTTAATAGACTTCGTTAAAAGATAGGAATAAAAATGCTAATTTGTGAGTGTTGTGAACATATTAGAAATGTCTTTTAAAACAGCCGGTGTTCTAACGGGAGATTGAAGATACTAATTGCCAGGACACGCAACACAAGATACCAACACTTGAAGTAGCACATGTAAATCATTTGTAAAACTTTTTGTAGGAGCAGTAATAGGTAATATAAGCCTTTGCTCTGTCAGTGATGTTAACGTGCTTTGTTTCTAGGGGAACAATAGTATTTAATAAGAATTGTTTTCATTACGCAGTAAAACACTTCTTATCCGTATGCGATGATTTTACTAATCGGAATTTGTTATTGAATTTCAGCCTGTTACTCATGTGCTTAAAGCAATGACCGCTATGTTTATTACACGTAGGGAAAACTGTGCCGCTCAATAGGAAAATGGCTTACACAAAGGTACGATGCATGTTTTTCAAGTGTGTACGAAGTTGTGAATAGACCAAAGAATAAAAAAATACCAGTATTTAAGGTTTCTTTAAAAAGGAAACTATTTCTAATATTTATTTATTTATTTATTCGTGTATTGATGTATTGCCAGCTTTTAACATATATTACTACTCACTAGGGATGATTCCATTCCTGGACCAAGTACCTGGGAAAAACCTATATATCGTCTGAAAGCTCTTACCATGAGAAGTACGAAACCGTTTTCAAATCACGGGCAAACCGTGTTGGTGTTTGTGACCCTATGTATGGTATATTCGACAGAAATAAAAATTAATGTTTCGATGCATCACACATAAGCCCCTGAGCCAATCATGTTCCTGTTTGGCTCACTGCTAGAACTTGATTCGGGTAAGGGCTTGATAGTATCAATTTGCACCCAAACGTACCAATTTCGTCAGTGTTGCCAACGAATTGTAAATACAAAGTGGCAGGTGGTTTCTGTACCACTAGATATATATCAATGAAAACGCGGCATAAATATCATTCGTCACTAGAGAAAATATATTTCAGACATATTCCTCTCCCAAGAACCCCAGTTTGTCAGTGTTGCCAACCAAGTATAAAAACAAGAAATTGTAAAACAGGTTCCATACGATGAGACGTTTATACACCAAGCTTTGCAGAAACATCACACGAACTATAGCAAAAAGATGTTGAGTGTGACCGTCTCCGAACCATTCTAGGTTGTCAATGTTGCCAACAAGTGTAAACATCACAATGTTGAAAATGGCGTGAATGTCATTGAACGAATATATGACAAAAGTGATAGAAGCAGCATTGAACAATGGAGAGTGTCCCCATCTTCCAAGCATCTCAGTGTTGCGGATATAATTAAACTATGGTCCATACTAGGTTTGTAGTATGTTAGTGAACCCACAAGCACCCATGTTGTCAATTATTATATGTTTGCCAATGCGGTAGAGTTCATGCGAAAATCTTGAATGTTCGCATTGGTTGGCAACACTGTCGCACTGGTGGGCTCGGGAGACGGGGACATACACTGTTTTCCATTGCCCAATGCTGCTTCTGTCACATTTGTCACATATTCTTTCAATATCAGTCATGCCATTTTCAACATTGTGATGTTTACACTTGTTGGCAACACTGACAACCTAGAATGGTTCGGAGACGGCCACACTCAACATCATTTTGCTATAGTTCGTGTGATGTTTCTGCAAAGATTGGTTTATAAACGTCTCATCGTACGGAACCTGTTTTACAATTTCTTATTTCTATGCTTGGTTGGCAACACTGATAAAATGGGGCCCTTGGAAGAGGAATATGTTTGAAGTATATTTTCTCTAGTGACGAAAGGTGTTTATGCCGCGTTTTTATGGCTATACATCGAGTTGTACAGAAACCATCTGCCACGTTGTATTTACAATTCGTTGCCAACACTGAATAAATGGGTACAAAGTGATATGATCTAACCCTTACCTGAGTCACTTTCTACCAGTAAACCAAACAGGAATATGATGGTCAGTTTGCGGGTTTGCCCATGATTTGAAAACGATTTCGTACTTCTCACAGCAAGAGCTTTCAGACGATATATAGGTTTTCCTCAGGTACTTGGTCCCGGTATGGTATCATCCCTAGTCAGTAATAAAGTCAGTGCATTGATTCAGCTCAGTAGTTCTCAAGCTAATTCCTATCACGAACCCATTTAAACACACCCTCTTGCCAGCGACCCCCCTTTTAATTTCTGGTGTGCAATAAACTTGTGGATTTCAAATATTCCTATTGCGGAGATCTCAGGATACTCATCTATTTTTATATTCGTAGAATCCATTTCTTGTACTGTATATAGTTAATAGAGTAACTTCCATAAAAGCGGATAGATTAAAACAAAATTTGGTCAGTTCATTCATATTACAAATATCGAATCCGATTAGTCATATTGTTTCCAAATGGAAACTATTTGACAATTTTAAACTTCATAACCATCTTAATTTTATGCCATAAGATGAAAAAATCCTGTTGAAAATGTTCAGTACACTTTTCCTGTTTTGTTTTTGTTCTTACCAGTATGTATATAAATAAAAATATGCCTATCAAAACAAAATTCAAAATAATAATTAAAAATATTTTTCGGAATTTGAAGCTTATTTTCACTACAGGGGCGTCATGTAGGGGGGCAGGGAGGGGCATTTGCCCCCCTGAGTTTGAGATTTATATAGATTTAATCAATAGAATAGTAGTAACTCAGTAAAAAACGCGAAATTTTACTTACATCAAGGGGACCTGCCCCCCCCCCAAGCCAAATTTGAAATGACGATACTGCTACACTACCGGCATGAAACTCTCTCGCGGTCCCCAAGATGAGAAAACCTGATTTAACTAAACTATATAGGGGTCGTCCACATATTACGTAACACGGCTAAGGGCGGAGGGTTCTCGGCCTTGCGTTACGAAGTGTGACAAGGAGGGCGGAGGGGGTTTATGTTTTCGTTACCTAACGCGTTTTTTTTTTTTTTGCTGTAATTTTATTTTTATTCTCAGTGTTATATGCAGTCTTTTAGACAAGTACTTTATTTATTTCTTTTCTTTTTATATAAATAAATAAACATTTCTATTGTTTCGGGAAATTCCGAACTATAGACTATATAAATTGAATCATGTAGAAGGGATTAGAAGATGCTACTAGATACCAGCATGACTGGTGATAAACCTTGCGGGTATTACAATGCAATAAAACTACGTGTTGTGGCTATCCAGCAAAGCATTTATGGCACACGCTTTTCTGAAGTTAGTTGTTAGTGATTGTAACCACCGCTTGAAAATGCCCTCGCGTTCCTACTCCTATTAATATTTCTGAGAATATTATTTAAAACTTTTGATTTAAATCATTACCCTCTGTATTCTTCTAATGGGTGTCGCATGTGAAACAGAAGACTCTTTTTCGTGAAATATTTTCCGCAACGGAATGATCCATGATTTCCAGAAGAAAATAACATATTAAAAACTTTATTCTTCGGATATTCATCTCTTACTTTTTTTTTTTTTTTTTTTTTTTGAGTTGAATATTTGTGGAGAAATTGAGTTTATTCGCATTCTTGCACTGATTTAAGAAAACCACAATTTGAAAAGAGGTAAACTTAAGTCCAAAGAAGATGCTCGAAAGCTTGTTCAGAAACGAGATATCTCTCCTCCTTTACGTGTACAGCCACTTCTATTCTCTGGTCGACAAAGAAGACAACTTCTTTCCATCTTCGCCACTGGCGAACTTCAAATGGATGAAGCATCCTGGATCCCAGAAAAAGAGGTCCAAGTCTGTTCTTAAGATCTTATTTCACCTGCATATTCCTGCAGTATGGGTGCTGGTCTCTAGAAAAACGACAGTAGCGGTATGCAATTTCGAAAATTAAGACTGGTAAATTAAACAACTTTATGAGGTTAAAATATTATTACAGTACTACTATTTAAAACACCATTTGTTGGCTAAGGAAAATGCAAATACAAGCATTTTGTAGTAAATAGTTCTACCATTAAAAATAGCTTTTTATTGTAATAACCCTCAAAATAAGCAAAATAAGCATAAACAAAAATCAAAAAGTGTTACGTAACAAACGGGGGAGGGGTTTGGTCTTGCGTTACGAAGTGTGACAAGGGGGAGGGAGATGTAAAATGGGTCGAAAATAGCGTTACGTAATATGTGGACAGCCCCTTAATACGCAACAAGTGTTACTTTTCTTAGCAGCGCAGCAGAATCAATACCTACAGAAATTCGTACTCATGAAGCTATTACGAAAGTTATAATTAAGCTACTCGTGAAAGGACACAAAGGCTGTTGTTATAATAATTTCATTCAGTAGCTTTAAGTAAATGGGCATTGTTTGAAGCCTGAGTTTATACAGTAACAAATGCCTTCATGTTTGAATCAACAATATGAAATCTCTCTCTCTCTCTCTCTGTATATATATATATATATATATATATATATATATATATATATATATGGGTGATAGGGGCTAATTGCAATACTTTTCAAATTTTAAAACTCGAAAAATTATAGGCCTATAATTTTCGGTTTTGAACATACATCCACCAAGCTCTGTAGCTGTAGCGAGATATATTATACTTGCATAGGAAACTTGAGAAGTTCGACACTCTTGTACTTTTCTCTCGAAAATTAAAAAATTCCAAACACTAAACTTTTGTTGCAACACATAGAAATACAAAGCAAATCATGAACGTGAAATACATTTATATAACAAATGATACAAAGAACAATGTAAATATTATGTTAGACACGGGTCAGCATATGCTGACATTGTACTTAGCACCTACAACGGAAATTGTCTTTTCTAACACAACTAAGTAAAATATTTTTATTCTTTAAAAAATATAATATTATTATTCTAATCTGCACTGAATATATCATGTGGTGCCATCATCTTACACATAGGCCTACCAAACAGACTAAATAATATTTTGAAGTTTAGGTAGGCTTACACCTAAAAGTTTCATAAGCTATTTGTAGGTTACAAATGTAGGACAGAAAAATAATATATACAAACAAAAGAATCACTTCGATTAATCTCAGAAACAATGATGACAAACATAAAACTGATCCTCTTTCGCACATTTCTTAAAATGACCCCACCCGTCACACTTCAAGCACTGTAGTCTCTGTCTTCCATTATCTTCACACGTTTTGAGACATACTAAACATAAGTACTCATCATCATCCAATGAACTATCAGTGCTCTTACAATGCCATGTTCTCTGTCTTGTTTTTCTTCGGACTGTCTTTCCTTCTCCTTTTCTGGGTCAGTCATCTCTGTTTTTCATAATGCTTCTATTTAACTTTTGCTTCATTATACCAAGGCATGTTTCGACACCTGTTGGAACTCACCCGTTACCAACCTTACTTCACAAAATGAAGAAACTGTCTTCGACATAAACCTCACTGTAAAAACATGGTTGTTATTATTATACAAGTAAAGGTACATCGGTTTCGTTAGTAATATTATAGTTAATTTAAAAGTTACTTGTACTAGTCGCCAGTCACTTCAAAATACCTTCTTTATCTTTTACTGATCTACTCTGGAAACAAATATTCTTCTCTCTGTCAACAATTACAAGTTCGCAACAACCAACACTCCACCAAGCTTGTTCTTCCACAAAATGCCTACATGCGTCAAGGGCAGGGCCACTCTCGTAACTGTTCGCGTTGAGAAGATAATAACATTATTGGAACATGTCCCTGTTGCAACTAACCTCCGCTTCTCCTATATATTGATGTACAAGAACGATAGTTTGATAACGGAGTGCTAATTTCTGGTATACAAGTTCGCCATAGATCCGGCAAAAAATGCATTCAGGGAAGAGTAGGAGGAAATTTATCCTGGAGAAAATATTTCCTCAAGTAAAAATAATACAAATTCTCTACCGAATTCAATAAGCTTCGCATTCAGCAAGTTAACACGATAATCATGTCTGTGACTTCTGTCGGAATTGTCTACTACTATTATGGAGGTATTTTATGCACAAATAATATGATTTCACCTTTGTTTCCTTTAGCCAATGAAAGTTAATCGTTAATTGATCATATTAGTGCATGAAAAGTATATAACTGACAATTTGGTAAATAGTGGTCCATGTTAAAAATTTAGATACCAACTGAAGTGTTTTGAACACAAGAGTTAACATTTAAATCAACAAATAAATAGGTATAATAAAACAGTAATGATAAAAAATACTTCTAATTGGATGATTACTGAATGAAATTCCTAATTTAATGTCCAACATTTATACCCTGTAATGATAAGAGTGACGGATAACTAATGAAGGTGAATGTTTGGTGTAATGGTTATTTGGGAGGAAATGCCACAACCGCAAGAAAACTCACGAACAAGATTTTGCCCACTAGAAACTTACATGGTGTGGGATCGAAACAGGATCCCTCAGACCACAGGTTAGAAGTGCACAACATATTCACCATGTCCCCTGATTACTGAATGAGTACGAATTCATGCGATATTTTATGAAGAGTAACATCCACAATATTCTGTTCTTGTGATTGAAGAAATGTAAGGGGAACCAATGCATACTAATAAGACTTAAACATAGGATTTTAACTCTTCATCCGCTTAGTTTTCTGATATTTTCCATGTCTACCTGAGGAAATGTACAACACACAAACGCTTTCACGATCTACCCTTTGCAAGTATGTCATCATATTCCAAACTTTACTCGCAATCACAGCTGACGAAAGAAAAATTATAAATATGTCCGTTCGTTAAGAACAATATTTCCTGTAAGGTTCTTGAACTAAAATAAAAGACACTTTATATAAAAATTAATTTCATACGATGGTCCTTAATTGCAGCAAACTTGTTGATAACTATATCATTGAAGATAGAGATCTTTTGACCATTTCCTTTTCTATTGATAGTATGGCAAGTGTCGCTAACCATTCTTTTCCCTTCCATATTTTAGAATGTTTTTCACTCTTTTAAAGATAGAAAAAGATAATTTAGTCTCACTTGTAGTTAGGGCAGCATTATGTATATTCTCAAAAGTTTTAATACTTCAGAAGAAGTGGAAGCAAGACTCGTTTATAATGTACTGGAAGAAATTCACAGCACCAAGAAGTTTTTTGAACTCTTCTCTCGCATAAACTTCACTAAGTTTAGTATGAAGTTTGTCAGAAGCAGAGAAGAACTTTGTAAATTTATAGATTTATTCAGGAAATGACGTAATAAACTGATCAAAATTAAATTCCTATAGAAGTGAAGATACAGGTAAGTATTCTGTAAAATGGAAGCACAGATTATTTCGTTTAAAACAATGTAACACATTTCTTTCGCTTCTACTGCTCTTGACTGTGTGTTTGAAACAATTCTAATTTTGTTTCGACTTTACATTTCAGTGTCAATTAGCCCCAGAGATTCCTTCATTTTAGTAGTGAAGGCATATAAATATGGTTGAACGTTTTCTGTATCCATATGAGGACTCTATGGTTTGCTATATAGAATATCTAGGTGTCTCATAACTAAGTGAAGAAAACAATAAAACAAAACAAAAAAGTTTTCTGGTTTTAGTGTTTTTCTGGTGTCTCTTTTCATTACAGGATTTAATTACTATCAAGACAGTACATAATATAAGCATCAAGGTATATCTATATCCCTTTGGCCTGCACTCCATTTCTAACCCACTCATTGTAACTGCATCATCATTGCTTTGATCAATAACTTTACTTTCTTCTTTCGAGATTTGATTAATCTCAGAGAGTATTCATTGCTTTGGTTTAGAAAAGCACCAGAATCATTTGACACTAACAATTTCAGTAGTGCCGTGCCGTGGAAAATCAGCGTTCGGGACGAGATTATAGGGCTACGACGGCGCTCCCGTACATAATGAGTGACGTTGACACACCAGCCGCGAAGAGCCACCATGGTTGTCACGAAACGTAAGAAAATTTTCAAAAATAAACCCTGATTCTCTGTGATGTTGAGCAGTTTCTTATTACTTTTTCCCTTCCATCTTTACATATTTTTTGGTTTTCCTTCCGAATTTTGCTCCCCCTTTCTTTGGTGCCGGTACCGTCGCCCCCCCCCCCCCCATATGGGCACAGCATTGACCTTAAGACAATAAAAAGTTGAAACATGTCTGCAATGTCAGTTGTCTCCTCACCCATGAGACAAGTTTGGCAGCTTTAATTTCTTTTATTATATTTTCGCGGGTGTCTTCTACCATGCATTACAATATTTCATTTTGAATTCCCTTTAAACACTCCTTAAATGCTGACGAACTGTCAAGATAGAACCTTAATAAGGAATCTAGTTCAGTTGTATATTTAACCAACCCGACGAACACTGATTTTTCGAACCTTCAGCCTTACAAACATCATTAATTTACAAACATAATGATTTAGAACACTGTATTTTAAACATATGATAGCTAAGTATATAAGGAAAACATTCGTGCAAATGCGTTAGTAAACATTTAGTATAACCATGGTTATTAAAATATAAACTTTGGGGCAAAGTAAACCCTTATATGCTATAGGTGACGATACTTTGGACCACAACAAAACAATGTATTCAATCTACGAACGTAATGTTTCTATCCAATGTTTTCTCTGTAGTATTTATATACTTCCTTCCTGCACAAAACAGTACACAGTCAACACTATCATTGATATGAGACTGATGGTACTGGTGCGGGTACTTAGTATAAATTACCGACATTTGTAAAGAAAATTGTGTAGCATATGTCCCACAAAAATGCCAACCCAGGAATAAAAATAAAAATCCGTTCAAGTAATTTGCCTTTGTTGGTTTTTATCTCCAAGAATATCATCCCAATCGTAATCATTGGAGGATTTACAGAGTATGAGGCAATTTGAGGAATACACAAATTTCAAGGTTTCTTTTTTTAGAAACATCTACTATTAGTCATTTCTATACGTATAAGCTTCAAACCTCCAAAAAGTCAATGAAAAAACGAAGCCTTTTTGAGCGAAAACCTTCTTAAACTATTTTTCTAGATCCGCCACTGTTCGTAATTTATTTTCCAACAAAAAATCCATTCCAGCATCTACTTAAATAGGAAATTTACCTACAATTAGAAGACAGGAGGTACCGGTAGTAATAACTTCCAATTTTAGGGGTTACTTTAGACCGGTGCAAAGTAACTTCGATTAGACGCTGAAGCCTCCTACTTGCAGTTTTATTTTTTCTATGACTTTCAAGCGTTTCACACTTCAGCTACAACTATTACTTCAAAGTCCCATTATACACAGTAGTGCTCTACGAAACTGACTTACTTCGGATGGAAATTCTTGCAGCTTATATTTTTCATATTTTGTCGGCCTTTACAGTGACTGCTTTCTATACGTCTAAAACACCAAACGCTCCGAGTAATTAAAACTGATGCTAACAGCGAAAATTATAGCGAAAATACAGCTAGATGTTCTGTTTTACGATGGCAGTTGAAATTTCTCTTTAAATTTCATGGTTTTACTGACACACGACTGTACATCTCTTTTTCACACTTTGTGCTAAGTCACCTCTGAAAGTGCAAAGTAACTCCATCTTACGGTAGTTTAAATGTAAAGATAAAATATTTCTAGGCTCTAGATGTCATTAACATTAGGTTTCGTGTTATTGTCATTGACGGAATTTTTGTTTTCAAGCACAAAGAGAAATTTCGCTATTTTGTATTCACTATAAAATCTCTTTCCTAACCTCTTCCATTACAGTTTGCTGTCTTTCGAGAAATGTGTCAAATACAGCGGTTGTTCCCCTTAATTATTCAACGCCGTGTTTCTCATATGGAAGTTAAAATTTGATAAAATGTTGATGAATGTATCGCGCATTGTGGTAGATTTTTTTATCTGAATAAAAACTCACCAAAAAGTATATCTATGTCATATATACTGATAATTTCACTTAACAGTTGTTGTAGCTTTCTGAAAAATAGAAACCTTCGGAGTCTCAAGTGCGATATACTATAATAATGATTTGATTAATAATTTTGTTTGTTAATTCAATTGGTGTAAATTCAAAGTGTCTATCAGCGTTTTCTATTTTGTCAGTTACTTTGGGCGTGAGCTGCTCAGCATTTTTTGCAATGTATTCAAACACCTCTACAGTATTCAAACATCAAACTATAACCTGAAATAGTTTATTCGTTTAACTCAAGCAAATGTTCTAAGAGACATAATACATCTATATCATATAGCTTCAATATAATTTCCAGATCATTTTGTTTATTCCGAACTGGTTTCACTATCAATAGTTCATTGAATTCATTAACTCTTTCGGACCCAGTTCATTTTTGTCGTTTTCCTACATTTTCAGTTAGTGACCTATTGCTTAAATGTATTTACCCGATTCATATGGTTAAAGCCTTGTTTTTTAGAAGAGAGATGAAGCTATTTTCTGGTGTAAGTTACATTGCAGTGTTGCCAACAAGAGGGAAATTATTATGGAAAATGTAAGGGTGAAAATTTACAAAAATTCCATAAACGAATTTCAAGATTTGTGTAGCCGGCACACTATTACCACAAAGGTTCAAGTCACCTTTTTTTTTTTTTTTTTATTGACAAATTGTCGTTAGAATCTGAAGTCGCTGGCTACCATATAAAGAGAGAAAGAAAAATTCTCTGTCATCATACACATTAAATTTTGACACTTTTTACGCGTCAGAACCAAAAATCAACAAATATGTCGAGGCTACAGCTTATAAACATTATCCTGTTGAAACTTTTTACGGTGCGTTCTGTAGATCAAAGAGAAGACTTTCAGATAGTGCGTGAATTCTCCCGTTTCTTTCTACTTCCTTGCCGTTGAACGATAAGCAGTGATAGTTTCTCTTCGACACAGAAAGATATGATGGATCACCTCCACCATAAAACATCATAATATTAACACCTTCTGCGGGTAGATGGTGGTTTTGGAAACCGTGTTCCTGAAGTGATCACGATCCAACTAGTGTCCTGACCGTTTTCGATTGTTGTCTTAAGTTCTGCTTGTTTAAAATTCCACATCTATTCTTCACAATCTTATGCTGGAAAACTTCTCGGTTATTCCATACTCAGAGAATGGCATACCTTTTAACGGCGATATTAGCCGATGTCAACTCACGTAGCCATTAATCCAACTTTTTCTACTTGCTGATTGCGTGAAGTCACGAACGATAGAGTCATGATCTGTATCAAATTCTACTACAATTTTAGGAATACTTTTCCGAAGGTCTGCTTTCACAGTTATTCTTAGGAGCTCATCAGAACATGCTGTTGGTCGGTGGACGCGGGGTTTATTTTTCAATATTTTCACTGGTGCGAAAGTTTACAAACCAATACCATATAGTGTGTTTATTCACCACTCCTGGTGCAAACGCACTGTTTGTATTTCGCGGATGTGAAGAATGTTTTAACTTGAACTCTTGAACAAAAATACCAATCGCATTTATGCGTTCTTCATGATGCATTTTCCCACGATCCCGTTCAACGACAAAGGACAGCGTGACTCAGTGATACAGCATTCACTTTTGGTGCGTATGGGTGTTTGGTTCAATCCCAGCTCGCGCCAAGTGGCCTCTTGTGGTGAACAAATCTCATATGTATGGATTTTCTCGTTCCGTTTCTTTCCATTTTCTTTATACCGATGTTTCATTTATTCTCATTATCATCATCTCCTTTATCCTAACCGACATACACGTAAAACTGAAAACTTTCATTTCATTTCTGTTCAACGACAAGCTACCTCCATGCTTGTTTTATGAAAATGTACACATGATCTTGATTTGTTGATAATTTGAGCTGGAGAGAGTTGTTTTTGAGCAGACGTAATATCCAATATTTCAATCGCGAGTATTGTGTGAAATCTCTACAGTAGATAGATTTTAAAATGTAGCTAAAAGCTTATTACAACCAAGAGAGTCACTAACAAAAGGGTGTAATAAAAGGGTGATATGAAACAAGTTGAGAATTCCTAATCTACACTGAAATATTCTGCACCTATCACTGTATAGTCTTAACAAGAATAAAATAAATAAAACCTGAAAAACCAAAAAAGTCTTAATAAATATATTATTAAACGATTTTGATATATTTTTAAAATAATGTTTTAAACTGTTCAATACGTTTGAAACCTTTTTCCTGTATCTTTTGAAACATGTTTAAAACATTTTGAACATCTTTTTATGTTTTAAACACATGTTTTGTTCTCTTTTTTTTAAAAAAAAATGTATTTTTCCAACCCCGCTGGCAGACTGTTCACTTCTGGTGTATGGGATCCCTGGTTCGATATCCGCTCACGCCAAGTGAACTTTGTGGTGGACAAACAGGGGCTTCAAGTTTCATCTATTCAAGATTCGCCTAATACCTCCTAGCTATGCAAACATCCATGAAAACGATGACACAGAGCTAATTTTCTTATTAGACGAAAGTTGAATTTTTCTTAAAACTTGATTTAGGTCGCAGATGTGGATAGTCCTGCACCTCATTCATAATTTATAATGTATAAAAGACACAAAAATTAACCAATCCTTGACACTGTACACTATTGGGACCTGAACGATACGGTTTGAGTTGGATCAGACCCACTGCTGCTCCAGATAAAAAAGGTCATTGAAACAATCAGTTTTAAGGAGAGGGTTTATGTTTTAAAATTTTAGGTTTCATATAATAAACTCTGCCTCTTTCAGAACAGAAAATGTATCTATTACCTGAAAAACCAAGAAGAATAAGAAAGAAGAAACTTCGAAAGATTCATAAAAGCTATGTATAATTCGAGGGTAGTTCAACACTAAGATAACGCCAACATGTCACCTTCATCTTGTTATTTGATCCCCAAAACGTGATTTCCCTACAATTAATGTACATGTCTGAGTAAAACAATCTCGAACAAGAACAGTTGAACTAAGGACATGGTGGTTTTACATTTACAATACACTAGCTTCAGAAAAGAATTTGATACTTATATGTCCAAACAGTGATTGGGTAGCATTCTTCATTTTCTCCTCCGATCCCCAATCAATTGTTGGAATATCTTACTCCGGCGGAGTTTGCTTTTGATAGCACCCCTCAATACGTGTCGTCTGCTCGCACGCTTTCTTGGGTAGACCTGAGTGACAGTGACCGGTGTGAAATAAGTCTTCTGTATGTGAAATACCGACAAAATGCCAGCGCCTTACTATCATGCGATGCATAAAGGTGTAATTGGAAAAATTATCCCACTTTTACGAGTTCTTCAGGATTCATAGTAGATGAATCAATTGACCAAGTGCCATTTTGCGATTTTCGAGATTTTTACATCAGTGAGTAAGAAACACTGTAAACAATCTAAAAAAATGGTTTGAAACCCTACATATTTGTTTAAATGTTCAGGAATAGCTATTTGACCAAGCACCAAGTACTGGATCGTAATGGGAACATGTTTTTATTTCCTTCAATATCTGAGAACCGTGTTTAGACGCTTGGTCAATTGATGCATAACACCGTTCAATTAACTGTCTATCTCTCGAGTAGTTTCTTACAAGTTTTTTTTTCTTTTTCTGAAAAAGATAAAGTCGTATCTCTTCCTAAAAAAATCACGTAAAACTATCACATCCTTCATACTTCCCCATGTATTTTCATGGATTCCCTCCTATTTTGCCTATTCCTGTTTAGCCTACTAGCCTCCCAACAATATTTATCAATATTTCTACGTTATCAAGATTGTACGCGAAGCAGAAATTCCTTTTTTGTCTATTCCTGTTTCGTCTACTGTTAGGACAAAGGGAAATTTTTGAGTTGGGGATTTTTTGAGGGGATTTTAGCTTTATGTGAATCCACGATATTGATCTAATGCAAGTTACCAAAAACAGGTAAAAACATTTTAGCATGAAATAAAACTAAGTGATTAGGATTAAAAGAAATGAAAAATAGAGAAGAGCTATCTTATCGTACATGTTCATTTATTTGTATTTTTTTCTGTCGTACATTCATACTCAGTTTTTCAAATGTATGCAATAGAATACAGTATCAACGTAATCCATTAAATCTATAGCTCTAGATTTTAATCTCTCTTTCAAAGTATTAATTCTTTGATCTAAGCGTTTGTAGTTCAATTTCTGCAGTTTTTCTTGGTTCCCTATCTTTAGCAACAACATTTTACTTTCATTCTCTTGCTGTTCTTGCTTCAGTAACTCCAACTATGTAAATATATTGGGGAGATCATGACACAATTTTTATTCAGTTTTCAATGCCATTCAATGCCATCCCTCAACCCTGTTAGTTGTTCTTGCCCTTTATCACATTTGTTAATATTTCATACAAAACAATAAAAAGAAATAGGTGAGTTGGGAGACTATTAAATTTTCTTCACTCTTCCACTTGGCTATTCCACTGTTCATTGGTAAAATCTGACAAATCAACTCTGTGCTTATGATACTACAAATGTCTGTGACTTGGACTACGATAGCAATTACCCCCTAATAAAAATAACGAAATGTCATTGTGTTGTGCCTTACAACAAAGAAATGAACGTACCTGTACATTTTTACAAGTAGTTGAATTGGATCCTCGATTACCCTGATCGTCATTTTATCCACAACACGTCTGTCTTCAATTGACGTTCTTTGCGGCTCGTGCGAATGTATACCTGACAATTTATGGGTTCATATACAAGAACAACAACAGTGGCTTTGCATCCGAGTGTACATTTCATGTAAGTCTTCTCACAATTACGCCTTTAATCCGATATAAATAATCATTATATTCGAACAGTTTGCCTCCACGTTTAGTTTTAACAAATCTCGACATATCCTTGAGGATAAGGACACTTCTTACAAAAATATTCTCACAAAACACTCAGAAGACAATTCTATCTATAATTTTAAAGATGTGCGTCACGGGCCCAGGACAAAGCCTAGGAAATTTCTGAGTTTCCACAATTCTGAGCTTTTATGCGTACCTTGGCTACATATCTAAATGAATTCTGTCCGGAAAATGTTAAAAGAACTACCATAAGGAAGTAAAAGTATTGAAACAATGTTTAATTGGTATACGCTACATCTTAAATCACAACGGAATATTGTGATCATTTTGAATAATACTGTCACCACTATAGGATTACCGACTGATAAATACAAATAAACTGCTAAAAAGATTATACAAAATGATTAAAGCAGCAAAAATTACTGCAAATAAAAACTTGATTAATTCAAAGAATAAATGTGCAGCAGCTTGGTCTATAATTAATAAGGAAATTGGGAAACGCGCTGTCCGAGACCCCGTTCTAATATCCATAAACGAGTTGAATGGATATTTTGTAAATAGTATAACAGAATTAAATGGTAAATCAAAAGATGAAAATTGTTCCTCCGAAAATCAAAATTGTTACTTGAGAAGTTTATTAGCAGAGCGAGTTGTAATTAACATTGAGTCAATTTTTTCATGGACTGCAATTAATACTAGAACAGTTTTATCAATCCTTAGTAAACTGAAACCTTCAAACAATGAGGATTTCTATGGATTTTCTAACAACTTATTAATAAAAAGTAAGTAATGTTATAATTGAACCTTTAATTTACCCATTTAACTGGATGCTTTCAGGGGAAATTTTCCCGACTGCCTTAAATTGACAACCACTACAGCCATACATAATAAAAGCGATAAAAGTAAATCTAATAACAATCGTCCTATATCTTTAGTGCCAATTATATCCAAAGTTTTTGAGCAATGTATTACAAATCAATTATTAAATTATCTAGAAACGAGTAAACTAATCCATACTTCTCAATTTGGATTCCAACTGTGGAAAATATAGTAATACATGTTAGACAATTTTGAAAGTAATTTAAATACGTATGCTGTACAACACTGCTAGATCTGAGCAAAGCTTTCGATACAGTATCACACGATTCATTGGTTGCAAAGTTATATTATCATGGTATTAGGGGAATTGAATTGTCATTAATGAACTTTTATCT
The DNA here is from genome assembly GCF_964235325.1 of Thermobia domestica. Classification (NCBI taxonomy): domain Eukaryota; kingdom Metazoa; phylum Arthropoda; class Insecta; order Zygentoma; family Lepismatidae; genus Thermobia; species Thermobia domestica. The sequence goes on along the minus strand of NC_137467.1, from coordinate 148,095,603 downwards.
TAGTATTAGACGATAGGCTGTCCGTATTGCAAAGGAAAGTTCAAGTTTTTAGAATGTAACATCAGCCGTGGCTCAGAGGAGTGTGTTAGGATTTTTACTTTTTATTATATATGTAAATGAGTTCCCAAGTTTTCTACCTTGTAAATCAATTTTATATGCTGACGACACAAAACTTCTAAGTACAGATAAGACCTTAATGGGAGTTAAAATAACGAAAAGTTAAAAATGCCATCAATATGGTTAAAGTATAACAAACTTTATCTCAATGAATCTAAGACAGAAATCATTCATTTTTATCTTGGAAGGCACGTGACTGATCTAGATGCATGTCATTCTGTAAAACGTCTGGCAATCTATCTATATATAGATCAAAAGCTAAACTGGAATGGGAAAATTTATGTAAAAGGTATTCAGAATATTGTTTATAATTCGGAAACTAAGGACAACCATTACTGAAACCGTGCTTCTTACAGTGTATTATGTCTACTTTCATTGTCATTTAAACTACTGTATATTATTATGGGGTAATTCATAGGGTGTTCAAATTGTCTTCCAATGGTAGAAGAAAGCTATGAGAGCAATAAAAGATTTGCCAGATACTGTGTCATGTAGACCATTCTTTAAGTAATTCAGATCATGACAGTTCCTTCTTTGTACATTTTTAGATGCCTTTCACACATTAAAGAAAATCACGATGGTATTGGTTATCACAATAATATTCACTCATATAATACAAAACATAAAGATGATTTAAATACCCCACATGTTAGGCTAAATACAACCTAAAGATGCTATAAATATACTGGCGTCAAAATTGTATAATATATTACAAATATACTGCATATTCGAAAAATGTGTAATGTCGATTTCGAAAACCAATGTTAAGCATTTCTTGTAAGTAATATTATTTATAGTATTTAATGAATTCGAATAAAAATGTCAGTTATGACAATCTGGTTTTTGTAAATTATTGACGCTGTCTATTACAACATTCGTTGTTTAATGGCAATGGAAATATATTCTATTCTACTTATATGACACACACGAAGTTCAACACAAGACTAGCACACACATTACATTCCCGGTGGCTCATTATAAGTTTCGATTCAAACGAAACGCCAATCAGAGCGAAATATTTGTTTCAACTGGCTAGGATGACTTTTGGTAAAAGTGAAAGTACGCACATTGACTGTTGTTCGTCTGGAGTTGTTTAAATCTCGACTATTGATGCGTTTTCGTTAATATTAAATTATTTTACGAAATAGGCCTAACAGAATTCACATTTCAAATAAAATTCCCAAGAAGAATCCCAAACTCAGAAATATTCTTTTATCTCAACAGTAGGCGAAACAGGAATTGGCATAACAGGAATTCCTGTTTCGCCTACAATTTTGGTTACGTAGGAATCTTGATAAATATTGCTGGGAGGCTAGTAGGCGGAACAGGAATAGGCAAAACAGGAAGACGCATTTTCCTGGTCATTATTTAAACATTTTGGCTTGTGACGATTACTCGCACACACTTGATTAACTAGTCATATATTTAGATTAAAATAAATGTTGAAATTCAATTAATGTTGAAATTCAAGAAACATATTTTATTTTGTTTCATTTCTTCTGCAAAGCGAATCCTTTATTTTTCGCAGGTAGATTTTTTTGCAGTTAAAAAAAAAGAAAAAAAGAAAAAAAAGAGAGAGAGAACTATTAAAGCCGCAGCCGATACTCTTCAATTTTTGCCTCTACTCGCGCAAAGACCACCACCATAGCGCCTCTCAACACATCGCTAATGGACTACCACTGTTAGTGAAGGTGGAGTTTCGCGGCACATAAGAGAAGGAATCTTGTGGATCTCACGCAGTAGACAACCAGGAACCAAAAATTTTTATCTTGCATCTTCCCATGTTCATATGAAGTTCATCAAAATCATGTAGTAGCAAGAAAATGACGCTAGAAAGCCAAGCCACACCACTAACCGATTTTTTGGAAAATGGTGTCACGGACCCACGACAGCGAATCAGAAAGAAAAATTGTCAAAGAGAAGAAAGAAGCGTCTATATTATTTTGTAGAAAACTTCGGAAAACGCCTCAGGAGAGGACGATAACACTCGAAGATCGTCTTTCGTACAGAGAATATGAATAGTACGCCACATTATAATCGAGCATAGACTTATATCTTTTTACGTGTTTAATACGATGACCATAGCAGGCTAACACCTTATTAGCTGCCGGATCAGTGCCCGCACTTTCTCCACGATATCGATTCTTTTTCTAAATATTTTATGCGTTATTACGGTCATCTCATTATTATTATTTAATTGTGACGCTTCATGTTGTTATTTGAACTAAGTGATTTTGGTGACTGTGAGCTGCTTGCATCGGAGAAGTTTAGCATTATGCAATAAGTAAAAAAGGAATAGGCAAAAGAATGTGGTGCTGTCGTCCTTGATAAAAACTGTGTTATTTTAATGAAGATTTACGTGCAAATGGATAAATACTTGCAAGTTCACGTATCGCTGTATCCCAACACCATGGAAATAAAGAGGGATATAGACACGAGTTCGAAGCCCACCAACCGAGACAGATGCCCTCCCATAAGAAGAGATGCACGCTCCTGGCAGACGAGGACTTCTTCTTTGGGATTTGAACACAGAAAACTGAACGGGGGACGCTACCGCAAGACTTGGAAATGGATACTACTAACCACTGTGGTACTCAGGAAAGTAAAGTGCAGCTTTCATATAAAGTGTGGATATATAAACGGAGGAGGAAAGTCTTCATAAGGAAGGATGAACAGTTCTAATATTTTCGTTATTGAGGAAAAATACAGGCCAATATTTCCGGGACTCGTGATCTCCATACCTAAATTTAAAAAAAAAAAATCGGGTCATTGCTTATCTATACGTAACTATGCGCAAATTTTAAGAACATTATTCTTTTTAAGATACAGAGAAATAACCTAATGCCTTGATTGCATTTCTAAAATTAATTTATTGGTTTGGGAATTATTAATTTAATTCTTGAATGAATTTTTGATTATTTTACTGGTGAAATCCGAACACCTTGATTTAATATTTAATCGTGCAGTTATTTGAAATTGTCATTTGTAAATATTAAAATTCAGGAAGGTGTCATTACGATCATTAATATGTAAGCGATTATTTATTAATATCAAATGTGAGTAATTTTCCTTCTTTTTAATATAAATTGCGTGTAAGATATCTGCATATAGTATAACTTTCATCTTGATAAAATGATAATCTAGTGTAAAAATGTAGTTGTTCAGATTTTAATTTTTTTGTGTAGGTTGTGCTATGGAAATTGGTGCTAAAGCATCAAGCAAGCTTAATATCATTTTATTGTAAACCGTCTATTGTTATTATTATTAAAAATAACTATTGCTAAGGAGTTTCCAAAGTCGTGCTATTTCAAGCTAGTTGTAGACAAATAAGTGTATATCTTCTTATCACGTAATATCTTAAGCATTCTTAAATAACGTAAACAAGTTAAGACATTCGAGTAAAGTTACATTATATGCCATGCTAAAACCATCTTCTTATGTATTCGTAAATAAAAATGAAATAAACTAATAAAATCGTAATACTCATCTTCAATAGACCTACAACAAGTACATTGATCCTCATGGCCATAGAGAAGGCGTTACCTTCTACGGCCCGCACATCTCGGATGGGAATGTAATTCCTCTTTATAAACGAAGTGGTGGCGCAATTACAGTATTTAAATGAGCAATTATCCCTCTTTGAAGCCTCAAGTGACTCCAGTGTAAGGGAAGGTGAGATTTACATCGCAAAATTTGACGCAACTAGATTTCTCTCACGAAGTTTTAAGAGTAGAATTTTGCAATTAAATATGGTGCACATAAAATTTCATAACTTTATTAACATTCTTATTGTTTAAAACTACAAACTAAAGAAAAAAATATTTATTACAATTTTAAAACTGGCTATTTCAGGTTGATTTGTTAATGGTATTAGTTCAGCACTGCAGATAGCAGCACATTAGTCTGGTAGAAAATGCTCAAACTTTTTGTCAACTTTTACAGCTATAAAATATTAATTCATTTCCAGTTTTTTCCTTAATAAACTTCTTTAGAGGATACAAATAATGTGCCAATTCGTGAATTCTGTTATTAAAAATTAATTATGTGATTTAGGGTGGCGAGCACCAACCGAGAGTAAGTGAAACTAAAGTAGTAAGTTACTAAGAGAGAAGGAAATCGGCGACTTCCAGTCGAGAGTACTGAACTAAAGGAGTAAATTACTACAGGAGTAAATTTTTCGTTTACTACTGTAGTAAATTTATATACTCCAAAACTGGTGGAGAGCACCATCAAAGAGTACGCTACTACATTAGTAACTTAAGGAGTAAGTAAGGCCAAAATTTACTCCTAAGCAGTAGTAGGAGTAAAGTTAGAGAGTAAGATGAGTTCTTTGGTTTCTACGTGTTAAATATCGAATTCTATGGATTGCATGGACTACGAAGAATATATGGAGATGGAGGAAGAAGTAGACATCCCAAGAATGAGAGTTTTAGTGGAGAGAAAAGACCTATTTGCAATGTATTGTGACATTGATTTCAAAGAGCGTTTTGTGTTGCTTAAGGAATCTTTTGAGCGGCAGATTGATATGTTGGAGCCGTTACAGTAGCATAATTCTGACAGGAACCGTGCTTTGTCTCCTAGGCTACAACTTCTTTGTAGATTGCGAATCTTTCGCACTGGTACTTCTCAAATCTTAGCAGGGTATCTCATTAACATACATCGTAATACTGCTGGAAGAGCTTTTAACAATGTGATAGACAGTTCAATTGCCTGAAAGCCACTGTGTGTGTGTCCACGCCACAGAACAAATATATATACAGTGGCGGATCCAAGATGGGAGCTATAAGGGCTATAGCCCCCCTTGACGCTCAGGTTTACACTGGATAAAATGGGCTTCAATCCTGCTTTACATTGGATAAAACGGCAAACTACCGGTATGGTTTAGCCCCTCCCTTGATCGTATTATGGATCCGCCACTATATATATGGTAAGCCATTGGCTGAATTCCACGCATGATGCACGCATTTGAGACAATAGTAGAATTCCTCCAGAATTGGAAAACGAACAATATAATGGGTTGCTTGTTGGAGATAGTGGATATGCTCTTTCCAAACATCTTATGACTCCTATGTTTCGACCTCAGACAGGAGCCGTAGGGCGCTACAATAAAGCCCATGTTGTTACAAGATGTGTAATAGAACGTACATTATGTGTTTGGAAGAACCGTTTCCAAATTCTCACTAAAACAATGAGATACAGTGAAACCTCTACTAACGGACACCTCTATAAAGCGGACACCTCCCGTAACGGACATATTTTGTAATCCCCAAACACTGTAGTAGGATAAAACATATTGGCAAACCTCTCTAAAGCGGACACTCTCTAGTACGGACACGGACAGTCTTTTCTGTCCTTTATAGGTATTATTTACCTCCGTATTACGGACACTTTCTCTATAAATAAGTTGACAAGTATTGTAAAAATACATTTTTAGTAATTCATACATGTGTCACCAAGAAAGCATTGTGACATTTTGTCTCCTCAACTGTTTACTCAGCAATCCAGACGAAGAGTCTCTGTTTAACACACTTTCATGTCCTTTGCTTGCATTCCATTCCCACCCAAGCTGTTTTAGACACAAAAGTGATTGATTGTTGCCCGCCGTTTGGAATAACACGTTATTCTACTGTCCTGCTGGAATCTCTAATCAAGCAGAAGACAAGTTCAGTAGTTTTTGCCCGCGGGTACGCATATTGTCACAAAAAAGACACTACTGGACTGCAATTAACCCACAAATTAAAGCGACATACTGAAAACGTCAGTGTAAAGTGCAGAGAACTATAACATCTTATTTCCCTCTTGTGCCTCCAACATAGAGTATTGGGCAGCAGAGGACAACACAGGTACTGTAACATTTTGGTAATATTCGTGAAGACGTGATTCATCCAAAAATATTGCTAATTGCGTATTACCTTCTTTACTAATTTACGTAAGAAAATATCAAAACCTCTCTAAGGCGGACACCTCTCTATAGCGGACAATTATTGATTCGGTGTCTTCCCGTTGTGCCTACTTCCCGTTATGCCTGCAGGCCCTCCAGCACTTTGTAGAAAATATTTTTAATGATCTTATCTGTAGGCAGAACGGTAATTCCCGTTGTGCCTACTTCCCGTTCTGCCTACTCTTTCGAGACGGGGAATTCTGTGCAGGGAGGGATCTTTTCTAGGGATTTTTTTCTTTAGTAATTCTAATAGATTCTGTAAGAAGAATAACTATTCCTTTAAATTTCATCATATATTTTAAATGTTATCTTACTTGCTCTTCTCAGAAAAAATGACTAGGTACAGTTTTGTTATTAGCAGCGTTATTCACGTCTACTTTAGTAGAGATGTGTTTTTTTAATACTTACAGAGAAATGGAAAATTAATTGATTCAGTTACAAGAAAATAAACTTATTTCGGTCTAATATCAAGTCATTTCACAACAAAATTTTATTCAGTTTTCCAGTAGTTCATCTCCAACATTCTAAGGCTCGCAGTACGTAATAGGTGCTACAGTTCATAATAACTTTTTAACGTAATAAGTAAAAGCTTGTTGTGATTCTTATTGAAACGTTTATGTTGCGAGCGGAGCAAGCAAGAAAATTTTTATCATATCTATTTCTTTGCAAACTAACAATATTGATTTAATCGGACGCCAATACGTTTTCAGGGCGACGCGTCGTTTACTGACTTCCCATATTTTTTCTTTCTTCTTGCTTGTTCGGCGACCCCTACTATTAGCGCTCAGGGCAACAGCCCCGCTCGTTCCCCTCTAGCTACGCATCTGATTACTATAACAGTCTTATGTGTTTCGTTGGGTTTTCAGTATTTAGAAAATGTTATTTCAATAAAGTGAAGAATTATATATAACATTTTAGATGCATGGCCGCTGAAAAAAAAAAATCTCTTTATTAAACTGCAACTATAATTCTGTTCCTTGAATTTTGTCAGTTTTATCAGAAATTTTCCATGGGTTTTGTCTTGCATTCGCAATAATCTGTTTCGTAATTCTAAGAAATTATGTAAGAAGAATAACTATTTCTTCAAGTTTCATCATAAATTTTAGATGTTATTCTACTTTTTCTTCTGGGAAAAATTGCTGGGATATAGTTCTGTTATTAGCAGGGTTGTTTGCATCTACTTTAGTAAATATGAATATTATTTCTTTTTAATTCCTACAGGAAAATGGAAAATTGATTCAGTTGAAAAAAAAAAAAAAAAAACAGTTTGACATTGAAACTGAAACGAAAACGAACATAAAACGAAGTTTCTTCGGTCTAATATCAAGTCATTTCACAAAAAAAAAAATTATTCGGTTTTCCAGTATTTCATCTCCAACGTGCTACGACTCATAGTACGTAAAATGTGCCACAGTTCACATCCTTAAGACATGTTTGATGGCCATATATTAAACAAATAGGGCTAATGCAACAGGATGCATAAGGGGGCCCTTAAGAAAGGGTCTTAGTCTCCTACATTAAAATTACTTTTTCGGCATCACCTTCAGCTGAAATATAAGCGAATTGAACAAAAAATAAAATCATTGAAGGCACGTCTGGAATCACATGTAATAGACTTGGTGGCTTACACAGATGCAGTTGCATACTGTTTGCATTTAGAACAGTGATGGTGAGATGTTTTAAATATATTGGCTATATTAACGATATATGGTATTAACATTGACGATATGTAGTATTTACATTGACAATATAAGTATATGTAACATTGCATGTAGTATAGAATCGTGTTAGAAGACAAATTACCTGTTAAGGTAATGCCAAAGAAGGAGCAGTGATGTAAAAGACAAAGGCTCTTTTTTTTTCAAAAGGGCCGCCTTATGCATCCTCTTGCATTGTTTGTTTAATGTATTGCCGAACATGTCTTGAGGATGTGAATTGTGGCACTTTTTAGTACTGCAAGCCTTAGTATGCTGGAGATAAACTACTGGAAAACCGATTAAAATTCGGTTGTGAAATGAATTGATATTAGCCCGAAGTAAGTCTGTTTCGTGTTCGTTTCAGATACAATGTCAAACGGGTTACTGGCAACTGAATCAATCAATTCGAGGAAAGAGATATGATGGAGACAAACACTCTTTTTAAAGGCCGCCTTATGCATCCTCTTGCGTTGTTTGTTTAATAGTTGGCCAGACAGGTCTTGGGGATGTGAACTGTGGCATTTTTTAGTACTGCAAGTCTTAGCATGCTGGAGGTAAACTACTGGAAACCCAAATAAAATTTTGTTCTGAAATTGCTTGATATTAGATCTTTTTTTTTTTTTTTTTTTAATGTTTGTTTCACATACAATGTCTAACATTCTTGCAACTGAGTCAACCAATTTTCCATGTATGATGAAACTTGTAGAGGTGGTGGTTGTTTTTACAGAAGCTTTTAGAAATACTAAAGAAATATTCCCTACAAAAATTCCTCCCTGCACATAATTCCCCGTCTCGAAAGAGTAGGCACAACGGGAAGTAGGCACAACGGGAATTACCGTTCTGCCTAGAGATAAGATAATTAAAAATATTTTCTTTAAAGTGCTGGAGGGTCTGTAGGCAGAACGGGAAGTAGGCACAACGGGAATGAACCATTGATTCCCCACGGCTGTCCGCTTTAGAGAGGTTTCACTGTATAAACAAAACATGTGTGGGAATGTTATTGAGGATACTGCAGTTCTGCACAACTTTGGAACAGAAGTAGGTGTGTTTCACCCTGATGCTGTGCAGTGTTTCTTTCAGAAAAAATGTCCCGGAGGGAACACTTAGAGTATTCGAAAGGGATCATAATATTTTTACATGGTACTATTCTATTTATTATTATATTATAGAAGTATTATTTTCGTCTCCTCCCGGAGAAAACTCTCAGAGCTTCCGAGGGGCAATCCCCCCCCCCAAAAAAAAAAACATGTCTAGAAGAAACACTGATGTTGTGGATGTGAATGGCATGAACCAATATCATTTCAGCCAGAAGCAGATGCTGCAGGACAAGCTGTCAGAAAAATTATACCTAATTTGCTAGTAAAATAATAAATTAGTATAAATACTTTTCCTTCTTAAATGAATAAATAAGGCACTGGATCGTCACTTTTAGTTATGTTTCTCTCTTTTTCTTTATTCTTTATTTTGCAATTAGGGGATTAAGATTTTCATTTTATTTATTTCTTCAGTACACAGAGTTATACAATAAAGATGTTTTGATTATTTCTAAGAAAAATAACATGTCTACTTTTTTAACTTCGCTGATACAAATAAATATTAGAATGTAGTAATTAGAAAAATTAAATGTACTGATGCTTAAACCAGTGATGTGCCGTAAACTATAATTTTACGTCTACGCGATTGTCTACTGTAATCTATACGTAATCTACATTACACCTTTTCCCGTGTAGACTATGTAGACAACCACTATCAAATGTAAGGAAGAATTTCGTTGCTCGTTTGTTCATATTTCCTCATTCAGTTGTTTTGCTTCGGTGTAGCGAAAGATTAGGGAAACGACTAACATATAAAAAGTAGAGGGAATTATCTAATCTGTATGTTTACTCTGCTCTGCACATACCACTTGCTTAGATTTTCCACTTCGAGCACTGCTTTTATAATGAAACTTACAAAACTAATTCTGCTGTGGGCTTTCAGTCTTGAAGCTGCTGTATTTGCCAATTTTTTCTTGCATAATTTACAAAATGCATATTTTTCATTTTCCTGCATCAAGACGAAACTAAGTATTCGAAAGTTACTATTCGCTGGCTTAGGCATTTTATTTTGTACGCAATTTCGCAAGGTAACGACAAAAGAAAGCTCCTTTATTGTCCACGACGCCATATTAAATTACGTGTTGTTGACATATTCTACATAGTCTACGTTGTTTACATTGTCTACGCATAGTTGACACGTAAACGTAAACTATCGTTTTTTACGCGTAGACGCACATCTCTGGCTTAAACACAAATATTATGTCATGTGAAAAACAAGAACATATTAATCATTGGAAAATATATCAAGCAAAAAGAATATGTTTCATACATATAAAATATATTAACATTCATTTATAAAAACATAAATTTCTGGAGCACATTGCCTGAAGAACCGGAACCTGAAGTCTGTTCCATTTCGTTCTTGAATTCGTTCTTATCCATAACTTCCATTTTAAGGTTATGGTCTTCCACGATTTCTCTTTATCTTTCAATTAACATTTTTGTATTATGTTCCTCTTGTATTAAACGCATTTTTAACGAATGAAGTTCGTCTGCTTTTTCCAACAACTTGGTGTTCTTCACTACAATCGCATGTTCTCTGCCTTTTTTCATGGACACTTCTTCTGATAAGCTTCAGCTCCCAATAGGAAACGAAATGCACGTGCCAGCAGTGGGCAGAAATGGCTTACTTCTTTAGTAAAAAGGCGTTACTACTTTAGTTACAACTAAAGAAGTAAATAGAAATTGAGCTCTCCAACAGTTACTAAAATAGTATATTACTTCTGAAGTAATTTACTAAAGTAGTCCAGACTAAAGAAGTAAGAGTTACTACAAGAGTAATTTACACTAGTTTGGTGCTCGCCACCCTTAAAATACCCTTTAGTTTTTATGTATTAGGCTGCATATTTTTGGGGTCGGTACTTTGATGCATTTTTTCTCTCTTCATTCAATAATAATTACTCAAACTTTTTGAAGGAGCAGTAAGAGGTAACATATGCCTTTGCTCCAAAAACCGTTTAACTATCTTTCATGTTTCGTTACTTAAAAAAAAAGGACAAGAAATGTGATTGTTATTGTATTAAAGAGAAGTATTGCTATACCGATGTCAAGCACTTACGAGTGGAAATTTGCGATTGAATTTCTCATCTGCTCAAAACAACGACCCTCATGTTTATTATTTTTTATCTATCGGTTGAGCGGAAACTCTGCACTCAATACGGAAATAGTTTTGACAAAAATACGATGCATGATTTTCAAATGTGTACGTAGCTACTAAAACAAAGAAATAAACCAGTTGAGAATGTTCCATGAGCATTGCTGAAACTAACTTAAAAAGAATTAATTTGTCTTATTAACATCTACAGATTTTATACCAATTGTTCTATGTATTTTATTATTATACTCAATAAACATTTCTGATAAATATATCTATCTATTTACAATTTCCTTGAGTACTAATTTTTTCCACATGTTTTCTTGAAAAGTTCTGTTAAAACGATTTACGGTATATTGTTTTACGAAGACACATGTTCAAAATGTAGGTGCTTCAGGTTGAAAAAATCACAAAAGATCATCTGTCTATGACTTGTGTTCCCGAGGTATAACCCTAGGTCCTAAAATCCCCTAAAATCGGAAATGTTTTGCCCAATATCTCAGGAACGGTAAAAGTTGCGCGAATAATTCCATCGCTTTTTTCAAATAGATTTTTATGCTCTATCGAATGGAGGACTCAATATTGTAAAAATCGATAATAACACACACACACACAGAGACAGAGAATTTAGTAACGACCCCAAGGTTCGTTGATAAGTAAAAGTATTTAAAGCGTCTTTGAATTCTTTTTACAATGCTAGCAAAGGCAAGCTACCATTTACAGGGTTACGCCTTGTTTTAGGGAAGTGGTGTGAGAATAATGAGGTTTCAAGGTCTGGGGATGGCCTAAGGGGAATGCGGCGTAGGATAAACACTGCGTGCGATCCAAACTGCGTAGCATAAAAAAATTCAGCTCAAAACCTGTTTGGATCCTACACAGTTTGGATCCTACGCAGTGTGGACCCTACGCAGTGTGGACCCTACGCAGTGTGGATTCTATGCAGTTTGTATCCTACGCAGTTTTAGTCTTACGACCTTGCCCTGAAATAATTTAAGTTTTAATCATTCGCTCAAAAAATATATTTATATCATCCCTTTAATTTGTTTAACCTGTACAGCTATCAATTAGGGTTATATTCATGGACTCCGCACGACCTAAACTGCGTAGAATCCAAACTGCGTAGGATCCAAACTGCGTAGAATCCACACTGCGTAGGATCCAAACTGCGGACGATCCACATTGCATAGGATCCAAACTGCGTACGGTCCAAACTGCGTAGGATCCACACTGCATACGACCAGGGGCGTCGCTAAGGGGGGGAAAGGGGGGAGCAAGTCATCGTCTTCTAATCGAGTTGGCATTTTCTTAGTTAACCAGTTGTTGTGAATTATCAATTCTTTTACGGACTTGGCAGTTGGCACAATTGAAGATTTATGTAATTAGTCTAGGTTTTTGGCTAGGTGGGGCTTCGTCCCAAATTTACCAACTTCTGAACAAGTTGGCAAATTAAAATGCCTAGTTGCCAGTTATTACATTGAAGACTGTCGTCACCTTCAATCAGAGCCATAGCTAGAGGGGGGCCAGCGGGACGCTTGTCCCGGGCGCTGATAACAAGGGGCGCCGAATGAGCAAGAAGAAAGGAAAAGTGTTGAAAATGAATAAACGACGCGGCGCCCCGTAAAAGTTCTGGTGCCCTATTAAACCAATATTGTCGGTTAGCAAAGAAATGGATTTGCTAAAGATTTTCTTGCTCGCTCCGCTCGCAACTCAAACGTTTCATAAAAATCACAAGTTTTTCACTTATTAAAGAAAGTTATTATATATTATTTATTAATGACGATGTGATATCAAGGTGCCGAGTAATGTATTATAGATTATGCAGGAGCATTTTCAAAGTCAAACGGTCAAAGTCTGAAATGTGTTTTGATTGTAATGAATTTGCTTAGTTAATCACGCCTTTCTACCCAATCGGGTTTATCACGATGGTGAGAATGAAGGTATGAGAACATGCAAGCTGCTGTTTGCGCGGGAATATTAAAAATGAAAGTAAACAAGAATAATAACATTTTCAAACTTGAAGAAGTTCTAAAATAGAGGCTTAAGAGGCCAGAACTTAGCCAACGATTTTGTCTTTTCCAAAGACTGATCACTACCAGTGATTTTTAAAAATTCAATTGACATATGAATTGCTTTAAATGTTTTTATTCGAATCATTTCTCCATGGATATTTTTTCTGCGTATGCATCTAGTTGTGATATTTTTACCTATCTACATACATACAAAATATACACACATTATATATCCGTATGTTGTAATGCGCTGTTAATCTGTACCTGCACCTCAGCGCATTACTTCATATTTGGACAAGGGGCGATTCGGATATTGGTCTGTACCCTCGGATATTAAAATTAAAACTTAAGGAAACTTTTTCGAATCGATAATAGAATATAACCGGATTGATTATAAATATGTGAGTTTGTTATTTTGTGATTGGTAATTTTATTTTAAAATATGTGGCTGTAATTATATCAAACCAGTAGCGTAGCGTGGTATTCTGAAATGGGGATGCCAAAGTTAGTCAATTGTGCGATACAATACTACTAAAATCAGCAATACATAGCTATACCGATGGGAAATATAAGGTTATAAAAAATTAAGGGGGAGGACCCCTAATTGGTGGCCTAGTGGGGCATACAGAAACAAATGCGTGGATTACGTTAGAAGCCAATAAGCAATTGTCTCAGCTCCTTCTTACCACTACCATGTGACAAGAAAACTTGGCCCCGCTATTGTATGAACATTGTTTCCAGTATAGTTCCCTTTATTTCTTTATCGTGGGCAGCTTCTTTCTCCGCATACCATACTTCAATCTCGTTCTTTAAAAAGTCGCCCCTAGAAATTTGTCATTTTGAGCCCGGAACTCAGACGCCCATTCGTGAATATGGGCCTGAGTGTATACGTATATCATTTGAAGATGCAAATGGAAAGCACTTAAACCAACTCTGGGGGCCTGTTTCTGTGTATGTATTTCGTTGTCAGATATCCAGATACTGAAGGCATATGCGCAAATCTGTCTTCAACATTCGAGGAACGGGTAAGACTAGTGCTCTCAACGGGTCGGGTCGGGTCGGGTTGAAGACCGACCCGACCCGACCCGTGACCCGAATTGACTGACCCGACCCGACCCGACCCGACTGACCCGAACCGTGATCCGATCTGATGGACCTGACCCGATAACCCGACCCGAGCTGACCCGAATAACCCGACCCGACAATCCGACCCGAGCTGACCCGATTGACCCGACCCGACAACCCGACCCGAGCTGACCCGATTGAGCCGACCCGACAACCCGACCCGAGATGACCCGACTGACCCGACCCGACAACCCGACCCGAATAGCCTGACCCGACAACCCGACCCGAACTGACCCGACCCGACCCGAACTGACCCGATCCGAGTCGGGTCTGGTTACGGGTCGGGTCGGGTCAACCCGACCCGTTTGAGAGCACTATGGTCACGACACTGGGTGAGCGCCAAAATGCACTCACATTGGGAAACTAGTTTTAAAAGCATTATTTTAGAAAATAAAGCATAAAGCATAATTTAAAATATATAGCACAATTCTTGGAAAATTCTCTAACTGAAAGTTTAACATACTGTGTTAATATTTTTTAAAGCCAATATTTACAATGCAAAATCATTGAGAACATAACAATGCAACAATGAAAAGCTTATTTTCATTTCTGTAAACTTTTCGGTGAAATCCTTTGATGTGGAGAAAAGAAAAAAGTAAAAGAAGAAATTTTTCTGCCAACAATGAATAGTATGCAAGAACTCCATACTATATTGTTACAGTGACGACGCCGGCTTTAAGTTCTTAGGGGGGCAAAGGAGGGGCAGATACATTTTCGGGGGGGGTTATTTGCCATACCAAAAATGACATATTTATTACGTTTGACTTATTTTACATTACATTGTGTATTTCGTTGCTGTTTTTATGTTAGATCTATATGATTATAAATTAAACTTATTTCAAATAAAATTTGTAACTAACAAATAAGTAACGTCTGCACATGAAATATTTTTCAATGAAACTTTTGAAGCCTAAACATAAATTGAATTACTTTCGCGTATGCTACAAGTAACACATTCATCTATATGCTACGTCTCTCTCTCTCTCTCTCTCTCTCTCTCTCTCTATATATATATATATATATATATATATATATATATATATATATATATATATATATAGCCAGAGAGAGAATTTACGAGGAGCTGCTGAAAATGTCGTAGTCCAATCCAGAAGGAGTGTAGGTACTAGGTAGAAAAATGAAACCGTAGTTTAGAAAAACATATCTCTGTATATACAAATATAAATTTTCATATTAATAATGAAATTCTTATTGTTTCTCAGGCCTCTGAAGTGATTCTGTGTGCCCAAACAGATAATTTCACGAACATCCAGATCCTTACTGTTATAACATTTTTGTTCCACCAAGGAAAGTCACCGAAGTAAATTGATTAGGAAATCAGTGAAACACCACGGGACTCTCCTCCGTTATATATGGTGGTGAAGAAGTAAGTGGCTTAGTATAAACGTAGCAATTTCTCAACAAATTATGCTTTTCATCCAGGATGATTAAAAGCAATGACTCTTCCTGGAATCATGGATGCAATTTGTGACATTATTCTTGAAAATTGCAGCATTTCAGCCAGTGGTGGATATAGCCCGGGGCCGGAGGGCCTAGGTCACCCCAGTTTTTGTGTGACAAAAATAATTTAAGCTATTATTTATATAGTTTTTAAAGTGTATAGTAAACTCACGATATATTTATTATAGTCTGAGGTCTGCACCCCGCTTTCTCAGTTTTTACCTTCTCAGCAAAAATTGTGTCAGAGATTCTGGGCATTTCTTTGGAACTCGTCGGTAGCATAATTCAGAATGGCTTGGGTATGCGCAAGTTCTCGGCATAATGGGTTCCCAAAATATATGTCAGGAGAATAAAAGGGTAACGGCATTAAGAGAAGTCTTCTTCCAGTTTGACCGTAATGCTGATCAATTTCGCTGACGAATAGTAACCATAGATGAAATATGGTTGTACCACTATGATCCTGAATCGGAACAACAGTCAATGGAGTAGTAGCACTCATTTCTCCATCGCCCCAAAAAGTTCAAGACACAGAAGTAGGTTGAGAAACTGTTTGGAACATTCTTCTGGTATAAGTATGGAGTGGTAGACTACCTCCTCAAATGTCAGATATTTAAGGGGATCTTCTACCATCTCCGCTTAGGTTTCTAACTCTCCATTTGATAACATGTAAAATTTAATATGGTAATTTCTAACAAAGTATTGCAGGTAATAACTTGAAATTTTTAATACAAATACACAAGACCCATATAAATCCAACCACGGTCTCCAATTTACGTTACATGCGTTAGATTAATTGCAATATATTCTTCAGTAAGTTTGGCAACAGAGAATAAAAAGTATGCTGCAGAGGGGAGAGGGCTGACCATCTGTTTGCTTGTTAGCTGCTTTTAAAAGGACGCTCTTACCAGAAAAATCACGTTGTGATTCTCACTTCTCAGTGGTTAGAATGGTCTGGACTGGAAGAGCCCAAAACCTCTTCTTTCTTCCTTTCACGGTTTGTTTGTTTCTTCCACCCCCTGCTGTCACAAGAAGACAACTTGTTTCGGAAAGCACTTTGAATTAGTAGCGAAAAGCCAAACTGAATGACACCACGGACGGATTAAAGGGAGGGGCGGTCACTCCCTCCGAGAACATTTGAATACTTTGAATAATCGGAGTAAGAAACTAGAAATTGCGTAATCTAATAAGAAAAGTTTGTTGAAGTATACAAATCAAGACGCATTTTAAGTGTCACAGCATTGTACTCTCATCCCCTCCCCTCCCAATTCCCTTCTGAAGAAGTTCTCTTTTGTTTCTCTGTTCCATATTAGCCTTTACACTTACACTTTCATTATCCAGTATTGATTTTTACCATACCATCTGCACAGAAGGCGAATAAGGTTTACGAGTCATACCATCTCAACGATAAAGACTTATACACATTCATTATTGCAATTTTAAAATAAACTCGCCGCCTGTCGCGTATGCTAGCGATCTAATATATACGAATAAATGAAAAGTTAGTTTGAAGCGTATTGTTTTTTCTGTAATTAAGTCCGAATTCATATTTGTTTCTATTGTTGCATCGACAAAAGTGAGTGCTAAATCGATTTAGGCTCGTTGGTCTTTGCGAGGTCCCTCAAGATGCAAGGCCGTGGGCAGTCGCCCACCACTTGAAACGCCTCTGCACTAGAGGTCTGCACGTTCTCGGGCCTACAAAGAATGTATCACTTCGGGCCCGGGAGGGGTTCGGGCAGTAGCGTCATTTCAGATTTGGCTTGGGGGGCCAAGACCCCTTGATATATGTAAAATTTCGCGTTTTTCACTGATTTACTACTATGCTATTGATAAAATTATATAAATCTCAAACTCGGGAGGGGGACAAATGCCTCTCCCTGTCTTCCTAAATGACGCCCCTGTGTTCGGGCTGTGAATTTTTAAATATACAACCATATTTCTCGGACTTTTTCGGGCCTAACTTTGTAAATATAGTGTAAAACGATACAAATTGCACCGTTCTTTCTGGAGGACTTTTAAAACACAACTGCAAAATCAAACCTCGAATTGCTGTAAATAAAAATACAATTTTGCATTAATAATTAAGTTTCTGCAATTCGGGCTTATTTCGGGCTCATTTGATTATCACAGAGCTCAGTCCGGGCTAGGGCCTAAATGCTAAGACATATTATGGACTCGGGTCGGGCCTCACATTGTAAATTCACGGGCCGGTCCCGGGCTGAAAATTCCGGCCCGTGCACACCTCTGCTCTGCACCCGCACACATTCCTTCCTAGTCCAGAAAATCTCCCCTCCGCATCGTCAATAATGGTAAATTTGTTCCCCGTATATTTGCTTATTATTGTAAGAGAAGTTCAAACCAGAACTCTAAAATTTGTTTGTTCTCTGGGGTAATGTGAGTAATGCAAATTAAGAAAGATGTGCGTAATATACAAATGTCAGAAAAACTTGATATCAATTTGAATAACCTTTTACGTAATGTTTATTTTAGAAATAATAAACTTATGCAAGTATATCGAGGCATCTGAAATTTAATGTTAAATAGTGGCGAGTGAGCCAGAAGGGGCGTGCACTATTCAGTTAGTCAAAGAACTCATATATGTAGCTTGAAAACTAATACTATTTAAACCAATATTGAATTAGACAAATTTGATCAGTCTGGCCACAGAAAAGGCGTCACCTTCTATGGCCCACCCATCGCATGATGGGAATGAAAGACAGAGGAAAAAAAAGACAAATTTGTAAAAAGTAGGATAACCATAATTGGAAATAGTGTGTGTATTTTTTAAGGAGGAAACCCAGAAGTACATTCTCGATATAATAATAATAATAATAATAATAATAATAATAATAATAATAATAATAATAATAATAATCTTTTTCACTTCAATCATAGGTTGATGCGCAAGAAGGAAATTTTAAAACTTTTCTCTCCCCTGGGAGAGCTGTTTTATAATTTGATAAGGTCTCTTCTTCGTAACTGCATCTATCCCTGGTCGGGCCGCGGTGGGTCAGTGGTAGAGCGTTCACCTCTAATGCATGGCGTCCTTAGTTCGATCTCAGCTCGCACCAAGTGAACTTTGTGGAGGACAAACACCATGTGTGGGGAGTTTCTCGGGGTTCTCACGTTTCCTTCCACTTTCTGCATTCCAGCATTTCCTTCTTTTCACAACATCACTAGCTCCTTTAACCTACCAGGCATAACTGTGGGACGTAAAACTTATAGATTTTTCTATCCTTGATCTTCCACTTCCTGGTTTTTCTTCTGCCTTTTCTCCTATCAACACGGTGATCCAATCGGAGTGCCGAATAAGATGTCCAAGCATGCTATTTCTTTTTTTTCCCTATTATCTTCATGATCTGTCGTCCTTCATTAGCTTCCTTTAGTACGTCTTCATTCCTTTTCCTTATACAGTATTATTATTATTACACAACCACACAAAATAAATAAAAGTTCTGTGCACTGGACCCCAGGGTATTGATTCGATGTATTTTGGTACCCAGAACCCAAATTTCGAAACTCCAGGACGATTTGACCGTGTCAACTTTGTTTTATGGGCGAAGAACGTAAGTGCTGTTTTACGTTTGCTTATGTTTATCGCCCATTTAAAAAAATATCACGGTCAATCGTCCTGGGGTTTCGAAATTTGGATTCTGGGTACTAAAATATTTTGAATCCATACCCTGGGGTCTGGTGCACAGAACTTTTATTCTTTTTGTGTAGCTGTGTTATTATTATTATTATTATTATTATTATTATTATTATTATTATTATTATTATTATTATTATTATTATTATTATTTTCCATGCGTACATTTTCTCGAAAATATCCTCCCCCTAAGAGATGATCAACAATTCATTCCTGAATAGTACTCAGCTTCTTTTCCGACTAATGACTATTTAGGAGTTTTTCCTTAGCTGAATCTCGTTATATTGTGTCTCCATTGTACGTAGAATAGGGTTCGATTGCCAGTGTAAGCTCACAACTTCCGAAGTTGAGTCAACATCGTGAAAGAAATGAAGAACTATCCGAATAAAGTGGTAGCGATCTCTGGCCAAGAAAGACGAATGGATTGTTTGATGTCATTGCACTGATCACGATCTTCTAGGTTGTGAATGTTTACCAGGTGGCATGTCCAGGCCCCTATGGGCTGTATTGCTGAGTTTAGATTTTATACTAATAAACAGCTGTCTTTAGAAAATAACCTTGTAACACAAATATGATAGTCATGAGTTCCGAACCATAGTGTCAAGTGGTATAAATCTCACTTGGGTGGTAAAATTTGTTATTAGACATTCGTGGAAATCAACTGCTCTGTTAAAATATTTCAGTTTTCTAACATTGTTATGCCTAATTATTATTAAGCATTAATAATTAATTATTATTAAGAAGAAGCTGAAAATCGAGAAACATGGAAGAAATATTTCAAGGTCCAAACTGAAAATTAAGAAACGAAAAAAATCTCATCAGTCCCAGGACCGGCCAAAAGGCAGAATACTTAATAATAATAATAATAAGAAGAAGAATTTTAAAATTTCGTTCTTGATTATAAGAATACATTATACATTATAAAAGTCGTATACAAAGAAATGTATACATCCTAGAAATAGTATATACATATCAACGAAATACCTTACTACTGTCAAACAACATTTGTAGTGTGTATACATTTATATTAATTCTATAGACTGTCACGTCTTTTAATCACGTGGCTCCCCAGCTTGGCTCACAACGATGAGCAAACGCCAATGATTTGAGTATTCTAGTAGGGAATCGAACCTAGAATCACGCGAACAGGAGTCGAAAGTTCTAACCACAAGACTATGACGTTATGCTTGAAATTCAAATGATTCTACCAAAAACAATTATCAACGAAATAGTTTATTACATCTCTAACACATTACATTTATACTGTGCATACATCTATATTAATTACATTATGAAAAGGAGTAGAATGACTATATGCCTGAAATTAAAATGATCCTACAAAAAGCATATTTTTCAACGAAATACCTTCCTATTGTCATGTATACGGGTAATTTTATTCGTGGGTGGAAGGAGGAGTCGCCCGAAGTAAGGAAGAAATGCAATACTCTCCTATCTGATAATTGAAATCATGAATAAATTTTATTATTATTATTCTTTCTGTATATGTTCATTTTCGAGTTAATCATTCCATATCGGACTCCCGAAAAAAAAAAAAAAAAAAAACTATCGAAACAACTTATTGACCGTGCTGATAGCGACTACTCCCCGTCACGACACCGTTTTTCAGTTTTGTTAGTGTTAGGAAAAAGAAGAGTGAGAAAGAAGAGTAGCAGAGGGAGGCAGAGAAGAAAAGAAAAAGAGAAAGAATGAAGAAAGATAAAGGATTGGAGGAGAAAGGATTACTGGATAATTCAGGAAATATAGTAATGAACTTGAATGGTTATTAACGAAGGATCAATTCCGAAGTGATCCGGAAGTAGACACATGTCCATAAATACGAGTCTGATCTGGGTCCAGGCGACTGCACAAGAGGAAGTTGCCCAAACCCAGCCCAAGCTAGGTGAAAAAGGAATTTAATTGGTTGTAAGGTAATCCTGAATGGTAAATATTCAGTCTCTGAACTCCATACTCTGAGATCGACCACACATATGAATTAGCTTGGCGAGACTTCTTTTTTGGAAGGAGAGAGTACCAAATTCTTTTCCTCTTTGATTTCTTCATTTTGTCACACTTCTTGCAACACAGATATTATAGCACAACGACAGTAGAATTTCCAGTAAGTGCACTTTGCAGTTCGTTTCAAGACTATTCTAAAACTCAAGGGTCACAAAATCACCCTCCCCTCTTTCCCTTTTCGAAGGGATCTTTCGGGGGGAAAGGTGAAAAATGTGGAAACAATTGGATACAATTACTAAGAACATTTTCCTTCTTCCTTCACAAGTCTCTTGTTTATGGTCATTTCGTCTTGTGTGATAAGGCGGACTTCAGAACACAAATTGCAACGCTCCAGATTCCCTACCCAAATTGTCACGCGGTTCGTATGTCAGTCTTCGAGTTTCTTCAAAGAATGTTACATTATCTGCTATGAGATCTGCAAACGATCTCCATTGTATAACTGCTATCTCGATAGAGGCAGTGGACAAAACTGAGGACAAAGCTGCCCAAAACAAGTTTTTGACAAAAAAAAAAAGGAAGAAACAGAGACAACATTTGTTTTTAGCCAGAAGCGCTCATAAATCACTACCACGAGACGCGAAGACTATTAGGACTAGAGGTTCAGCAGAGAGCTCTCAATTCCTGGAGAAATTCTATCCTCTACGTTGCCAAGTGTAAACGGAAGTATACATTATAATTAATCTAAATTGATCTGGGGCATTAAATCAAAAACAGAAACCATGAACATATAGGTATTGCTGTTGGAAAATATCATGGAAAATTTTGAGACGGTAAGTGCAATATCTTGTTAAATATTCACATAGAAATATCTACGTGTTATCTTATAGGGATCCTGAAACACTTGCAAGTGGGTAGACATCCCCTTAAGGGGATCTGATACCTCTTCGCTTAGGTTTCTAACTCTCCATTTGATAACATGTAAAATTTAATATGGTAATTTCTAACAAAGTATTGCAGGTAATGACTTGAAATTTTTAATACTAATACACAAGACCCATATAAATCCAACCACGGTCTCCAATTTACATTACATGCGTTAGATTAATTGTAATATATTCTTCAGTAAGTTTGGCAACTGAGAATAAAAAGTATGCTGCAGAGGGGAGAGGGCTGACCATCTGTTTGCTTGTTAGCTGCTTTTAAAAGGAGCTCTTACCAGAAAAATCACGTTGTGATTCTCACTTCTCAGTGGTTAGAATGGTCTGGACTGTAAGAGCCCAAAACCACTTCTTTCTTCCTTTCACAGTTTGTTTATTTCTTCCACCCCCTGCAGTCACAAGAAGACAACTTGTTTCGGAAAGCATTTTGAATTAGTAGCAAAAAGCAAAACTGAATGACACCACAGACGGATTAAAGGGAGGGGCGGTCACTCCATCCAAGAACATTTGAATACTTTGAATAATCGGAGTAAGAAACTAGAAATTGCGTAATCTAATAAGAAAAGTTTGTTGAAGTATACAGATCAAGACGCATTTCAAGTGTTACAGTATTGTACTCTCCTCCCCTCCCCTCCCAATTCCCTTCTGAAGAAGTTCTCTTTTGTTTCTCTGTTCCATATTAGCCTTTACACTTACACTTTCACTATCCAGTATTGATTTTGACCATACCATCTGCACAGCAAGGCGAGTAAGGTTTACGAGTCCTTCCTGCCCCCCTTTTTAAAAATTGCTAATTATAATAAAATTTATCGAAAACAATTAATCTCAACGATAAAGATTTATACCCATTCATTATTGCAATCTTAAAATAAACTCGCCGCCTGTCGCGTATGCTAGCGATCTAATATATACGAATAGATGAAAAGTTAGTTTGAAGCCTTATGTATTGTTTTTCTGTAAATAAGTCCGAATTCATATTTGTTTCTATTGTTGCATCGACAAAAGTGAGTGCCAAATCGTTTTAGGCTCGTTGGTCTTTGCGAGGTCCCTAAAGATGCAAGGCCATGGGCAGTCTCCCACCACTTGAAACGCCTCTGCACTAGAGGTCTGCACGTGCTCGGGCCTACAAAGCATGCATCAGTTCGGGCCCGGGAGGGGTTCGGGCAGTAGCGTCATTTCAGATTTGGCTTGGGGGGAGCAAGACCCCTTGATATATGTAAAATTTCGCGTTTTTCACTAACTTACTACTATTCTATTGATAAAATATATATAAATCTCAAACTCAGAGGGGCAAATGCCCCTTCCTGCCCCCTAAATGACGCCCCTGGGTTCGGGCTGTGAATTTTTAAATATACAACCATATTTCTCGGACTTTTTCTGGCCTAACTTTGTAAATATTGTGTAAAACGATACAAATTACACCTTTCTTTCTGGAGGACTTTTAAAACACAACTGCAAAATCAAACCTCGAATTGCCGTAAATAAAAATACAATTTTGCATTAATAATTAAGTTTCTGTAATTCGGACTTATTTCGGGCTCATTTGATTATCACAGAGCTCAGTCCGGGCTCGGGCCTAAATACTAAGACATATTTCGGACTCGGGTCAGGCCTCACATTGTAAATTCACGGGCCGGTCCCGGGCTGAAAATTTCGGCCCATGCAGACCTCTGCTCTGCACCCGCACACATTCCTTCCTAGTCCAGAAAATCTCCTCCCCTCCGCATCGTCAATAATGGTAAATTTGTTCCTCGTATATTTGCTTATTATTGTAAGAGAAGTTCAAACCAGAACTCTAAAATTTGTTCGTTCTCTGGGGTAATGTGAGTAATGCAAATTAAGAAAGATATGCGTAATATACATATGTCAGAAAAACTTGATATCAATTTGAATAGACCTTGTACGTAATGTTTATTTTAGAAATAATAAACTTATGCAAATATATCGAGACATCTGAAATTCAATGTTAAATAGTGGCGAGTGAGCCAGAAGGGGCGTGCACTATTCAGTTAGTCAAAGAACTCGTAGCTTGAAAACTACAATTTAAACCAATATTGAATTAGACAAATTTGTAAAAAGTAAGATAACCATAGTTGGAAATAGTGTGTGTATTTTTTAGGAGGAAACCCAGAAGCACATTCTCGATAAAATAATAATAATAATAATAATAATAATAGTAATAATAATAATAATAATAATAATAATAATAATAATAATAATAATAATCAGTGGCGTATTTAGGGGGGCTTCCGGGCTTAAGCCCCCCTGGAATCTTACTGTAGTGAAGTATATGAAATATCTTGCAGAATTTTAACATTTTCAGGCAAAGCCCCCCGAAACAAAATCGTAAATACGCCACTGATAATAATAATCTTCCTCACTTCAATCATAGGTTGATGGGCAAGAAGGAAATTTTAAAACTTTTCTCTCCCCTGGGAGAGCTGTTTTATAATTTAATAAGGTCTCTTCTTCGTTACTGCATCTATCCTTGGTCGGGCCGCGGTGGCTCAGTGGGAGAGCGTTCACCTCTAATGCATGGCGTTCTTATTTCGATCTCAGCTCGCACGAAGTGAACTTTGTAGAGGACAAACACCATGTGTGGGGGTTTCCTCGGGGTTCTCCCGTTTCCTTCCACTTTCTGCATTCCACCATTTCCTTCATTTCTCAACATCACTAGCTCCTTTAACCTACCAGGCTTAACTGTGGGATGTAAAACTTATAGATTTTTCTATCCTTGGTCTTCCACTTTCTGGTTTTTCTTCTGCCTTTTCCTCTATCAACACGGTGTCCGATCTGAGTGTCGAATAAGATAGGTAACAGGTAAGCATGCTCTTTCTTCTCTTTCCTATTATCTTCATGATCTGTCGTCCTTTACTAGCTTCCTTTAGTACGTCTTCATTACTTCCCTTATTATTATTATTATTATTATTATTATTATTATTATTATTATTATTATTATTATTATTATTATTATTATTAATCTTTCTACGGGTACATCTCGCTTTTGTGGCAAGATTCGCCCATTCTAAGGTTTTAAACTTTCGCTCTTGATTATAAAAATCCATTATACATTATGAAAGTCTATACAAAGAAATGTATAGGTCTACATCTTATAAATAGTGTACACACATTCTACCATTATAAAAATAGTATACATCTTACAAAAATAAATTATCAACGAAATACCTCACTACTGTCAAACAACATTTGTACTGTGTATATATTTATATTAATTATATAGACTGTCATGTCTTTTAATCACATGGCTACCCAGCTTGCCTCACGACGATGGGCAGACGCCAATAATTTGAGTATTCCTGCAGGGAATCGAACCTAGAACCAGGTGATCAGGAGTCGAACGCTCTAACCATTAGACTATGAAACCCCATTGAATGACTATAAGGTTAAAATTCAAATGATTCTACAATTATCAACGAAATATTTCACTACATTTCTAACACTAACGACATTTATACTGTTGATACATTTATATTAATTACTTTATGAAAACGAAACTATATATCTGAAATGAAAACGATCCTACAAAAAGCATTTTTTCCCAACAAAATACCTTACTATTGTCAAACAACATTTATACTCTGTGTACACATTTATATTAATTACATTATAGAAAAGAATAGAATGATTATATGCTTGTAGTTAACTCATCCAAAAAGCAATTATCAATAAGATATCTTAATATTGTACACTGATTACATGTACTGTACACTTTGTATATTACCAATACACTAATGTCTGAAAATTGAATAAAAATATTGTATGTATGAAATTATTACATTGACCCCACAAAACCAATTTTTGCCAAGTCTAATACCATCTTTCAAAGACATTACTTTTAGTTTTATTACAAAGTAGAGCATATATAGCATCTTATACGAGAACAATATAGAACTTCTTATTATGATAAAGTAAATTTAACACAAATACGTTATTTAGGTACAATATTTTTGTTCGTTCCAAATTTTTAATACAAACTGCTGCTGCTGTTGTCTTTTTACATTTACTGTCTTCGAGTTTATTTTTGTTTGTCGAATCTAACACTGAGGTTCACGACGGAGAGGAAGTGACTGTTCCAACAATTTCAGGGAGTATGACTGCTATTTCTATAGGCAGGCGACAAAAGGGCAAAGCTGCTTAAAACAAGTCTTTGAAAAAAAGAAAGAAAATTAGAAAGAAAGGATCAGAGGCGATATTGGTTTTTAGCCTGAAGCGCTCATAAATCACTACCACGTGTCGCGAAGACTATTAGGGCTAGAGGTTCCGAGGGCTCTCAATTCCTTCAAAAAGATCTATCCATATACTATATACAGCATAGTTGCCAAACTTACGGAAGAATATATTACAATTAATCTAACGCATGTAACGTAAATTGGGGACCGTGGTTGGATTTATATGGGTCTTGTGTATTTGTATTAAAAATTTCAAGTCATTACCTGCAATACTTTGTTAGAAATTACCATATTAAATTTTACATGTTATCAAATGGAGAGTTAGAAACCTAAGCGAAGAGGTATCAGATCCCCTTAATCCAGAATCTATACATTACTTACAAAACTGAAAGAAAAATTCAAAGTTCAACGCTGCGGAAAATGAAAAGAAAGGAATTCTGTTCCTTCAGGAGAATACACCTGTCCATCAAGCCCCTGCGAACATAACTGACATTGCATAGTCTAGGATTTCAATGTCTAGATCATCATTCTTATTCCGCAGATTTAGCTCCGTCTAACTATTACGTGTACTTATTTCCCAAACTTAAATAACACTTGAAAGACGCCATTTTAGATCTGATAGGGGTAGTGCTACGAACAGGGTGCGAGGAAATCTAGATTTTTTTAACTTTTCTGCAAAAGCTGGAGCACTGTACAAGGTAGTATATTGACTCTCGGAGGAAGAGAAGAAGAAGTAAAACTTCACCAATCCACGTGCACTCCTTCTGGGTTGGGCTACGAATTTTTCAGCAGTTCCTAGTCAATATGGTAGACGTCACGTCAGTACTTTGAAACAAAATAAGTAAAGGAACACTAGTATAAACTAAAGATCAGCACTCTGACAATACATTTTATTGGGAATCAATTTCTTTCATAATTTTATTATTATCATTTGCAGCAAGGGAAAACACAACTCTTTTTATCTCTTTCAAAAAATTAAGCCCTGGTAGTTGCAAACTAAGCTGTTATAAGCACATCCTCTGAATATTGGAAGCCGAGAATAATGTTTCAGAAAAAAGAAGTTTTAAATAAAACAAAATATGAAACTGAAAACTTCAAACCTGGATAAATACAAACAAGTTACGTAACTGATTTTACTATTCTTTTGTTTCCAATCGAAGTTGATCCAATGAGAAGAAAACAAGTCGACCAAATCTACTATTGTTCGCTAGGCACAATTATTAAAAATCATAAGAAAGAAGTATAACTAAAATTTACCTCAAAAGGGGCTAAATTAGAAAACAGAAATATGCGTGCATTAGGGATGGTACCGAGACCGAGACTAGTCTCGGTCTCGTCTCGGTCTCGTCTCGAATTATCGAGACGAGACCGAGACCGAGACGGACATTTATATACCGAGACGAGACCGAGACCGAGACGGACTTCTAAATACCGAGACGAGACCGAGACCGAGACAGACCTCTATAAATCGAGACGAGACCGAGACGAGACTTAAGTCAGTCTCGAAAGTCTCGGTCTCGTCTCGAATCTTGATATTAATAGATACTAAAATTGCCTTCACTCAAAATTTGTTTCGTTGCTGTGTTAGATAATATGAGAACGGTTGACTGATGTACATTGGCGCATTTAGGGGGTGGTTATCGGGCTCAACCCCCCCCCCCCCCGAAATAAATTTGTGATAATTTTTTGCATTGCACGTACAACGCAAATGTTTCTTACTCGTTCCTCGAGCCTCTCCGCAAACAAAATCCACTGCTGAGGCAAATAGAATTTTCTCTTTCTGCTGTCTGTGTCTCTCTCCCTCTCCATGGGAGACCCGGGTTCGATTCCCGGCGGGAGCTCATGTGGTTCGGATTCCACGTTAATCAGTAGGTCCACGTCTCATATAGCCTCGCTGCTGAACGGGACGTTAAACTCAAACTCAACTCAACTCTCTCCCTCTCCCTCCCTCTCTCTCTTTATATATATGCAGTACCACTAATATGAAAACGGTTGAACATAAATGAACCGAACCAAAACTGAAATAGAAAATGTCATGTGGCACATCGATTGATATTGTCGCGGAGGCTCCCATTGCCACCCTTCATGGGGGCCCAGGGCGCAACCTCAAAATTGTAAATGGAAACATGGGGTGAGTGATACCTCGTTCAACATATCTTTAAAAACTAAATAGTGCTGTTGCTAAAGCATATGGGTCACCGTTTTCAAAATGACCACCAAGGCATGGTACCTGCATCAGGTAAAACGTCCAGTATCACTAATATGAAAACACCAGAACAAATATTCGAATAGGAAATCACAGAGGGTATTTATCATTCTATAGCTCGGGAATGTTGCAACAGTCGAAAAGATGATTAGTGTGAAAGTGCCATAATGGAAAGGAAGAAATCTATAGCTCGGGAATGTTGCAACAGTCGAAAAGATGATTAAAGTGAAAGTGCCATAATGGAAAGGAAGAAATCTAACTCCTAGAAATGTATTCTAACCTCACTCCGTACGTGAGTGAAGCGGGAAGGATCGGTGAAATTGCAAATGAGAGCCTTAGTTTTTGCAAATTGTATCTACGAAATAAAGTTATTTGAAATGTGTTTTTATAAGAGATAAATGTATCTGTAATGGGATAAAGTATGTAAAATTCTTGTTAAATGGTACCTTCTATTTTGATTGCGGGCAATGGTTTGATGCAAAAATGAATCAACTGAAATGCGAAGCCAATTTGTCGAACAATGCAATTTTAGAACAATGTTTTCAAACGTTGGTTTTGTACAACAGTCGTCTGCATGATATTGGTTCGCTTCTTTTCCTTCTATGTCTTCTTGCATGTGATAGAATATGAGTTTCACAGATGTCCACAGTTACATTCCGAATAACTTTCAACGGTAATTTCAGTTGTGATCTTTAGTAACGAAACGGTACATACTGATGCAGATATGTCCCAAAAATCTTGCAATTATTGCGTTAAATTATCAGGGGCGTGCAAAATGTTGTTAAATTTGAATTTCACCTTATTTTTATTCATCTTATTTCACTTTATTTTTATTCATTATAGTACCAGTCATTTGTACACACAAGTGTTTCAGACAAACCATCTATTGCAAATAAAAGTGAGGTTCTCATTTGAGTTTACCATTCATTCCCGCTTCATCCACTTACGCACAGATCGGAAAGATAATTTTCTATCATTTCCTCTTTTGCATCATGTCAATTATATTTTAATAATCTTTTTCTCCGTTGCATTATACTCGAGCCGTGGAATGATAAATACGCTCTGTGCTTTTCTATACGAGTTTTATTCTGTTCATTTATCTCCAACTATTTTCATATTAGGGGTCTAGTGGTACTGGACGTTTTATCTGATACAGGTACCATGTCTTGGCGGCCATTTGGAAAACGGTGACCCATATGAAAAATCTTTTGATACAATACTGTTTAGTGTTTCAAAATGTATCCAACAACGTATCACTTGACCCATATTTCGGTTCAAAATTTCTAAGTTTGGCCCCTTGAAAGGCAGCCGTGGGAACACTGCGAGAACATTACTCGACGCGCCACATGCCTTTCCTGTTTCACTTTCTGACTGTTCGTTTATCTCCAACTGTTTTCATATTAGGTTACTGGACGTTTTATCAGATACAGGCACCATATCTTGGCGGCCCTCTTGAATACGGTGACCAATATGAAAAATCTTTTGCCACAACGCTTTTTACTTTTTAAAGATCTATGGAACGAGGTATTACTCGCCCCATGTTTCTATTTAAAATTTTAAAGTTTGGCCCTGGTACCCCATGAAGGGCGGCCCCGGGAGGCGCCGCGACAACACCATTCGATGTGCCCCATGGCATTTCCTATTTGAGTTTTTGTTCGGTTCATTTATATCCAACCGTTTTCGAGATATCTCCGTGGAAAGATTAAAATGGGCCAAAATAGGCTATATATATATATATATATAGCCGCGGACCCAGTATATGATCAAGGGAGGGGCTAAACCATGGTTTGCCGCTTGATCCAGTGTAAAGAAAGTAGGATTGAAACCCATTTTATCCTGTGTATACCTGAGCGTTAAGAGGGCTAAAGTCCCTATAGCCCTCCCCTATTATGTGATATATATATATATATATATATATATATATATATATATATATATATATATATATATATATATATATATATATATATTAAAAATGCTGAAATTTTGTACCAAGTTGGGAAATTCTTCTAGATACTCTGCAATATCACTAGATAAACAATGTTGCTAAAAGCAAAATAAAGTTGTATTTTCTCAAATTGCGCTACGTAAAGTATTACATATTTCTAATTTAGTTATTTAACAAAACCACAATAGCCCATACATTATTTAGTGTAACAAAGGACAATACAGTATCACTAACATCAACATTTTTAAAATCTCTAATAACTCAAATGGCATGGACGGTGCAATGCGCATTAACTGTATCTTAGCGTCAAATACTGTGATCATGGTATAATATATTTCGAATGAATGAGGGAACAAAGTTACAAGAAACGGAAATTTTAAATGTTTCTAAAGATTTTACTTCGAAAACGCGCTGACATATCAAGTCTCATCATGCAGATGCTTCCAAAAGACTTAAATGCTTATAACGCCATTTACAACAATTGTTATTTCAAATCGTTTCAGAGATACCAAACACGGACACGGTAGTGATTGTTATACTGTGTAAAATGACGTATTTGTATTAAATTTTTATAATCATGTAATTATATAATATTGTATATATATAAAATTGTATATAAATAATATTTTAATATTACATATGTTCATAATATTAAAATATTATTGATATACAATTTTAATCAAAAGAAAAACTATTGTCCAGGAACTATTATATATAAAACAATTCTTCTCAGAGTAGAAACACCTCGTCCAGTTCCTTGCCAGGTGGTAAAGTAATTTTATAATGATTATTGCTTTCCTTTGCTTTTATAACATTACAACAATAGTTTTTGGTGGTTTTAATTACAAGTGGCAGTTACATTATTTTAAGCAGCGTTGCCCACTTAAATAAATTGCTAAATATTATTCTAAATATGTGCAAATAACGTAGATGAACTGCAAGATATTTTAAAATTACTCGTAGTTTGTTTTATGGTGCAAGAATGCTTTCAAGAGAAGACGTTTTTCATGGTCTTTGGGCTACTTATAATGTTAATGTTTAAGTCTTCGTTCCAGCAATAGATGTAAATGCAAATTGTAACTGAAATTAAATGTAACTGATACATTTTCAGTAACACTAGTTTTTCCCCCTAAGCCTTAGGCCTGGTGTACTCTTTAGATTAAGACCGTGCTTAATTAAAAGTTCTAATTACACACTAATTATATTTCACTTCCTTTAGTTTGACCACCGATCACCTCAAACTCGATCCATACCATATAGCTATATGCTATTATTCAAGGACTTACAGTTAGTAATACACAGTGTTCACTTTTCTTTTGTTTTGTTTTAGTTTAACGTGCCACAGTTATGCTAGGGCGGCTAAAGGAGACGTGGAGCTAATGATTATACTGGAATCCGAACCACTTCGGTCGTTCAACTTTACCCCTACCGGAAATCGAATTCGAGACCACGCGAACCGAAATCAAGAGTGCTAGCCGCTAGACCAAATGGGGGTTCTCACATTATGTTGATTTAAATCATTCAGTCAGTGTTGCCAGATCCGAAGATTAAGAAGTATCGTCTGTACACCGAAAGTAGCGAATTCGAATTATTTGTAGCCCAAATATATAGAAATGAATACTGATGATGCTATATGAGTTGGAAAATGCACTGGACGTATTGCAAGAAGAAATTATGATCGACGGACGAAAACAATTCTAGACTGGACACTACAAGACAAAAACAGCCTAGTAAACCTCCGCATACAAGAAGGTGTGACGAAATGAAGAGCCACTGAGGAGTAACCTGGAAAAGAATTGCCCAAGTTAGATAATTGTGAAGACTTGGAAAGACCTTCATCCATCAATGGATTGATAATAATTGATTATGATGATGGTGATGATTTTATTATATCTAAACCTCGGAGGTAAACTAAACCAAGTCATAATTTCGTAATTTTACAGAAGCGAAAAACCGGTTCCTCAACTAAGACTAAATATATAACTTTTACTAGGTAAGGTAGGGTAAAAAAGGATCCAAAATTTAATGAAAATCATAGAGCGAAAAAAATATTTTTGACTATTCAATCCATCATGTTGCAGAAAAACTACGAAAATTAATACAAAAGAAAACTATAAAGTTAAGAATCACTTGTTTTGGCGAGTGAGAAAAAATAGATACAGATAACTCGAATTACCTATATACTTATATAATATGTATGTCCATGTTTCGCAAGTAATTTTTAATCAATATAAAATTTCAACGTAATGAACGCAAGATTAGTTTTCTCGAATAAAGATTGCATGCACAGTTGAGAGCTCAGGAATAAGATTAATCTATGTTACGGCACTGGATATGTGCTTACGTAATGCATTACGACCTTATGAACTTGTATAAGAAACAGAATGTACTTAAAATGAGACGCGAATTATGCGAAACATCGGACTTTGAATCTAACTTGTTTTGTGATCCAACTCGAGACCTCACATAGCAAAGATGAGTGTAGTAGCTCCCACCACAAGGTTCAGGACGTTCGTGTTATAAAGTGTCAATTAAACACGGAGATGTGAAATGGTAATAAAGCATTTCATCAATTTCAAACAAAATACGTATATTATAGTAATAATTTACCCTATTAATAATTTATCCTATTTGTTAAGATAATGAACGTTATATTCTGTTTTTAAAATGACAGTCAAAGCAGAATGTATTGGATAATAAATTAGAAATCGTAAAGTTTCAATTTCGGTACAATTAAATACATTCGTGCTGCTATGTGTTGTGTTATCAGTTAGGAGGTATTGAACAATTCTGATTCAAAGGAAGGAAATAAACTACTGTATAGTACTGGAGCTAATTTAATAGAGTTTAAATGTATAGGCAGTTCTGAGGCTATATGAGACAAAGGCTATTGCTGAAAGTGAAATATGGGTTATATTAGAGCTTTAGGGTGATATATCCACTGATCACTGAACCTGGACTATGCGCATGGAAAGCATTAGCACTAGCAAATTAGCTATGACGAGGTATACCATACCATAATTCTAAGTCAAAATGAAAAGAAAAAAATAAGCGAAAACGACAAACTGTACGAGAATAATACTTTCATTATTTTAGTTTCACATTATTTATTTCGAGACTTTCGAGACTTTCGAGACGAGACCGAGACTTGGTACTCGAGACCGAGACCGAGATCGAGACAAGCATCTGTTGACCGAGACGAGACCGAGACCGAGACGGTGATTTTTTACTCGAGACGAGACCGAGACCGAGACCGTTATTTATCAATCGAGACGAGACCGAGACTGTACAAAGTCTCGTCTCGTCTCGTCTCGATACCATCCCTAGCGTGCATACCCAGACGCTCAAAGAAGAAAGCTTGAGGATTAATCTGCCACATAGTAAATTCATGGAAAGTAGACTACAATTTGTCAATGAGATTGGTTATGATACTGATATAAAATACTACGTGAAGAATGTTTAAAGATTGTACGAGTCTGGAGGGGCAGTCTAAGTGGCAGTCAGGGGGGCAAAAGTAGCTACTAGGGGGGCGCTCGTCCCCCTTGCCCCCCTCTGGCGTCGTCACCGTATTGTTATGTTTACTTTTTGAACTTAAGCACTTTCTGTACTTTTTGGTGGCATCTTTTACTTTCCCTTTCTGTATATATGTACCTGTAAGGCGCACACAAATGATAGAAAAAATTTATTCGAGCAAAGCACATCTCTTTACAATGAATTAAGTAGAAAGTTCATTAAATATGAGAGAAACTAGTTGCAAAAAAATATCAATAAATAGATCAAGATATTTAGAATATTTAATGTATAATAATCATTGAAATGTAAAATAATCATAAATAATGTAAAATAATCATTGAAATTAACAATAAAGCATAATTTAAAAAAAGCATATCTAAACAAGAAATAAAGCATAATGTGGGTTGCTCTAACAATTAAGTTGTATGAAGACGAGAAGAAAACCAAAGCTGGTTCCTTAACGAATTTCGTTGATCATCTTTGTGTCTACAAAAACGCATTCCTAGAAACCTACAAGCTAGGTATCATCTCTGTGATTATATCAGTTTCTAGTGCTACATGTGAAAGGTCATTCTCTTCTTTGAAAAGATTAAAGACTTGTATACGCAATTCAATGACTCATGATAGGTTGAAAAACTTAGTGTTACTTTATTTTGAGAAGAAATTTGCTAAATCGTTAGATCTTTAAAAAGTTGTGGATATGTTTGCTGCTGCCCACACGAATAGAAAAATCCTCTTCAAGTAGAGGCATGAACCTATAAGTTATTTTCTTTACCTGTAAAAGTGTATTTGCTTCCACTTAAGTCAACCAGCTACACATATTTTAAACGCCATGATTAAATAACTATTTACTTATATTAGAAATCAATTGCATTAATGAATCCTAGTTGTTTGAGGTACTAAATTCTTATATTTTCACTGTTTTCCAAAGAGTAAAATCATGAACAATAAAGATGGAAACATTCACCTTGAATACACACACACACACACACACACACACACACACATATATATATATATATATATTGGAGATGTCCCCCTCAAAATCCTCTTGGGCCCTTCATTGCCCCCCCCCCCTGAAAAAAACTCTAGCTACGCTACTGGACACCATGCACCAGAGATGAATTCTCTACCACTGAGCCACCGCGGCCCTGCTTGGGCTTGGTCGTCAATATCCAATATCTCTTTTGGCGTTGCTTAAACAACTTCTAGTTTTCTTCTAAATCCAGACTCCATATTGGCGTGGATATTAATATTACAGTCGATTGGTAAAATCAATCTTCCACATTTAAAAATTAAAGTACACACAAGTAGAAAAATAAGCATTTATCATAAAAACACTAGCTGCAAGTGTTCAAAATAGATTTATGGTTTCTATAAAATCAATTGAAAATTGCTATTTTTAATTAGGCAGCTAGTGAAAAACAGCAGCTTTCGACTCCAGCCGAGTTTAAACTCAACCTAAACTCAGTTGACCAAAGTGAACTGACCCGACTAACCCGACCCGACAACCCGACCCGATAACCCGACCCGACAACCCGACCCGATAACCCGACCCGATAACCCGACCCGACAACCCGACCCGATAACCCGACCCGACCTGACCCGATTGACCCGACCCGACAACCCGACCCGAGCTGACCCGATTGACCCGACCCGACAACCCGACCCGAGCTGACCCGACTGACCCGACCCGACAACCCGACCCGAGTAGCCTGACCCGACAACCCGACCCGAACTGACCCGACTGACCCGACCCGATAACCCGACCCGAGTTGATCTGACCCGACCCGACCCGTTTGAAAGCACTAGGTAAGACCTTTCCCATTTTTAAAGCGATGTTCAAAATATTTATGAAGTTGAAAAACAATGTTGTGGAGGATCAGAGGAGCAGAGTTGTCTTCAACATTGGGAGGAGGGCATATCTGAGGTTTATTCTGGGGGAGCGGAGATGAGACTCATATTATGGTAGATGAATCTGATTTCTGAGGTGAAACAGTTGTGTATTATATGCCAGGGGATGTAGATGAAATTGTGATATGTATCAGTATTACAAATCAGTACCGTGAACACATCCTGAATTCTGAATATATGCATATTTATAATTGATATGTTTCTATTTACGCATCCACAATGATCCACATTAAAATTTTAGAACATTTGTTTTGTAATAATATAAATAATGACTTCCCCAAAACTATGAAAGAAAATCAACTATGTATAGCGCAACAATACTCTTATTTGAGTAAAATTATGATGATCACAATAACATTATAGGAATCGTTACAGTAATTAAACAAATAGTTGAAAATAGACTAACAATAATTAATGACAATGAAATATTAAAGAATACGATTCTTTTTTAAAATGAAACAATCAAGGGACCTCAATTTCATTTCACTTTCTTTTGTGGCATTCGGATACAAATCATCACAATTTCCAATCGGATGAAGGAAACATGTCCCCCTTATCTCCTCGGGATTAGTGCCAATGACTGAAGGGCCCAAGCAATCTTTGCTAGGGGCGGGGGAATGCTGGCTCTCTTGGTCTACCAGATCGGTGACCGTGATTCTACAGAGTGCTTTATATTTATGATTGTGTGTGTGAACTCCCACAAAGAGTTTCTGTCCACGCCAGTGGACATACTATGTATTTATGATGAAGATTAATAGTTTGCCTTTAATTACGATTACAATTACGATGCATTTAATTACGACTAAAGCATAACTATTTTTATACTATTATTTACATAACCGGCATTGAATTAACCATTTCTGTTTTGTTCTATCTCCTTGATGTTAGCACTCGTACGTTCTGTACAGAAACTATAACTTAGTTCAAGATATATAGAGTTGGAAATACTTGAATACGCCAGCGTATATCTAAAGCAAAATGTAGAGTTGCAAGGGATGAAGAGAGTAAAAATAAAGCAAGTAGTTGGGCATGCGCATTCGACAGAAAGCAGACGAAAACCCCGTTGCTTGCAATATTCCTGGATGCCCTGTAGGAACATAGCATACGACAAGAGGAAAGATAGAAAATGTGTATCTAAGTGAAGGGCATGCGTAGGTTCCGCTTATCAAAGTATGGCGAGAGAGCACATCCAGAAGATTGCAGTGGAAATAATTGTGATAATTACAAGCAAATAATTTATATATAATGAAATACGTATTTTTTCTTATTAACAGGGGATGCCGGGCATACAGACGTTCCCTTACGCTACGCCGCTGTAATCAAACCTCGGATCAAAATATCTAATGCTAATTCCGACTATTTTAGTATTTATAAATGGATAACTGTGTTTGAATTAACTGACCAGATGAATATTTAAATATTGAGAAACTATTGCAAACTTCGTTTCAAAGAATGGACAAGTTACAGGCGTATGGATTGAGAATCAATTATGATTTGTAATGATGACTATGTCAGTAGTGTAATACTAACTTTGAAACAGCTTCGATGGAATATAATGTAAGATAGTTAATATTATGTAATATGAAGAATTTAAAGTAATGAAGAATACGATGTATGATGAATATTGAAGGATAAGAATAATAATAATGTTTAACGAATATTTCGATTGTAAAGATATTATTTAATAGAGGCTATGAGAAAGTTAGAAGAAACAAAATAAAAGTCAAATAAACATTCATCTGTGTGTACTTGTCTGCGTAATATGAATGAAAATTTATATGATTTTATGTACAGCTTAACGACCTAATCACCAGTTATTCATATGTATGTCAACAACGTTACAACATTGTACTTCGCTTTGGGAGTTTCTCATTTGTACACCGAATCTCAAATCGATTTATAATTGGAACACGTACCCGTGGGAGTAGGAGAATTTTAATGTATTCCGTTACATTTCACAAAAATATTTTTTGCCGTAAAAGATTCGAAATTAAACTACTATTCAAATAGACAATAAAATTACGAAAGTTTACAATTATTACTGGAAATCAATGCTGTCACCCATTTTGAACATTTTAAAAGAACATAGTTTCTAATGTATTGAAATTTCATTTCTTATGAATAGTTTGAAACGTTGTAAATAGTTGTAAAGAGCCTGGAGAAAATTCCATCAAAATCCTCCTACAATGGGGAAGCCGTGTTAGACATGGAGTTAGTGAATGCAGATGGTGGCATTAGGAAAGTCCGGGTCTCCCGAGCACAATGGTGATATCAGAAACCGGGCCCCAACCATGAGGTTCCAGAAAAATGGGGTAACGAAGTTTTGGGCGCGGGTTCTTTTTATACGCCTATTAAACATGGAATTGGACGATGGTGAAGTTGGAAAGGTTCGGATCATCTGAGCACAGTGGTAACGTCAGAAATTGGGCCCTTGTCTCAAAGGACCAAAAATGGTGTCCCGAAATTTTGAGCTTGGCTTCATTCCATTTTTGTTTTAAGCATGGAGTTATTGGATACAGATTGTGGTGTTGGAAAGCTCCGAGATCTGAGACCCCAGAAATGAGGTCCCAAAAGTTTGGGTTCGGGTCTCTTTTATATGCCTATTTAACATGGTGTGCTACGAACAAATTACACGTAGGTATACGCCTATGTGTCTCGTCTAGAAGACTTCTGGGCCGCGGTGGCTTAGTGGAAGAGGACTCACACATGAGGCGTGGGCACGCGTTCTATACCAACTTGCGCCAAGTGGGGTTTGTAGTGAACAAACACCGTGTGTGAGGGCTTCCTCAGAGTTTCTTTTTCCCACAACTTTTTCATTTCACCATTCCATTTATTCTCATCATCTCCGTCTCGTTTACACTGAGAAAAATAAATGGTAACCTAGTGGGGGTTAATGGACAATTTAGCTGCTAGAACCAGTTAATAATTTGTAACAACCCTTCTGAGACAAAAAAGGTTAATTTTACGAGGTCGCCGGTAATCAATCAAGAAAGGTTACTAGAAAATGTGTATAAACAATCCAGTGTTTGGTTGCTATTAACCTATAAAATAGGTTAGAAGAAGGTAACCAATTCAAGAAGGTTAATTTAATTTAAAACACTGTGTTGTTATCAACCGATTTTCACACAAGGCAAATTTAACCCTCCGAAACTTGTTTACTGGTAACACTGCATTACTAGAAGTACAAACAGCAAGGTCGCCATTTGCAATTTTAAGAACGAAAAGTTTTAAGAATTATGAATACATCCGAAGGAATAGGAAAACAGTTATTAAAATATGGATTCTACATAAATTAATAGAGAAATGTGGAGGAAAGTTTATTTACGGAGGTTTATGCATATTCTGAGATTTAAATGAATAAAATGTTATGTGACATGTTTTTAGTACAAATATCCACACCAGATGGTAGCACTACTAGTTATGTAATTGTCGTCAAATAATTCACACACTCGTAACAATAATTTTGTAATGTGTTCAGGAAACATAATGCGTTTTACGATGCTTTACGGTACAAATATCAAAATCTTTTTACGTCTTTGCTTATAGGGAAGAGTATCACCCAAACAAATTCTCACTGTTAGTTGTTAAATACTTGTGATATTGGTGGCTTATAAGGGTAAACGGGACACATACTCATCAGCTTGACGTACCATACGTCACAAGCTGTCTTTTGTACCTAGCCTAGCTGGGAAGTGTTAACGTGCCATCGAGGACGTTGTGTAGCATACGCACAATCGAGACCAGCACGCATACGCTCTCACTGGGATTGACAGCGCTTTTCAGTGCTGGAGGGTGAAATCTTTCATCATCATCGTTACTCACCTGTAGACGCATCACATCTTTCATTCGGGCATTCGCCCAAGGACGGATTTTACGATGGCGGACTCACGATTAGGCACAAAAAAAACGGCAAAAGGCAAACATCAGGGATTACCTCAAGTTCTTGTTGAACCATCCGAGAGTCCTAGGAAGACTCAGCTTCGGAAGGATCCCAGGCAATGCCATTCATCCAGTAAATCCCAGCAACGCCGAGGTTCTCAAGCTTCTATTGCTTCTGCTTCTTCCATTGTATCGTCGGATTCCGTCCGCAGCAGATCACCACCAGCTCCGAACACTAGCTATTCCGAACGCCTTCAGCAATCTCCACCACCAAAGAAACCGCATGTTGCATCTACATCTGATTTAGATCAGATTCCAATGGACACGGCTGCATCTACAAGCGGTAACAACGCGCCTTCATTATCTTCTAATTATTCCATGCTACTCACCAATTTCGATACGAAGTTCAGCAACGCGAAGTTTGTCGCAATCCAATTACGTAAATATCTTCCAAGAGCTGCGATTACACAAATCCTGCATACTAGAAATGGCATCATTCTAAAAACATCCGATCCAACTCTTCTTACTAACATTAAAAACAAGGTGCCTATTGATACCTTTGGTCGGGACGCAAAGATTCAAGCACTGTCATCATCCACTCGCAAGCAGCCTCCACCTCCGAAACGATCACCATTATTATCTGTAGTCATCCGTGGGGTCGACCCATCTTATACAGATGACGAAATACAAGACGAGCTCAAGCTGGAGGGTCATACCATCACTAAAGTCTTGCGAATTCGTAATGACCAAGGACCTACATACATGGTTCGTGTCCTAACCACTCATCAAGACACTATCGATGAGTTATTAGCAGCAGGTGCTTACATTTACAATCATAGACACCGTGTTGAACCATCGAGGACACCTGTTCCTATGCCAGTTAGGTGTGAACGCTGTCAAGTATATAATGCTCATCTTACATCTGATTGCAAAAGCTCAAGTAAATGCGGATATTGTGCAGGCCCGCATACCACCCGAACTTGTAGCAACCTACAGTTACCACCTAAATGTGCTACTTGTAATGATCAGCATCCGGCATATAGCTACAAGTGTAAAGCAAAACCGGAACCTATACAAGATCACCCAGAACTCGTAGTTCCACTACGACCACCAGCACAAGCCCATGCCACTCCACATCCGATTGACGCACCTGTTTCGTTAGACCAACTCCTGACCTTCCTGACTTTAGCTCTACAGAATATCCATCCTTTTATCAGGCCTCACATACTCCAACAAATCATTCTTGCGGCAAAAACCACTTTCCATGTAAATTTCACAGCCACTTACTCAGGAAACACTGTTCATTTTCATAAATCTCAAACAACTACTCTCGACTAGTTTACTTTATAACATGGCTGTTACTTTTCTGTTTCTAAATATCCGGTCTTTACCCAAAAACAAACTCTTATTTGAACAGCTCCTTCTTGAGGAACATGTCACAGTGTTCTTACTAAACGAAACTTTTCTGACAAGATCTCGAACATGTCGTTTACCACGATACACTATGTTGCACGCTGAAAATCCTATACCTGCACTCCGAGCCAATGGGGGAGTGGCCATTGGAATTTCGCCGCATATACCGTTTCGTCAGCATCATTATACAACGACGCCTCTTCCGGAATATCTCCTCGTTACTGTCTATTTCAAAAACGTTATCATCACACTGGCAACAGTATATATCAGACCCAACCATCCTCTACCAGAGTATTTCGTACAATACATATCTAATACCTATAAGACTTATATTATCATGGCTGATTTCAATATGCATAGCCGCACCGATGGCGAGAGGACAAATTTTGTTAACTTCATTACGACCAATACCACTGGAATCATACTTGATCTTCCACGAGCAACCCGTCCCATTTCCAACTCAAAGCCTGACATAGTCATCATCTCCGCAAACCTCATTTCATATTGCACGGTAGATATTCTTGATCTATTGGGAAGTGACCATGCCCCAATTAAACTCACCTATCAGCCAAATACCACCACCAGGCATAGCTCATCTGCACCACTCCGCTTAAGCGTTCGTTACGATAAGGCCAACTGGGATAACTATCGCACACATATCTCTCACCTCACAGGCCATCTTACTGAACCACATACGGGTGAAGATTTAACTACTGTCGTTGATACTATTACCTCAGCTATTCAAGAGGCCAGTCATTTATATATTCCAACCACCAAATCTCGTCCATATCAGCCTAAACTTCCGCCGCAATATCTCACACTGATCCAACGCTCACGCCAGTTTTATCGAGATTATCTTCGCACCCGCAACCCTGAAGCACTCCGTCATCATCACCAACTACAACGTACAGTTCACAATTACATTAAAGCTTATAAACTTCGAAAATGGGTAAACACATGCAATAATCTATCCGAGACTTCTCATCCAACCAAATTTTGGAACCGTTTCAAGGCATTATGTGGCCAATTTACTAGCACACCCTATCCGATTCTCCAAGGCGACACACCTGTTTCCACCAATAGTGATAAGGCAAACGCTTTCGCAGATCACTTGCAAGAGATTTTCACGCCATCATCCGGCAATACTCCAGTCGCTGCAGATAGGCTTAACACGTCCACACCGCATCTACAACCAAACGCCGCCCATCTCTTACCGCCAGACACAGCCATATCTAATCCTATTAGCGTTCACGAGATCTCTCAGGTTCTCCACAATAAACGAAATACTGCACCTGGTCTCGATAATATAACATACCGCCATATCAAAGAGTGTCCCGCTTTGTTATTACTTCTCCTAGCTAATATTTATACCTTTATCTTGCGCACAGGCTTCTTTCCTTTAACATGGAAAATCTCTAAGACACTCATGTTTCTAAAACCAAATAAACCACCCCAGAACGTTTCATCATATCGTCCTATTCAGCTAACTTCGACTTTCAGTAAGATCCTAGAACGCATCCTGGTCAAGCGCCTACATATCTACCTAAACGATCGCAGCTTAATTCCTATCACACAAGCCGGCTTCAGACCCTCTTTTTCTATCAACGATCAGCTTTTAAGACTCACATCACTTATTACTCAACATTACAATTCTGCAAAACCATCCTGTCTAGTCCTATTTGACTTAGAGAAGGCGTTTGATAAAGTTTGGCACCACGGGCTCATATACAAACTTCTACAGTTTCGACTCCCCATGTGCTACATCCGCCTAATATTTAATTTCATCACCAATCGTCTCGCCTACATATCCATTCATGACTGTTTATCGCATCCGATCTTTCTATTTACTGGAGTGCCACAAGGGTCTGCATTATCTCCTTTACTCTACCTCTTGTACGTCGCTGACATGCCCAGACTACCTGATAACGTTCATCTTTTTCAATATGCCGATGACACGGCTTTCCTTGGACTCGGAAACTCTATCCAACAGATCAATACCGTTCTCCAGCTTGCTATAGATCGTTTCCGTAACTGGTGTAATCACTGGAGACTTACTATTAACGCAACAAAAACACAGGCCATGGTCTTCTTACCTCCACGACGCTCTTCCAGAATACGCAGAAACCCACGTCGCTTATCTCTCCATGTTGATCAAGTACCGCTTCAGGCCAAAAATACAGTAACGTATCTGGGAATTACCTTTGATCGCCATCTTACATGGTCGCAACATCTGAAAACAGTCACTACTAAAGCCTATAATCGCATCAATCTTTTGAAACGTCTTACTGGTACTACCTGGGGTCTGAAGCCACACACAATCCTCAACACCTACAAAGCTTTCCTCCGACCAGTTTTGACATATGGTTTCACTGCCTGGATAGCCGCCCGACCTCAATACTATCATAAACTTTTCATCTTAGAACGCCACGCTTTCCGTATAGCCTATCGCATCAAGCTCCCTAGCCCTACGGAGGAACTCTACCGCCATATTACTTTTCCAATTCTAAAATATCACCTCGAAAAACTGCGGCTAACATATATCTCTAAACGCTTTCAAACTCGCCACCCATTACTTCAAGATACAATGCATTACTTAGCAGTTCATCCCACACCTTACACCTACTATTATCCACCACTCTCTCTACTGTTTACATTATATCACTATACGCTTCAACCACCAGACCCAACTTTGCAATTCATATCAGATTACGTAGTTCACGATCATCTACCTCTCATCCATCCATCATTTCCCGCACAGTAACAACCTTTGTTTATTAACTTGGGCTCCCTATGTTCTCATCAGTGCCTAGAGCAGCCCCTAGGCTGAAGAATAAGCTCATTTGTCTTTCTAACATCA
Organism: Thermobia domestica; assembly: GCF_964235325.1. Lineage (NCBI taxonomy): Eukaryota > Metazoa > Arthropoda > Insecta > Zygentoma > Lepismatidae > Thermobia > Thermobia domestica. The sequence continues at coordinate 148,051,604 of NC_137467.1, read as the reverse complement.
CCTAAAGTGTTGTATTGTGTATTGCACTTCGCCTCATATTTCATGCTTATTGATATATTTTGAAATGTTTTGTATCATTATTACTATTCTTATATTTCACGCACATTTTTCAATGCACGTTTTCACATATTTCTAATCATCATGTTTTTGTATATTTAACTTTGTTTTATGCACCTCACCAAATGTTAAGGATCAAAGTTCCTTAAGTCACCATGTTAATTCATTTTGGAAATTTGAAGTTAATAAATATTTCATGAAACACTTAGCCCAACAACAGTAAACTTAACCTATCCTATCACTGCACCTCATTCCTAACAGAGGGCATAACCCTCTTAAAGGTGGCTAGCCTTTCTGGCTAGCATGACAATAAAAAAAAATAAAAAAAATAAACGGGACATACTTACTTTGGGTTAAGCCTAACCTGTCTTGAAGCAGTTATTGCACCTTCCGATGAAGAAGTATTGCAACACGTATTTCTGAGATCGGTGCAAGTACGCTTTTTACAGGGTCGACAAAAGGATTATACGCCTTACAGCATGGAGCCTTCATTTTCAAACGCCGTCATAAGGTCGAGCCTTCTCGTACACCTCCACCACTCCCCATCCGTTGTGAAAAGTGCCAAGTGTATAATCAACATCTGACAGCTAACTGTCCTAACAATTCTAAGTGCGGCTACTGTGGTCAAACTCACCTCACTAAAGATTGTCCGAATGGAACGGCACCGCCACAATGTAATACCTGTAACGAAAAGCACCCTACTTACAGTTATAAGTGCAAAGCCAAACCTCCAGCGGAGCCTACGAAACCGGAACTAGTTGTGCCTTTACGCACCCCCGATGCTCCAGTGCCCCCACATAATTCTCTACGTGAACCAGTTACTGTTGAGGATATGATTCGCTTTTTCAGTCTCACACTTCAAAATATCCATCCGTTCTTGCGAGCCCACATAGTCGCACAAGTCATTCATGCGACCAAAGTGTTATATCACCTAGATGTCAAGGCGACTTATTCCGGTCAGACTGTCCATTTTCAAATCAATCCCGTCACAACCCAAGTTTAATCGTTTTCATCATGGATAGGAGTCTTCTTATAACATTACTCTACCTGAATATCCAGTCGTTATGTACCAGGAAAGATCTTCTCACTGCTCTTTTACGTGAACATCAGGTACATAGTTTTCTATTGAATGAGACTTTCCTGACACCGAAGCACTCTATCTATTTTCCAGGTTATGATTTCACCCGCCACGATGGCCCTCCAGGGCAACGAGCAAACGGCGGAACGGCTATAGGGACCCAACATAAACTACCAAGTCGAATCATTACTTATAACTTTTCCGAACCTCTTCCAGAACATAATATCGTTACTATTTACTTTAAAGCCAGACCAATCACTGTCGCTACCATATATATTCGTCCCCATGTTCGCATACCAACTTGCTTCTTCACTTATCTGGATACTACCTTTCGCTATTATATTATCATGGCTGATATCAACTTCCACAGCAGAAGTGATGCTGAGAAACGTGCATTTGCTAATTTTATCAACTCGTATACGAATAGCGAAATTTGCGCTATACCTAGAGCAACCCGTCCATCTTCAAATACCACTCCTGATGTGGTCATTGCGTCTTCTAGTATCATGCCGTACCTCGAGATCACTGTTCTTGATTCAATAGGTAGTGACCATGATCCTATCAAAGTAGACTTACACTTTCCTACCGCCAACAAACCACAACCGGAAGCTCTTTGTACCCAGCCAAATTTTGACCGAGCTAATTGGATAGAGTACCGAAGGGAATTAACGGATACGCTAGCTGGTGTTCCACTTCCAAACGATATCCCATCATTTGACGCTACGCTAAGCCAACTCACTACAAGCATTCAAACCGCCAGTGCACTCTCCATTCCTGTTACCACCAGAAATCTCTACAGGCCTAAATTACCCCCTCAGTACCTCTCATTCATTTCCTTAGCCCGGACTGCATACAAGGAGTACCTACGCACTCGAGATGCTGTCACCCTACGTCTCCATCGCCAATATCTTCGAATGGTGCAAAATTACATCCGAGCGTATAAGAAACGTAACTGGATCAGAACTGTCAACACTTTAGCCACAGAAAGTCATCCAACACGTTACTGGAAACATTTCAACCGTCTTATTGGGACAACCAGTGCACCTCACTATCCGCTTGTAGAGAACAATACTGCCTTAACCACAGATACAGAGAAAGCGAATGCTTTTGCCCGGATTCTTCAAACCACCTTTACACCAGAAGTCACGCTTCGAGACAGGTCCAATCTCTATCAACGTGTTGCGAAGTACAGCAACCCTCATAATGGGTACTTGAGTATAAACGTGGATCATACTCTGGACGATCAGAATCCTTTGACTGCATCCATAACTCCACTAGACATTACCGAGGTCCTACGCCACAAAAAGAACACTGCGCCTGGCTTCGATCGTATCACTTACCGTCACATTAAGGAAGGTCCAGCTCTTTTATTCCACATTTTGGCGTCGCTGTATACTTTCGTTCTCCGAACCGGCTATTACCCACCCGATTGGAAGGTTTCCAAGGTACTCATGTTTCTTAAGCCACATAAAGAAAAGTCAGACCCAGCATCATACAGGCCAATTCAACTGACGTCAACGTTAGGCAAAATATTTGAACGAATAATCGTGCGCAGACTTCATCACCACTTGTCAACCCATGATCTTTTGCCTCCACACCAAGCCGGTTTTCGACCTAATCACAGCCTCCTCGATAATCTCTTACGACTAGTTACTATTCTCACGAATCATTATAATAAAACAGCACCTTCCTGCTTACTTCTCTTCGACCTAGAAAAGGCGTTTGACCGAGTGTGGCACAATGGTCTTATCTATAAATTACATTTTTTCCGTCTTCCTGCGGCCTATCTTCGGATAGTGTATCATTTCCTCACCAACCGTCTTGCATATATTTCAATAAATAACAGTCTATCCTTTCCAATCTTTCCTTGCACTGGCGTCCCACAAGGTTCCGCTTTATCACCTTTATTATATATTCTATTTGTTAGTGATCTACCTGTTATGCCAGAACCGATTTACACTTTCACCTTTGCGGATGATACAGCGCTGCTCGCTTGCTGTCAAACTATGCATCAAATCAATAACCATTTACAACGAGCCATTGATGCTTTCAGCAACTGGTGTAGTCGGTGGCAATTAAAGTTAAACTGTGACAAAACACAGGCGTTAGTCATCCTTCCGCATAAGAGGCGTAGTCGAGTGAGACGTAATCCATCTCTGCTTAATATTCAAGTCCAGGGTGTACCCATCCATGCAAGTACTACCGCTAAATATCTAGGAGTGATCTTTGATGCTAAATTAACCTGGAAACCACACCTTCTTTCAATCAAAGAGAAGGCCCAAAACCGTTTAAATCTATTGAAGCGCCTGGTCGGAACCACGTGGGGCTTACATGCTGACACATTGTTAAAAACGTATAAAGCGTTTTTCCGTCCGTGTCTCACACATGGCCACACTGCCTGGGTTAGCGCCGGAGATGAATTTTATAAACGGCTTCTTATCATCGAACGTCATGTGTTACGTCTCGCCTACCGCATCACCTTGCCTAGCCCTACTCGCCTTTTGTACGATAAGCTGACCTTTCCGCATATCACTCGACATCTTGAAGATCTCCGCTCTAGGTACATAGATAAAAAATGGACAACTCAGCATCACACCCTCCTGGAAACCATACACATTGATGCCAGTCTTTCCACTCCTCCTAAGTATGCTTATACACCTTTACAGCATCTACTTACAATCTATAGCCAGAAACATCCAGAGCATCCGGATCAACATTTCTTTCAATCATATCATCCACCAGAATTCAATCATCACGTTTATCCATCGCTTGCACAGTAACTCTCATTCTAACAAGGGCTTCCCCATGTCGCTCATCAGTGTTGAGTAGCCCCAACACAGAAGATAACCTCATTTGTGACTACTAACACTGCCCTGTGAACTGTGGCGTCCATGCACTTCATCTCATCATCATAACATTACGACCACTCAGATTTCATAATATTCCTTCCTTGTTTGTTTTCATTGCTATTGTAAAACTTATGATTATTGCAGTCTCATTTTGAAGTTACTTAGGCTCTGTGTATTTATCATTGTGTCTCCTGCCATGATTACAACAACAATAATAATTCACCTATATGTATGAATAAAGTGAGCTTCTTTATTATTGTTGTTAGAAAACCTCATAGCCCATACATGTGTTCCACCTCTTACTAAAATTAAATTTAAGTCCCTCCCGAAGAGACGACGTTATCGTCTGCGGAAAACAGTAAAAAAAAAAAAAAAAAAGTAAACGGGACAACTCAACTCAGAATTCAGAATCGACCATCGATTCATCGATCTGAGAACGATTACTATCGCTCTGCGAGCAACTGATATTTTTGTTCACTCAGGGAGGATTGTTCTGGTACAGACAGTCGACATCCCCTTGCAGTCCGTATTGTTGACTCAAGTGGGAGCCCGTGGCCATCATCACCTATTCTTTTCTTCATCTATTTTTGTGGAGGGCCAGAGCTTGCACTGACCGACATCTCCGCGAGGACGTATTGCTGCCTCAAGTGAGAGCCACAGTGGGCTTCCCCTACCACCTACTCCATCCGATTGCCTCAAACATTCAAGTTATATTCTCTGCTAGGTTAAACCATCATCATGCCCCCCTCCCCGACGGGAGCGAAGGGTACAGCCAAATCCGGTCACTCTGCTGGTACGAAGACTTCTAAAGCAGATACCTCGAAACAGCCTGAGTCTCGATCTCGATCACGATCTCCAATCGGACACTCCAAGCAATCAGAGTCTAAGAAACCAAGGCATTATAGCTCTGATGGAGAAGGTTCCACTGCCTCAATGAAAGTGAGAAACACCGAGATGGACTGGGCTAATGTCCCACCATCTCCAACTTTGCCAACTAATCAGGATACAATGTATAATTTCATATTAAAGAACTTCGACGCTAAGTACCGAACTGCACGAGCAATCTTCATACAAATCAATAAATATGTACCGCGCGCAGATGTGCATCAAATTATACCTACGAGAGACGGCATCATCTTAAAATCTCCTAACCCTAATTTTCACATACATGTTCGAAATAAAGCTACCTTTGAAATCTTTGGACCGCAGGCTGTGTTGACGCCTCTTACCCCGAGCCAACGAAAATCACCTCCACCTCCTCGTCGTCCACCATTGCTATCAGTTGTTATTAGGGGCATTGAACCTGAACTCACCGACGATGAGATATTTGATGAGCTTCGCTACGAGGGTCTCGAAATCAAGAAATGTATCAGGATACGTAACAACACTGGTCCTACCTACCTCGTTCGTGTCTTGACCGACCAACAACAAATCATTGATCATCTATTAGCTAATGGGGCCTATGTCTATTGCCGCCGTTACAAGGTAGAACCGTCTCGAACGCCTCCTCCGCTTCCAATCCGCTGCGAGAAATGCCAGACGTATAATGATCATTACACTCATAACTGCACCAACACTGTTAAATGCGGATATTGTAGCGGGAGTCATCTGATCCGAAATTGCCCAAATTCAAGTGCACCTCCTCAATGCACTACGTGTCCTGAAAAACATCCAACTTACAGTTATCGCTGTCGTGGCAAGCCTGCACCTACCCCTGATAAGCCAGAGTTAGTAGCTCCCATGAAAACTTCCGATGACCCCACTCCACCTGCAAACTCGCTGACACATCCTGTTACAGTAGAAGATCTCTTACGATTCTTAACTCTCACCTTACAAAACATTCTGCCATTTCAACGTCCGCACGTTCTCAATCAAATCATTCACTCTGCTAAACTTCTCTATAATCTCCAACTACATGCCACATACAGCGGATCTAATGTCCATTTCCAAATACAACCTACTGAAACAACTGTTTGAACATGGCTTGTCATTTCTATAATACTACCATTTTTCTTGTTCTATACATTATGGCTTACAACCTGTTATTTCTTAACATACGGTCTCTCCTCACACATCAAGTACTGTTTCAGCAACTTCTTTTGGAGGAGAATATCGCCGCTTTTGCACTTAATGAAACCTTTCTAGCTCCTTACATTACCTGCTTTGTTCCCAAATATACTCTCCACAGACACGATGGGCCCAGCGGCGCACGTCTGCACGGTGGAACAGCCATTGGTTTACAATATCGCATACCACATCGCACTATTACCTTACCACACACATTGCAGCTGCCAGAATATAATGTTGTATTATTATATCTCAAGGGTCATACAATAGCCTTCGCAACCATCTATGTCAGGCCGAGACACGATATACCTTACCAATTCTTTCAACACCTCTCCGATACCTACCGTAAATTCATTATCATGGCAGACATCAATTTTCATAGTAGGCCTCAATATGAGAAACAGCGATTTTTGGATTTCATCAGTCTTCATACCACCGGCACCTTTCATGTTCTACCACAGCCAACTCGCCCCTCTAGCAACTCCACACCAGATATCGTAATTTATTCCACATCGATCAACTCTCACATCACTATTGACGTTTTAGATTCTTTGGGGAGCGATCATATTCCCATCAAGCTATCATTAACTACCAATACTTCTCCACACAATACTATATCCAAGAAGAAAGTGTATCTATATCATCAGGCTAACTGGCCAGCCTATCATGAGACCATTACACACTCACTCTCAGATAACTTTGACTTAACGTCACAAGATGACCTTGACAACGCCGTTACCCGACTCACTCAGACTTTACAAACAGCAGCCGAACAGCATATTCCAACTACCTATATTACTCCGCATAAACCTAAACTTCCCCCACGATACCTACCTCTCATTACTGCAGCTCGGCGTGCTTACAGAGAATACACACGCAGTCGTAACTTAGAAGCACTTCGCCTCCATAGACAGTATCTGCGCATCACTCACAATTATATCGTTGCATACAAACGCCTTCTCTGGACCAGAACGTGTAACAGACTCAACGAAAACTCACATCCTACCAAATATTGGCGACAGTTCAATCAGCTCATCGGAAAATTTCAATGGACGCCCTACCCATTAGTTGTTAATCAACAAGCACTATCTTCTGATCAAGACAAAGCTAACACATTTGCCCAACACTTTCAAAATATCTTCACTCCTCTACCTGGTTGGCATACTCCATTACATCTAAACGAAGCAGTCGATAGTCGATCTGACCCAAACTTACCACATTTACAACCTAATCTCAATCACGCCCTGGAGTTAGATCATCCACTTGCAGTACCGATTCAACCTGCTGATATCCAGGCCACACTCCTCAACAAACGAAATTCCGCTCCAGGCTTTGACGCTATTACCTATACACTGATTAAGAACGCCCCTCCTGTTGTCTTCACCATACTAAGTATCATTTATACATTCATACTTCGAACTGGTTTTTTTCCCATAACTTGGAAGTACTCAAAAGTCTTACTTTTTCTAAAGCCTAATAAGCCTCCATCTGACCTCACGTCTTATCGGCCGATACAATTAACATCTACCCTAAGCAAAATTTTGGAACGCATATTCGTTCGCCGCCTCCATGACCATTTTGCAGAATCACGAGTTACTTCCGTTGCACCAAGCTGGGTTTCGACCTAACTTTAGCATTCTAGATCCCCTGTTACGTCTCAGTACTTCTATATATAACCAATTCAATCGAGGCAATCCATCTAGTCTGGTCACCTTCGATCTAGAAAAGGCATTCGATAAAGTTTGGCACCAGGGTCTTATATACAAGTTATACTCTTTTCAACTTCCCCCCTCTGACATCAGAGTTATACATTCCTTCCTTACAGCCCGACTTGCCTACATCTCCATCAATGATGCTCTGTCCTTTCCAATCTTTTTGAATTCTGGCGTGCCACAGGGATCTTCTCTTTCACCCCTATTATATTTGCTGTACGTATCCGACTTGCCCACTACTCCTAACGTACAACTTTTCCAATTTGCTGACGATACAGCATTTCTGGCTATCGGTCGGACAAATACTTCTATTCAATATAGCCTTCAACTGGCCATTGATGCTTTTGTCGATTGGTGCGACATCTGGCGCTTGGCAATCAATGCTACGAAAACGCAAGCGATCGTTTTCTTACCATCTGGACGACGATCACGGGTCCATCGAAATCCCCAACTGCTACGTCTTCATGTTGATAACAGCCCGGTTACAATCCATAGTACTCTTAAATATCTTGGCGTTGTATTTGACTCCAAGCTCACTTGGATGCCTCATCTTCTTACTGTCATCGAGAAAGCCAAAAACCGACTCAATTTACTAAAGCGCCTAACAGGTACCGCGTGGGGTCTAAATTCTTCTCTCCTTCTCAATACATACAAGGTTTTCATGCGCCCAATTCTAACTTATGGTCACACAGCCTGGATATCAGCTCCCTCTAAATATTATCTTAAGTTAGCCATTCTAGAACGCCATGCGTTTCGTTTAGCCTTTCGCATCCGTCTTCCGCATCCGACACGCCTTCTTTATGAACGCATCAATTTTCCTCCACTATTATCACATCTTGAGGCCCTACGCTCAAACTACGTTCAGAAACGCATTGAAGCTGCTCATCCCATATTCCTGAGCATTCTCCGCAATGACCGAGACCATGACACTCCCGCTGTATATTATCCCACACCTCTTCAGCATCTGATGACCCTTTATCATCTCAACATCGGCCAAGACAACATTGATCCAGAAGTTTATGACATTTATCATCCTGGCACAGTTTCACCACTCATCTATCCATCTCATGCACAGTAAAACCATCCACTAACAGGGCTGCCTTTGTGTCCATCAGTTCCTGCGTCGCCCCAGGAACAGAAGATAACAGCATTTGTCTAACTAACATCACCCATGTGTTGTGGCGTCGTAGCACTTCACCCTCATACCATCCATCATTACAGATCTCATGATTGTCATATACTTAGCTGTTAAAAATCATGCTCTCATAGCTCTTCATGTATTCAACTAACCACTATATGTTTGCTGTATCTATTCATTTCAGGCACCGCAGTTCCAGCAAGATCATAACTTGTATGCCAGCCAGCCAGTCTGGACCAGCACCCACCGCAACTGAGGCTTGTCCTCACACAATTGATGACCCTCCCCATGCAATATGAAATATGAATAAAGTTCCAAATAATTTGATTATTAAATAGCACCTAGACCCTCTAATGATACCTCTGACCTCTTATGCTTTTCTCTCTCTCTTACCGAAGAAAGGGCGCAACCCTTTGAACGGGTAAACGTAAAAAAAAAAGTAAACGGGATGACGAAAAAAATACATACTACCAATGAAAATAAATTTAGGTAGTTATTATCTATTTTAGTATTGTATTTTTTGATGTGCTCGTGGCTGAGTGAATATCTGTTACTGTTATTTATTAAATAAGTTATACTAATCAAAATACCCGGTTAGAAAGTTGTCGCACCCTGTTTCGTTAACCGAGCGGTCGGTTATTCCAACATACTAACAAGGTTACCGGTTACAGGCTATGATTGATAGTGGTAACTACGTGATCGGTTAGCGTACCCCTGTGAGTTATTACACTGTAACCTAGCAATGTTAACATGTAACGCAAGGTTACGATCACCTTCTCTCGTTAACCTCTTTGGCTTGGCTGCTGGGACACACGACTCTGTTGTCTATATATTGACAAACTAACTTGGTTACTGTCCACCTTTTTCTTGTTTACTAGTAACCTTTCTTTTTTTTGCGTGTAGCCTACCCGGGATGACAGTCGGACATAAAACTTGAATTTTTCATTTTCACATTTAGAGACCCTGTATCTGTATTCCTTGAGTGCCCCAAATGCTAAATAATAATGGGTTGGAAAGCCCATGAAGTGTACTACCTGATATACCCATTATCTCAACTTGCCCAAAAAGTTAAGGGCTCACGTTAAGTTAGAGCCCCAAATGTTTGGTTTTCACACCTTATTAACTATATTGGCCCAAAAGATGAAATTTGTTAGCCCGTCGATCTTTATCTCGACTAGTCCAGAAAGTTGGGAGACTCTGGTGGATTAGCCCCCAAATTTTCGGCGCCCATATCTCATTAACTATGGGAGAACGAAAGCTGAAATTTGGTAGCCCATTCAGCCCGCAGACAGTACTATGTGGACCATTCATTCTCTGGACCAGCCCAGAACGTTGGGGGGGGGGAGCTCACGTTAAGTTAGTGCCCGAAATCTTTGGCGCGCATATCTCATTAACCCTTTCGGGACAAAATCGATTTTGGAGTTTTCGTGGACTTTCAGTTAAAGATTTATTGCCCAAACACTGTTAGCCCGATTGATATCGTTTGTATTTTAGAAGAGGGACATGGCTATTTTTTGATGTAAGTTAGATTGCAATGTTGCAAACGGGAGGGATTATTGAGAAAAATGTAGGAGTGAAATTTAAAAAAAATCCCTATCTGAATTTCATGATTATTCTAGCTGGCAACACTGAAGCCACATGGGTTCAAGTCACCTAAAAAGAATTCCTTAGTATGTTGAGAAGGTACAGTAAAAACCTGAAGTCGCTGGCTGCCATACAAAGAGAGAAAGAAAAAAATATCTCTTTAGTGCTCTCAACGGGTCGGGTCGGGTTGAAGACCGATCGGACCCGACCCGTGACCCGAATTGACTGACCCGACCCGATGACCCGGCCCGTCCCGACTGACCCGAACCGTGATCCGATCTGATTGACCTGACCCGAACTGATCCGGTTGATCCAACCCGACAACCCGACCCGAGCTGACTCGATTGATCCGACTCGACAACCCGACCCAAGCTGACCCGATTGACCCAACCCGACCCGACAACCCGACCCGACTAGCACGACCCGACAACCCGACCCGAACTGACCCGACAACCCGACCCGACCCGTAACCCCACCCGAACTGACCCGATCCGAGTAGGGTCGGGTCGGGTCAACCCGACCCGTTTGAGAGCACTATAGGTCACGACACTGGGTGAACGCCAAAATGCACTCACATTGGGAATTAAACCCGGACCACGTGTACCGAAGTCTTTCACGTTAACCACTAGCTAGATCAAGCGGGGGATTTGTATATGCATCTTAATGAATATTTGGCACTTTTGAGGTTTAGTTATTTCTTTTTATAACTGATACCAGTGTCCGACGTGGGAGAATTTTTTTCTTGCTTTAGTTCTATGTGACGAAATTTTTATTCAAGGTCAGTGTTCTCACCTGCTCGGACGGCAGGGGGTCTTCTTGAAAGGCAGTAGCAAGAGTATCTTGGCGGAGACAAAAGGAAATCGTTTAACTACAATGATAAGAGTTGAGGAAACGGGAGAATAACTGTGATTTTTTCAAACCCTTCAACTTTCATTCCAAAATAGGTTTCTATGATTCTGGGACCCGTGTCACTTTGATTTTTCTTTCTCGGTAATTAAAACGTATTTTACAGTATATATAGTTGCACGTAAGAAAATACATAATATGAATTTTGTAGTTTAAAATTTAAAAATACAGTATGATAATTAATTATAAAGTACTAATTTTTTTTCATCACTTTCAGCCCAACAAGTGAAATTCAAACAATTCGCTCCCTGGGTCTTGGTCATCAATACTGCGTCTTATCCTTTGTCTTGCAGTCAAGTCTTGGTCCTGCATTTCATAGTCTTGGTTATCTTTCATGCTATACAAGAGCCAAGAATGCTCGCCTCATCGGTACAAATGAAGAAAAAGTGTGATTTTGATTATGGTCTTTCATACTATACGGAAAGCAAGAAAATACGCTCATCGCTACTTGGTGATCACCAAAACAAGGCCAAGAGCAAGATTACTATGCACTTCGTCTTGCATATCCAATCTTTATCTTGTTCTTGTATCGCTGTTCTTGGGCTTGGTGAAATAAAATGAAATATTCAGTTTAAGGTCCCTCGATTCTGCACCGAGGCTAAGGGATATGGTGACCATGAGAAATGAATGAAATGGTGGAATGAAGAAAGTGGGAGGAAACAGGAGAATCCCGAGAAAACCCATTACACGGCGTTTTTCCACCACAAAGCCCACTTAGCACAAGCTGGGATCGAACCATGGACAACATCAGTGGCGGAGCCAAGGGAGGGCCAAGGGGAGCCAGGCCCCCTTGCTCAAATTCTTGGCCCCCTAATGCCCCCCCCCCCCACACAGATGATGCTATTATAGGTCGACAAACGGTGAGTTGCCAGTGGCTACAAGTGAAACTACTTCCAAAACATCTCTCGACAACAAAGTTACGAACTGCAGAATACCGTTGCGTTCCGAATAAAATAGCTCCACTCGTTTTAGTTTGTAGTACGGGAAGATCTAATTCACGGAAATCTGTGGGATGCTTGTATTGACCTCGCCACCTGGACATTCATTTTAACCTCTGTCCATTATCTAGTTATCTCCTTTGTTTTTGACAAACAACCAGAAAAATAGAAAATCAGTCGGCATTCTCATTCGCTTCAATGTTGAAAGTCATACTAAAATATGATATGCATACTTACAAATATGCGTACTGGCTACACTGGCGATGGGAAGGTAACACGTATTCGTTTGTGCTCCGAAGTTTATATGTAAATGTGATGGTGTTTCTGTGTTGTGATCCCAAATGAAGTGAAGTAGCATAAACAGTAAGTAATGTAGATTTGTTTGAATTACCTAACACGTCATTTGTCTATTTTATCTACATTTAAACATTGAAAACCATGCTGCTGGTTAGCTGCGAAGTGAAAATGTAAACAAACAATTGATAGTTACAATCATAGTTGCCAGCATCGAGTTAATATATTCGGAGTGCGTCTTAATATCACTAGGTTGTCGGTTGTAGAAGAAACAAAAACACGATAATAAAATGAGTGCATGTATTGAATGTGAAAAATCTATACCAAGACAAGAATCATCCAAAGTTCAGTGCACAGACTGTTATAATCTATGCCATTTGAAATGTGCAAAATTAACCAATACTGATATTGAATGCATGAAATCTATGAATCAACCATGGAGGTGTAAAAATTGCTCAAAAAACAGACGCACTAGTATGCACGCGGAAGTTGCTCAAGATCCCGATATTCCATCTTTGAGAGATATCTACAAATTGCTTAAGGATTTCAAAGACGAAATGACGAAATTAAAAAGCTCTAATAAAGAACTTGAACGTGAACTGGGAAAATCATTAGAATTTGCTCACCAGAAACTAGATGAAAGTACAGCCCTAATAAAAACTCAAACTGAGACAATAAATGAGTGTGTTCTTAAAATTGATCAACTAAAGGAAGAAAATTCACTCTTAAAGAAAGAATTAAATGAAACGCGCTTATTGCTTGATGATGTAGATCAATATAACAGGAGAAATACTATTGAAATATATGGAATATATAGGATTACCGAATGAAAATACTTATGAAATTGTAAAAAGTGTCGGTCATGCTTTGGACTTAGATGTTAAAAGGGAAGCAATTGATGTATGTTATAGGTTGAAACAGACTCCAAATCAGCCTGAAAGTGGTATTATTGTTAAGTTTGTTAGGAGGGTTGATAAAGAGGAATTCTTGCGAAAAAGGGTGGTTAAAAGAAATTTGAACGTAATTCAAGTTGGCTTCAGTAAAGACCAACCCGTGTACATCAATCAAAGTCTAACACGATATAGAAAGGATATTATGAGACAGGCTAGGAAAGTTAAACGGGAAAAGGGTTATGCTTATTTGTGGGTGGAAGATGCAGGTACGAAAAAACTGAGAAAAAGCGTAGATGATAGGAATGTATTTGTATTAAAAACACTTGAAGATGTTTTAAATGTATAATAGATGGATTGTCATAACGGCGTGACTGTTTATTATCAAAATGTAAAAGGTTTGAATACTAAAATGAGTTTTATCTGAATAGCCTGTCTTGTGAATATGATATTATTGTATTAACAGAAACATGGTTGCATGATGGAATTACAAATAATGAATTATTTACTGGTTCTTACAAAGTTTATCTTACTGATAGATTAAATAAAAGAGGTGGTGAAGTGCTGATTGCAGTAAAAGAGGATATCAGCTGTTATAGAATTGATCTGGGTAATGCAAATGAAGTTATCTGTGTTAGAATAATTTTAAACCACCAAGTATATTACATTTTTGGAATTTGTTTTTGCCCTGCATCTAAAATTGAAAGTTACATATCTTTTTATAATTTATTTGAAACAAATTACGAGTGGTTTAATGCAAATGTAATTGTAATAGGAGATTTTAATATACCTTTAATCACTGATTCTAAGTATGATCTTACAACAGGAGGGGCTTGTTATAAAACTATCAGATTTTTTGAATATTTCTGGTTTGTGCTCACTGAATAATATTAGGAATTGTAATTATAGAACTCTTGACCTAGTTTTATCGAACTTTGAAGAAAGAATTGAAATCTTCAAAGAAAATGACCCAATGGTTAAACCGGATAAACACCATCCTCCATTAATTATTAGGATTAAACAAGAAAGAGTAATTAACTATATAAAAAAGAATATACTATTGAACGAAATTTTAAAAGAGCGGATTTTATGCAATTATATAAACTCTTAAGTGAAGCCAACTTTAACGTTGTAAGTACTTCCTGCAATGTAGAGGACGCAGTTTATAACTTTTATCAGATTTTCAACTCAATATTTGATGTAACTCTTCCCAGGAAAAGGATATATACTCAAAAGAAATATCCATATGGGTTCACAAAGAATATTATAGATAAAATAAAATTAAAAGAATGTTATAGAAAAAAGTCAAAATTTTCTGAATATTACAAATTTATGTTCGTACAGATCAGGAGAGAATTAAAGAAAATGATAAATATTGCATACTCTGATTTTGTAAAGCAAGTTGAAAAAGACATTAGATGTGATATTCGTTCTTTTTGGAATTTAGTTCAAAATAAGAAGGGAAAAATGAGAAATAATAATAGTATACTAAAATATCAAAATAATGTATTGGAAACTGGTAAAAGTATAGCTGATGGGTATGCCAATTCTTTCAATCTGTATATGAAAACTCCCCCAATACCATGGTCTGCCCCACTAGTGATAATATGTTTGTTTCTCATAGTTTAACTTTAAATAGTGTATCCATCAATGAATATAGAATTGCTATAAAGAAACTTAAACCAAAAAAGGCTGGTGGACCTGATGATATACTTAAGGCATGCTCTGAACTCGTTATGAATCCACTTTGCTCCACTATGAATCTTTAATATGATTATAAAAACTAGTTGTTTCCCTACATTATGGAAAACAACTCGAGTATGTCCTGTTTTGAAATCAGGAGATAGGAAAGTAATTGAAAATTATCGACCCATAGCAATATTATGTGCACCAGCAAAAATATTTGAACAAATTTTGTTTGATCGAATTCTAAAGCATGTCAAACCATATATTTCGGAATTTCAATACGGGTTTTACCCTGGCAGATCTACAATGACAAATTTAATTAATTACGTTCAATACATATATACTATTTTCCATAGGCGTTCGTCTGTCCACTCTCTATTATGACTTTTCCAAAGCATTTGACAAGATTGATCATACAATACTAATGAATAAACTTGATAAATTTGTATTATGTTCACAATATATAAAACTCTTTCGATCATACCTTACGGATCGAGTGCAATATGTGATGTACAAACAATTTAAGTACGTAGAATATAGATGTAATACTGGAGTACCTCAAGGATCCAACCTTGGACCTCTTCTTTTTATATTGTATATTAATGATATATTTAATACTGTTAAATATTCCAACTGCCTAATGTACGCAGATGACATTAAATTATTTATCGAAGTAAATAATCAAAGAGATAGCCTATATCTACAACAAGACATTGATGAATTGTATAACTGGTCAGTAAGAAATATACTTCAATTTAATGTTAAGAAATGTAATTATATTGTGTTTAGTAATATTAAGCACAGCCCGGAAGTTCAATATACAATTAATAAACAGTTAGTTCAGAGGGTAAATTATATTAAGGACCTGGGTGTAATATTTGATTCAAAACTTACGTTTAACAATCACCTGGATTATATAGTAAAATGTGCATACAAACAATTAGGTTTTATTATCAGAAACGCTGCAAACTTTAGAACTATTGATTCTAGTAAAGTTTTATTTAATAGTCTAGTAAGAAGTAAGTTGGAATACGGATCCTTAATATGGAAAATTTCTACATTCTCCCATTCCAATAAAATAGAAGCAGTTCAGAAACGTTTTCTACGTTATTTGTATTTCCAGAAATACCACATCTCAGCTACAAGATATAGAATATCATACCAGCATTTGCTAAATGAATTTGAGTATACTAAATTATCTAATAGACAAAAACTAAATGAGCAAATGTTTTTATACAAACTGGTTAAAGGTATATACGATAACAGTTCGTTTCTGGGACTATTAAAATTTAACACAAAAATGGCTAATACTCGACAGAGGTGCTTATTATTATATGATACACCTAGAACGGAGCATTACGGCAGTTCACCATTGATCCGAATGTGCAAAACATATAATATTATATCACAGAAATTGCCGTATTTAGATTTTAATATGTCATTTCGAACCTATTGTGAATTGTTGCGACAAAATGTTTTATGAATTCCTAAAAGCATATTTACATGTTATGTATAAGCGTATTAATTTCATGTATTTTTGCTACTGTTGCTATTTCAGTTTTAAATAGTTTGTTAGATATCAATTCTATATATTTATCTATATCCTTATTACTTTTTTATTCTTTTTCTTTTAAATCTATTACAATAGTAAACTTGTAAAAATATTGTACAGGTCTTCTGTAATTGGAGAATATATTCTCTGTTGAAGATAATAAATAAATAAATAAACATGCACTACAGTAAAACATTACACTTGTGTTGGACGAAAAAAGTCTTCGTACACTAAGTAATTGATTTCCATTGATTATGGCGACATAGAACAAACGCATAGCATCCATTAAATGATTTGGTGTTATTATTATTGTTATTATTATTATTATTATTATTATTATTATTATTATTATTATTATTATTATTATTATTATTATTATTATTATTATTATTATTATTATGAGTTTATCTACCAAACAACTATTTATTGATTAATAAAAATGACTAATCAATTATATCTAGTTACGTATGGTAGATGACTTCAGATTATATTATTTACTGACCGACAGTATCCCAAGCTGTCGTATCTGTGCATAAGAGGTAAGTTCTAATCTTTTCTTTGTAGAAGTTAAGTAAAAGAACCTGTTTTACCTCGAAATGCTTAATTACAATTTTATTTACACAAAGACAATTCTAACATACAAGATGATATTAACGATGATATTTGCATATACGAGTTACTTGTCACAAAAACTAATTACGCTAGGAAACTAAAACTATGCTCAGACTGACTTTCTTAGCTAACTTTTACAAGTGGTAGCAATTGAAACTCACATGAGTACTCTTTGCACATGGCTTTAAAAAAAAGTCTCTGTTGCCTCCGTTTTCACTCTCCCCTTGTGCCAGCCTGAATCCCCATTGTATTACCAAATGTTATCAATCTTTAATTTCAAATTAAGTGCTTTATGATTTTTTTTGCAATTATAGTGTCTCATTAGTTTCTATCACCGTTGTCCCTTAGGACAAGTTTTATAAGAAAGAAAAAACATATTAATGGTTCTTCTTGATTACTTTTCAAAGCTTTTTCTTATAATTCACTTAAGCACTATCACTTTTTTTACAAATTATCACCCATTTATTCTTTTTTTTTTCATAAAATCTGTTTTCAACACATTATATTATCATGCAGTATTAAAACAAATCTGGAACTTCTGATATTTATTTATCTCCATCATTCCATCCGGAAAATTAGTGTGATCTGTACACGAGGGAATGTTTTCGGGCTGCTAAAATTAAGATTACTGTTGCCATGCTATAACTTTGAGTTTCGCCTTATCTCAAGTAGATGCAGACATGTCAGAAGGTTTGATCCTTGTAGATACACTAGTTCAAACGCTGTCCAAGATGAGGTCTGGTAACTATGACTCTCAACGAACAATATTCGAACAAATTTATCAAGAATGTTTGGAGATGTGCAAAGAAAATGGTCTCGAATTCCAGAGCCTGAAACAAATAGAATATAGGGGTTGCTCGTGGAAACGAACTAGACATCCGCCATCGAAATATCACAAATTCATTTTGGATGAATCTTTTCCTTCATTGGATGCAGAAAACGAATTTTCTAAAGATAATATATCTATCAAGAGACATTTTTCTCCCTACTATTGATAGACAATCACTGATATGGAAAACCGCTTTGTATCATGTTGCAAAATCATCAGATCAATCACCACTCTACGTCCAAAACGTAAAAACGTTTTTAAATTACAACATTGTCGAGCCTATAACCCAGCATTATGGAGTGATCTGCAAACATTAAAGTGAGAACTCAAAATCCTCCCAAACACAATTAATAGAGTAACCCAAAAGCATAAAAAGCATATAAAGCATAACAGCAATTTACACATATGGTTGGTACCTTGAACATGATTGTGATTGTCTAAGAGTCCAGAAGAAACTAGTTTTAAAAGCATAATTTTAGAAAATAAAGCATAAAGCATAATTTAAAATATATAGCACGATTCTTGGAAAATTCTCTTTAACTGAAAGTTTAACATACTGTGTTAATATTTTTTAAAGCCAATATTTACAATGCAAAATCATTGAGAACATAACAATGCAACAATGAAAAGCTTATTTTCATTTCTCCAAACTTTTCGGTGTAATCCTTTGATGTGGAGAAAAGAAAAAATAAAAGAAGAAATTTTTCCGCCAACAATGAATAGTATGCAAGAACTCCATACTATATTGTTATGTTTACTTTTTGAAATTAAGCACTTTCTATACTTTTTGGTGGCATCTTTTACTTTCCCTTTCTGTATATATGTACCTGTAAGGCGCACACAAATGATAGAAAAAATTTATTCGAGCAAAGCACACCTCTTTACAATGAATTAAGTAGAAAGTTCATTAAATATGAGAGAAACTAGTTGCAAAAGATATCAATAAATAGATCAAGATATTTGGAATATTTAATGTATAATAAATATACATTATACACGATTAATGTAAAATAATCATTGAAATTAACAATAAAGCATAAGTTGAGAAAAAAGCATAATTAAACAAGAAATAAAGCATAATGTGGGTTGCTCTAACAATTAAGTTGTATGAAGAGGAGAAGAAAACCAAAGCTGATTCCTTAACGAATTTCGTTGATCTTCTTTGTGTATACAAAAACACATTCCTAGAAACATACAAACTAGGTATCATCTCTGTGATTATATCAGTTTCTAGTGCTACATGTGAAAGGTCATTCTCTTTTTTGAAAAGCTTAAAGACTTGTATACGCAAGTCAATGACTCATGATAGGTTGAAAAACTTTGTGTTACTTTATATTGAGAAGAAAATTGCTAAATCGTTAGATCTTTAACAAGTTGTGGATCAGTTTGCTGCTGCCCACACGAATAGAAAGATCCTCTTCAAGTAGAGGCATGAACCTATAAGTTATTTTCTTTACCTGTAAAAGTGTGTTTGCTTCCACTTAAGTCAACCAGCTACACATATTTTAAACGCCATGATTAAATAACTATTTACTTATATTAGAAATCAATTGCATTAATGAATCGTAGTTGTTTGAGGTACTAAATTCTTATATTTTCACTGTTTTCCAAAGAGTAAAATCATGAACAACAAAGATGGAAACATTCACCGTGAATACACACATACACACATATATATATATATATATTGCAGATGGCCCTCTCAAAATCCTCTTGGGCCCTTCATTGGCCCCCCTGAAAAAAAAACTCTAGCTACGCTACTGGACACCATGCACCAGAGATGAATTCTCTATCACTGAGCCACCGCGGCCCTGCTTGGGCTTGGTCGTCCATATCCAATATCACTTTTGGTGTTGCTTAAACAACTTCTAGTTTTGTTCTAAATCCAGACTCCATATTGGCGTAGATATTAATATTACAGTCGATTGGTAAAATCAATCTTCCACATTTAAAAATTAAAGTACACACAAGTACAAAAATAAGCATTTACCATAAAAACACTAGCTGCAAGTGTTCAAAATAGATTTATGGTTTCTATAAAATTAATTGAAAATTGTTTTTTTTAATTAGGCAGCTAGTGAAAAACAGCAGCTTTCGACTCCAGCCGAGTTTAAACTCAACCTAAACTCAGTTGACCAAAGTGAACTGACCCGACCCGACAACCCGAAGCGATAACCCGACCCGAGCTGATCCGATTGACCCGACCTGACCACCCGACCCGAATAACTCGACCAGACAACCCGACCCGAATAATCCGACCCGACAACCCGACCCGAGCTGACCCGACTGACCCAACCCGAGTTGACCTGACCTGACCCGACCCGTAACCCAACCCGTTTGAGAGCACTACTCATAATACACATGAAATTTTGGCACTTCTTATGCGTCAGAAGCAAAAATCAGCATACATAGTGGTTCACCAGCTTTCCTAATTATCCAATCGTGCTCCTCTATGGTGCGTTTTGTAGGCCAAGAATGATTTCAGACAGTTGTGTATTGGTTCGAATATAGCCAACGACACTGAAATAATAGGGGGAAGTATAAATTTCCGAAATTTCTCAGAAAAATTAGAATTAACATTTTCTATAGCTGGCAACATTGCTATCAGACAGACGCAAACAATTTTAAAGTAACATTTAGCCCACCACTAATATATTCAGCTAGTATCATGATGATATCTCTCAAATTAGCATGTAATTTTAAAAAATATATCATTTTACGTAGAAAGTCACTATTATCCTTAAAATTATGTAATATGGTATACTATAAGACCTGAATTGTAGGGTCCCTAATTATCCAAGTGAAACTTTTTATAGTGCGTTGTACAGGTCAAGGATCAGGCTTCTAGAATCTGGTATTTCGTTTCAATGTAGCCAATAGAAGAGAAGGAAATAAGAGGCAAATTTTAGAAGGGAAAAAGGGAATTTTTTACCAAAAGTCTGGAAATAAATAGTTCTATTGCTGGAAATACTGCTACGAGACAGATGCAAACTATCTTAAAACAAATCTGAGCCCACCACTAATATATCCTGAAAGTACCATGTTGATATTGAATAAACGAAGCTAGTAATTTAAAAAATAATAGATTATGGTAAATATAAAAGTGAGAAAAATCAAGGATTAGAACCTTAATACGAAAATGAAATGAAATGATCTTTGAGTTTCACGTCCTACGGATATGCCGGTTAGGCTAAAGGAGACGGTGATGATCAGAAATGAATGAAATGGTGGAATGAAAAAAGTGAGAGGAAACGGGAGAACCCCGAGAAAACCCACGCACACGATGTTTAGAACTAAATACGAATTTATGGTGCGCCACCTAATTACCCAATTGCATCGATCTGTGCTCACGTTTGTTCAGTAAGGACCGATGTTTGACTGACGTAGTTCACTTGCGCTCGGACGTATAGGTACGGAATTATAAACATAAACTTCGAAAATTTCGAATTTTTTGCCCACATTTAGAGAAATTTAGGATAATACATAGGTTCCAGGTCGCTTCCTTCTCTCCCAATTCCTTTCTCCTCCCCTTCCCCGATTGTGTGTTCGCCGAGGGACGTAATCTCTTCAACGTGACGGACTTAAGGTCAAAGATGCTGGTAATGTCCATAACTCTGTATAATAAATAAATATCCGAGATCTAAGACTTGGATGAATTATTGTTGCCCAGCAGACTCATTAAATTCGTTGGGGCTGAGTTTCTTGAAGTTCGTCAAAAAGTACAGTATTTCCATGTGTTTTGTTTCATCTTGAACATAAAAATGCGCTTCTCATATCTACCACCATACAAATTTTAGTCAAAATCGGATGACTCTCATTTCTCATGGGCATTCCTTGCCTCATGGGCAACACTAATTTCATCGATTGCGAAAAATACATATTATCGTTGTGACTGGTGTTCGTAATCAATGAAAGTACTAAAAAGATATAAAACGATTCAACTATACTTAGTTACATAGGCGTAGCAAGAAATATGGGAAACATAACAAACACATTATTATTAATATTATTATTATTATCTTCCTATTTTGTAGAATAAATTTTCACTTCTTCGCGTACCTCAAGCAATCGTTTATACAGTTTCTTCGAGCTTCGGTTACGTTAGCAAAATTACTTCTGTAGATTAACTCAAATCGGTAGAAATGACACACTTCCAGGGACGTACTCAGGGGGTGTCGTCGTAGTCGGAACACCTCAACCCGAAATTACCACTTTTCTGTAAATTTAGTCTAATATTAGGGGTGATTTTACAAATTTGAAAATAATTTATCTTCACATTGAATTTGGACCCCTCCTCCGAAGTAAATTCCTGCGTAGGGTACGTGCCACCATACTACTATCTTTAATTTCAGTAAAAATCCTTTCGTTTCCTTGCCCCCCAGGATAACTATAGATTATTAACATCTCTATGAGATATTTAAAAATAATAAAAATGTAAAACCCAACAGAAAATATCTGATTAGTGTATAAGATCATTTTTAGGAAGATAAAGGATTGGATTATGAAAGACATAGAGAAGGTAGCAGTCAATGAACAAAAGCAACTACATTGAACTGCTGGATTTGATTGTAAGATATGATTAGAAAGATGAAAATCATTTGTTGAACAAACTACGTTTGCTAGGACTTCCAATAGATTCCAAATTGACCTAAGTACCTTTGTAGGAGAGGACACATTTAACGAAATAAGTCATACAATTTTTCAGTTCTCCCTTTGTCGCAGTATTACTTCTGAACACTGTTAGAGGTGGAAAAATGATATCCATGATTCTTAGATGATATTGGAAACCCATCAGCCGCAGGAACATATTGGTCCAGCATCTGTAAAAGTAAAAAAAAGGAGTTTTTATTGTTTCAGGAATATGTCATTCAGGCTTGTAGTATGAAAAATATTTACCATAAATAAGTAGTATTAATAATAATATAATGGCCAAAAAAGATTATGGGAGACAGAATGTAAGACTCACTATCTAGTACTGCACTACTATAAAACCTTTAATTTTCTCTCTCACACCAGTCTTCTTCTAACTAAATCGAAAAGACAACATTTTACATAACTAAAAGATATAATACGAGATTAGTCCAATTAATCCTTCTTTACTAGCTTCTCCACAAAACTTAAATGCTAGGGGTGTGATTATAAATAGTCTAACTACGTCCGGGTACAGGGAAGTTTTTATTGTAAAGAACGAAACATTATCTTGATCTTTTATAACATTTATTCAAAAACTAGATATGAGACAAGACAAAAAATTATCTATGAAACGCAGCAAGAGTTCTCGTTTAAGACTTGGAAACTTTATTCGTGAAGGATCGAACTCAAAACCCATCACTTCGTAACTAGGGACAATTATATGCTAAAGTATGCTCTAAGTTTTAAGGATCCTATGGCATAAGTTTCTTTCCCCTCGCTAGCGGCACAGCTCCACTTAGCCTTCACTTTAAAAGCAGTTCCTTTACTCAAAAGAAATGCTTGGCCTATCTACACAGAACTCCAGAACTAAAGAGAACTTGTGAAAAGAGGATACCTGACTAAAAACATTACAAAGTGAGAGTTTATGTTCAGAAAAAGCAACTCTCTTTCATAAAACTATAAACTGGCCCTTAATATGGACCTTGCCCTAACCAAGTCTCTCTGTGCTAGACAATAAACTGGCCACCAACAATTAGGACTTGCCCTAATAACGGTCCCGCTCAAAAAGAGACCAGAAATCTATCTCCTTTTCAAGAGGTAATCACTAATATAGGATTAGGATCAGGGAAAGAAAAAACGATAAACTTAACTCGAGAAACAATGTTCTCGAACCAGAGGGGCCTCGAACCCAACACCGTTGGAGTTCGAAAATAGAAATCTTTAATAAACCTTTGCGAGAGATTAAAACATATCTCAAAATACAAAACCTACTTAATGCATATCCCCACGTCCTCTGCGGGATTAACAATCAACACGTAACAAACAAAAAGGAATTCTCCCCAGTAAACGATTCTTTAGTTATCTACCAAAATTTCCTATTCCCTATCCACAGGCATTAGGACCTTCAGTGGAACGTAACAATGTGGCCTAAAGTGTCAGAAGAATCCCTACCAAGCGAAAGAGCTCGGTTTATATACGATTCCGCTCACAAGTGGCAGCGTTCAAGAACGAAAAAAATCCCCTCCCAAAATAAAGAAAGTACGTTACTAATTTGATAAAAACTGACGCTACCAACCTCCCCCCTTGAAGTTCTCTCAGTTCATCAGCATGTATTCTGTTCTTAAACTATAGAAACAAATGGAACAGTGTATCTAGCTAAGAAGTAAAACTTTAGAAGCAATTTCTCTAATGTTATATGAATCACTGATTGGAAAAAGGGAATAAGTGCATCGGACCTAAGTTTTCAATAACGCTAAAAAACCTTCTAGAGGCGTTGTTTGTATTTGTTGCAAAAAGTGTATAATTGATTACTTGTAGCAAAACAACTAACAAACACTAAGACAACAAGAAGAATCTTGTATTGCAGCCCTGGAATTGGTTAGAAAAGTTTAAAAATGGAAAAAATATTCCCTTTTTGCAATCAATTAAAGTTGGGTGCAATTGTAATTGTGTGTAGGGTGTGTAATGTGCAGTTTGATAGAAAGCTATGAAAATGTACATGTTGAATGCAATGTTGTATGTTAATCTTGGATATATGTATTCGAAATATCACGCATATTAGGCTTCTAACACTTTTATTGTCACTGTTCGTTTTTCTGTACAGCACATGTTATTCGTACAGCAAGAAAAGTAATACAATAGACAACTGAACAAAATACGTAGCAAAATACCTTGTCACAGTAGAATGGGTTTACATAGGGTCCTATCCGTCTGCATCTTCTTCTTCTACAGTTTCTTGATCAGTGGTTTTCCATGAACAAATCATCCTATAAAACTGTTTGTATTGGTCAGGTATGTATTCGATGATTTGTGAAGAATCGTTGATCTTTTTCTGATTGATCGAGACTTGCCAATCGTATGCCTTTGACGTTGGCAGTGCAACGTTTGTGACATTACTTTTGAGTAATCGAAAAATATCAGTTCTTAGTCCATTGATAAACTTATGAGCTTGGACATAACCTGGAGATTCTGCTTTGTAAACAGTGTCTCTATTTACTTACTTGGAATTTCACTGTTTTGTCCACAATGTTACCTGAAGATTTCTAAAGCGGTTACCACCAATGTTTAAAATCTAAGATTTCTTCATTGACAACTTCGTAAACCTGAAATGGAGGATCAGTATTTGTTGCATTCGTAATCATGTGGTTATACTGTGCTGGTAAATAAATGCGATTGTGTCGTTTGAGTTCTGGTTTGATTACAGCAAAATTTCGGTCACATGGTAAAAACTGTGACCTCTGACAGGCAAATATTGGTGTATAGTGGGAACCGTTATGATACGGTCAGGCTGAAAAGCATTCATGTCATTGAATGATTGCAGTTTTGACCACCACTTGTATCACTGAAAACATGTAAATCTGTAACTGATTGAAGCAGAAAGTTCTCCATAGATTGTGCAATGCAAAAAGAAGGCGAAGTATCGTAACGAAAGCAGAGGGCTCTGGTGGTTGTCTACTTACACAGTCGCACTGTTGTGGTCGTGTCCTGTAGTGACTGTAAGAAGGAAATAAGAAACGTAGTTATTCCCTTTTTCTAATCAGCAAGAGATTTTGCCTTCTACATTGGTCATATAGAGTTGCCCAAACATTCCAATTTTCTACTCAACGATGCAATTATCTTAAAGGAACACATCTGCTATCTCAGGTTAAAATCGCAAAAAAATTGTACTTATTCCCTTTTTCCAATCAGTGGTTCATATGCAATATATAAAAAAAATGAAAATTATTATACAAATAATACTCGTATACAGATAAATTATACAAATTAAATAAATATTAGAACTCCTTATATAATTAAATGCATTAATATAAATATATATATGCATTTAAATAATTATCCAGCCCTGGAATTGATTTTATATATATATATATATATATATATATATATATATATATATATATATATATATATATATATATATATATATATGTATAGATAGATAGATAGATAGATATTTAACCCAGATATCTTTAAACAGTTAGCTTATTACAAGTAAGTGGAATGAAAATGTCCACTTACAGGCTAAAGAAGACGATGGTTATGAAATAATTCATGGAATGTTGAAGGAGACAGGAGAGCTCCGACAAAACCCAGGAACATAATACCCAAAAGTAGATATACAGTACCGTACTGATCAGCTCATTGCATTTTATATCATTTCTTATTGTTATCCATCAGAGAGACTTAGTTTCTTTATTATTTGCTCTTTATGTGTTTTTACTTACATCCGAAGCTGGGAGGACCGAATAAAATAAACCCATAAACTAGAATGTTATACTTGTACACCTATTTTCGGGCCACCTGTATTTCCTCTGTTAAACGAATGCTAATATTAACTTATGTTTGACAATGCCAAAGGGTGTGTTACTATTCATGACCTGTTCTCCGATCGGAAACAGCACAGCACAAGACTGATTTTAACACTATAAGTTAAGAGAAGGAAACCTACCTAATGCTCTAATCGTTGTATACAAGAGCTTCGATTGGAAGTACAATCAATAATAATGGCGACTCTAAGCTATAAAAAATAGCGCCGAAAAGCAGATACACTGTGTGCATTACATGAAGAGATAGACACGACGTACAGATTAATCTTTACGGACATTGCTAACTTTTTCACATTTATTTATTTATGTTTGGTTTAGTTCTCTTAATTCAGAAGAGTCTGGATGGTAATGATGAGCACTTTACAACACGTCCTACACTTGTACGACGGGGTATCGTAAAGTTTTAATTATCAGCAGGAAGTTATTAAGATATGATAATGCAATCCAGTCAGTGTTATGTTTGGTTATGTGCATGATGTTAAAGAAATTAGCTTCTAATGATTGTTATTTATTTGTTTTCTAGTGTGTGCCGAAAGTGACCAAAGTGCAAGATGGATAAGATTGGGGCTCACAGTGTGATAAAGTTAAAGCCGCAGTAATAATGCCAGACAAATTCATGACGAGATGAAATTTCTTTGTGGCAATGCATGTCCATCTTATGACACCATTGTAAAGTGGAAAAGGAAATTCCAAATTGGTCATACGTCCCTTACAGGCGATCGAAGACCTGGAGGACCATCCCTGACGGACGATGCAGCCACTGTGTAGAAAGTGGAGTATTTAATCCAAGTAAGACAGACGTGTAACTATCCAAACGATTATGAATGAGATTGGTCTGTTATGGAAGTGTGGGGAATATTATCCATGACGAATTTTACTTGTCTAAGATATCTGCGCACTGGGTTCCTTCGTTCGCTGACTCCTTTTCGAAAGCACCAGCTCATACACCTCAAGTTGCTGTCGTCAAAGCAAGGGCGTGTGGCTTCCAGATATTGCTTCATTCACCTTATTCTCCCGATCTCGTACCCAGTGAGTTCTAATTTTTTTACAGAATGAAGAATCCGTTACGTAGTCGCCATTTTGAGAACACACATGACATCATTCCTGAAGTGAAAAAGTGATTTTAAGCACAATGTGCAGACTTCCACAATGACGGTATTCGTAAAGTGAAGGAACATAGAGGGGTTAACAACCACAAATCAGAACAAACCCTGTATCCTGATTCTTTTACTATGATACTTAAAACTTTACGATACTCCATCGTGTAAAAAGTGAAAAATGCACGACTGGACGGATAATTGCATCCGGGTTTTCAGGTAACCGTGACGATGCGCGGTAATAGTACCATACAGTAAATATATTTACTCTATAGTAGTACACACGGAAAAGAAAGTATTTGACAGTTGACAAACTTTCTTTTGCCAATAACTCGGAAACAAATTAATTAATTTGGATCATTTGTTGTCATTCTTAGAATAGTTACGATTTGATAACTTGCTAAAATAAGTACTCTAATAGCTTAATTTATTGTTGAGTTATTAACAAAACAAGATTTGTCAACTAAAGAATACTTTATTTCGTGACTGTACCAAGGCGTTTAATCTGTCCTTGCTCCGATAATAGTGATCGTGCCAAGAGATGCGGAGTGATAATTCAAGATTATTCTTTGAAGGAACCATCTTCATTATCGATGTGAACTTTTTACCATTTAATGGCTCAAAGCTAGCTTCGTATGTATGACACATATGTATCTTGATCAATATTTTAAGGAAATAACTGTAACTAATGAACTGACTATATATGCTGTAATCGTCAGGTGGTTGTCCCCTCTGTTTTTACACGTAGTTGGTCAGTATCCTTAGTAATAATAATAATAATAATAATAATAATAATAATAATAATAATAATAATAATAATAATAATAATAATAATAATAATAATACATTATGTACTGCGCACGTGCGACAAGAAATCTGTACAGAAGAGGGACGAAGTAAAGGTTCAAAAGAATTACAGTCTATTTTCAAAATTTGGTAATGGAGAACGGATTGACTTTTCCGTGTGAAAGCGATCAGAAATCTCGTTTCAAAACAGCATGTTCGTAACGAGATGTCCGAATGAAAAAGCCTTCCCTATAACTAGAGACAACCTTTTCGTTAATGCGATACGTGCAAAACGTTAAAAAAAATGCGAATATGTTTCAAGAAGCCTCAAACCTTTCGTTTCAGAGCCAGAAATCAAGGTTATATTATCGCGATTTTTTGCCAGTTCGGCATTACTTGCAATAAATGCGAAAATTTGAAATTCTTGCTAATTATTGCTGATAAAAATAAAATGCATATTTCCAATGTTATTTAACTTACAGATCATTACACTTTACCGAAAACGTGCACGACGCTAAATTAAGTTTTCCATAAAATCCGTAAGCTTGCATGGTATGATGTCACTTTCTGGAATTTTCAACGTCTCTTTGTGCATCACTAAGGACAGTCGGGACCCTTATGCTCACCTTATTGTCGGGAAAACAAAAAACTTGCGAAATAAATTAGTTAGCTCAAGCTGGGAAGTTTGGATCTGCTACTGTAGAGTTAATTAAAAAGGGCAGTGTCTCTCAGCAGACTGAAGCTGAAGTAAAGTTGAAACCTATGTGTTGACACTGCAAAATTACACGCAAACAGTGACGACAATTCTGTGTGAAGACTTTACGGAAAGTCATGCGAGTTATTTGATCCAGAAAGTGTTTCACTTCATAAAGATGTAGACATCAACAAAACTGAACTGCTGTTTAAGTCGTTGACTGAGTTTTGTAGTGAAAATGTTCGTGATATGTTGGTTGTTTACGGTGAATTTAAAAGTAAGGTTATTGGAATTCTCAATAGTGAGGATAAAAAAGGTGACATTGTATCATAGTTAAACAGTTAAAAAGTTAAATACAGATCATTTGCTGTCAGCTCGTTACGTTCAATATGGATGCCAGTCTCAGGTGTTGATGCCGAGAGATTATTTTCCAAGTATACGATTGTTACTGACAGGAGAACAAATTTAAAAGAAGAATTGGTAATGTCTTGCTGCATGTTATCCTTTAACTAAGGATGAGGTTAGAGGAAGTGTTTAAATGTTTTTTGTTAATTTCTATATTTCAGTGTATACATTAACTAGAATGTGCACCTAATCAGGGTATATTCTCATTTCTGTATTAGAAACACCTTACTACCAAAGATATTATTTACAGGTACCGTATTAAAAGAAATGTACTACATTAAAAAAGTAAATGCGACGTAAAATCGAAAATTGTGATAATTAATGAAACAAAATATCAAAATTGTTGCGGAAAAGTTTCGTCTCTACCATAACCAGTGAAATCGACAGCATGTGATGCACAACGTCGCAGATTTTGTCCTGACGTTCGAGCAGTAATTAATACGTATTTATAAAATAGTGTACAATTATCACATGTACCAGAATATATAAAAACCAAAATGGGATACCAAGTGAGAAAACATTATTAAAGTAATTAGATCATTTCAGGCTTTTCCAGAATGTTGCAAAAGTTGGTTATATTGTAATATATGGTAGAGACGGTTCACGGGTTTTTCTCTTTCCTCACCTTTTTATCATCAAAAGTTGTATAGAAGTTCTATGTACACTGTACTACAAATAAGTAGGTATCCTTAAGTAGCAGTCCATTCTCTATAGGTTTTAGATCTCTTGCCCGGAGCAGCACAGAGGTAAGGTAAGGAAATCTCTCCTCTTAAGAGCAGAGCGAAGAGAAAAGTAGGAGTGATCAGCTGGAACTGATATCTTCTGCCTTTTGACACGCTATTGTATACCCAAATTTAGGTGTTAAACCTGTAGAGGTGTTGCAGGGGTCTCTTCGTGACTCTCCGTGTCCTCATCGTACTTCGTAGACGACGACGTTTCTTGCCTTCTTGATAATCCTCGTGGTAAAGCGCATATTGATGTTTATAAATATGGGGGGGGGGTATTGCAATATTTTCCACGGACCATCTATGAATCTACATGAGTAAGTACACTACATTTATGAATATTTCTGTTTTTCTTTTGTGTGCGGAGAATATGTACTAAAAATATTATTTGTAACTTATGAAACAACATAATGACCTTTAAATTCACCAACAAAATGGTAGTGTGTCATTTAAATCATCTTTGATCATTACATCAAATTTTGATCATTACATTACCCGGTCTAATGCTAGAACAGCTTTCAATATCCTACTACTCTTAAAGTCGGTGTTCAACCACTCAGACCACAAGGACTGTACCACCACTCAATTCTTCTAATGCTTGAAAATCAAATATCTAGATTACAGCCCAGTAAGGAAGCACATCTACGGTAACTATAAGTTTGTTCTCAATTTCCCTTGCGTTGGGAACTACACATCTCGTTAGCAGCACACTCGTCCGTTTATGACTTCTTTGAACTGTTATGTTTGAATGCGGTTAGGGTAAATCTTTAGCTTGGGTACGAAGGAAGCTGGTTGGAGACGGTTGAACGTGGGAAATAAAAGACGTGCAATTTGAACGCTCGGAAAAAACCCTTTCAGATGTTGAAACAGTCATCCAAAGTGCTCTGTAGCAGCCAATTTTCCAACAGATATAGTTGCGGAAGTCGTCCCCTTTCCCTTAAAAGATGTGGATGCTTTATTTTGACTGTCCAGAATACATTTTCAGAAAACAAGCCTTTGTTGAATTCGCCCTAGCTATCTGAAACGCCTCATATGACAATAGATCGAGGAAATAAACGATTTTGTACAACATCAATGCTTTGCTCTTACTATTAGGAAAGCCTCGTGTGATAACAATAAATCGAGGAGATAAATGATTCCGTAAAATAAATGATTAGAGGAAATAAACGATTACATCAATGTCTCGCCCTTACTACCAGGAACGCCTCATGTGATAAAAATAAATCGAGGAAATAAACGAATTTGTACATCAATTCCTCACCATTACTACGAGGCACGCCCTATATGATAACCCATTGAGGAAGCAAAACGATTTCGTATAATACCAAGTCCTTGCCCTTACTACCAAGAACACCTCATATAATACAATAAATCGAGGAAATGAACGATTACACACATCAATGCCTCGATCTTACTACCAGGAACGCCTCACATGATAACAATAGAGGAAATAAACGGTTTCGTACATAAATTCCTCACCCTTACTACCAGGAACATCTCATATGATACAATAAATAGAGGAAATAAAAGATTTCGTATAATCTTAATTTCTTTGTAAGTGGGAATATAATGATACACCCGAATGGTTGGATACCCGACTTCAAGAATGATTGAATGTATGATTGTTCAGAGGACGGACTGGGAAGTTTATAGTTCACCCATTGGCAAGGTAAGCCGAAGAAACGGATTCGATTCTTGGTCTAATCATGCATTGCTTTCTATCCTATATAATGAAGAATTTCTGTGGTTCGAAGTCGGTTACTTCCTCCAGTTATCATATAAGAGGAATTGCTAAAAAAAAATGAAAACATTCCACGGTTATACCCTTAGACTGAAGAGATCGATGATTATTTGTGCTCTCCCACCGGGAATCGAACCCGGGACAAAGCACACCAAAGGAACATGCGCTAACCTCTAGACGAGAGGAAAGAGCTATACTGGAATTGATGTGATATAAAATGAGTTATTTCCTCCTATACCGTGTATAGAGGAATTGATGTGATATAAAATGAGTTATTTCCTCCCATTATCATGTATAGTGGAATTAGTGTGATACAAAACAGGTTATTTCCTCCCATTATCATACGTAGAGGAATTGGTGTGATACTAAATAGGTTATTTCCTCCCATTATCATGTGTAGAGGAATTGGTGTGATACAAAGTCGGCTATTTCATCAACTTACTACGCATGTAAGTATATAACTTGTGAAGTTCTCTCGGTGAATATTTTTATGTTGAATTCTGAATATACTTTCGTGACACTGCACATTAAAGGAAGGTGTGTATAATAATAGATGGTATCTTAATGAAAACTAATAAACTTTTTGTTATTTGTTTAGAATTTTTAATATACCTTTCTATATGTAAAATTTTATTTTATTTATTTTTATATTTTTTTTACAAATACACAGCTTTATACCACCTCACTTTATTCATGCTTCCAAGCACATGGGGTATTAACAACAAGATTTTTTTTAAAAAAAGCTGCCAAAATTTGGTAGTTGTAAGTAAATTTGACTTGAAAGTTAATCTTGAAAAGCTATTAGTAAGTTACAAGAGATTGTCAGAGCTTTTCAGTACAATTTCGAATAGTTTCTGTTCCAAGCATCACTTAAAATAATAATAATAAAAAATACTTATAATAATAAGGAAAACTAAAATTAACAATACTGACATTTTACTTTTCGTTTGCATAAGAATGTATTCATATAATTTACCAATCCTATAGAAAAAATTACAAGACTTGTAAATTATCATACAAGAAAGCAGGCTTAGAATACTTTTTTCTCTGTAACGTACTCTTATTGAAAATGTTTCAATGAAGAAGTTTGTGTTGAAATTTACAACGACTTCCTTTTATTTCTTATAAAATACTACAATGAAATTTAACTTTTCAACGAAGAAGTTTTATTTATTTATTTATGTTTGGTTGTAAAAGGTAGAAATGAAATGAAATCTTTAAGTTTTACGTCCCACGGTTATGCCAAAGGAGACGGTGATGATGAGAGATGAGTGAAATGGTGGAATGAAGAAAATGGGAGAAAACGGGAGAACCCCGAGAAAACCCACGAGCACGGTGTTTGTCCACCACAAAGTGCACTTAGCGGAGGCTGGTATCGAACCCGGGACCTCAAGCACCAAGGGTGAACGCTCTACCACTGAGCCACCGCGTCTTATAAAAATAATCGTTCTATCATTTTTTTCTAAAAATATAAATGACGGTAAGTAAGAATTACTTATCGTCTTTTCGGGTGCAGTTTAAGACAGGTTCCATATTATGTAGACGTATTGGACCTCCCTCAAATACTGTGGACCCCTCCCAGTTAACATTTCTGGGTGTAGAACTGGAAGTGCTTTTTGTTTCGATGTTCTTTGATTTTTGGCTTCTGTTACATGCTGATCCTTCATCTGGCGGGTTTCGAGGTTTCCTTTCCATAACATATCACATTCATAAGCATTGTTTCGCCTCATGTGGAAGTATATTATGTTCATCGTGCATTGCGTAACAACCAAGAGGGATGATTTGGAATGTAGTTTTTTTCTTTTCCGCACATGTGTGTGTGTGTGTGTGTTGATGTATGAATATGTGACATTCGGAATTCATATACCAGTACCTCTTTTGTATCAGCTGTTTTGGTTTTTAATTATTAGATTAAATTTTATTGTGTGTGATTTAATTCTGTAAACAACCTACAAATTCTGAATGAATTGTATACCATGACTTCTGTAAATAACTTACAAAAAACATTGACCAGCTTTCAACTGAGGAAAAATTTGCAATTAAGGCTTAGACAAAACAAGCAAAGGGCAATTCAGGAGAGTGTT
This sequence comes from Thermobia domestica, assembly GCF_964235325.1. Classification (NCBI taxonomy): domain Eukaryota; kingdom Metazoa; phylum Arthropoda; class Insecta; order Zygentoma; family Lepismatidae; genus Thermobia; species Thermobia domestica. Next base: position 148,017,421 of record NC_137467.1, on the reverse strand, counting down.
TGAAAACAAATTCAGTTTAAATTTACAGGATATCTTATGGAAGTAGTGTTGTTTGCACCAGATACATTTCCTCAATTTATTTTAAGTTTTCCTGGATAAACTGTGAATAAAGTGTGTTCAATGTACATTCTTTATAACACTAATCTCTGCTACGAACTCTCTTCAGTCAACGCTGAAGAGGAATTCGGATCATTGTCAGGGACTGAGTTTGCTAGAATGAATCGTTCGCGATAATCTAGAAAAAATATTTAGTGAATCTACAAAGCCTCTAAAATTAATATTAACTGTACCTATGGCGTCAGCAAAAGACGATTTTTTTTAACATGAGAAAGAATTGACACTTTCAAGGAATTGAATGTCCCAAGAAAGGTTATCACCATTGGTTATGCTTTCCATCGAAAAAGACCTGACAATAAGAATACCAGAGTTCAACCAGCATGTATTAGACAGAATTGCTCCAATCAAAGAGAGAAGAATGAACTTACTAATTAAATAAGGTGATTAATCGGATAAAATGATTTGGGTTTTTTATTTTTTTAAAACAGGATTTTATTTAATTTAACATGTCACATAGCATTTGCATCTAAAGTTATGCTGATTAGTCAATGAGTCAACTTTGTATCTTCTGTCTCTTTTCGTTCGTACAGCAACACCCGAAACCACAATCCACCGGCCGCCACTGGTTTCCTTATAGTGTTCAACAGCATTCTAGCTATTGTTTGATGTATTTCTTGGTTCCTTACAGTGTGCAACAACATTCTAACTATATACAGTTCAGTAACTCAGTAAATGTAGTTTAGATACAATCTTTTTACTTAATGTTTCATAGTATATATACTTTTTTTTTGGGACGCATATGCGTTATAGACATTCCCAGATGCGTGTGCGATTCTACATTTAATTAAGCAATGTAATTTCACATATATGTTTGTTGTTAAAATACCACTTTATATTATAAAGATAATATCTTCACAGCCTGCAGTAAGTTCCTTCTCCCCCCTCAAACTGAATGCAGAAAATCGAAGGGTGTATGCGTTGGAAAATATGGTATCAATTTAATTGTCTATTAATATTTCTCTCTCTATGCTTGACGATGATTCCAAGGGCCGAAAATGTTTGTTTAAGAAAAGAAAGTTTCTACTGAAAATTATTAATTTCTTTACAATTTAAAGGCTTACATTTTACTTCTTTGAGTACGTATTTCAGTGAATGTATTTTTAAAATATATTTCGCTGCACGTGAGGGTTTATTAAAAGTGCAGACCATCGAACATTTGTGATACATATCTAGACCAAATGTACCACTCAACACCTCCAGCGAGAACAACAATGCCCAATATTAACGTAGAGCCGCTGTTTCGTAGAAACTCAGGTCTTAAACGCTAATGATTTATAGTCTTAAACTATAATGATTAACAAAAAATCAAGTAAGATTGTAGCGATATCGTTGGCACTCAGTAAAATGTGTCGTTAGTATTAGTCGAAAAAGACTGGGAACTACTAAATTAGTTATCGCAGTTTGAATTTCAGTTAATTCTTGTCGGTTTGAAGTGTCACCAGCAAAACTAGATATCTTCCTGTTAAATTTCTCTCATCTATAAATTCGAAATAAATAAGAATAACTTAAGCACTATTTTGTTTACACGTACGGAAAAAGCAGCTTTCTTAACATGTGATTCTTCTTTTATTCACCGAAAAACAGATTTAGTTTTCTTTTCACGTAATTCTGTTTTAACTCAACGAAAAACAATTTCTTTTACACGTAATTCTGTTTAACGCAAACGAAAAATAATTTTCTTTACACGTAATTCTGTTTAACTCAACGAAAAGCAATTTCTTTTCACGCAATTCTGTTTAATTCACTAAAAAAAATGTTTACATGTAGTTCTATTTAACTCAAGGAAAAACTGTTTTCTTTACACGGAATTTGTTTAACTAACGGAAAAACAGTATTCTATATACGTAATTTCGTTTAACTCACCGAGAAACTAAAATAACCTAAAACAACTGACATATTTAAAATGGTAGGAATGGACTACATTAAGCACTTCCAAACGGTGTGGTCCGGCACACTGGTGTTCCCCTACGGGACCATTGATGTGCTGGGAAAAAGTTAACGCTTTATAGAAAAGTTTATTATTTATATCTTTAAAAGGGTAACAATATTTATTTTTTCATTATTTGATACTCAAGCAGTTTCAGTTCTGTACGTAATGTTCCTTTGTGATTAAAAACAGAAAGCACTAACTGTTAAATTTCTATAATAGTACCACAGGATTTTAAATTACTCAGTTAGTTTACAAAACCTTTAACACTTTAAGGAACGCTAGTCTACACTCTTAATTGCACCCTCAAGGTTCAGCGATTAAAATACTCTGCAATTCTTCTAAAGAAATGTAGTCGTGACGTTTCTCATAGTCATTTTTGTTTCATTTCTTACTAAATAATAAAGGTATCTATAAGTAATTATATATTCAGATATATGTATATATGCTTTATCACATACAGTCTACCACCATACATATACACATAGTATATAACCACGTCTCATGTGTTACTACATATACATAAGCTGCAACTCAATCTTTCGAAGAAAAAGAGATCAGTACATACAGTTACTTACGTTAACAATAATTATTCACATTTTTACATACAACACACTTCATATATAACAAATACCTTATTTTACTTCATTTTTAACAGAGATCAATACAGAGTAAGGAAATACAAACATTTTTTATCAGGGATTACTTTGGTATGTGATAATTCATTTTCGAAAGGTTATATTAATACAACAATGTACTTCATATATTATTGTTTCTCCATTTCAAGAAATGAGCTCCTCCGTGGCTAAGCGGTTAGCGTACGCGCCTTTGGCGTGGGAGACCCGGGTTCGATTCCCGGCGGGAGCTCATGTGGTTCGGATTCCACGTTAATCAGTAGGTCCACGTCTCATATAGCCTCGCTGCTGAAAGGGACGCTAAACTAAAATCAACTCAACTCAACTCCATTTCAAGAAAATACGAGTTCCACAAATTTAAATTTCGAAATTTGGCTCTTTCGATTAGGTTATGGCATTTTAGCTTTCTTCATATTTTTCTTACTGCTCCTAGCATTAGAACGAAGTACTGCCTACGTGTGTTAACTCTCAGTTTATGACAAAGTTCTGTATAAGAGCTGTTTAGTGGACTCTCTTAAAAGTTTGACTTCTATCGTGGTCTTCGCGTAGTAAAGTTTTAGTGTCGAACAATGTATATTTAAATCGCTAGCTTAAAAGTTCTAAATAAAATTTCATGTTGTTAGTATCACAACTTTTGCTACCTATTTTCAAACTTTCTCTGCCTTTTAAAAAAAACACATTTCAAAATGAAATGAAATCTTCGAGTTTTACTTCACACGATTATGCCGTGTGGGCTAAAGGAGACATTGTTGATGGTATAACGGCCACCAGGTTATAGAAGTACTTTCTGTGGACGCCCTATATATTTCGTAAAAACAGTGATTATTATTTCCGATTTATACTTTGTTCTGCGACGCAAATAAGTTCTCTCTTCGGTGGGGATTGCTTCTTTCCCTCACTTTTCGACAAATAAATTTCTCATTGTTTTTTTTATATATATTTTAAACATTGCTTTCTGGTGAGAATATTTCTCAGCGACGAACCTTCTCAGTATTACTCCCTGACTTATTATATGCACAGTATATATTCTATAATTATTGGGAACTGAATTAAGTGCTTCCTTTAATCGCTTATGGAAACATTGCAATTTATTAGAGCAGACTAGACCAGAACAGGTATTCAAGTGACCAGAGTGACGCCGGTCACGTTGTTTGCAGTTTCATATCTGTACTTTCTCACGCCCGAGTTATCGCAGTGTATCGTGCATTGTGGGCAGTTGACTAAAAATAACATAAGTTACTTTTCGTATTCTGTTTGGATGTGCACACAGGTGATTTAACTGAGTGGTTTTTGGAATGAACTGCCAACTCTCTTCAGTCGACCATTACAACCAGTACCTTGAGCTTTGGAGCTCAGGGAGTTTGACTCCGGTATTGTGTGCAGCCACCACGCACGTTCCGTCCGGAACAAGTATGAATTTTTGTTAAGCGGCACAAGCTATTAGGCGGCGAAGGACGTTTTCTTACGGCTAGCTCCCAACCAGTGAAGTCCCAGGTCCGCAGACCTTGTGCGTACATGTCAGTTATATCCGCGCCCTCCAAAAGCAACATTCCACTTTGGAAATTATTTTTTTAATTTGCTGAAGACTCATCTTTACGCTTCAGGATTGTTCAGCGCAGCAACTGGATTCCTACGTGGAATTGTCCCAACAACTTTTCCCCCGTGCTAATCCTGGAAGGGGTTACATGCACAGGACCGACACGGCGTAGGATCGACACGGCATAGGATCGACACGGCGTAGGATCGACACGGCATAGGATCGACACGGCGTAGGATCGACACGGCATAGGATCGACACGGCACAGAACCGAAACGGCACAGGATCGACACGGCATAGGATCGACAGCAGAACTTTCATACGATCGAAATAATAAAAAATACATTATTTTATAATTACGCAATATTAAGTAACAATTATTTTCTCAAGGATATATAGGAGAGAACCGTCATACGATCGAAACGGCATAGGAACGAAACGGCGTAAGATCGACACGGCATAGGACCGAAACGGCACAGGGCCGACACGGCATAGGACCGAAACGGCACAGGATCGACACGGCACAGGACCGAAACGGCATAGGATCGACACGGCACAGGATCGACATTCTGTAGGGTGGTCAACACTTTCTGAAAATATCAATATCGCATATCCCTCACCTTGAATTTGTGGATATAAAAAATTGTAAGGATAAATAATTCTAAATGGTCTATTTTTAAAAAAATTTTATATATATATATATATATATATATATATATATATATATATATATATATATATATATATATATATATATACAAATTGTATAAAAATATTGTGCGTAATATATCCATGCCGTAATAAATACACCTTTAATTTTGTGATATTAAAAAAAAAATACGCTAAATAACTCCAATAGTTGATTCGAGGTTTTCAATACCGAATAAATAATATTATTTGTCTGATATTTTTATAATGCTGTAATTTTTTATGTATACTAAGTTGAAGTATGTACATGTAACTGCAATTTTAAAACTGTAGGCTTAGAATTTGCGTTTGGATTTTTTTTTTTTTATGCGAAGCAATGCACCTATGTTAAGTTGCCTCCTTTCAAATTTCGAATTGAAATCGGAAGCCAATCGTTTGTTTTTCGTTTGTTATTGACTTTTTTGAAGAAAAATAGTAAAAATCGTATCTTTCTTAAAACATAAAGAGATATTTACAAAATAAAGTTGGTATATGGCCAAATTTACCCTTGTTCCTCCACTTAAAATTTTGATTGAAAATCAAAATCAATTGTTTGATATGCGTATGCTACTAATTATTTTGAAAAAGAATAGTCTGTTTCGAAAAACATAAAGAGTCTTTTCAAGAGAAATGGGTGATGGAATTTCATATTGGCTCCACTTTAAAGTCTCGAATCAAAACCGAAGCCAAGCGTTTCTTATTGGTTGTTTTTAAGAGCAAATCGCTTGTTTCGAAAAAATAGAGAAAGAGATTTACAAAATAAATTTAGAATGTGATCAAATTCAATCTGATTCCTTTACTTACAAATTTCGATTCAAGACCAAAATCAATCGTTTGATATGGATTTGTTGTTGCTTGTTTGGAAGAAAAGTAATTTGATTCGAAAAACATAAGAATATAATTAAGAAATAATGTTGATGAAGGTGATTTGTTTCGGGGCGGTTTGCTTATTTTGAAGAAAAAAATCACTTGTTTCAAAACAACCAGTAAAATATATCTATTTCCAGGATACATTTGGTGGTCAACTTCATACTGTTTTTTCTGCTTTTAAATATCGATTCAATACTCAAGCTAATAACATGTTTTCCTTTCTTATTGATTGGTTTGAAGAGGAAATAGTTTGTTTTGAAAATTATTAAGAGTCATTTACAAAATAAGGTTGGGTGGGCCAACGTTTTGGTGGTATTTCAAATTTCGATTTAAAATCAAACTCAATCATTTATTTTTCGTTCGTTATTGATTGTTTTGAAGAAAAACTAAGAACCATTAAAGAAATTTTTATAGTAAAGGTGGTCACCTTCACAGGGTTCCTGCACTTCAAATTTCGTTCAAAGCATAAAACGATTAAAATAATAAGAGAAACACAATCAGTACTCTACGCAAATGTTTAGGGGGTTCAGGGGCTTTAGGAACACAAGTTTATATAATATCAAGTGTTTATATATATAAACGTGCTAATATGATAAACGTGCTTAATTTTGCATAATACCTTGCTCAAGGGGGGTTTCAAAGTCCTTAATCCCTTTACTTCAGTACGCCACTAAACATCAATTATAAGTCATTCGTTATCCAAATTGTACTTCTTGTACTGATTCAATCCTTAATTTTAAAGTTCAAAATTATATGAGCACTTATTATGCTATTGGAAAAGAGCACATATTTTATGACAGTGCAAGGTAGTTTCTTGTTTTAACAATTGAAAGAAAGGAAAACACCAATAAAAGTAATAATAATACCTGACACGAATTCTGATAGTAAATCATATTTTATTATCTTATTTGAAACTTTGAGAAAATTGAAGCTCTACACCGAATACAAATTGGATAATAAGCAATGCTTTATAATTGCTTGATAAATTTCAAATTGAGAACAAAGAGAGTGATACTGTTTAAAAGAAAGATTGGATAAAAACAAGAATTTTAGGAATGATCTAAAAAATGGATCAAAGTATTATGATCTTGGCTAATATTAATTTTTGGATCAGTTACCATAAAATATTCGAACGGTCTCTAAATCGAGTTTTCTCCAGATATGTAGTTCTCCAGGTATAAGGAGTACAAGAAAAATTTCGATTAATTAAATATTTTGGATTTTTTTTTATAACGGGCCACAAAATTTTTGGACGGTCCCTAAATCGACTTTTCATATTTTTTATGCAATAAGCATATCACACTGAATTAAGGGATATCTTGGGTTGGGTTACACTATATGTAGTTCTCCATATATAAGACATACAATAAAATTATTGATTGAATGAAATATATTGGACTTTTTAGATCAGGGGCTACAAACGTTTGGACGGTCCCGAAATCAAGGTTTCGTATTACATTTTTTGAATAAGCACATCATGCTGAGTTAAGTGATAGTTTTGGTTTGGCTGCACTATATGTAGTTCTTCAGATATAAGACGTACAAGATTTTTTTTTATTGAATGAAATATATTAGATTTTTTGGATCAAGGGCAACAGAATTTTTGAATGGCCACTAAATCGAGCTTTCGTTTTATTCAGGCACTAAGCACATCATACTGAGTTCAGTCATAGTTTAGGTTTGGGTACACTATATGTTGTTCTCCAGATATAAAGCCTACAAGAAATTTATTGTCTGAAATATATTGGATCTTTTGATCCAATAATAGTCCTTCATCCTCCATTTATACATTAAGCAAGTAACAGTATAACGTGTACATTACGTGATACACTTTGTATTTTATGGTGTGATGTTTAATAATAAATTATTAACAGAATACCCGTTCTTCGCACGGGGAGAATAGTTTCATTTTGAGCATAAAGGGCAATGGAATCTGAGTATGGATTTAAACTGCATCGGGAGTGTTACTGTTCGTCTGAGTGACTCCAAATACTATTTCATCGACACTAATATCGGTATTATTTTTTATCATTATATATAGGCCTATAGTGTGTAACTTCATTAATGTAATGAACGTCTGGAGGTGATTCCTGGACTCGGAAGAAGAATTTAAATGAAACGAAGTCTTTAGCTTATCATAATTATAACTTCTATGCTAATGGTAACGGATGATCAATCAACGGCTTCCTGTTCAACTTAAGAGTGTGTAAAAATGAGAAAAAAATAACTTTGATCCAGAGTAGGTTTATAACGACTGTGCATAAGACAGTCAGGGGCAAAAGATCATGTACGATGAACTAGAGTATAAGGGATTCTTCACATAACAACAGTGATTCCCACAAATTATGTGAATATAATTTGAGCCAAAGTAAGCTAGATTAAAAGATTTCCTCCCCGTAATGCGTAAATTCGTGGAAGATAATAACTACGAGTACAGAAGGAATGAAACTCGACGATACTCAAGGTTTTGCGCGTGTTGCACAAGGAAAGAAAGAAATACAATTTCAAATTATCGATTTATTCTGTTTCGGAGAAGGTAGGATAACTGAAATACTCAGAGGTACCTTGTACAGTATTTGTGCAATGCAGTATGTGTACACGAGACAGCTATGAAGAATAACAGTTCACAGTCTGATATTGTCGACCGTTGACCGCATTGCAAAGATGACATCGGCGAAGCAAATTTTTCCGCGTGTGATCAAGCACATCTGAAATTTCGTAGATGATTGCCGCAGCTATATTACATCGAGCTACAAGTTCTTCGACTGTCGTGGCCGGAGTTTCATACGTATCCCCGAAATAAAAAATCAAGCAGCGTGAGGTAGAATGAACGAGGTTGTCATAACACAGGTTTTTCTCTCCCAATCTGGGAATGTTTCATTTAGGTAAGTCTGCATATTCCTGTCAAAATGTGCAGGTGTATTATCATACTGAAATCACATCTGCTGTCTTATGTTCAAGGGCACATGTTCTATCAATTTTGGGAGAAAATTACGTAAAAATAAAAGATACGTACTCCCACACAGGCAGACCGATAATAAATCAGATCCTACCACAAAATTATCCACCACACCACACCAAATTTCTGCTGCTGATCGTTTACTAGAGTTGCATGTGGGTTTTTACGCCATACACATGATAGTTTCAAGACGGTTTTGATCATTCGACGTACGCTGTCTTCAAGTTCAGCTGTCCATATGGGGCTATTTCCTCCGATTTCACGTACGAGAAACCGAAGGGACCCCTCTCTCGAAGTCGAATATGGAGGCGTGGAAAAATACAAGGAAAGTTACTCTCTTTTGAGGGCGACGGTCACGATATAAACGCCTCACTTCTGGGCTATTGCCCTTTGCTACTCCATAAATGAGTTGCATATCTGCCAGCTCGTGGACAGGGTAATCTTCCATCGCGTAGGCGTGTACAGGTTAACACAATCAATTTTACTTAAACACCAACGTCTACACTTTTACACGACCTTAAATACCTGGACCGTTGAACACAACATTTCCCATCCTGTTATACAGCAATTACACGTGTAACAGTAGAGCATCTGACTATGTATATCACTCACAAGTTGCGTAGATGCTTATTACAACTCAGCCATGCTAACTGAAGCCATTCCACAATAAAACTTCAAGACAGCCTTCTGTAAGCCACTCGCAATTGGCACACAAGGGACGATAGTTCCGTAGGTATTCCTCCGTGTAGGTATTCCATACAGCTCTAAGGTATGTACATTAGAATGTCGAAAAAAGACTATCCTTTTTTTAAAATGTACTTTCAACGAGCTTCCTTTGAGAAAATTTCTCCGGCAATGATAAAATCAAAATGTAAGTGGTCTACACTAGGATAGTATTTTGGTATATTCACAATAGCAATGAAGTTTTTCATAGCTCAGGGAAAAGTTGAGGTTTGCCAACTCGAAGGAAGCGGAAAACGCCATCAAAAGTATTCCTGGGAGAAGATTCATCTAACGGATAAATCAAGTATACTATTCCAGCGCACTTCTTGGTATCGTTATGCAACATGTACAACATCCCTTGTTTCTCCACTTTTGTTGCTTCTGTGCACAGAAGTACCATATTCCACGGAATTACATATTACGAGGAAGAAACCGTTTAATGCAGCTTACTTTTGCCCCATATCTATTCACACAATATTTGGAATCCCTGGGTCATGTGGAGAATTCCTTGTACACTCGTTCATCACATATGATCTTTGCATTTTTCGATGTTATATTTATTTACATGCCGCCTGACTGTCCTATGCACAGTCGTTTTAAACCTAATCTGGATCAAAGTTATTTTTCCTTTTTCACACACTCTTGGACAGGAAGCCGTTCATTTATCATCCGTTACCATTAGCCTAGAAGATATAAGTGTGATACGTTAAAGACTTCGTTCCATTTAAAATCTTCTTCCGAGACGTCATTATGTACTGAGACAAAATAGATGAATCACACATGTGTATCTCTCTTTCTTTCGAATTCTGAGTGTTCTTCTAACTTGAACGATGCACTATTATTTTTTAATGTTAAATCTTGTACTTGATTGATCATTTCTTCATTCAACGTTTGATAAAATACTCAAAGGAATACTCCAGTTTCTTTGGAAGTCATCCTTGCATCGTCACTGTACACTAATCGAATCTACGACTAAAAACAATGGACATTCTTTTGCCCGACTTCAATCCGACGTTTTGTTCATGACTTATGGCGGTTTATACATTTTTCCGACAAATTTTCGGGTGTTACACTCAGGTTGTTGTATAGTTTTTGTTTTATTTCGGTGTCAGGAATCACCTAACGACGTTTGTTATATTAATTAAGTTACACCCTATATATATACGGGCGCCATTTATGTATTAAAAAAACCAAATTTGTTTAGTAACGTAAATAGCTAAACTATGAAAACGTATTTACTAGAGAAACACTTTTTAGTTCTTGTAATAATTTTCTCTCAAACAAACTGAAGGTAAATATATACCAATAAATCAATACAGCTATATTTTAGAAAATGAAATGAAATCTTTGAGTTTTACGTCCCACGGTTATGCCGGTTAGGCTGAAGGAGACGGTGATTATGAGAAATGAATGAAATGGTGGAATGAAGAAAGTGGGAGGAAACGGGAGAACCCCGAGAATATCCACGCACACGGCGTTTATCGACCACAAAGTTCACTTGGCGGGAGCAGGGTTTGAACCCGAGACCCCATGCACCAGGGGTGAACGCTCTACCACTGACCCACCGCGGCTCCAGCTATATTTTAGAAATACAATAGGCACTGATTTTTCGAAGACTGCTCTAATACATAGGAACAATCAAATTTGTAAATAGAGAGTTTTCTTTTTAAATAAAACAAACTGAATTGCTTAAACTGCGCTATATCGATTGGTTTCAGCATCTGATTTTTAAAAAATAAATAATTAGCAGCACGAAAAATTCCTATATTATCTTCGAAAATAGACCTACATGTTAATTGCTTTACTGGCTTTATACATTTTTTTTTTGAAAAAGTGATTGTAGGGGAAGATGGGGCTAGTTGCAACAATTTTCAGGTCTGTTTTTTTACTCGAAAATTATTATAGATATAAAAACTATATTGAGTGTACTAAAAGGTACATGCCTTAACTACATACCAAAAAAAGAGAAGTGCAAAACATCGAACGGCAGTTTTGATAGCATCCACTTTTTGAACTAAGTCCGACTGTTGACATTTGCCCCACCCATGGGGTAAATTGCAACATCATCTCGGGTAAGTTGCAACAATCGGACTTGATTCAGAAATTTAATGCTATCAAATCTACAGCTTGAACATCGCTTCACTCATTTTCACTGTGGCAGTCAATGTCTATAATCTATACAGATGTAGTACGGATTTCTCTCGGAACACGACCAATGAGACCACTTCTCACAACATAAATACTGTACCCAGTCTTCTTCTGTATCCTGTTCTTCGTACGGTTCTTCAGAAACCAAACAGACGACTTGAGAATAAATTCTTCTCAGCTGATGATTTTACGTTTTCGGTTGCTTTTAGATGCTTCTTTTTCATTTCGAAAGTACTTTTTTCTAGAGTGTCTGTGAGAATAGCACATCTCTTCCTTTTCCGAGCTGTCAGTTTTCTAGTTCCAGATTTTGGATAGAACCATACATGTTCAGGAGATCATCTGAAGGATTCTACACTATCTTCTTAGATGCATTTGCAGGTGATCCATGAAGCTCACTTTGACCTGCAGTCTGAAGTTCTAACTGAGAAGATGAAAGGAAACAACTACTACTAGGCACTGCAAGCAATAAGCCATCACTGTTGTCCTATAATAATAATAATAATAATAATAATAATAATAATAATAATAATAATAATAATAATAATAATAATAATAATAATAATAATAATATGATAGTTTTTACGTCCGAGCCATTTCGGGTACTGTGCATTTGCGGTAATGCTCGGAAAATAGAATAGAAACTGGACCGCACGTTGGACCGATATTATATTTTTACCCGTATGAATCGGGTTTGCCCGATTGAACCGTATGAATAGGGATGACCTGATAATCCCGTTTTTATGAAAACAAGCTTAGTCTGTCATTATGGTAAATGATGTGTTTTTTCACTTTATTATCATAACACAAATTGTTCTAATTATCATGTACGAACTCATAACGAGTCTATCGGTACAAACGGTCCAAACAGGACAAACACGGGTCAAACGGGTTTATCAGGTCTAAGGATCGAGTATACCAAACGCAATGGGTATCGGGCGGATACAGTTTACCCGAAAAGTTCAAGCACTAATTATAGGTTAAAGTCAATACTTAAGAGCTCTAATTGTTTGCATTCACTTTTTTCTTTCTTTTTTTAGGTAGCCGACCAACGAACTTGAGGATACATAAATATAAATGCTCAAATCTAAATTATTGTATTATATTATTGCAATGAGCATCAACGTGATTTACTATTAGATGTTAGCGTGATGCACTAATGTTAGTCTTATAAATGTTTTATTATTATTATTATTATTATTATTATTATTATTATTATTATTATTATTATTATTATTTGTTTATGCCCTTCATGCAACTTAGAATCAATCTCACATAAAGTACTATATCAGACCTGATTGAACATTATTTTGAAAATTCTCATATAAATAGATAAAATTAACAATTGGAACTTAACACTTCAAGAGTTCAAAACATGTCCTCATTTTCGTTTTCCTCAGTTTCTGAGGACGATTGAACTATCTCGATGACAACATGATCTTTGTCTCCAACAAAAATATTTTGCAAGACACGGTAACTTTGTTCAACTTCCTGGGAAAACATTATTATTATTATTATTATTATTATTATTATTATTATTATTATTATTATTATTATTATTATTATTATTATTATTATTAATATTATTATTATTATTATTATTATTATTATTATTCGACAGGCCATCTGTCTATAATGACAATTTAAAACTTTATTTTTTAAAAAAGAAATGATTAAAAAGCATTCTATTAAGTATCTAAATCTCATATGTATTAATGTATGCAGGTTAATATCTGAGTAATAAAGCTATCATTATTAATTTCCTGTGTATAGTATCCTAATTTGTAGTTTGTCCAGTTTTTATATACGTGACGAATCACATTAGAAAGAAACTGATCAATTATATAATGACCTCTATAACTATATCTTAAAGTTAGAAATAATATACTTACAAGCAGAGCACATAAACAGGCAGAATCTTTATTAAGCCTATTACTAATATTACATATTAATATTAGCAATAATAATAATGATAACTAAATTCATGGCGCAACAGCCTTTAGAAGGCATGGACTTATGGCACTCATTTCTGTGGGGTAATGTGTTTATAGGTCTGCACGGGCTCGGGCTACTATGATAACCGTAATGGGGTTAGTCATACTGAGAGCTTTATACAGTTCTACCTGAGTTAGAGCGGCAACGCCGGAATCTGGTTACAATGAAGGATTTATGGTAGGGACAAGTAAACCCTTAGATCTTTACTTACTATATATATATATATATATATATATATAGATAGATAGATAGATAGATAGATAGATATAGATATAGATAGATAGATAGATAGATAGATAGATAGATAGATAGATAGATAGATAGATAGATAGATAGATAGATAGATAGATAGATAGATAGATAGATAGATAGATAGTGAGTGAGTGTTGCAAAATAAGTGTTACAACTCTTGAGAGGTGACTCCTGCCACTGAGACAAGAAAAAAAGTTCTCTTGAACTTTCGGCTATCGGACATAGTTTCGGATCTACAAAGCGTGGAAAAATGAGTTTCGGACGCCAATAGTTCGGAAACTAACCAACATAAAGAGGGCGGGTAAAAAATTCACTGAAGAAGTCATACCTGCTCCATTGAATTTTGCATGTTTCACAATCCTACCATGCACGCGCAAGGGTTCCCCAAAGGAACGTAGGGAGTCCCGGATAATCTTCCAAGTGAAACTTGGTCTAAATGGATATGAATTGATAGGCTTGTACAGTCAGCGACTGTAAAAAGTGGAGGTTGGATACATAAGAAATGATAGCTTTTTCCAGTAGCAGAATAGTTTCACTGTATGTCTGATAGTTGGACAACCAACATGACAGCAAATACATGCCCGAAAACATAACATGCCAGGATATTCCTCCATTTGGAGGAAAAAGTATTACTATCTGAGAGCATCACTTAGAGAAACAACCACGAGATAAATCTGCAGAAATTCCATTCACTTTAAGATCTAAGAGATAGGAATTAATGCAAAGGAAACGAAAAGAATAATACGCATCATGCAGAGACCGAAAAAGTATGGAAAGCTAAACAAAATGAGAAAAGAAGGAAAGAGGGAAAGGAAATAGCAAAAGACATGGGAATAAATTAAATTTTAACACTTAAGGATAAACAATCTCCGTCTTTCCCCCTGCCCCCTGTATTGTCTTGTTTTTCTCCCTTCATAGGATAAATCTCTTTCAGTATCAAACGCGAACATCATTTATATTGTTTATTTCCTTGAAAAAAAAATGCAAGTCAGTCTAGGCTGAGACTTGAACACAGAATCCTGAGAATGACAGTCACACACGGTACCCACTTATTTACATAGGCTCTACCAAGTGTGTTTATAATTCAACCATTACACGCGCTGTCATCAAGCGTGTTAAATCAGCCATTGACGGTGAGTTACTCCAGTTACACTTGAAGTTAGAATTTCATTTACGGCCTTTAGCTATCTACGGCAACAGGCCCCATGTTTTCATTAAAAGCATTTGTGCTGTAGATTAACATCAAGAATAAATTAATTTATTATGAATTAATCTCTTGGGTGCAGCAACACACACACATACATCGTATATACGCATATAGAGATAATCGGATTGATTAAGGATTAAATGAGTTATTTCGTAAATTTACGAAACGGGTCTTGAAGGACAGTAATGACATCTCGTAGCGTTGTTACGTAACACACGTAATATAAATAAAGCTTCAAAGCCAAAAGTTACAAGTTCTGCCGTGGCTAAGTCGGTAGAACGTCTGTTTCTTGAGTGGAGCAACGCGGGTTCAAATCTCGGTTGGTTCATTTTGATTTTTCTTTTTCTCAAAATACATTCCTATATGTTTGTATTTGTCAATAATAATTGCTTTATTGCATTTTTTGTAGATTAACTTAAATTAGTGAGGTTAAGTAAAGTCAGGAAGGTTAAGATAAATATATGACTGCTTTATACGTGTGTGCAGTCCAGAGATGGAGTGAGTCAGTGGGTCAATTGCGTCAAGATTTGTAAGTGGGTCATGGGTCAACAGGATGTAACTCACTGCGATATACAACCCACCGTGACTCACTCTGACTCAACTACCCATTCTGATCCATACTGACCCACTGATCCACTCTGACTTACGAACCCATTCTGCTCAGTGATTGTAGACAGTTTCTTCTGAGCACTGGTGAATTTGTCTACCTTTTACTTTCAAGGCCTCCCTTTTTCTTCTTTTTTCATTTGTCTCTATTGAAGAAAGAATTTCAGGCACTCTTGCAGAACTTCAGGCAATTGACCATATTTGGAATTGTAATAATAGCAATAGGACTTACTTCTTGACTTTTCAAACACATCCTGCGAGTTTTTAGAGGAGCTAACTACTGGAAAAAAATGTGAATTACCTATAATGTACGAATAATTATATAAAACATTGAATATAACAATGTGTGTGTGATCGTCATGATCAAATTGCAAAGTCAACTGAAATGACATTTGGTATATACATAGTTAGGCCCTAATCTCAATATCATTTTGAAAACTCTTTTATTGGAAGGGAGCATTTTCTATATATAGGGTTGATTTCTAAAAATAATCGAAAACGATCAATATTACTTCAGAAACAAATTGAAAAGCAATTATTGAGAAATAAAAACTACAGCTTTATGCATTTTACATCTACTGCTTTTTATTATAATAACTGCTGAAACTTGTGTTTATGTATGGAGCGTTACAGCATAAGGATATCACGTCATAAAGTTGTGAGGAAAATTTACATAAAATTTGTACTGCAAGCTTAATTACGTGGGAATATTAAATTTGTACGGGATGCTTAATTATATGGCCAATTTTAGACTTCTCTTTACTTTGGTCTACTTTACCTTGATTTGAGACTTTCAAATTTCATCCTATTTTCCACTGAAAATGTCTGTAAGTCAACAAAGAAATAATTATATATGATAATTAAAGTTAAATTCATCGCAATTTGGCCCATGACAAACACTTTATCATTGTATATCGTAAAGATCAAATCCACCGGTATTGTAACAGAGCGGTGCTTGAGCGTTGAACCGTGGAAACTCAAACTCCGATTAGTGATAATTTCATAGCCTTGTTTTATTACAATTGTAAACTTTATTTAGTTTTAAAGAGAGCGTGGATCATGGGTCAGAGTTGATGACGATGGGTTTTGGCGGGTCGGAGTTGGTCACAAAGGTTCAGAGTGGGTCATAGTGGGTGGTGGGTCGCAGTGGGTCACATGCTGTTGATCTACTTGACCCACTCCAACTCTGATTAACGCTTCGACATCTGGAGTAAATAAGTTCTGCCAGGGGACCCTTTTCCTTTCAAAATATATTTTGATATGCTCATATTTATTATTATTAATTACTTTCTTGCATTTTTTCCTACATTATCTTAGGTTAATGACCGTGGTTTAGGATATATTATATAAAGTGAAATACGGTTATGTATGTTTACACTTTCGTTTCTTTCTTTCAAAATACACTCCTATCTATTCACGTAGTCCAAAAGTAGGCATACACCTCTTCATTGATCAAGTATAACATTCTAGTTTATGAGTTTATTTGCTTCGGCTCTTCCGAGCTTAAGATGTAAGTAAAACACATTAAGAACAAATAATAAAGAAACTAAGTCTATCTGATGGATAACAATAAGAAATTATATAAAATGCAATGAACTGATCAGTACGGCACTGTAAACTTATTTTTGGGCCACCCTGTATATTACTAATAATTTATTTCTTGCATTTATTAATAACTAGCTGAAATACACACTTTTCGCATGGGTGAGATAAAATATCTATGCAAACAAACTGAACAACGAAACGAAAAGATATCGGTCATTTTCTAATACTTTTACATATCCTGGTAAACGCCCCCTGTGACCCCCTGGTTCGAAATTTAAAAGAACGCCTCTCGCCCGCAGGCGATTGGCCTGTATTTGAAAGTCAACGCCTCTGGAAGAATCAACATTCATCTCAGCGACCGTGAAAACTAAGGATTTGACACTAATATTGGTCATTTTGGAATATTTTTTTTATATATTTCGGTACCCCACCCCCAGGGTGACACCGACCCGCATACAATGGTAGCCTATTTTCAAAGTCATCGCTAATGAAAGTGTCACCATTGTTCTCAGCGACGGCGCTAACTATAAATTCAACACAAAAACTGGTCATTTTCTAATGTTTTTACATGTCTCGGTAAACTCTCCCTTCCCCTGAGAAACTGGTTCGAATTGAAAAAAACGCTTCGTTCTGGTCTGGAGCCTGGATAAAGTATCCGTGACCAAAGTTTAGTAACTTTCGGTCAACTCGTCTGATTCCCAGGCCGCACACAGACAGACACACAAACAAACTCGTATTTCATACACAACAACAGATAACACAACCCAGAGCATTTTTTCTTTTTTACATAGCACAGAGTTCTTTGTCATAGAACATTGCTATGTTGCTTCCACGCAGTCAAACCTTCTAGTAAGTGCCTGAGGCAGTTAGTCTTTTATACATAAACACGTGCATTTGCCTCTTCTGTCGAAGTAATGGGTCGCGTGTACTGCTAGTACCTATTTTGTTGATGTATTGACCTTGAAGAACCAACAAATGGATTTTCATTAAGCCACGAGTCGCTTTTGTCCGTGAAGTTGATATACAGTAGAAATGACCTATTCATTATTAACCCGATGTAAAATACTAAGATTATATTGGTTTTACCTGAACACCCACAAATTTGATGTAGCAAGAGGCCTTCCCACAACTGCTTCCAATCCGGCATAAATTTCACGGTTAACTTTTTGAATTATACACAAGAGTATCATTGATATGTTAGTGTTAATAATATTTATGGAACTAGACAAGTTTTTAACTTCCAAACTGTGCCGTGCATAAAAGTTGGAAGTCTCATAGAGTGGTTTCATCCGTGTGTGTGACAGATACCAGAGCAAAGATAGAAGTGATATCGGGAAGTGATTTTCTGCCATTGATTCTGCATCCAAAGAATAAGTCCATCTCATCCGTTAACTCCATATTCAAGCCAGAAGTGGTCCAAATTAGCTATTTTTCGTGTCTCGTCTCGTCTCGTAAACGAGACGAGACAGAACTCTTTGGGACAAGACGAGGCAGACTAATTGTCTCGTCTCGTTTTCGAGACGAGACACGAGACGAGACGAGACGTCTATTGAAATGTCTCGTCTCGTCTCCTGTCTCGAAATTGCAAACACAGTTTTTGAATTTAAAGCACACACACAGCAAACGTAACGTTTTCGATGTTACTCGGATGATACATTAAGGTGTTAGAACATTGAAACCGTTACGTTTGCTCTGCGTTTTTTAAAAAATAAAGTTAAGTGTGATAGCCTTGTTAGCTGATTTTTATTAAATTATTTCTTCATGTTTAATTTTTCGGTTGTTTCTAGTGATCACTCCTTAATTTCCTACAGTAATTTGAGTCCGACATTTATAATTGAATTTAAGTTTTGGTTCCATCGCATTTTATTGTCAATATTAAAGTTGCCTTACAACACATTTAATTTTGACTGAGGAAATGAAATTTCTTCACGTATTTGTGAATTCGAACCCCTGCCCTGGATGACTTTTGTATGTGTCCTTAACCTTACTTTTCACAACGTATGTCCTGCACAGTAAAAAAATATCTGTGTTGATTCAACACCATTGGCGGAGCTATGGGGGGATGGAGGGTATTGTCCCCCCCAACTGTTAGACAAAAAATGAGTTATTCATATTAATTCCACACTCGTCTAGGAAGTATTCCACAGGTCGAGACCGACCAAAAGGTCTGTCCTCCCAGCAGGCAATCCTAACTCCGCCAATGTTCAAGACAATGCGGTGACCCAATGTGACTAACACTTTTTGTGTTAAATCAACACAACACACGGTGTTGATTTCGGTAGTGGGAGAAAAAAAGGTTAGCTGCAGGGAGATTTGAACATGGATTAGCCAGTTAGAAGTCGAGCGTCTTACCTAATTGGCTAACTCATCGGACAGAAAAAAACACTTAAAACATTATAGAGATAAAAAAAAATGTTGCTGAACACTGAACACAAAGTTACTTTCACGACATATACCATGATTTAATTACTTTTTCAATGGTCAACTAAGAAGCACATTTCCCTATTCCTTTTAGTAAGTATCCTTTCTGTAGTTTTATTTTCTTAAGCCACTACACGACCTGGCGACGCGACGGCCAAAACATTTTCTTTCATCGCGCTTTTGTTATTATCTCTGGATCCAATCATAGCATCGCTATTACTAGCGTCAAGTCATAATAGTAAATACGGTCGTAATTGGAATACCCATAAAGTTCCTTTTTTTATTACACTTTCACTGTCAAAAACATTCTTATATGGCTATTATCATATCTAATATAAGTGTGTTAGGACTTGGAAACGATTAGTGAAATTTAGGAAAATCATGCCGCCATTTTAAACCTGTCTTAAGACCGCCTTTACTATTATGATTGTCGTGTGCAATTACTAACTCCAGTATCGCAGTAGACATGCCTATCTGACTTGATTCGCGGTTTTAGAGAGTAAGGTAGGTTGTACGGAATACTATTTAAAAAAAAATAGTGAGTTGGTATTGAAATCTTGAACACGTTCAGGAAGGCCTGTTTCAATTCAGTTTGGCATTTTACTTCGTAGGAGCTTTTATTTTCAGTTGTTTGCCACCCTCTAAACGTGCCGCCTTACTCGCTCCTAACAACAATCAGTATCGTCTGGGGCCAGTGCAGTCACATCGAACTTTACTTGTCGTGTTAACATTACTTGACATTAATGTCTTCGTTTTCGACGTATCTATGAGCAATATATATATTCGTGTATTCGTGCCGGTAAAACAAATTTCAATGTTTCAGAATGTTAAAAAAAAGTTCAGGGTCGAGGAGCCTCAAACCAGCGGCGCAAATCTGTCTTCAACATTGGGGGGGGGGCAGGGGGACGAGTAAGACCGTTTCCGTATTTATTCCACATACCGTATTATCCGACATATCATTGCAGGTAAAAAGTAGGATCAATCGGCAAGAAGAACTGCAGGTTGTGTCTGTTTTTGATGCTCTGGACTCTATTGCCTAGCACGCCCGTCTACACCATGACTCATACGTCTATCATTCAGTCCAGGCACGTATTCAAGTTTTCTTTTCGGATGGGGCAAAACACGAATCCTCCTAAGCACTTAATTCTAATGTTTCAAAATTATCGATATTATTATTATTATTATTATTATTATTAATAATAATAATAATAATAATAATAATAATAATAATGAAACAGTTCTGTATTTTTCTTACTTTTCATTTATAAACCGCTTTACTTTAAACAAACTGCATTGTAGCACAAACAAAATCAAAAAATATTTTTGAGACACATGTAAGGAAAACTGTCTGCTACGTATATCACATAAAAGTAGCAAATGGCAGTAAGTGTATCGTCCTAATACATTAACGTCATAAACAGAACGGAATCGAAATTGTAATCCCATTTAAAAATTTTCTTTAACTTCACCTGGTATCAATGGCATTACGGTATGTTCTTAGAATTATAACAACATATTGCCCACTGTTTGGACACTGCCTCAAAGTAATCTGATATAAAAGAACCCAGTGTGCGAATTAGATAATTCATACTGGGTGGATAAAATTAGGCAACTGGACGTAGAGTTTGAAGGTAAAATAATTCAAAATAAGACAATAATGCAAGGTGCGAAATCATTTGAAAATGGTGGGGGGGAAGAAGTTCAGCGATCCACACTAATGCTTCGTGGAGCCTCCAAAAAGTTGAAATTTTAATGTATTATTATTATTATTATTATTATTATTATTAGTAATAATAATAATAATAATAGAAATAATAATAATAATAATAACAATAATTCACGAAAATGCAGTAGAGATCTATAAGCCAGAAATAATAGTCCCTGAGAACCGATGTCCTAACCAAGCATTAGAACTACTAACTTGAAGCGCTTTACCTGGCCAGCCATAGATCCCCATGAGCAGTAGAGTCAGAGCATAGTTTTTATTATTTATGAAATTCTCGTTTCTTCGCTAAGTATTTAGTGTTTCAGTTTGGTCGCTCAGATATCCGGTCACTTATGTAAGTCTAAATAATACTATGTATTTATATTGTATTATTAGCAAGAATATATTATTATAAATAACAGATATGATTTTAATACAAATACTTGATAGACAACAAAAAATCGTGCTGCCTCAGTGGTTGAGCGGTCACCTCAGGTGCGTGGAATCCCTGGCTGGATCCTAGCTCGCGCCAAATTCTGCTTGTGGTATACAAACAATTGTGTGTGGGTTTTCTCGGGGTCCTCCCACCTCCTTCCACTATTTTAATCCACCATTATTATCTATCTCATCATGACCGTCTTCCTTAGTTTTACTGAATATTCGTAGGACGTTAAACCTTAGAAAATGAAAGCACAAATACAACAATACGATTGATTTGCTTATTTAAATTTAGTGTCCCTTTTCAGCAGCGAAGCTATGAGATGTGGACTTACAGTTCAAGGTCGAATCGTTCAAATTTTTGTAAGGCGCTTCCACCGGGAATCGAACCCGGGACCCCGTGCACCGAAGATGGTGCGTGAATGCTAGCCAGTAGACCAGCGGAAAGAGCCACAATAATACGAGTAATGAATGATTGTGTTACTGTATTTATAGACCTAAAATATAGTTTGCAATAACGTATCTTACCTTAGAGAAAAAAATGTAAGATTAAACTTCACTTTCTTTCCGTGTGTAACGAGAGTTGAACATGTGACGGCCAGAAGAAGCCCACGTATGAACAGCAGTAACAGCATCCCATAATTTTAAAGGAGATCCACTGAGTTTAATTGTTAATAAAGATTGAAAGGTACTCGCCAACATACGGGTTCTTTCGAAACTTTTAATATGAACAACACTGAATCCACGTTCACAGGCAGCAGTTGATAATGGCACAGTACGAACTTTCCGCGTTAAGTCTTTAAGAACTTGAAAATCATTTACCGACTTAGAACTTGACTTGTACTCTCTCCATTCTGACACTGTAGAACCCCCGTTTGGTCTAGTGGCTAGCACGCTTGACTTCGGTTAACGTGGTCCTGGTTCGATTCCCGGTGGTATACAGTTGAACGACCAAAGTGGTCGGATTCCATTATAATCAGTAGGTCCACGTCTCCTTTAGCCAGCAGGCATAATCGTGGGACGTTAAACTAAATCAAACCAAGCCATTCTAACACTGCAGTATCAGGATTTAATCCAAACAATTGAGCTTCTTTATATAAGTCTATGTTATCGTATAAACCAGTCATGTTATTACGATCTTTATTTTCAAACACTCAAAAGCACTTTAGGACATCATTAGAAGGAAACCTTTTTTCCACGTCTTCTACTAAACCCTGGATTACCTGCCCCCTTATTTGATCAAACTCACTATCATCACTCCCTGTATCAGACGCTTGTCTGCAGTGCACTAATACAAAGACTTTGGTAGACATCATCTTTCATACGCATTTCTCTCAGAGCTTGGATTAAATATTCAATTCTTGCTCTATTTCATTGTACGAAACTGGTTCCTTTTGCATCGTTTTACTAATATTAGACAGAATGGACGCAATATTCAGAAGAAAACCGAGCAATAGAATGTTCTTTTTCTCCAACATTTTTTTTTTGTCAATACCACTCAGTTTAAAACTATCTCTGTTGAAATGGTCAGCATTTTCATACCCCAAAAGTAGGAATTGCATTATACAAGAAAAATATGTAAAGACTGCAAATAATACATGCTCCACATTTGAAATCCAACGTATGTGAAACAATCTTCTGATTTTTAGCATTCCTGCGGCATCTGTGACTGTCCCGATACTTTTAAGTTTTGCAGCTGTATGAAGTTCGCCTAACAAATATTCAAAGTTGTGAATAGCATTCACAACATAAAAAACTCTTTCAGATACAAGATCCATTAGGCACTGGTCGACATTTCTTCTAATTTGGGCAGCAACACCTTGTTTCTCCCAGTAAACACTACATCCCCGTCAGAACCAAATCTAACAAGCTTTTCTTTAAGATTAAAAATATATCATATTCGGAAAACGCGTGAATAATTTTCTCTTCAAGGAATTTTGCATCGGAATTTTCTACAGGTACTAATTTATAAAAACAACAACAATGGTTATTTTCTTCGTCCACATATGTTACATATAAAAGCAAGTGCTTATCCGCAAACCTGTTTGTAGGTTAGTCAACTGTTTAAGAAATTTTGCCAATTTTGCACGCAACTGGTACGCTAGAGAATAAAGGTCTCGTCACAACGAAACAGCCGACAAAGCTAAACACCTGATATCTTTACAACTAAACTACGTTTTTGAAAAACAGGCATGCATTCAAATTTATTGTTTGTTTAAAAATTTTCATTATAGACCTACTTATATTTTCATATTAAGGTGTCCCCCCTTACATATTTTGGTGGGGGGGGAAAACGCAAGTATAAAATTTTTGGTGAGGGGGAAATCCCTCCCGTCCCCCCGGGATTTCGCACCCTGCTACCCCCCACACACAAATATATGGGTGGACAAACACCGTGCTCGTGGGTTTTCTCGGGGTACTCCCGTTTCCTCCCACTTTCTTCATTCCACCATTTCATTCATTTCTCATTATCACCGTCTCCTTTAGCCTCGCCGGCATAATCGTGGGATGTTAAACTTAAAGATTTCATTTCATTTTCATTTCAATTTTTATATAATAATTCATATATTACACATGATTCAAACATTTTTTCCCAGTAGTTAGCTCCTCTAAAAAGTCACAGGCTGCGTCTCAAAGCTAACTAATAAGTCCTATTGCTATTATTACAATTGCAAATATCAATATCTAAAATTGCCGGAAGCACTTTTTTCAATAGAATAAAATGAAAAAAGAACAAAAAGCATGGCTTGAAAGTAAGACGTAGACAAATTCACTAGTGTTTGGAAGCTGTCTGTAATCCACTGAGCAAAATGGGTCGGTGGGTCGTAATGCGTTGTTAAGTCATAGTGGATCGGTGGGTCACAGTGGGTCCCGGTGGGTGGTGAGTCGCAGCGACCCCCTCCATCTCTCGACTGCACATACGAGAAAGCAATCATATATATGTGTTTTAACCTTCCTGACTTTACTTACCCTCAATTAATTTAAGATAATTTACAAAAAAATGCAAAAAAAAACAATTATTAATAACATATATAAAAATATAGAAATGTATTTTGAGAGAAAAAGTAATCGGTGTACTCGAAACTCGAACCCGCACTGCCCACTCAAGAAGAAAACACCTTAACGACTTGCCCACACCACAACTTGTAACGTACGGTTTTGAAGCTTTATTTATAGTGCGTGTGTTACGTAACAACCGTACGAGATGTCATTATTTGCGAGGACTTCCTTCAAGACCCGTTTCGTAAATTTACGAGATAACTCATTTAATCCTTAATCAATCCGATTATATGATTATATATATATATATATATATATATATATAAAAATTGATGTATATATATATGATTATACCCAACACACATATATATATATACGATGTATGTGTGTCTGTGTGTTGTTTGTATGTGTGTTGGTGCAGCCAAGAGATTATTAATTCATAATAGATTAATTTATTGTTGATTTTAATCAACAGAACAAATGCTTTTAATGAAAACATGGGTCCTGTTGCAGTAGATGGCTAAAAGCCGTAAATAAAATTCAAACTTGAAAGTGTACCTGGGGTAACTCACCGTCAATAGCTGATTTAACACGCTTGATGACAGCGCGTGTAATGGTTGAATTATACACACACTTGATAGAGCCTATGTCGATAAGTGGGTACCGTGTGTGACTGTCGTTCCCAGGATTTTGTGTTCGAGTCTCAGCCTAGACTGAGTTGCGTTTTTTTTCAAGGAATTAAACAATATAAATGATGTTCGCGTTTGATACTGAAAGAGATTTATCCTATGAATGGAGAAAAAACAAGACAATACAGGGGGTAGGGGGAAAGACGGAGATTGTTTATTAATAAGTGTTAAAATTTAATTTATTCCCATGTCTTTTGCTATTTCCTTTCCCTCTTTCCTTCTTTTCTCATTTTGTTTAGTTTTCCATACTTTTTCGGTCTCTGCATGATGCGTATTATTCTTTTCGTTTCATTTGCATTAATTCCTATCTCTTTGATCTTAAAGTGAATGGAGTCACATCCCGTTGAACCATGACCCACTTACAAATCTTGACGCAATTGACCCACTGACTCACTCCATCTCTGGACTGCACACACGTATAAAGCAGTCATATATTTATCTTAACCTTCCTGACTTTACTTAACCTCACTAATTTAAGTTAATCTACAAAAAATGCAATAAAGCAATTATTATTGACAAATACAAACATATAGGAATGTATTTTGAGAAAAAGAAAAATCAAAATGAACCAGCCGAGATTTGAACCCGCGTTGCTCCACTCAAGAATCAGACGTTCTACCGACTTAACCACGGCAGAACTTGTAACTTTTGGCTTTGAAGCTTTATTTATATTACATTTGTTACGTAACAACGCTACGAGATGTCATTACTGTCCTTCAAGACCCGTTTCGTAAATTTACGAAATAACTCATTTAATCCTTAATCAATCCGATTATATCTCTATATACGTATATACGATGTATGTGTGTGTGTTGCTGCACCCAAGAGATTAATTCATAATAGATTAATTTATTCTTGATGTTAATCTACAGCACAAATGCTTTTAATGAAAACATGGGGCCTGTTGCCGTAGGTGGCTAAAGGCCGTAAATGTAATTCTAACTTCAAGTGTAACTGGAGTAACTTACGGTCAATGGCTGATTTAACACGCTTGATGACAGCGCGTGTAATGGTTGAATTATAAACACACTTGATAGAGCCTATGTAGATAAGTGGGTACCGTGTGTGACTGTCGTTCTCAGGATTCTGTGTTCGAGTCTCAGCCTAGACCGCCTTGCATTTTTTTTCAAGGAAATAAACAATATAAATGATGTTCGCGTTTGATACTGAAAGAGATTTATCCTATGAAGGGAGAAAAACAAGACAATACAGGGGGCAGGGGGAAAGACGGAGATTGTTTATCCTTAAGTGTTAAAATTTAATTTATTCCCATGTCTTTTGCTATTTCCTTTCCCTCTTTCCTTCTTTTCTCATTTTGTTTAGCTTTCCATACTTTTTCGGTCTCTACATGATGCGTATTATTCTTTTCGTTTCCTTTGCTTTAATTCCTATCTCTTTGATCTTAAAGTGGATGGAATTTCTGCAGATTTATCTCGTGGTTGTTTCTCTAAGTGATGCTCTCAGATAGTAATACTTTTTCCTCCAAATGGAGGAATATCCTGGCATGTTATGTTTTCGGGCATGTATTTGCTGTCATGTTGGTTGTCCAACTATCAGACATACAGTGAAACTATTCTGCTACTGGAAAAAGCTATCATTTCTTATGTATCCAACCTCCACTTTTTACAGTCGCTGACTGTACCAGGTAACAATAATTCGTTTGTATTAAGTCGATATCTGGAACAAATATAAAATGGCGGACACCATGCCCGTTGTGTGTGGTTGCATAATCGCCAGGTATGGATGCCGGACAACAGTGATGTTCTGAGTATTAAGTATAGCGAATTTGTACTCAAATGCTCTAGAAAGACATCTGCAGTGTCGGTAGAGCATAACAGTGAAGCAGGGTGATTCAAATGTGTGGAAACACTTTACGAAAAATCCCCAGAATGCACTCATACTCAGTAAACGTGAGTTCAAATCGTCGGAAATGTAAGGATTAGCGTCAAGAACATGAAAGCCTTTCCAATTCATCAATAATATTCCCTCAAACTGATGCAATGTGATGTGCACGGTTGCATACCAATAAGGATGCGATAACAAAAGCCAAGTTACTTTACATATATATGATTGTTATTAGTAAGAAGATAAATAAGAAAATAATCAGGCAGTATATTATAAGGAAAGAACATTAATGATCATAACGAAGGATTAGGTATAGAATGCACGATACGTATGATATAGTAATGGGCGTGAATGATGTGGCGAGATGCATACACAGGACAACACGTGGGTGATATTAGTTAGACAAATGAGCTTATCTTTAGCCTAGAGGCTGCTCTATTCAATGATGAAAATGAATGAGCCCCATGTTAGTAAATAATGGTAATCACTGTGCTGGAAATGATGGGTGAATGAGTGGAAGATGTTCATGAATGACGTAATCGGCGATGATAAGTAAAGAGGGATCTAACGGTGGTAGATTATAGGAGCGAAAGTGGAGAATGATAGTAACGGTGAGGTGTTGGGTGAAGTGCTAAATAACGCATTGTATCCTGAAGTAAAGGATGTCGGTTTTCGAAACGTCTGGTGATATATGTTAGCCGAAGTTTTCCAAGAAAGTATTGTAAGGTCGGAAAGGTAATTTGGCGGAGTGTGCAATTAAAACAGTTATCGTGGAATATGAAAAGAACACGAGAAGCTGACTTCCAATACGAGGCCGAAACGTGTAAGTAGCCAGTAATGAAATTTAATGCATAAATGATATATTTACTCTTAAAACAATTCTAAGCGATATAGCCCAAGGCTTATCCTATGTCTGGCGTGTTATTTCAAATCATTTTGCTAATATGATAATCTTTGTAAGTCAAACAAAATATCTATTATTATTTTAAACTCTGTTAAACTAACCTTTGTGACACACAGAGTTTGACCCTGGTTTAGCAGATACACAATAGTGACCAACAGATTCCCTTTTGTTGTATGTATACCTTATGTAAATAAACTATCATCATCATTATATATTTTCTCTCTTATTCTATTTTGCAATTGTTAAATAAGATTAAAAAAAGGTTGTAAGAACTAATAGCGTTATATTAACAAAGGTTCACCAAGTAGTTTATAAAATAATATCGTCCTTATTTGTAATGGAATTGAAGGGGCTTATCGCCCAGCCTTGTTAGGAAGAAGAAGCATATACAGTTCATTGCATTGCAGATAGCATACCCTACAGGGAAATAAAATCATAGGTCACACTCTATCACTGTACTACCAAACCAAACTAGTAATATTCCAAGACAAGAACCATTGTCTTGTTCTAAAAATAACACTAGACTAGTAAGTGATAACACAATACGTGTACAGAAACCAATACATAGTCATTCAGGGTATAGCCAGCAAGTTTTTCTAGAGGGCCTTCATTTTTACAAACTAAAAACAAATCAAAAGTTTCTTTCAAGATTATGAAAGAATTAATAACACATAGATACATATGTATTTCAGAAGTACATATTATTATTATTATTATTATTATTATTATTATTATTATTATTATATTATTATTATTATTATTATTATTATTATTATTATTATTATTATTATTATTATTATTAATATTAATATTTAGTAGTAGTAGTAGTATAGTAGTAGTAGTAGAAGTAGTATATTTCATATATGCTACATTTCTGAGACTTGAGTCTTGATAGTACGTGAAGTTTAAATCAAAGGTTATGTTAAGGACGGCAAATGATGGCTTAACACCAAAAACATATTCTGGCCGAGACCGGAGGTTACTCTGTTTTATGTTTATTAAACGTGTTTAATAATTACAGCAAATGAAATATGTTTATAATAGAATGTGAAAGAATACAGTTTTAAAAGAATTAAACTACGTCAACATGTTAAAATAATTAAAAGAACCTAATTAGTCAGCCACTTTGTACTCTCGTTTGCTTAACTGGATGAACCGAGGCCTAAAGGAAAAGGAGTTTTCTGCCCAAATCTCATAAGCAGTGGGATATTTTAATATTATAGAAACTGACCCTCCTTTCGCTTAGAAGTGTAATTTTCAAGACGCTGAAACATATAGTATTTTATTACTTTTAGTTAAAAGTTC
This sequence comes from Thermobia domestica, assembly GCF_964235325.1. Taxonomy (NCBI): domain Eukaryota; kingdom Metazoa; phylum Arthropoda; class Insecta; order Zygentoma; family Lepismatidae; genus Thermobia; species Thermobia domestica. The sequence goes on along the minus strand of NC_137467.1, from coordinate 147,987,909 downwards.
AAATGCCGAGTTTCACGCATCTAGCTTAAACAAATCCTTCCTTAATTTATTTACATATTTTCTGAGTAAGTAATGGGGAAATCGAACATAAAAAAATGTGCTCCCTTTGCTCTTTCCCTTTTATGTGTTCAATTTTCAATTTTCAGTTTTTTTTTTAAATAGGAAAGCTTATATGCCAAGTTTTATTTTACTAGCTTTAGAAACTTGCGAGATACACTACCCTTTAAAAAAATCTTACCCCACCCTTTTTACGATACTTATTTCCAAAAATTCTTTCTTATGTACTGCTTTCATAAGAAAATTATATTTTATAACTAAAATTTATCGACTCTACTTGTAGTAGTATGCCCAAAAATCACTCATCTTTACTCTTTTATATAAGAGTACAGAAGATAAATACAGTCAAACAAATGGACTTCCATGAACAGTTTCCGATTTCTTATAACCAGGGCCCGGATTTTGTTGACCTAAAATTTTCTAAAAAGTGACCTATAAAATGACACTAAAATTCCTGTAAAATGACCCTAAAATTCACAAAGTTGACCTTAAAATTTGCAGTTTTCTAAACGTTTATTTCATTAAAACATTGACATTTTTTGAATATCTATTGGATTTTAATTACCATTTCTCACTCATTTTAAAAAGTTTTGTTTCAGTTAGTTGCAGTCCATTGATCATATGTGTCTTTGGTTTTTTTTTAAAAAAAGCAATAATATTGAAACTAAACTTTGACCAATTTAGTAAATAGCTAAGCATTTCATATTTGAATTACAGAGCTCTTTCTGAAGCAAAGGTTTTGTGTGAAGCTCCAAGAGTATTTAGTTCTATCTCTCTATTCAGGAACTTTGTAATCGTCAGAAAATTTAGCTCATACCTTATTCAGCATTGCAGTAGATAACTGTAAACATTGTTACGATTTTATTGAATTAGCAGCCTTAATTATATACGGAGCAGCATCTGTTACAAAAACAACATGGTCATGTTGGACACCTTCAGGCCAAAGTAGGGATATCGATTTATCGAAAAGTCTACATATTGTAAAATGGTTGACAGATTCCAACACTTCACCAGTTAGCAAAAATATTTTGCTAGGTTCGACGGCTTTCATTGCCAACAATAATATTAACTATATAGCGTTCCTTCACATCACTAGTCTGTCTATAGAAACAAAACTTTTCTGAGTCCAAAGTTCCTCTCTTATTTTATTGTGTCCTCGTTGCACTTTGGCATGTAATTTTTCCCAAGATTCGTTTCATCTGGAATGGAACGATCTGTATGACGTTCCAGGAAATCCCGCAATTTGACATTGTTGAGTTTCCAAAGAGGAATATTTGAAGACACAAAAACTTCACACAACTCTTTTGAAAATTGAGGATTTGCCTTTACTATTCGAAGCACTCTCCACAAGTAACAACTGAGAATACTTGTTTTAATGTTTGTTTTCAACTGCGCATAAATGTTTTTCGCTTCTGATATGCTTTTGCACAGTGTATCTTTTCTCTGCGGCCACTTTTACTTCACATACCTTACAAAACAATATTGTACCGTCAGTACTAAAACATCCTCACCAAATTCAGAAACAACCTTTCTTAAATGAGAAGCTCTAGATGGTTTAGGCCTCGGTATTCTACATACTGAAAGCATCAATTCATTCTCGAGTTGAAACTAGGAAGCAACTTAAAGAATAAAAGTTCGCAAGTGTAGATTGTATATCCCAGAATAATAAATAAAAACCATGTTTAAAATCTTTGTACGCCTTCTAATCTATTTTTAGTTATCCACGTAGTCATATCCTTTGTGGTAAACAGCCTGCAACCATCTGCTTTGGCCACTTACGAACCCCCAGCCCTCGTCAACCAGCTACAGCTTATGTTCATCAACTTGTTAGGAATGCAGTTTTTCCACCCCAATAATCAGGAAGCACGAAAAAAGAACTTAACTTCGTGTTTTTAAATCCGTAAACAGTTTTCATTTTAAGATTTCCTTATGTAGAATAAAATGACCATACGTGACCTAAAAGTTACTTTAAAATATTAAAAATTGACCTGAAACTTCAAAACGGCAAAAAGTGACCAAAAGTTGACCCTAAAAAAATATTTTTAGAACCAAGAGTTGATGGATAATGTTTTTATTTGAACTTGCCTTGTCCTATGCGTAACAGAAAAAAGTTGACTTGTCAACAAGATCCGGGCCCTGCTTATAACTAACTTATTCGTACATTTCCCACAAGCTGTGGTTTTAAATTTACGCTCTGTCAAGGTCCAGGTTTCAAAAAGGAAGTAACTGGAAATACAATAATATTATGTATTTATGTACATGTGTAATATGTATAAATTTATTGTCTTATTGAAGCTTTCGTAATCTGAAAATAAACTTTTGATTTGCTTTTAATATATAAAAATCAAGCTCCCCTAGAAAAAATTGCAGGCTACACCCCTAAATGACTATGTAGTAATTTCTGCAAAAATGGCACAGGACCTAAAATTTAGGTCTAGTGCCTATATTTTTAGGACTTGTGCCGTTTAGAACTTATGAATGTCACCCAATGTATTGCATAGTAAATGTTCTTTGTTCAATTTTAAATCTACTGCGTTCTTTATGTATACCGTTGGTATTTAATGTTCACTCGTGAAATGTCTAGTGAGCTTTTGTCTTAATTAAGTAAACTTTGGTGGATTTTTGTCTTACTCTTAATAAAATTCGCTCCACACAGTATATATTGAAATTCTGAATGTTTTCTTGCTTTCAGAAGTCTGGTAAAATATGCTTTTTAAACATTTTTTCAATTTTTTATTTATTTATTTTTGTTTTAGGAATTTGTCTTGGGATTCTCGTATCTCCATTCGAAAGAAACGAATTTCTTAACTAATTATGTAATTAATTCTTAGAATGAAATAAGTTGTATTATGTAATTCACGTATAAGTGCAGAACAGATAGTGATAATAATAATCTTAGTAGTACAAATATAGCTGTTATTGTTGGAATTAGCTACGTTCGTGACATTATTGCCAACTAGTTGCTGCATCGTCGCAATTTCGTGGGGTGGTGGCGAATTTCAGAACTAAAGCAAGTGAATGAAAAAGGCACAAGACCTAAACGGCACAAGTCCTAAAAGGCAGAAGTCCTAAACGCCAGAAGTCCTAAAAATCATATCGCGGCACAAGTCCTAAACGGCAGAAATCCTAAAAATCATACCGTGCCACAAGTCCTAAACTGCAGAAGTACTAAAATTCAGGTCTAGTGCCTATATTTTTAGGAGTTCTGCCGTTTAGGACTTCTGGATGACACCCGACACATCATGCTGCCTCAGTGATGGTTTGGTGGGGAGTGAGCTACTCAAGCACAACCCAGCTGTATTTTTGCGAACAAGGTGTTAAAACATCTGCCAAGGTATACCAGAACACAGTGCTAACACCTATAGTGTAACCACTATCTGCTACCATGTTCCCTGGAGAAAGGTGGACCTTCCAATAGGATTCCGCTCCAGGCCACACAGCGAAACCAACTTAGGACTGGCTGGCGCGGAACGTCCCTCACTTCATTTCTACCACTGATTGGCCTTCTAGCAGCCCGGATCTTAACCCGTTGGACTACAAACTTTGGGCAGTACTTCAGGCAAAGGTCTGCCATAAACGGCATCCATCTGTCGACAGTCAGAAACAATCTTGGCCCGAGCAGTGAACAATTTTCCCATGGACAGTTTTGGGTAAGTTACATGTAAAAATGTAACGCGTTACAAGTTACTTTACTTTTTCCTAAAATGTAACGCGTTACTTGCCCCCAAAAAGTAACTGTTACTTTACTTCGAAAGTAACGCGTTACTTTTAGGTCTGAAACTTAGAATATGTGAACAAATGTTATCACTTCAATTTTCCGTACTACTATTACTATCGCTTTTATTATTATTATTATTATTATTATTATTATTATTATTATTATTATTATTATTATTATTATTATTGCCCTTTCTGAATTGCTTTATGTAAATGCAAGGACACATTTTTACTTGACAGCTATAAGTTATGAATATTTTCATATAAGGTAACATTGGCTAAAATGCCATACTGCGTTACTCGTAGGGATGGGCTAGGGTAACCAGACGTACTGATTTTCGCAGTACAGTACTGTTTTTCAAAGAGCTGTCCTGCGTGTTGCGAAGATGTCTAGGAAATCGAGAAATATCTTTCTTCTTTAAAATGTCCTGCGAAATGTCCAGAGTTAATTTATTTGCAATATCTTAATGTTTCATTCTTTATTCACAATATTTTGAATCAAACACACTCTTTTCCTGAATGATGAACCGCTGTGTTTTTTAACACTCCTCAGAAGACTAGGGATGGAGAACAATCAACAAACCATTTTTTACAATACATCGCTTTTACTGAGAAGGCCTTGTTGAGATATCGGTAAAGTAGGAAAGGTTTCTTATTGGACTTATGACAGTGATGCTAACCAAGTTAAATAGAAGTTCCTTTGTGCCGGTCTAAATTTTCTTTCATTTCTTAAAATAATACCACGCTTCGAAATTTATTATTATTATTATTATTTAGCCCAACACGAACTTTGACTGTACGTTCATAAAATAAACCAATTTGTTATTCATCAAAGCATTTGGAGTTGTGTTTAATTCCTTTAATAATTTTGTTCAGTGCTTCTTCTTAACAAAAATGTTCATTAACTTAAGGTTAACATTAATTGAAATAATGATATGCGTATTGCCGACGCAGTAAGATATCATATACAGTACTATTATACTTGTGTCCTACTTTTCGATTGTTAGAATGTGGTCATCCTACGATGGGCACGAGTGAGTACGAGCGAGTATTCTTTGAAACTCGATTCGACTAAAAACAGACATCTTTGAACGCGATTCGAAAAATTTCCTCCAACTCGACTCGAATTCGGGTCGAGTCGAACCAAATCTGGTTTGTAGTTTCGAGTATTCTCTTCAAGTATCTTGCATAGACAATATAGGTTATCAATGATACTAGTACTACTACTAGTACAACTTTTATTATTATTAATAATAATAATAAATAATAATTATAATTATAATTATAACAACACTGTGTTTAAACATGAAAGAAACGCGGTCTGTGTTTGAATACTAAAAAACTAGTTGATTGCTAACCTCGGTAGTCGTGAATTCTAGGAGTCAAGGATATTGTTCATGAGCTTGTGAATTTGGGTTGAGGGTTTAGGTTGAGTATTCGGGCTCGAGCCAAACATTGTTAAAAGTTATAGGGCACTGGCCAAATATCTTCGGCCCGGGTTTACAATTGTAAACAACTTGAGCAGCTGGGCTCACAGCTCACTCACTATGGACCCGAACCGAGAAGTGAGCCGAGCCAACAGCTCACAGAACCGTGTCAGCAAGAGCCTTCGGCCCAGATGAGCCGAACCGAGCAGATGGTTCATCCAACCAAGCCAGCTCGAGCCGATGGTTCACCCCAAGCGAGCCGGCTCGAGCCATCGGCTCAGTTATTACTTCCCAACTGAGCTTCTTATTAAAAAAGCCTCTTGTGGTCTCGATATCGAGACGAGAAGACATGCGAGCATGTTTCCTCTAGTGAGCAACATTAAAAGTATTCCATATTACTACTTAGCTTACATTTCTCATGGCTTTCGCTTTCTAATGGAATCAGGCCATGATTTCAAAACGAGTTAAAACGTAATAATAATAATAATAATAATAATAATAATAATAATAATAATAATAATAATAATAATAATAATAATAATAAATATAAATATTCCATACATATAGAAATGCTTTTGACCAAGCACACAAGAAATTATATTTTGTCCATTTAGCACTATCATTCTTTTGTCACTCACAATTATTAATATTCATATAGTAAATATCTTATAATTCTTATATTTTAAAATCAATTGACAGGTCTCTGATTGCTTTTATGAGAAATAAATATTTGGTTTTATAGATACTACGCAGTGGGGATGATCGTGCGTCGTTTCGGTCCTATGCCGTTTCGGTCCTGCGCCGTGTCGATCCTGTGCCGTGTCGATCCTGTGCCGTGTCGATCCTGTGCCGTTTCGTTCCTATGCCGTGTCGATCCTGTGCCGTTTCGATCCTATGCCGTGTCGATCCTGTGCCGTTTCGGTCCTATGCCGTGTCGGCTCTATGCCGTTTCGATCGTACATATTCTATGCATATAACTTGCACAGGCATAGAATCGACAGGAGTTTATAATTTGTAAGAGCAAAGATTAAACAGATAATAAAAATATTATTTTTTTAGGCACATGATTAAAAGTTAAATTATTTCAGAGCAGCGGCGTGAGAGCAAAACGGCACAGGATCGACACGGCATAGGATCGACACGGCATAGGACCGAAACGGCACAGGATCGACACGGCACAGGACCGAAACAGGTTTCTGAGCTGAATTGTCGGTCGTATGCCGTGTCGATACTGTGCCGTGTCGATCCTGTGCCGCATCCCCCCTGGAAGTGCGTCAATGGTGTGAGAGAAGCATTTGCAGTGAAATCTGAATTATAATAAAGAGTTACAGTGCGTTAGAAACGCAAAGTGTGATTTTAGTGATGAAAATCATTACACATATTCTGTTAAGTGTTGTGTTCATTTCTCTTCGTTATTTTTTTTATATAATGGTGTTCTAATAAATAAGTATAGTGTTATTTAATCCAGTGTGTTTTCTTTGTTTCTGTGAGTGATGTTTGCGTGCGTTATGGTCGAGACGAGACACCCGAACCTCTCGGCGCCTAATGCTCGTCTCATCATTGAGACCAACGAGCGATTTGGAAACAATTTGTAACCCTTCTTGGAGAGGTCCTTCATCGTCCTATCCAGGTAACTTCAGGTATCAGGAAAATACTTATTGGTAGGACCACGAATGACGAACAGCGACCAGATTACACGGAGTGGTTACAAATAAATGCCGCCCGAACAGAGACCTCGAATTGAAATGGTTACAAATAAATGACGCCCGAAATGCCGACCCGAATCGGGACCGTTGGTGCTCGAATATACATATAAGATTAATATTTTAATATAGCATTTCTTTTTCAGGTCAGTATCAGGATTTAAAAAAAAACTTCTCTTTCAGGTGATTTTAATCATATGTTTTTGTGATAGTTCATTTTATTCTAATGGTACGTTTTAAGTTTATTTTTTCCAAGATGGCACATCAGTAAGTAGATCTGGTTACTAAGATGAATGCATTTCTTGAAAAGAATTTTGCTCAATTTAAAGAGAACTTTGATAGATTAGAAAAGGTATATGATAAGAGTTTTGCTAGGTTAGAACGAAAACTAGATGAAGACAATGAGAATCTTGCTTAGGTAAAGAGCGAATTAGGTCAGAAGATAAACGCTTTACGGGACGTGTTTCGTGAAACAGAGAGCGCTGAAAACAAAACAAAGGAATGTGAACCCCAGTTGCAGTCAGATGTTCCTACTGGATACGAAACTACGGAATTTGAGCCTCAGTTAGTGACTGATATTCCTAGGGTAAACAAAACATCGGAATCGGAACCTGAACCTGAAACAGGCATCCCAAACCAACCTCGTAACAAATCTGACAATGATTTTATTCATTCAGAACCTAGTGACACCGCTTGTAGTAGTGGTAGTAGTGAAAATCACAAACTTACGGTTGTATACGACAGAGGTCACAAACGCACTAAAACAGCCGTCACAAACCAAAGAGAGAAAAAGCGTAAACGAAATTATAGTTATAGCAATAGGCAAAGTTACGCCGACCAGAACGTACACAATATGAAATTTCAAGGGAATCAGAACCAAGAACGAACTCGAAAAGGCAGTAACAGAAACACAAAGAGTCGTAAATCACGGCCTCGTAACCTGAGTTACCACAAACGAGACAGGAACTGCAACAAGTGTGACATCAAGAATAGATTTGTACGTAGAGGTAACCGTTGTAGGAATAGACGAACAGACGGCAGTTATCAAAGTAGAAATAGTAACCATAGGAAAAAAGGTAACCAAGACTTTGTATGTTGATACATTTTTTTTTCCTTCCAGGCAAGCGACGTATTTATTTTAATCTTTCCTTCAACTGTTAGGTGATAAACATGTATTAATTTTTCTTCCTTTTTGCTTTTAGCTTCGATGACTCACGGAAAAAATGAAAAGAGATCTACGCACTGTTTTTAAAACTCCTTTTTGCTTCTAGTTTTTAACTGTTCAGCGAAGATCAGCTATTGTGTTTCTCTTTCTTTTTCTTGTTTTGGTAAGATAGCCGCTGCATTTTCGACCATTTGTTTATGTCGATGAATAACGGGCGACACACAGCTGATTGATTCTTTTTCTGTGTTTGCTCAGCGTCGCACTCCATACATCCAACTATTTATCAATGTTGCAAACCTTATTAATAATTTACTTTTAGTTTAATGTCATTAATTTTTATTTCAGATGTTTGAATTTAGGATTTTTGTAAAAACGCATTCTACATACGTATCGGGACCGTGCTTATCCAAAAACGGTTTGAAATCTTCGCGAGATTTCCGCACCCTCAGCAAGTGGGAAGATATTTTGGCCTCATCTTACATTTTATTAACTGTTTTAAATTTTAAAATTCTTTTTAGAATCCCTTCCCACTTTCAAAATTCTTAAACATGTTATCATATGTATGACTCACAATTGTTTCATTTTCTTTTTAGAATTAACAAAAAATGTATCTAGATGCCCAGGATAAGAAAATTTTAGTTATTATATATATTTGTATATTTGTAATGGAAACTTAGTATTATCATGCGTAGAATATGAAATTTTACAATTATCAATGTTAAATTTCTTTTTCAGTATTAATCTTAGATTTTCGTTTTCATTTTGAAGTGTTTACTGTAATTTTATTGAACCTCATTTACGTCTTATACCCGATTTTGACTTATTTGAATTTCCAGGATGTGACATGAAATATTTCTTTCGAAGAGAAAAGTTTAGAAAGGAAAGAAGGCTAAACCTTAAACGAGTGAAAACAGGCATTTCCTTGTTGGTTAATAGTATGTGCATGAATGTTGTGTGAATAGCATATTCTCCGAACTAAAGCAGTAATATTTTTATTTTAGAAGAAACTATATGAACAAGTACTATGATGGTGAACGGTCGTCTTTCTCCCATATTGATATGTATGTGGAAATATGTTAAATTCTTATATTTTCTTGTAATTTCTTATTAACGTTCTTTTAGTCTCTTATAGACATCTGGTGACCGTAGGGAAACTTCTTTCGGTAGGATATTTCATGGGGATAAATATTTTTTCCAGGGAGGCAATATTTCCTGGAATTGCAGATCTCTTGCAAAATAGATGTGGCTAATCCATTGTATATACCATAGCTAACTGTATTTTCGCCATCAATTGCAAAATATAGTTTTTCATTTCTTTTCTTCCCTTATAGTAACCCGTAACTAAGCATGTGTATTCTTAGGTTAGATTTTTTCAGTATATGTTAGTGTCTAGTAAAATTTCAGTGAATATTTTAATGTTTATGAACCGTAATTCTATTACGTGGATTTATATGATAAGATGTTGTAATGTTTAGATTAATTTTGAGAAAGTTATATTTTAGTCACAGTATGTCACTAAACTATTTGGAATTTATTAGTAAGATTGTTATCGTTATGGAGGATTTTAGAAATCAACATGGCCAAAGGTTTTGGAATATAAATCTTTAGGTTTCAGCCATACTACCAACGACGGATGATTTTCTTCAAAAATCGACATGGCCCATTATTTATGAGGTTTCAGCCGTCTCAGAGATATCGCTATAGATCCCGAAAAATAAATTCATTGTCTTTCTTTCCAACAGCATGAACCCATAATGATTTATGAAAATTATTTTCTGTCAGTTATTTCATATGCCCGATGACTGAATTTTAATGCGTTAATAATACCAGTTTGAATATTTTTAGCGAAGATGCCTAAGAAAGTTTAACTGTCGTGGAATGACATAGTTCTTTTGTAGGCAACTTATTTTTTTATGTTTCAGGTCGACCAGAAAGTTGTAATGTCGTTGACTATATTTTTGTTTGTATCCCATGTTTTTCTTTTCACAGGTCTCATGTATTTTGTCTTATAGAGACATATTTTTACAATGCTACGAGAGCATTCTTGTGTGTTTACACATCTTTTTCTAGGTGGATGATGTACGTTATGTTCCAGGGAACATACGTGTATTTTACTGAATATTAGTGTTTATATTTCAGTTATATATAGAAACATTTTGTAAGTGCCTGTGGTTGCAGGCCTTTTCACGTTTCTAATTTTGCATCGTAGGAAACGATTGCATATTTTGTGTGTAAGTACGTGTAGTACAGGGTGCGGCACGTAAAACCGGCCCGTAAAGTGAACACATAAAATGAAATGTAATGTATTGAATATGATTAACTACAACACATAAATGAAATGTAATGTATTGAATATGACTACTCACCTTCACAGCAGCCTTCACAGCAGGTGCTGAAAGTGTCCTCCGCCCACTTCAACACACATGTGAGCACGATTGAGGAGATTCATATATACCCTTGTCAGTGCTTGTGTTGTAATGCTATTGGTGACATCCTGGATCCTGGTCTTGAGTTCTTCAATTGTGTGTGGATTTGTTTCGTATACTCTTCCCTTCCCTCTTTCCTCTTCCCAGAAGAAACCACTGGCAACATTGCTCAACAGCCATGAACAGAAATGCACCCTCTTCTGCAGGTCAGGCTCCTTCAGTTCTTGCACAACACTTATCCGGTACGGTTTTAACTTCAGTCCCCTTTAAAACACGTCTGCAACTTCTCTCACTCGCATGAACCTGTTGACTCAATCTCCTGGTTGACTTCCGAGGACTTCTTGTCATTATCTCCTCCACCTGCATCTTTAATTCAGGTGTGCAGACAGATGGTCGTCTGTTCCTGGGAGCATTTTGAACCGATCCTGTACGCCGCCATTTTTCAATCAATTCCTGAATGGTGCATTTTGCTGGCACAGAACGTCCTGGAAATTTCTCCCGAAACAAATTCTTTGTTTTCACAAAAGATCCAGTGAGAATGAACCCTTCAGCAATGGCAACACGCTCGGGTATCGAATACGGCATTATCACACACTGACAGTCACCCGGCTTAACACAACGAGGCCTTTTTCTCTACTGGTTTCGACAAGTTTCACTGGCTGCGGCTGCAGGTGACTGCTGCAGGTCACGTAAGTCGGCCCGACTTCGACATGCCATCTCTTGGTAGGAAGGTAGATTATTTAAGTGTTGCCAAAAACACAATATACCAGAATATTACGACGGGCCGGTTTTACTTGCCGCACCCTGTATTACACGTTTTTCCCACCTATGGTTTTGTCAATTCATGAAATAATGACAATTTATTTTCAGGGATGTTTGGACTAGTGAGTCAACTTTCTTGATTCACACCTTTGAGAAACTTGGATCAACACCGTATAGTTTTCAATGCTTTATTAATAAGTTTCCTTGCAGATAATGTTCTGGTAACCCTACAATTTTTACGTTTTTGGAAGTGAACAACAACCATTATTCTAGGCTTAAGCTAATAATAACTTTGTTTCAGAATGAACCATTTGTTGTATTGAGAATTATCGAACTGAAGTCTCAATTTTCACATGGCGAGCAGATGTCATTTTGATCTTATGGCGTGCCGAATTTTCTTCATACATGTCAACGAAATCACAATATTTTCTTTGATATGCAGAATCATGCTTATTTCTTGGAACTCCTATGAACGTCAATTTTGACACTTAAATTTATTTTTTTATCCGGAAAAACGATTTTTCGTTCTTTTTCTTTAAACAGCACAAGGCACTAAAAAAAAGCATACAGGTGAAAAACTTATTTTGTATGCATATTGTCAGTTTGTAAAGTGTTTACATTTTTATTCATTTTAACTTTTCAATGATTTTCATATTTTTCAAATATATTATAGTAATATTGAAACTTTGAAAATAATTTTGATATTTCAATACGTTTAGCATGTTTGCTATTTGCATATATATTCATATTATTGTATTTCAAATACAGATATCAGTATATTTTAAAAAGAAGACATTTACTAATTTTCATTGCAACGTTTGATAAATTTTAAGCTGATATTTTCATGAATAGTTATTGAGTATATATATTTACTTGATATAATATCAAATAAAGTGATCGAAACGGAACACTTAAAACATTTTACGAAAAGTATTTTTAAAAAGGTAAGAATTTGAATAGCCCTATAAACGCTTTCTGCGTAACTTTGGAAAATAGGTTATCACAGAGGTATTTAAACCATATTTCGTTTCTCACACCAGTGTTTAAAAAACTCCCCTTCTCCCCCATCAACTCGTCGTTGGAGAACCATGGAGGATACTCAACACAAGAAGACAGTATGATTTCAACATGTGAAGAAACGGAAGATAAGGAAAACCGACTACAAACATTCAAGAGGATCCAATCACTTCATGGAACATTTGGATTGGAAACTGCTCACGCAGGAACCTCGTCACGTAGTAGTGAGTGAACAAGTTATTTAACTATTTTAAATAGCCCTTTTACAGGTGAAAAACCATTCATCGTTTATACACGAAAGTCTCACATCATATCACAGTGTTGCCAACTAACTGATTTTAAATTTTTGGTGAAAGCCTAATTTTGTTAATATCCCATTATACGGCCAGCAGTTCTCAACCTGTCTACGTGTGCACTTGACAGGTCGTTCCGCTTTCGAGCCCCAAATCTATAACCGCCACCAGGTTATAGAAGTACTTTTTGTGGACGCCCTGTATATTTCGTACAAACAGTGATTATTATTTCCGATTTATACTTTATTCTGGGACGCAAATAAGTACTCTCTTCGGTGGGAATTGCTTCTTTCCCTCACTTTTGGACAAAGAAATCTCTCATTGTTTTTCCATATGTATATTTAAAACATTGCTTTCTGGTGAGAATATTTGCCAGCGACGAACCTTCTCAGTGTTTCTCCCTGACTTATTATATGCACAGTATATATTCTATAATTATTGGGAACTGAATTAAGTGCTTCCTTTAATCGCTTATGGAAACATTGCAATTTATTAGAGCAGACTAGACCAGAACAGGTATTCTAGTGACCAGAGTGACGCCGGTCACGTTGTTTGCAGTTTCATATCTGTACTTTCTCACGCCCGAGTTATCGCAGTGTCTCGTGCATTGTGGGCAGTTGCCTAAAAATAACATAAATTATTTTCCGTGCACACAGGTGATTTAACTGAGTGGATTTTGGAATGAACTGCCAAAACTCATCAGTCCACAATTGCAACCCGTACCTTGAGCTTTGGAGTTCAGGGAGTTTGACTCCGGTATTGTACGAAGCCACCACGCACGTTGCGTCGGGAATCAAGTATGATTTTTTGTTAAGCGGCACAAGCTATTAGCCGGCGAAGGACGTTTTCTTACGGCTAGCTCCCAACCAGTGAAGTCCCAGGTCCGCAGACCTTGTGCGTACATGTCAGTTATTTTTTTTTTAATTCCTCCACTACCCCTGCCTATGCCAATTCTTATGGTCTTATTGGCAGACGCATCTGCCCCTGACTCTTTTTCAGGCAGTCAGTTATATACGCGCCCTCCAACATAAGCATTCCACTTTGGAAACATTTTTTTTTTTTTAATTTGCTGAAGACTCATCTTTACGCTTCAGGATTGTTTGGCGCAGCAACTGGATTCCTATGTGGAATTGTCCCAACAACTTTTCCCCCAGTGCTAATCCTGCAAGTGCGTCAATGGTGTGAGAAGCATTGCAGTGAAATCTGAATTATAATCTTATATATATATATATATGTATATATATATATATATATATATATATATATATATATATATATATATATATATATATATATATATAAGGGCTACAGTGCATTAGAAACGCAAAGTGTGATTTTAGTGAAATCATTACACATATTCTGTTAAGTGTTGTGTTCATTTCTCTTCGTTATTTTTTTATATAATGGTGTTCTAATAAATAAGTATAGTGTTATTTAATCCAGTGTGTTTTCTTTGTTTCTGTGAGTGATATTTGCGTGCGTTATGGTCTGGATGACTGTCTGATCGTCCGTGAGGTTTTCGAGACGAGACACCCGAACCTCTCGGCGCCTAATGCTCGTTTCATCATTGAGACCAACGAGCGATTTGGAAAAAAAATTTGTAACCCTTCTTGGAGAGGTCCTTCATCGTCCTATCCAGGTAAGTTCAGGTATCAGGAAAATACTTATTGGTAGGACCACGAACCACGAACAGCGACAGATTACACGGAGTGATTACAAGTAAATGTCGCCCGAACATAGACCTCGAATTGAAATGGTTACGATGACAAATGAGTGAAATAGTGAAATGAAGAATAGTTGGAGGAAATGGGAGAACCCCAAGCACACGGTGTTTGTCCACTATAAAGTCCACTTGGAGCGAGCTGGGATCAAACCAGGGAGCCAACACACCAAAGGTGAACTTTCTACCACTGAGCCATCGCGGCGCCAAAACGCATTTCAAATACACAATGAATATATAGCTCAAATTGATTTGTTTGATGTTTGTGTGTAGATGACTATCGCCTGGGTTCTGCTTTTTGGTTTTGCTTACGTTAGAACAGCAACCTGCAACAGCCGGCCCACTGAACCTTTCAATCTGGCCTGCTTGACTCGTTATCAAAATGAATTTCTTACGTAATCTTTCAATCTAGGCTGAAAATTTTTCGTGGATAATTATCGATGGAGGCTTTGAAAATATCCAATGTAAAGTGTACCACCGAACATTGGCGGTTTGGTCAAATGTTCCACTAAAATGGTAAATAAATAGATTTTTCTGCTTTGCTTTAATAAGTAAATACTTGGTTACCATTATAACAGTTTTTATGTTCCTGTGATATTAGTGTACGAATAACGATGTTCTAAATTGAACATCGTTCTTAAATTCTTGTAAAAATGTTGTGCGTTATTTCGTACAGCCCTTGACGCTAGTAAGTCCTCTGTGGTTGGCCCACCTTCTGTTCCAAGTTGCACATGCTTGTCTTAGAATTTTCTTCCATTTGTTTAATGGACGCCGTCGATAAGAAAATTAATTTCTAAAACATAAAAGATAATGACAAAACATTATTCGTTATTTCACTTATTTCATAATAATATACATAGGTATTTAAGCTTGCTATAATTTATATTTTTTTTTTTTGGGATGCAAGATAGAAAACTGTTTTTATTATTCTTTTTACATTTTAAGATGTACTCAATTATTTGAAAATAAAAAGAAAAATACTATTCATCACACAACTCTACATTTTTTGCAAATTGATTGTTAAATTGACGTGAAATAACCGGCAAAGTTTTATTATTGAACATTAATGCATCTAACGTGATTAAAACGAAAGATTTGGTGTCAAATAAAGAAGTAGGAGAGCAGAAAATAGAACAGGTGACTAGTTTTTGATAGTTGGGTAGTGTTATTAGTGATTATATGAAATGTGAATGTGAAATAAAAGCAAGGATAGGAATGGCGAAAGAAGCCTTTAGGAGAAAGAAAAGTTTGTTTTGTGGGACCTTGAATAAAGAGTTGACAAAAAGACTCATAAAAAATTTCGTGTGGAGTATTGCACTGTATGGGTTAGAAACACGTTCATTACACAAAAATGATTAAAAACGTCTGGAAGCTTTCCAAATGAGGGTAGGAGAACAATAGAGAGAATTAGATAGGTCCAGCGAAAAACGAATGAGGTGTTAGAAATAGTAGGGAAGGAAAGAACAATTTTTGATATTATTAAGAAGAGGAAGGGAAACTGGTTGGAACATTGGCTAAGAAGGGGCTGAAGTATGGGGGACGTGCTAGAGGGTATGGTAGTAGGAAAAAGAGAGAGGAGGTGAAGGAGACTACAATTAATGGACGATATCAAAATAGAAAAATCAAACGTGAAGACGAAGAGGTTAGTGGAAGACCCTGGAGTATGTAAACTTCTCAGTTACATGGGCAGTATAGGAAGTGACCTATTAATGGTGGCAGTTGCAGCAAGAGAACTATCAACGATGGTAGGTTATCGATGATGATAATGATGATGATAAATACATCAAACCTAAGTCAATTTTTAATATATAGTCTAAAAATTTATTTCATTTATTGTATGGGACATTAAACTAAAATTTTCGTTTCATTTATTGTAGGTTAATAAAACTTTTTGTATCCCGATTCTTATTCAAACTTTCTTTGTCTGTATTAAAGAAAGGTGTCTCTTCAATATGAGACAAAAGCAGCAAGAATTATGGTATGTCTATTTTATCACAATAGTGAATTACTTACAATTGAAACAGTGAGAGGAAAATGAGAACATTTCACAATACATTGCTTTTAGAAAACGAAAAACGAAAAAAGGAAACTGCTTAAACAGACACTAAGTATTGGACATTTGTAGTGTGTGTTAAGACCTATATTTTCTCAAAATACAAAAAGTAATGAGTTCGGATATTTAGTTACCCAAAAATTGTTATCGTGGAATATTCTCCTTTCTTCACTCTCTGAATCAATTATAAAGGTTATCAATTGTAACAGTCCATATTCTGACACGGATTAAAAAAAAATAAATAGAGGAAAGTGACACAACAAGATGTGGTAATAATACAAGTAATAATTCAGCATAGAAAATGAAATAAAACGAAATGAAATTTTTGAGCTTTACGTCTCACGGTTATGTCGGTTAGTCTAAAGGAGACGGTGAATGATGAGAGATGAATGAAGTGGTGGAATGAAGAAAGTGGGAGGAAACGGGAGAACCCCGAGAAAAACCACGCACACGGTGTTTGTCCACGAAAGTTCGGTTGGCGGGAGCAGGGTTTGAACCCGAGAACCCAAGCACTAGAGGTGAACGTGCCCTACCACTGAGACACCGCAGCCCCTCATTCAGCATAAAGTTGCTACAAAGAATGTACATTTACAAGGTAGATTTCCTTACCTATAAACGGCTTATCCAATTTGCCATAAGGACCAGACTGTGTCAATAATGAGCTTGCAATTAGACATTACCATATTATAGTTTTTGAGATATTTGGACAACTTTTTTCTTTTTTTTTTACTGATTTTCCATTGACTTTAATGCTCATGTTTCGTGATTGTTTTTACTATGTTCCATCAATTTTAGGGCAATTTGCTTTTAAAACATAGAACCTACATAGTCTCTTCTATATTTAAGTTGGTTTTTGGGATAAGTAGAGCAATTATTTGTTTTTCATTGCTTTTCCATTGACATTAATGCTAGTTGTTTCGTGCTTTCTATGTTTCATCCATACTAGGAAAATTTCTTTTTGGAATATGCAATCTACATAGTCTCTTCTACATTTAAGCTGAATATCAGCCATCTTCCCCAAAGTCTGTTCGCACCATTGCAACCGGATAGGCTCTTTACCTTATGTAACTTCTAAAAATTTCCTCGTCCATCTTTCCCACTTCTTCTCATGGGAAGTTGACCCCTTAGAAATAGTTACCGACATATACGCAACAGAACACTCCATAGGTGAATTTATAATGCTTTATACGTGTACTGTTTATGTACAACACCGTGATATTAAAATATTTTTTTTCGATATTCAAATTTAAGCTCATACCTATTTCGTATTACATTACTTGTAAATACTCTTTTTGTTTCGCATAATGAATTTCATTTCGGCTCAGTTCTTGATTTGAATATTATAAACATATCATCCCTGATATTTTCAATAAACCCATAAGGGACCATTCCGATTTGATGAATTCAATTACTGAATATGGTTGCTAGCACTGGATTCAGCACCAAAAGAAATAGAGAAAAAGAGGGTATTTAGTGGCAGACCGTATACAGGGTGGGAGATAAGTAAGCGCAAAGTGCGAAGATAGAATATAAAAAATGTCTAGAAATACCATTTAATTTTGAAGGTGTCTTTGTGCAAGATAACACGCCAGCATTCATCCAGTGGAACTACTACTCATTACGTTACACGTTGGAAGCATTCTTCTTGATGTTACAGAATTCGATTTTTTTGCTATTCCTCGTGCGTACAACTTACTCATGAAACGTACTGCAGGGTCTCTAGTTCCTTATTCACGTCACCTTTACGACAGTATTGATACATTGTGTAACGATCTCGTTACAATAGTATTGGAAAGAAGATAAAAATAAAAAAAAGAATAAAATAAGCTTGTGCTATGTAAAGTATGTTTGCTTCGTGGAAAGAAA
Organism: Thermobia domestica; assembly: GCF_964235325.1. Taxonomy (NCBI): domain Eukaryota; kingdom Metazoa; phylum Arthropoda; class Insecta; order Zygentoma; family Lepismatidae; genus Thermobia; species Thermobia domestica. The sequence goes on along the minus strand of NC_137467.1, from coordinate 147,969,703 downwards.
CATTTGTAATTCTATGTAAGATTTCCTTGAATTTTTCATTGCTTTTTTTAAAAAAAAATGTAAGAAGATTAATTTGAGTGAGTTATGTAGATAAGGAGAGAGAGGGAAAGAATTCTTGTGTTTGATTGCCTCAAGGTCGCTTGCGTGTTGAGTGTCTCACCTGACGCGATCGTAGCGCCGTACAGCTTCGTGGGTTCGCTCGGCTTTTTTGGCGGCGAACTGATCGTTTAGTGCTCGGGAAGTCCCTGGCTGTTTCGTGTATATTGTAGTCTAAAGAGCACGCTATTTAATGGGACGTTTGGATTCAATTTCGTTTCGTTTGAGAGTTTGTGGCAAGCTTCAGTATGGTGTGGAATAATATTAGAAACAAGAATAAGAAGTTTCCGCTGTGTGTTTATTTTGTTTTTTCTAAAAAGAAGTGCTGTGGGAAGAATAGTGTCACATTATGGTGAAAAATAATTGTGCTTTGGAATTGAGCTCAGTTAAGTATTCTAGTGGATGGATTTTTTTTTTTTTTTTTTTTTTTTTTTTTAGTTGCCTCTCTTAATGTTTGAATTAGTTTTTCTGAGTCTTGTTAATCTGCCGTATTTGAAAGTTTTAGAATGCTTGTGTATGAGATGCACAAGAAAGTCGTGTGAGACATCTATGCCTAAGCCTGGCGCGATCATTGGATTTCCCTATTCAAGGAAAGACTAAGTTAGTATTGTTTATTTCAGTTCTCAGATTGGTGGAATGAGAACGGGGGAAATTCATGAAAGGACTGATATAGACATCCTACTATAGACGGTTCAAGCATTCCAAAGTATTGGTAGTTGTATGCCCTTTCTCGTAGTACTTGTTATATGTGCTACTTTTAGGAATTTAACTAAGTGGTGGAATGGCGATGTAGGAGATGCAAGTGCGAGTGGTATCTAACTTTGGTTTTTGATCAAAGTAGGATTGTTCTTACCACCTTGTTAAAGTTCCTTTCTCTTTATATTCGTGAGAGTGCCTTTGACCAAGTAGTGGAATGCGAATGTGGGATATCACAGGGCAGAATATTGTTCGAACTTATAAAGTGAGGAAAATCAAGTCTGAATATATTTCCATTTGGGCTGGATTATAGAAATTGTGCAGAATTTTGTTGAAACTGTTGCAAGGGAGAGCTGATTGGTGCAGTGTTTGCATGTCGATAGGAAATAGGAGTTTTCCTATGTGTTTGAATTGACCTAAGTTGGTCGGAACTTGGATACGGCTTAACACAATAGCACAGCGATAACCAATTATTCTTGTTTCCTTCTCAATTTGGCATAAGTCGAAATGCAGTCCAAAACAAGGAAACATAAAGAGGTAACTATAGTATTGGAGTCAGCGTGAGGTGAGTGTCAATTTATTTAATTTCTAGTTGGTTGTCCTTTGTGTGTGTTATACGTTCGTGGGTTGTGTAATTGTCTCCATTCGAGTTTCATTGCTGTCAAATCCGTTTTTGAATTTTGCCGTTAGAATCTTGATCACGTGATAATTCAGCATTTAGTATATGGGCTATGAGCCATTGTGAAGTTTTTCTTTTAATATATTTTTGATTATTGGAATAACCGTAGCTTGATTTGGTACCTAATGAATATTGAATATTAAACATTGGAATATTGGAATAACTTTGAGAGATTTAATATGATTTTCGGATGCGATAGACGTATGGGGTGAGACACTACTGTGAAGTTGTCATAATTGAATTCTAATTAAAGTAACTTTTCGCCTGAAATTAAATTACTGATTTTTCTCTTTGCATGAGTTGCATTTAGAGTTCACTCCCCCCCCCAAAAATTTTTTTTTCACTCATTTGAATTGCTAGAATATGATTAACTATTATTACTCGAGATTGAGGCTATGCAAAGAATTTTTCTCTCTCCTTCTTAGAATATTAAATTTTGTCAAATATTGAAGAAATTTAGATATTTTTGAAAATTCGAGATTAAGTAGATTTATGTTAATTGACATTTCACTAAATATTCAAAATTCAAATTTGAGATTGAGAACTTCTACCTATTAGATATAAACCAACAGAGAATATATTATTACCGTTAGATATCTGATTGGGCAGATATCATTTGTAAATATATTGTAAATAAAATTATTAAGTTGAAGTGTTGTTGTTCTTATTTATTGGATATAAGTATATTTTCATTGTTTGTTTGGTATTTAATCTTGTTTATTTGATAAATGCTGAATTATCTTTCACTGACTGCAGTCTGCACTGAATATTGCCGGGTGGCGTCCATCCTCGTATATCCCTCTGTGGTTGGGTTAGGGTGTTGCTGACGGATCAACATATCTTGCGGCTATTTTATCCATGAATGTTGATCTCTTAGCATCGACTCTGGCTTTGACAGCGGATGGGAACGCTACAATTGCCACTGCGTCGAACGTCTCCTGTTACAGACGTCTCAAACTGTATTGACCATTACTGATTTCAATAGATAATGTGCGTCAAGATCTATAAGTTACATAACAGCTTTCACGTATATTCTTCTTGCTCTAAGTCCAACTTGCCGGTTTTTCAGATGTCCCCCATGATCACATTCCTCATATCCAACGTGACCTCAATTCATCTACTCACTTCAAAATTAACAAAACATTTCTAGACATTTTCTACGTTCCATTTTCGCACCTTCCTCTCATTTGTCTTCCACCCTGTACACGGTCTGCCAATGAACACCCTCTTTTTCTCTGTTTCTTGTGATGCTGAATTCAGTGTTAGCAATCATTTTCAGCAATTGAATTCACCAAATTGGAATGGTCCCTTGTCATAAAATTTCAAAAATGAATCAACACATACCAACTTTAACTTTCTTTTCTTTTTCAAAGGAGTCCATTTTGTCAACAAAAACATGATGTAATAAAAATAAACATTTGGCCTAGGAACAGAATACAACTCTGGCATGTTACAATGTATTTCTTTCTTTTACATATATTTTATATATTTATATATACACATATCTTAATAATAATAATAATAATAATAATAATAATAATAATACAACTACAGAAAGCTCTCACTAATAAATACATCACTAGCCTCGAAAATATATATTGCACATTTTTTCTTGATGTGATCATACCTCTCTATATATATACATATACAAATAAAAAAACAAAGATTCTACCATGCGGATACAAAACACATCAAATAAATACGATATACATATACGCCTTTATAGATATATAATTTCTTTTTGTTAATATTTTTTCTTTCCCTGAATAATTGTATAATGTTAGTCTATGAACATACTTGCTCTTCTTCTATATAATATTACACACTTGTTTACTTTCTTAAATTATTTTACTTTATGATTACACAACATTTACTCTTTAACACATAAAAATATTTATATTTTACAAAACTCATTTTGCCATATAATTGTTTTTTATCTATTTGTACAAGGCACCAATATACAAAAATTCAGAGAAGTTTGCTCTTTCAAGAATCACATTATGTAACGACTATAGCATTCCTTTATGTTTTAAATATTTCTTACTTGATTACTTTCGTTTTTCAATAACTACGAGGGGAGTAAGAAAATAAGTTTCCCCAGAAAACCGAACAGGAGAAAATAAGATTGCAGTTGGACGCGCAACACCCTCAGACATAAATGGGTATTTTTCTACCACAATCTTGCAGATTTCGCCGTCGCAGCGCCTGCGCAAAGCAGAGAGGTGTCCCTCTGTCTGAGTCTGGTAGCTATGGAGAGAAGGAAAAATCACTGCTGCGCGTTAAATCTGTCGAAATTGAAAGATGTGATTCGGAACAGGTGGCCTGGCCTTCTCACATATGATGTTCTGTTATAGGATAACAATGCGAGACCGCACTCAGTGATCGCAACGCAAAATTATATTGCAACTCTTGGGGTGGAAGCGTCTTGCCCATCCGCAATACAGCCTTGATCTTTCATCTGTTTCCGACTTTGAAAAAGACTCTTGGCGGCAAGCCCTTTGGAAACAATGCTGAAGTCACAGCTGTTAGACGCCTCTTCCGTATGCAGAGCCCTGAATTCTTCCTGGAAGATTTTTTGAAGCTTATAGATCGGTATGACAAATGTCTGAATGTACGTGATATTTAGGTGAAAAAAAAGATACATCTGATCTTTAAAGTTACATGCTGTTTTTTCTCATGTATTCCCACCTCTGTCCACAGGCGCCTGGAGAGACTTGTTTTTGGACTCCCCATCGTATAATTAAAAAAATATATACAAAACACATATTGTGCTACCATACAAACCTGTCAGATTTTCTTTCATTTTTTCACTACTTTTCCCATAACATTCATATTTTTCTTAACCTGACACGTACCAACATGGAAGTATTTTTTGTACATTTTTTCTATCTTTTTTAAAGATAATTTTTAATATTTGTTTTTGCAATGGATACATCAGCTGCCACATAAGGTTTAAGCTAAAGATTGGGGAGCCTCAGATACAACATTAAAAACATTATTATTTACTTATTTTTTCATTGTTTTTTTCTTGTAATAATAATTAGAACTACTTGATTATCAGCTAAACAATAACACAAATACAGCACATTATCTTAACACCATTGTTTTTCTGTAAAAATTCTTCACTAAGAAAGACCACCACACTGCCAGTCTTTGGAAAGCTTATGCTGTAAAAGAGAAAATATATATTAATTAATGAAGGAATTTGAATTGGCTCAAGGGGGGTGGCAGCGGCTCAGTGGTAGAGTGCTTACGTCTGATGCGTGATGTCCCTGGTTCGATATCCGGCGAAGTAAGTTTGTGGTGGACCACATCGTGCTCGTGGGTTTACTCGGGGTACTTTGGTTTCCTCCCACTTTCTCATTCCACCAATTCTTCCATTATCATTCAGCTGCTTTAATCATCGTCTCCCTAGCCTCAAGGGCATAATCGTGGGACGTTAAACTCTTAATTTTTCATTTCATATTTTTGAATTGCATCAACAAAATGGTACGCTAAAATGTGTGTGAAGTGTTGGGACATGAACTTATTTATTTTTTACAGACGTTTTTTTAAATAATTGATATTTTCTGACCAAAGTATATGCTTATTTATTAAAATTGAAATAAGATGTAACAGTTCCAATTTTAATGTTATTAAAATTATATAGGCACATGAGAGGATGATTCAAATTAACGAAAAATTGGCTACTTAACAATAATCTCTTGGGAAGCATAAATATTTTTTATACGTTTCGGAACAACACGCTGGTTTTGTCCTTAGTTGCAAGTTAACATGATAAAAACGAATTGGAGGTAAAAGGTGTAAAACAAGGAATACATGCTCTGAATAAATGTAACGCAAATAATGGATCCTGGAATTACACGAGCAGAGCAAAGCGCAAACAGAGTGGACTGAATCGAAGGAAGTGCGGTGTCTATGTTACGTCACTATTCCCAGATTCAAAATATTCATCGAAGAAATTGGAAACCAATTTCTGTCAATATTGCCAATATTCATATTTAAAGTTGGTTTATATTTATGAATAAAAAATGAACTTTGCTCCGCTCGTGACGTTTCACGATCCATTCTTCAAGTTACATTTATATAGTGGTATGCTCCGCTCGTGACATTTCACGATCCATTCTTTACGTTGCGCTTATTTAGTGATATATATTCCTTGTTTTTACCCCTTTTACCTCCTATCTGTTTTTATCCTTGTTACTTTGCCACTCAAGAAGGAACCAACGTTACGTTTCGAAACGTATGAACAGCTTTTACGCCTCACAAGGCAGGGTTAGTTCGTAAGAAGCCAATTTTTGGTTAACTTAATGTTATCTTCATCAGACATTACCTGGAAAAGATATCATTATAATATTAAATTATTGTTACATAATTCTAATTCTTACAATTTATAATTTTATATTTTAATATGAAACAATCAGATATTGTTATAATTTACTGCGACAGGGATTTATTGTCATAAAAAAAGTGTTGTGGATAATAGCACAAAAAGAAACTTCGTAAGGAGTACAGAGACGAGAAGAGAAGAAATAGATAGTGATGAAGAAAGAAGAAAGAAAGACTACATACATAAATTTCACAATCTACTACAGATCAATGGATACAACGAAAAGGAGATAAAGGAAAGCAGAATAGAAGAAGAAAGAAATCAGAGAAGACAGAGACACTGACGAACTTATTAGGAAAGGGCAGTGTGAAGCCATACAGAAAAGGAGAGTTCTAGAAGTGGGTACTAAAATGAGAAATAGGAGGAAAGACATAAATGGAGAAGAAGAAAGAGCAATGTATGAAGTGAAATGTAAGAACTGTAATATGATACACATTGGAGGAACAGAAAAAAAATAAGGATAGAGTGAAACAACATGATGATGATGTGAGGTTTAAAAGAGAGAAGAACGCTATATACTAACATGATAAAGAATCGCGGCATGATATAAATCTTGAAGGAAAAAAGGGATAATAGAACCATAATAAGAACATGGAAGAAGCGCGAAGGATTAAGAAAGAAAGAAATGAAATATTAATAAACTGTACAAATGAACTTCAAAATACATGAATTACGGAATAGATTGTTAGAATGAAATGAATTGTAAAAATCAAGGATATGAGAAATTAATAGGAGAAGCAATAGAAATAAAATTATATGATAGAACACTGAATAGAGAGGAAACTTTAAAATTGACTGATATTTGGAATAATTTATTAAAATAATAATAATAAAAGGAGTAGCGTGAAAATAATAATGATTAAGGAAACAGTTATAAATTTAAAAGGAAACAGTAAACTATAACAATACGTGATTGTTTCCTACTAAAATTACGAAATGTAACAATTAGAATTATAGAATAATAATTTAATGTTATGAAGATATCTCTTCCAGGTAACTTCTGATGAAGATTACGTTAAGTTATTGAAAATATTACGCCCCATTTTAATTCTAATAAACAAATATATATTAATTATTTACGTAATAGTTCCCGAGTCAAAATGAGTGGAGTTACAGATGGTTTTGGTGTCATACAGTAGCAAAATAGATAAGTTTTGACTTCCAAAGTGGTAGAACCGAATAGCACCAATGCAAGTGCTAAGTGCCACTGCAATAGCTAGTGACAGTATCTATTCAGCATATCAATACTATACTTCAAGATGCAATAAATAAGTTCTGTGATTGGTGTAATACTTGGCGACTCTGAATCAACTAAATTAAAACACAGGCACTTGTCGTCATACCATTTGGACACACCAGTTGGGTTCGATGCAATAGATCTCTTTTACATCTTACTATAGCTATCACACATACAACGAGATATCTGGGTGTTATAAGTGTTAAGACCCTTTGTCGGAAACTTTTCGTCCTGGGCAGTGGATTGCTAAGATGAATATCGTAGTTTATGATTGTTTTAAAATGTGTTGGATTCCATTGATTGAACATAATCTAATAACGGAAGTTTGTCATAGTATTTGATAATGTTTTCACAACGTAAGATGGAAAATTGTATACTCAAGTCAACAGGAGGCGCTTGTATTGCATTCAAAAGTGTGATATGAAGAATCACATGAACGAAATTATGAAGATGATCTCTGTAATGGCTAGTAATTAAAATCACTTATGCAGAGAATTCAAAGGTCAAATTATATGAAGGAATTTGCTGTTTATGTTGAAGCCGTGATTAGATATTGCTTTGAAACATATTCCCGTAGCATGAACAGCTGCATCATCGTAGTATTGATCGTATACCCTGATAAATATTGTTTTGAAATACATTCCCATAGAGATGCCTGTATAAACAAAATGAAACACGCCTTTCCCAAGTTATGATGTGAAAGGTATTATATGATGTCTGTATTGAAACCGTGATAAGATATGTTTTCGACGACTAGTATGCGACCCCGATTATTGACACATGTGTGAACTTGTTATGACATATTTTGTCCAAGGGATGCAAGATGGTATTGCGCTGCAGGCGGGAAAAATAACGCGCTGATATAGTTATCGTGTGGAGCTAGATAATTTGTGCCCTGAAGGCATGACGTTCGAAAATAAGAAGTTCGTGATAGAATTTGTCTGATGCGGCAATCCAAACTGTAAAATCATAGGTGAGAGTAGGACGAATAAAGATTTTGTACGTATTCAAGACTGTGTGTGATTTGAGAAACCATGTCGTTCCTGCGAGACGTTTAAGAACGTTGAGACGATTGTATGCTTTGTTCGAAATTGTTTTAAGGTGTTGCATCCAGGTGAGGTGTGTGTCGAACGTGATGCTTAAGTATGTGACTGGTTGTGTAGCTTACAGGGGAAACTGGTCTACGTAGAGAGATAGGCAACGTCGATTTCGGCATACTTCGGTGTAATGAAGATGATAGCCTGTGTTTTTGTAGCATTGACAGTGAGTTTCCAGTGTCGGCACTAAATGCAGAAGTCAGAGATGGCTGTTTGTAAGATCTTGTTTATATGCTGGATGGATGTTCCTAGAGCGAGAAAAGCCGTATCATGTGCATACTGGAAAGAATAAATTTTGTCTGGAAGGTGTGGCATGTCAGCAACAAACATAATGTATAACAGGGGTGAAAGGGCAGAGCCCTGTGTAACTCCTGACAGTAAGAAGATTGGATGAGACAAAGGTTCGTTAATGGCAACATAGGTGATACGACCTCTGAGAAAGATAAAGATAAATCGTATGTATGCTGGAAGAAGCTGGGGTCTAATCAGTTTATAAATAAGAGAGAGATGCTACACCTTATCGAAAGCTTTCTCGAGATCGAATAAGACTAGACATGATGGTTTCACTCTACTGTAATGCGTAGTGGAAAAGGCTTGTGAGACGTAAGAGTTGATCGTTTATGGAGAAACAAGGACGGAAGCCTGCTTGAGCTAGAGGAATGATATTTCTGGTGTCAAGATAACTATGAAGCCGTTTAACGAGAATGCGTTCGAGAATTTTGCTAAATGTGCTTGTGAGCTAGATTGGCCTGTAAAAGAAGTCCAATCTAAGTGAAAAGTCAAAATTAGTTTTATCACAGTTTATAAGTTAATATGCATCGCATCAAATGAATATGAGCAATATAGTGCACAGCAGATCGGTGTGATGGTAGGATATGTGTAACAATCATGTGGTGGTAGAAAATAAAAAGCAATGTGACTTTAAAGGAAAAATCGTCTGTGATAGCTTCTTCTGAATAAAACGGAAATGGATTCTAGGAAACTCGATATTCAATTGTCCCCAGAAAACATACAAGCTGCAAAAGAAAACAAACATGGTAAGCCTAACTAATTTGGTCGTTCTAGTTCCTTTCTATTTACCATAGCCTCCGCTTCAAGAGAAAAGTTAGCTTAGCCTCAAATTGTTCTAACACGTGGGCCTACCGTATAGATGACAGACAACAAGCCTGGCTTTGACTTCACGTAGCTACATTAATCATTCGGCGTGAGAGATTTTCACTAAAAAGCCATCGGCGTCGAAACTCTGAATCAGCAGCTCTTTCTTGCTGTACATCTCGCCGTTTTCGATCGAAGGTTGCCAGGTCAAAAACACAATTGGCTATCGTCGTAAGGCAGTGTTCCAAAAAGTGTAAAAGCTCTATTCACAATATTTTATCAGAAATAATCAGCCCGGCTTTAGGATTTTCAGTTTGGGTAGGCCTGCTCCCTCGCTTATGGATACATATACACATTAATGACAGTAGGAAGTTATTTTACAGTAGTGGTTGATGTTATTTTGTTAAATAATTATCTATCATTAATATAAATACTGGAAAATATAATTACTCTTTATTTTTTTTAGCGTTTATATAGTTATCAAAATTTTTTTGTAGCCCCGTGCCTACCCGACCTACCCGCTAAAGCCGCCACTGGAAATAATGTCTTAATTGTAACGAACCAAAACAATGTTTTAAGCTAAAGATAAGTAAAAATTCCATTACATAAAAATTAAATATACAAATAGCAGGTTGTTTTCTTGTGTTATTTTCTCTCAGAGACTATTCAAAAGGTATATAAGCCAAATGTCATTTAGACCGTTGCATGTGAGAATTCGGCTTCAATCTTTCTACTATTTTAGTTGGTCTATTAACTTTCTTTGCATTAGAGTAGAATGAAAATGCTGAAGAACAGATGAATATCTGAAATTTCAAGAATGAATCTCTCCAATTTTATACTTATCCACAAAATACAAGGTAACACATATAGTCACAAAACCAAAATATATTGGAGTAATTTAAAATTACAGTAGGCCTAATTCAAGTAATTTATTGTTTAAGTACTTTTCCAGTAATTTAAAGATTTATGAATTACACTGGGTATCCAAACTGGTGGGCCTGGGTATCCAAGTGCTGGGCCTGGGTATCCATTTGGATACAAAAAGGCAGCTTAAAAAATGCCCTGTTTCACCCTACATACATGTACATTCCAGTTTGCCCGCTTATAAGCGGGCAAAGTGGACTTTGTTGTAACGACATTAAATCTAGTCTATCATCAATATGTTTAATTGTTTATTTTCGTTCTGTTGTATAATATGGCAAAAGGTCCATTCCATACGTGTATCAAACATTCTGTTATTGTGTTTTGTTCGGACAATATTACGCCATATATTACTTGTGTGTCACTTTGATCGCCCTTCTTATATATATATATTTCAATTGCACCTCCTCAGTGTTTGAGATATCTATCTATCTATTTAGATAGATAGATAGATAGATAGATAAATTGATTGATTGATTGATTGATTGATTGATTGATTGATTGATTGATTGATATTTCAAACACTGAAGAGGTGCAATTGACTAATTAAATGCGCAGTTGGCCCGTTTCGAAGCTCCACATGACTATCATTTCAGGTGTGAATTTTGCGGTTTATTTCAGACATAAAATTTATAATTTAATTGACATTCTTATTATTCAACACTAGAAATTATGCAAAAATAAATTATCATATTTTTTTTTAAAAAAAAGAAGCGTATTAAAGGAAATTTCTATTTATTAATAGTATTATTTCTGTACCATAGATGGCAGAACGTTTGCATTGGAATAGAATTTCAAATCTGTAAACATTTTTTACAACTAAAGAAATATTAACTTATCGTACTCGATTTCATTTAATAGACTTCGTTAAAAGATAGGAATAAAAATCCTAATTTGTGAGTATTGTGAACATATTAGAAATGTCTTTTAAAACAACCGGTGTTCTAACGAGAGATTGAAAATACTAATTGCCAGGACACGCAACAGAGTGGCCTTTCGTGGCGAACCGTCTGTCAGACTCATCTAGCCAAGGGCAGCCGGTACTACAGATCGAGATAGGGGACTTGCTCCCCCTGGACAACTATCCGAACGGGTTGTCCGACCTGCACATCAATACATTTCATTCTCAGTCTCATTACGTCGTGTTTGAGGGCAGAACACAGAAGGCTTGTGCCAGCAATTGGCCTTTACGATGACCGACCCAGGCTCAGCCAGTGGATTACCTCTGGAATGCAGGCATGGAGGATTACCCCCAGTCTTCGCTAGCCCATCTGCTCCCTCCACGAAGGTGGAGAAGCGGAAGGACTATGTTGAAAGACAGCGACGGGCTTCAGAACGCTCGAATGCCTCCAGTGTGTCAACTGCTTCTAATAGATCTCGATCCAGATCTCCACGGAGCCAAACAAAATACTCTGATAGGGTCAAGAACTCGCCTCCCGCCAAGAAACAACATATCGATAACGCTTCAGCTTCATCAGACATGGAAGCCGATGTTACACCAACTGCACGCCGACCATCCTCATCATCTCATCCTAGTTCATCACTTCATTGCTTCTTACTGCAAAATTTTGACGCCAAGTTCACAAACGAAAAGTTTATCATTCTGCAACTTCGAAAATACCTTCCCAGTATTCCCATTACCGAAGTCGTCAAGACACGCAATGGCTTCATTTTCAAATCTACAGATGAAAATTTCTTAACTACCGTACGAAATAAGGCCTCCTTTGAGATATTCGGCAAAAACTCCACACTGGTTTCTCTCAACACCGCTCGCCGTAAGCAACCTCCTCCACCCAAACGTTCTCCGCTGCTCTCTGTGGTTATCCGAGGAATCGATCCCTCCTATTCTGATGAAGAAATACTCGAGGAATTAAAGCAGGAAGGGCACACCATAGACAGAGTAATTCGCATACGCAACAATACTGGCCCCACTTATATGGTACGAGTGCTGACTATGTCTCAAGATACGATCGATTTCCTGCTCACTAATGGTGCATTCATTTACAAGAGAAAACATCGAGTTGAGCCTTCTCGCTCTTCTCCGCCTCTACCACTCCGTTGCGAAAAGTGCCAGACCTATAACAATCATGCAACTGTTAATTGCACAAACCCTACAGTTTGTGGGTACTGCTCTGGATCACATCTCACTAGAGTTTGTCCAAACATGCAGCTTCCACCCCAATGCTCCACCTGCGCAGAACGCCATCCTGCCTACAGTTATAAATGTAAACGCAAACCTTCACCGGACGAAACACACCCAGAACTAGTGGTTCCGTTACGAACACAGTCTACTTCCACAAATACGGAGACTACTATCAATGACCCAGTTACCATCGGTAAATTGCTAGAATTTCTCACCCTTGCACTTCAAAACATTCATCCTTTTCATCGTCCGCACATCCTTCAACAGCTCACTCTAGCCGCCAAATCGACTTTTAATGTCGCTCTTTACGCCACATATTCTAACAATTATGTTCACATTCATACTACTCCACTTGAAACATCAGTGTAACCTTCTGCTAATCATGGATTTAGGTTTTCTGTTCTTGAATATCCGTTCTCTTCCGAAAAACAAAGTCCTTTTCCAAGCACTTTTACTAGAAGAACACATCACCGCATTTCTCTTGAACGAAACTTTCCTCACTCCGTCCACACAGTGCAGACTTCCAAATTTCACTTTACTCCGACACGATAACATCTTACCTACGTTACGTGCAAACGGCGGAGCTGCCATAGGCTTCCAGCATCATCTTCCTTTCAGACAGCATACTAGCCCTGTACTAAACATACCAGAATATGTTATTACTACTCTTTACTTTAAATCCATTGCTATCACTCTTGCTACTATTTATATCCGGCCCGGCGTACCCATACCATAGGATTTCTTCTCTCATATCTCCAACACCTATAAGCATTTCATTATTCTCGCAGATATTAATATGCATAGTCGCACTGATCAGGAACGTACACACTTCAAAGATTTCATACTGACCAACACTACTGGTGTTCTACTTGACTTACCTTCACCAACTCGCCCAGCTTCTAATACCACACCCGATGTAGCAATTACTTCAAATACAATAGTTACGCATTGCACAGTTACAGTCCTGGATTTGCTTGGCAGTGATCACGCCCCAATTAAACTTACTTACCATACTGGTCTTGCTCACTCGCCATCCGCACGATCACCTCGTTTTTCTCCACGCTATGATAAAGCAAACTGGGATAATTATCGCTCTTACCTTTCTTCCGCCATCGAACCATATCATTCACCTACCACTTCCGATGAACTTACTACCCAAGTTGATGCTCTAACCACCGCTATTCAACAGGCCTCCACACTCTACATTCCACAAACTGAGTCCATACCTTTTCGGCCTAAATTACCACCTCAATACCTTGCTATGGTACGTCGTTCACGTCAATGCTATCGGGAATATCTGCAAACTAGAAATCCTGCTACTTTACGTCTTCACCACCAACTCCAACGGACCGTTCGCAACTACATTACCGCCTACAAGCAACGTCAATGGATAAAGACATGCAATCACCTTGCAGACACAGCACATCCCACGTTATACTGGAAACGTTTTAATGCTCTATGTGGCAAATTCACTAAGACACCTTATCCAATTCTTATCAATAATACGCCTGCCCATTCTGATCAAGACAAAGCCAACGCTTTCGCTTCTCACCTTCAATTTATCTTTACTCCACCTGCACCAGATCCTACTACTCGCACTCATCCCGCCAATACAGTTAATACTCAGTCTCCACATCTCCAACCAGCTGATACTCATACACTACCTACCCACGCACTCACCAATCCTATTACAGTGGAGGAGATTACTTCTGTCGTTCGGCGAAAACGTAATACCGCTCCAGGTTTTGATGGTATAACTTATCGCCATGTAAAAGAAAGTCCCCATTCATTCCTCACTCTTCTTTCATTAATCTACACCTTCATACTCCGCACTGGCTTTTACCCATTGGACTGGAAAGTCTCCAAAACTCTTATGTTTCCCAAGCCGAATAAACCGCCATCTGATATTTCATCCTACAGACCAATCCAGTTAACATCCACCTTCAGCAAGATCTTTGAAAGGATTATTGTTAAACGCCTACACCCATACTTAGCCTCTCGAAACATAATCCCCACTCATCAGGCTGGATTCCGACCTTCGTATTCCATAAACGACCAATTACTTCGTCTTACTACACTCATTACCAACCACTATAACTCTGTTCACCCATCTTGTCTCATTCTCTTTGATCTAGAGAAAGCCTTTGATAAAATCTGGCATATAGCTCTCATCTACAAACTTACCAAGCTGAAACTTCCTGTTACATATATCCGTCTCATCTACCATTTTCTCACCTGCCGTCTGTCATATGTAGCAATCAATGATTCACTCTCGCACCCTGTTTTCCTCATGTGTGGTGTACCACAAGGGTCAGCATTATCGCCTCTACTGTATATTCTTTTTGTGGCCGATTTTCCAGACTTGCCTCCGAATATTCACCTGTTTCAGTATGCAGACGATACAGCTTTTCTCGCTCTCTGCCGAACCATCCAACAGATCAATATCTCCCTTCAGGAAGCCATTAATCGCTTCACACGCTGGTGTCGCAAGTGGAATCTCTCAATCAATGCAGGCAAAACTCAAAGGATAATTTTCATCCCGCCTCGACAACGATCCAAAGTTCATCGCAATCCATCTTTGCTTTCATTAACAGTTAACGATATCCCCATTCGGCCTTCTAAAACTGTCACGTACCTTGGAATAGTTTTTGATCATCATCTTACTTGGGCACCTCATCTCAAATCTCTCAAGACCAAAGTCACAAATAGACTCAATCTGCTGAAACGACTAACCGGCACTACCTGGGGACTATCTTCACATCTCGTCCTGAATACTTACAAAGCGTTCCTCCGACCAGTCCTCACCTATGGCTTTCCTGCGTGGATCTCCGCTCCACTCTCCTACTATAAAACACTGGACATTTTCGAACGACATGCTTTCCGTATGGCTTTTCGCATTTCTCTCCCTAGCCCTACTCGTGATCTGTACACTCTTATCTCCTTCCCGATTCTCAAATTTCACCTTGAATCACTCCGCCTCAAGTTTATTACTGGACGTTATGTTAATCATCAGCCTCTTCTTCTTGAAACTATGAACTACCTCGCACTTCATCCATGCCGCTCTCGTTATTATCACACACCGTTACACCTCCTCTTTACGCTTTATTGTTACACACTTCCCCCTGATCATCCGGACCTTGCGCTGCTCGAGGACTATCATTTGCATGATCATCTTCCGCATCTTTTCCCATCATATAGCGCACAGTAACTACCTTTGTAATTAACAGGGCTCCCCATGTCTTCATCAGCCTAGCGTCGCCCCTAGGCAGAAGATAATCGCATTTGTCATACTAACTTCTCCTAAGTGTTGTGCCGTGCTTTGCACCTCACCTCATCCCTCATGCCCATTATCATTCAGTCTTTCTATTTCTCATTATACTTTCTTAACTCAGAACTTATACTTTCCCATCTCCATGCCTTTTCGTAATCGTTTATCTACACTATTTAGTATTAGTAATGCTTGTTATAATATATATTATTTAATATCTGCTTTGTATGTTATATATGTTGTACTTTCGTCCCACCTTACAGAATGATTATGATCGCAAAGATCATAATGACCTTATGGAATAATGAATACTAAAGAATAAATAAATACTGAATAACCTAACCTCACTTAGACCATCCATGAATTTTCATTCCTCTCAGTCCTTCACTTCCTTTCCTGGAAGAGGGTGTACCCCTCTAAGAGGTGGCTAGCTCTCAGCTAGCCTTAAAAAAAAAACAGAGTGGCGACATACATACATACTCTCTCAACAGCTAGACGTACCATACGTCACGAGCTGTATTTTGTACCAAGCCTAGCCTAGCTGAGAATCGTTAACGTGCTTTCGAGGACATTGTGTAGCATACGCACAATAGAGACCAGCACGCATACGCTCTCTCTGGGATTGACAGTACTTTTCAGTGCTGGAGGGTGAAACCTATCATCATCGTTGTACACCGTTTCATCATATCATCGACATTATCCTGACTGATCATTGTTGTTCACTTCTCATATTGTACTGGCTTCGGCCACTTCGCAGTCTTCGCGATCCGTGGGTGTGTCCCCTATGAACTCGATGGAGTGCAAGGGGGCCAAACCCAGAACGGGTCCCAATACCCAAAAACGATCAGGTGAAACACTACAATCACAAAATCAGAAAAAGCAACCTCGTCCTCGATCAAGATCTCCTGTCAGTCAGGCTTCCGAAAGTGACCTATATGATCTAGCTATGGACATCGCTTCAAACAAACCTTCAGCAACCTTCAATTATCTTCTCACTAATGCTGACAACAAATACTCAAATCCTAAACACATTCTAATTCAACTTATGAAATACTATCCGCGAGCTAATGTATCAGAAATCATCTTCACTAGAAACGGCATAATTATTAAATCTCCAGACCAAAACTTCCTTACTACAATAAGAAACAAAGCAGGCTTTCACATTTTTGGCGACAAAGCTACCATCCAAGCTCCCTCTCAAACCAGAAAAAAGCAACCACCGCCGCCTCGACGCCAACCCATGTTTTCAGTGGTGATAAAAGGCGTTCCACCAGCATATTCCGATGAAGAAATCCTTGACGAATTAAGACTCGAATGTTATGAAGTTCACAAATGCATTCGCATCAAGTGTCAGTCCGGTCCCACCTATCTCGTTCGAGTTCTTACAACATCCAAGGAAACAGTAGACGATCTGCTGCAAAATGGTGCTTATATCTATCGCAGACGTCATAGAGTAGAACCATCCCGCACTTCACCACCACTCCCAATCCGCTGCGAAAGATGCCAAACATATGCCTCACATCTGACTAAAAACTGTCCAAACTCACCCCGCTGTGGACACTGCAATGAGGACCATTCCACTAACAACTGTCCTAACCTGAAAAAACCACCTCTATGCAATACCTGCCATCAACAACACCCAACCTATAGTTATAAATGCCATCAAAAACCTGCTCCACCTACTGATAAACCTGAACTATCCGTTCCCATCCGCACCACCGATTCCGCTACACCACCTGCTAACTCCTTACGAGAACCCATCACAGCTGAAGACTTGCTCCGTTTCACCACTCTTGTTCTTCAAAATATCCAGCCCTTCTTACGCCCACACATTCTTATGCAGGTCGATCACATAGCCCAACAATTATTTGGCCTACAACTTTCTGCCACTTACACCGGTCCACATGCCCACTTTTCCATCACATCTACTAAAACAGATCCAGAATGGCCATCTCTATAATTTACAACCATCGCCCAACAACTTCTAAAACACTATCAATCTTCATGGCAGTCACTTTCCTCTTCATTAATATCCGATCTCTTCTCACTCACAAAGCAGTTTTTGAACAACTCCTAAGGGAGAAACAAATACAGGCTTTTGCGTTGAACGAAACCTATCTCAAACCTACACATCATGTCCGTTTTCCACAGTTTCAACTACACCGTCATGATTGCTCTAGACCATACCAACGAGCAAATGGAGGCACTGCAATTGGAACATATCACAATATCCCTGTACGCACTCACTATTTTCCAAAGCCACATAACCTTCCCGAGTATTCCATAGTCACACTATATTTTCGCACCAAAATCATCACTCTATGCACTATCTACATTCGACCAGGCCACCCCATACCATATGAATTTTTTCAATACATTGACAATACTTTTAGGCATTACATCATCATGGCAGACATAAATATTCATTGCCGCCCGCAGGCTGAGAAACAACAGTTTCACAACTACATCTCTAATATCATTGCCGCCGATTTTCATCATCTCCCATCGCCATCTCGCCCCATCAGCAACACTTCCCCAGACATAGTTATCAGCTCTGCGTCTCTGAATATTCAAAATCTTAGGGTTCTCCCACCTTTCGGCAGCGATCATGCTCCGATACTACTCGATATTATTCTCACCCACTCAGCTCAAACACAACCACCGCCCATACACTACTTTGATTATAATCATGCAAATTGGGCTAATTTCCAAGCGGATCTTACAAATTCGATACAGCATCTTCCAGAGCCTACCTCAGAGCACGAGCTCTATGACCTTGTTGACCAACTCACAGCATCTCTTGACACAGCCACCCACAATAACATACCCTTACGTATACGTCATCCACACAAACCTCCGATCCCTCCACAATATCTTTCCACCCTTGCTGCTTCTCGCCGCTCTTTCCGTGACTTTCAATGTACTCATAATCCCATATCCTTAGCACAGCATCGTCGTTGGACTCGCATGCTTCATAATTACCTTACTGCCTATAAAAGAAAACGTTGGATCTCCACCTGCAACTCCCTCTCAACTACATCACATCCTACCAAATTCTGGCAAAAATTCCATCAGTTAACTGGTCAAACTCGACATACATCATACCCTATCATCTCTCATCATCATCCTCTCCAAACCGATACTGATAAAGCAAATGCTTTTGCCTCCTTCTTCCAAGAAATATTTACCCCTACCGTACAACTACCACATCCAACTATCACCCGACGTGTCGAACGCCTTGCAAATCCGCACTCCCCCCTCCTACAACCCAACATTCACCATCAACTCACCGATTCACCTCTTAATGATCCCATTACTCCTGCAGATATCTCAGCCTCCATCAAATCGAAACGTACCACGGCGCCTGGCTTTGACCATATAACTTATAAACTCATAAAAGCCTCTCCTCCCGTCCTATATACACTTCTTGCAGCCATATACAACTTCATTCTCCGCACCGGCTTTTATCCACCACAATGGAAAATCTCAAAAACTCTACTTTTCACCAAACCCAATAAATCTCCTACAGAACTCTCATCATACCGTCCTATACAACTGACATCAGTACTCAGCAAAATCTTTGAACGCATTCTTGTCAGTCGCCTTCATAACCATCTTTCTGACCGAAACCTCATTCCTCTTCATCAAGCTGGTTTTCGCCCAAACATCAGTATTTCCGATCAACTCTTACGCCTCACGACTGCCATAACTAATCATTACAATACCTCCAAACCTTCCTGCCTGTTATTGTTCGATCTTGAAAAGGCTTTTGACAAAGTTTGGCATGCCGGCCTCATCGCAAAACTTCTCTCTTTTCATCTTCCTTTCTCCTACATCAGATGTATCCATTCTTTCCTTTCAAATCGTATGACTTACATTACCGTCAACCAATCACTTTCACATCCGATCTTTCTTCACTGTGGTGTTCCTCAAGGCTCTGTTCTTTCACCCCTTCTTTATGTATTATACGTAGCAGACATGCCTCCTCTACCACCAAATGTCTCATTATATCAATATGCCGACGATACAGCTTTTTTCACCACAGCCAACACTGTTCAACAGATAAATCGAACACTTCAACAAGCAATTGATGCCTTCACTTCCTGGTGTGACAAGTGGCGCCTAAAAATAAATCCCCTCAAAACACAGGCTATCATTTTTTCTTCCACCTCGCTGCCGATCACGAATTTATCGCAACCCTGCTCTTCTTCATATTCACGTCAATGGCACTTTCATACGCCCATCATCACAAGTAACATACCTCGGAATCATCTTTGACTCCAAACTCAGCTGGAAACCTCACTTACAGAAAATCCGATCACAGGCTACAAATCGATTAAACCTTCTCCGGCGGCTAGTGGGCACCACTTGGGGCTTACATACTGACACTGTTATTAAGACTTATAAGGTTTTCCTTCGACCTGCTCTCACACATGGCCATATATGCTGGATTTCTGCCCCTGACACACTATATACTAGACTTGCAATATCCGAACGTCATGCTCTCCGCCTTGCCTATCGCATAAGACTACCAGCACCAACTGCCGATCTCTATCGCCGTATCAACTTTCCCACCATCTTACAACACTTGGAAACACTCCGCACAAAATACATAACCAAAGTCATTGCCGAAGGTAATCCGCTCTTCCTCGACACCTTTCACCAGGACATCATTCATGATACCCCTCCTCAACATCAAGCCACACCTCTTCAACACCTTCTTACTCTGTACCATACGACTTTAGACGATCATGACCCCCACAAAGCCGATTTTGCTATATACCGTCCACCTCATCTTAGTCCATGCATTTATCCATCTCTGCACTAGTGTTCCATCAATGTTGCTAGCAGCGGGCTTCATCTGTCCTCATCAGCCCTGTGACGCCCCAGGGCAGAAGATAACCATTCACTCGTCCATACTAACATTACCCTCGTGTTTGTGACGTCCATCAGCACTTCACCTCATCTCTCATAATAAAAAAAAAATAAAAAAAAATAAAAAATAAAAAAAAATAAAAAAAATAAAAAATAAAAAAAATAAAATAATAATAAAAAAAAGATGCCCACAAATAAGAATGAAATGAAATAAAATAAAATAATGCTCCTAACCTCAATGCCCCCCTATAAATAAAGAAAATTTCCCCATACCTATAACTCTCGTCCCGAAGAAAGGGCGTAACCCTTTGACCGGCTTAACCCTTAAAAAAAACAGAGTGGCCTAGCGCAACAAGTTACTAAAGAAAATCGTTTCCTATCAGTTGTTATACCTTCTAGCTATCCTTTATACGTTCATCCTTCGTACAGGCTTTATTCCTTGTGAGTGGAAGACCTCAAAAACTCTCATGTTCCTCAAACCGCACAAACCACCAAATACTGTTTCCTCTTATAGACCTATTCAGCTTACTTCCGTGTATTGCAAAATTCTTGAACGAATTATTGTCCGACGCCTCCATTCTTATCTATCAGAACGTAACATAATCCCTTTACATCAGGCTGGCTTCCGCCCCGGTTTTAGTATCAATGATCAGTTACTTCGTCTGTCTAATATTATTACCAACCAGTTTAATACACAGTTTCCATCTTGTCTAGTGCTCTTCGACCTGGAAAAGGCATTCGATAAGGTATGGCATGCAGCTCTTATATATAAACTTATCCGTCTGACACTTCCCATATCATACATCAGATTTATCTATAATTTTCTTCACAACCGTATTGCATATGTCGCTCTTAATGACACTCTCTCACACCCCATATTTATTTTCTCTGGAGTACCACAAGGGTCTGCCTTATCACCTTTGCTTTATCTTCTATATGTAGCCGATATGCCGCCGTTGCCACCTAACACACACGTTTTTCAATATGCAGATGATACTGCATTTCTTACATTGGGCCGAACAATCCATCGCATCAGTACTGAAATTAATGCAGCAATTCAAAGCTTTCTCACCTGGTGTACGAAATGGCGTTTGAAACTCAACCCAGATAAAACCCAAGCTATAGTTTTTCTCCCGCCAAAACGCCGATCTCGTGTACATCGAAATCCTTCGCTACTTAACATCCAAGTACATAACACGCGGGTTCATCCAACTAAACATGTCACATATCTGGGAATTATTTTTGATCAACACCTCACTTGGCGCCCTCACCTTCAGAATGTAATACAGAAAGCATATAATAGGCTTAATCTTCTTAAACGTCTCACAGGTACTACATGGGGACTACGAGCTAATACTGTTCTTAATACCTACAAAGTATTCCTACGACCTGTCCTGACATATGGCTTCACAGCATGGATATCCGCCCTCCAACCCCATTATGAAAAACTGAAGATACTTGAACGCCATGCCATACGACTAGCCTATAGAATAAAGCTCCCGAGTCCTACTCAAGAGCTTTATGAAGTCCTGCCTTTTCCACACCTTCTATTTCATATTGAAGCTTTGCGATCGAAGTATATTACTAGCAGATTTGAGTCCCGACATCCATTACTTCTCGCAACCATGCAAGCAGACATTCCATACAATCCACCTCGCAAGCTATTGGAAACGCCTTTATCCCTTCTGTTTGCACTTTACCGATATACACTCCCTCCTGATCATCCGGATTTGGAAGCAGTTGCAGCATTTTCAACATTCATAGTTCCTCCATACATAGCACCATCATTTACTGCACAGTAAGAACCTCATGTCTTAACAGGAAACCCATTTTGTCTTCATTACGTCCAGAGTCTCCTCTGGACAGACGATAGATCTCACTTGTCACACTAAGCATTACCTATGTGTTGTGTTGTTACACTGCACTTCATGTTTCCCATTTTCATTCTTCATTCTCTTCTCTCCAGTTACAGATAAAGGATACAAATGCAACAGTAAACCAATACTATACAGCCGAAATTCCTATTAATGCAATCAAATAGAAACTTCTACTCCAGCTCTCCGAACATCCCTTAGCCCATCAAAAATATAGACCTCCAATAATATGTTTAAATCTAGTACCGCACAGAAGGCGCAACCTTCTCACGGTTGCTGGCAAATCGCCAGCATTGGGACAAAAAAAAATCTTCTTCCATGCAATGCTTCTGCGTCATATTACGAAAAACTCTGCATCTTGGAGCGACATGCTATTCGGCTGGCTTATCGTATTAAGCTTCCTTACCCTACGTGGCTGACATATGAGTATATCGATTTTTCAAAAATCACGAAACACCTCGCAGAACTACGACTAAAGTATATCACTTCACGTATACAAACAGGTCATCCGCTATTCTTGGACATCCTGCAGACTGATGCTCTTACTGACGCTACATTTCGGTACAAACATTCACCGTTAAACATCTTAGTATCTCTGTTTGTCCAAAATACACATCTGACGGCTGACGAACGGGAAATATATGACATTTACTTCATTAATGATCATCTTCCTCATATTTTTCCATATTAGCACTGAAATTCTCACTATTAACAAGGGCTTCCCCCTGTTCTCATCAGTCCCGAGTCGCCCCGGGACAGAAGATTTAACACTGCATCTGTCTTGCTAATTTAACTATGTCTGTGTTGTGTTTGCACTTCATCTCATACCTCATCATCATTGCTCTAAGTTCTATTACATTTGTGATACATTTTGTTTTTCTATCATATTTATACTTTAGCACCTCGTATATACATATTTGCACATATGTGTTCTACTTTTGATTTATTATTATTATTTATCAGTAACATCTAGTTTAGTATGCTCACTTTTTCCTCATGTTTATATAACTGCACTTTGACCATCTCACAGTGTTAACAATCAATGTAAATATAAAGGCATCTATGCCAAAGAGAGGGCGTAACCCTCTAATGGCTAGGAGTAGGAGTATCACCTTGACCAAATCAGTTAATAATTGATGAATAAAGGATTATCCAGTTCACTTATAATCCTATTCCCTCACCCCTAAAAAAAAAAAAAAAAAAAAAAAAAAAAAAAAAAAAAACAGAAAATATCAATTTACTTGAAGTTGCACATGTAAATCATTTCTAAAACTTTTTGTAGGAGCAGTAATAGGTAATATATGCCTTTGCTCTGTAAGTAATGTTAACATGCCTTGTTTCTAGGGGAACAATAGTATTTAATAAATGTTTTTTTTCATTACGCAGTAAAACACTTCTTATCCGTATGCGATGATTTTTACTAATCGGAATTTGTTATTGAATTTCAGCCTGTTACTCATGTGCTTAAAGCAATGACCGCTATGTTTATTACACGTAATCTGTTGGTTTAGGGAAAACTGTGCCGCTCAATAGGAAAATGGCTTACACAAAGGTACGATGCATGTTTTTCAAGTGTGTACGAAGTTGTGAATAGACCAAAGAATAAAAAAATACCAGTATTTAAGGTTTCTTTAAAAAGGAAACTATTTCTAATATCTATTTATTTATTTATTCGTGTATTGATGTATTGCCAGTTATTGAGTATACTTGAATATTTAGCGATAAAATTGTAGTGTACTAATTTACAACATGATACAGTTAAGCTTTTAACATATATTACTACTCACTAGGGATGATTCCATTCCTGGACCAAGTACCTGGGAAAAAACTATATATCGTCTGAAAGCTGTTGCCATGAGAAGTACGAAACCGTTTTCAAATCACGGGCAAACCCGCAAACTGACCCTATATGGGGCCAGTTTGTTGGTGTTTGTGACCCTATGTATGGTATATTCGACAGAAATAAAAATTAAAATTTCGATGCATCACACATAAGCCCCTGAGCCAATCATGTTCCTGTTTGGCTCATTGCTAGAACTTGATTCGGGTAAGGGCTTGATAATATCAATTTGCACCCAAACGTACCAATTTCGTCAGTGTTGCCAACGAATTGTAAATACAACGTGGCAGGTGGTTTCTGTACCACTAGATACATATCAATGAAAACGCGGCATAAATATCATTCGTCACTAGAGAAAATATATTTCTCTCCCAAGAACCCCAGTTTGTCAGTGTTGCCAACCAAGTATAGAAATAAATTGTAAAACAGGTTCCATACGATGAGACGTTTATACACCAAGCTTTGCAGAAACATCACACGAACTATAGCAAAAAGATGTTGAGCGTGGCTGTCTCCGAACCATTCTAGGTTGTCAGTGTTGCCAACAAGTGTAAACATCACAATGTTGAAAATAGCGTGAATGTCATTGAACGAATATATGACAAAAGTTATAGAAGCAGCATTGAACAATGGAGAGTGTCCCCATCTCCCAAGCATCTCAGTGTGGCGGATATAATTAAACTGTGGTCCATACTAGGTTTGTAGTATGTTAGTGAACCCACAAGCACCCATGTTGTCAATTATTATATGTTTGCCAATGCGGTAGAGTTCATGCAAAAATCTTGAATGTTCGCATTGGTTGGCAACACTGTCACACTGGTGTGCTCGGGAGACGGGGACATACACTGTGTTTTCCATTGCCCAATGCTGCTTCTGTCACATTTGTCACATATTCTTTCAATATCAGTCACGCCATTTTCAACATTGTGATGTTTACACTTGTTGGCAACACTGACAACCGAGAATGGTTCGGAGACGACCACACTCAACATCATTTTGCTATAGTTCGTGTGATGTTTCTGCAAAGGTTGGTTTATAAACGTCTCATCGTACGGAACCTGTTTTACAATTTTTTATTTCTATGCTTCGTTGGCAACACTGATAAACTGGAGTCCTTGGAAGAGGAATATGTTTGAAGTATATTTTCTATAGTGACGAAAGGTGTTTATGCCGCGTTTTCATGGCTATACATCGAGTGGTACAGAAACCATCTGCCACAATGTATTTACAATTCGTTGCCAACACTGAATAAATGGGTACAAAATGATATGATCTAACCCTTACCTGAGTCACTTTCTAGCAGTAAACCAAACAGGTATATGATGGTCAGTTTGCGGGTTTGCCCATGATTTGAAAACGATTTCGTACTTCTCACAGCAAGAGCTTTCAGACGATATATAGGTTTTCCTCAGGTACTTGGTCCCGGTATGGTTCATCCCTAGTCAGTAATAAAGTCAATGCATTGATTCAACTCAGTGGTTCTCAACGTAATTCCTATCACGATCCCATTTCAACACATCCTCTTGTCAGCGACCCCCCCCCCCCTTTTAATTTCTGGTTTGCAATAAGCTTGTGGATTTCAAGTACACCTATTGCGGAGATCTCAGGATACTCATCTATTTTTATATTCGTAGAATCCACTTCTTGTATATAGTGGATACAGTAACTTCCATAAAAGCGAATAGATTAAAACAAAATTTGATCAGTTCATTCAAATATCGAATCCGATTAGTCATGTTGTTTCCAAATGGAAGCTATTTGACAATTTTAAACTTCATAACCATCTTAATTTTATGCCATAAGATGAAAAAATCCTGTTGAAAATGTTCAGTACAGTTTTCATGTTTTGTTTTTGTTGTTACCAGTATATATATAAATAAAAATATGCCTATCAAAACAAAATTCAAAAAAATATTTAAAAATATTTTTCGGAATTTGAAGCTTATTTTCACTACAGGGGCGTCATGTAGGGGGGCAGGGAGGGGAATTTGCCCCCCCTGAGTTTGAGATTTATATAGATTTAATCAATAGAATAGTAGTAACTCAGTAAAAAACGCGAAATTTTACTTACATCAAGGGGACCTGCCCCCCCCCCCCAAGCCAAATTTGAAATGACGATACTGCTTCACTACCGGCATGAAACTCTCTCGCGATCCCCAAGTTGAGAAACCTTGATTTAACTAAACTATATAGGGGTCGTCCACATATTACGTAACACGGCAAAGGGCGGAGGGTTCTCGGCCTTGCGTTACGAAGTGTGACAAGAAGGGCGGAGGGGGTTTATGTTTTCGTTACCTAACGCGTTTTTTTTTTTTTTTTTTTTGCTGTAATTTTATTTTTATTCTCAGTGTTATATGCAGTCTTTTAGACAAGTACTTTATTTATTTCTTTTCTTTTTATATAAATAAATAAACATTTCTATTGTTTCGGGAAATTCCGAACTATAGACTATATAAATTGAATCATGTAGAAGGGATTAGAAGATGCTACTAGATACCAGCATGACTGGTGATAAACCTTGCGGGTATTACAATGCAATAAAACTACGTGTTGTGGCTATCCAGCAAAGCATTTATGGCACACGCTTTTCTGAAGTTAGTTGTTAGTGATTGTAACCACCGCTTGAAAATGCCCTCGCGTTCCTACTCCTATTAATATTTCTGAGAATATTATTTAAAACTTTTGATTTAAATCATTACCCACTGTATTCTTCTAATGGGTGTCGCATGTGAAACAGAAGACTCTTTTTCGTGAAATATTTTCCGCAACGGAATGATCCATGATTTCCAGGAGAAAATAACATATTAAAAACTTTATTCTCCGGATATTCATCTCTTACTTTTTTTTTTTTTTTTTTTTTTTGAGTTGAATATTTGTGGAGAAATTGAGTTTATTCGCATTCTTGCACTGATTTAAGAAAACCACAATTTGAAAAGAGGTAAACTTAAGTCCAAAGAAGATGCTCGAAAGCTTGTTCAGAAACGAGATATCTCTCCTCCTTTACGTGTACAGCCACTTCTATTCTCTGGTCGACAAAGAAGACAACTTCTTTCCATCTTCGCCACTGGCGAACTTCAAATGGATGAAGCATCCTGGATCCCAGAAAAAGAGGTCCAAGTCTGTTCTTAAGATCTTATTTCACCTGCATATTCCTGCAGTATGGGTGCTGGTCTCTAGAAAAACGACAGTAGCGGTATGCAATTTCGAAAATTAAGACTGGTAAATTAAACAACTTTATGAGGTTAAAATATTATTACAGTACTACTATTTAAAACACCATTTGTTGGCTAAGGAAAATGCAAATACAAGCATTTTGTAGTAAATAGTTCTACCATTAAAAATAGCTTTTTATTGTAATAACCCTCAAAATAAGCAAAATAAGCATAAACAAAAATCAAAAAGTGTTACGTAACAAACGGGGGAGGGGTTTGGTCTTGCGTTACGAAGTGTGACAAGGGGGAGGGAGATGTAAAATGGGTCGAAAATAGCGTTACGTAATATGTGGACAGCCCCTTAATACGCAACAAGTGTTACTTTTCTTAGCAGCGCAGCAGAATCAATACCTACAGAAATTCGTACTCATGAAGCTATTACGAAAGTTATAATTAAGCTACTCGTGAAAGGACACAAAGGCTGTTGTTATAATAACTTCATTCAGTAGCTTTAAGTAAATGGGCATTGTTTGAAGCCTGAGTTTATACAGTAACAAATGCCTTCATGTTTGAATCAACAATATGAAATCTCTCTCTCTCTCTCTCTCTCTCTCTCTCTCTCTCTCTGTATATATATATATATATATATATATATATATATATATATATATATATATATATATGGGTGATAGGGGCTAATTGCAATACTTTTCAAATTTTAAAACTCGAAAAATTATAGGCCTATAATTTTCGGTTTTGAACATACATCCACCAAGCTCTGTAGCTGTAGCGAGATATATTGTACTTGCATAGGAAACTTGAGAAGTTCGACACTCTTGTACTTTTCTCTCGAAAATTAAAAATTTCCAAACACTAAACTTTTGTTGCAACACATAGAAATACAAATCAAATCATGAACGTGAAATACATTTATAAAACAAATGATACAAAGAACAATGTAAATATTATGTTAGACACGGGTCAGCATATGCTGACATTGTACTTAGCACCTACAACGGAAATTGTCTTTTCTAACACAACTAAGTAAAATATTTTTATTCTTTAAAAAATATAATATTATTATTCTAATCTGCACTGAATGTATCATGTGGTGCCATCATCTTACACATAGCCCTACCAAACAGACTAAATAATATTTTGAAGTTTAGGTAGGCTTACACCTAAAAGTTTCATAAGCTATTTGTAGGTTACAAATGTAGGACAGAAAAATAATGTATACAAGCAGAAGAATCACTTCGATTAATCTCGGAAACAATGATGACAAACATAAAACTGATCCTCTTTCGCACGTTTCTTAAAATGAGCCCACCCGTCACACTTCAAGCACTGTAGTCTCTGTCTTCCATTATCTTCACATGTTTTGAGACATACTAAACATAAGTACTCATCATCATCCAATGAACTATCAGTGCTCTTACAATGCGATGTTTTCTGTCTTGTTTCTCTTCGGACTGTCTTTCCGTCTCCTTTTCTGGGTCAGTCCTCTCTGTTTTTCATAATGCTTCCATTTAACTTTTGTTTCATTATACCAAGGCGTGTTTTGACACCTGTTGGAACTTACCCGTTACCAACTTTACTTCACAAAGGGAAGAAAATATCTTCGACATAAACCTCACTGTAAAAACATGGCTGTTATTATTATACAAGTAAAAGTACATCTGTTTTGTTAGCAACATTATAGTTAATTTAAAAGTTACTTGTACTAGTCGCCAGTCACTTCAAAATACATTCTTTATCTTTCACTAACCTACTCTGAAAATAAATATTCCTCTCTGTCAACAATTACAAGTTTGCGAGAACCAACACTCCATCACGCTTGTTCTTCCACAAAATGTGCATGCGTCAAGGACAGGGCCGTTCACGTAACTGTTCGCGTTGAGAAGATATTAACAGTATTGCAAGATGTCCCTGTTGCAACTAACCTCGGCTTCTCCTATACATCGATGTAAAAGAACGATAGTTTGATAACAGAGTGCTAATTTCTGGTATACAAGTTCGCCATAGATTCGCAAAAAATGCGTTCAGGGAAGAGTAGGAGGGAATTTATCCTGGAGAAAACATTTCCCCAAATAAAAATAATATAAATTCTCTACCGAATTCAATAAGTTTCGCATTCAGCAAGTTAACACGATAATCATGTCTTTTAGTTCTCTTGGAATTGTCAACTGCCATTATGGAAGTATTTTATACACTAACAAGATGATTTCACCTTTGTTTTCTTTAGCCAATGAAAGTTAATCTTTAATTGATTATATTAGTGCATGAAATGTACATAACTGACACAGTTTGGTAACTAGTGGCTCATGTTAAAAATTTAGATACCAACTGAAGTGTTTTGAACACAAGAGTTAACATTTAAATAAAAAGCTAAACAGATATAATGACACAGTAATGATAAAAAAGAAATATTTCTAATTGGCTAATTACTAAATGAAATGAAATAAAATTCCTAATTTTATGTCCCACATTAAAACCATGTAATGATAAGAGTGACGGATAACTAATGAAGGTGAATGTTTGGTGAAATAGTCATGTGGAAGGAAAGAGCATAACTGAGGGAAACTCAGGACAAGTTGTTGGTAATTATAAATTTACATGGTCTGGGATTGAACCGTGACCTATCGAACCAGAGGTTAGAAGTCCACAACATATTCACTGTGTCCCCTGGTTACTAAATGAGTACAAATGCATGTCATATTTTATGAAGAGTAACATCCATCATATTCTGTTCTAATGATTAAAGAAATGCAAGGGAAACCAATGCATGTTAACGAGACTTAAACATAGGATTTTAACTCTTTTTCCGCTTGGTTTTTTTATCTTTTTCCTTGTCTATCTGAGGATATATACAAAACACAAACGCTTTCACGATCTACCCTTTGCAAGTATGCCATCATATTCCAAACTTTACTCGCAATCAGAGCTGACGAAAGAAAAACTACAAATATGTCTGTTTGTTCAGAACACTATGTCCTGTAAGGGAGTTGAAATAAAATAGAACACACCTTATTTAAAAATCAATTCCACATGATGGTTCTTC
Organism: Thermobia domestica; assembly: GCF_964235325.1. Taxonomy (NCBI): domain Eukaryota; kingdom Metazoa; phylum Arthropoda; class Insecta; order Zygentoma; family Lepismatidae; genus Thermobia; species Thermobia domestica. The sequence continues at coordinate 147,939,279 of NC_137467.1, read as the reverse complement.
CTTGTAGCAAACTTGTTGATAACTCTATCATTGAAGATAGAGATCTTTTTTACCATTTCCTTGTCTATTGATAGTATGGCAAGTTTCGCTAACCATTCTTTTTCCATTGTATTTCTTAGAATATTTTTCACTCTTTTAAAGATAGAAAAGGATCATTTAGTCTCACTTGTAGTTAGGGGCAGCATTCTGAATATTATCAACAGTTTTAATACTTCAGAAAAAGTGAAAGCAAGACTCGTTTATAATGTACTGGACGAAATTCACAGCACCAAGAAGTTTTCTGAACTCTTCTCTCGCATAAACTTCACTAAGTTTAGTATTAAGTTTGACAGAAGCAGAGAAGAACTTTGTAGATTTATAGAAAGTTTATCAGGAAAGGATGTACTAAACTGATCAAATTCAGATTCCTGCAGAACTGAAGATACAGGTAAGTATTCTGTAAAATGGAAGCGCAGATTATTTGGTTTAAAACAATGTACCACATTTCTTTCGCTTGTACTACTCTTCATTATCTATTTGAAACAATTCTAATTTTGTTTCGACTTTACATTTTAGTGTCAATTACTCCAGTGATTCCTTCATTTTAGCAGCGAAGGCATATAAATATGATTGAACTTTTTCTTCATCCATATGAGGACTCTATGGTTGGTTATATAGAATATCTTGATGTCTCATAACTAAGTAAAGAAAACAATAAAACAAAACAAAGAAAAGTTTCCTGGTTTTAGAGTTGTTCTGGAGTCTCTTTTCATTACAGGATTTGATTACTATCAAGACAGTACATAATATAAGCATCAAGGTATATCTATATCCCCTTGGCCTGGACTCCATTTCTAACCCACTCATTATAAATGCGTCATCATAGCTTTGATCAATAACTTTAATTTCTTCTTTCGAGATTTGATTAATCTCAGAGAGTACTCATTGCTTTGGTTTAGAAAAGCACCAGAATCATTTGACACTAACAATTTCAGCAGTGCCGTGCCGTGGAAAATCAGCGTTCGGTGCGAGATTATACGATGGCGCCCCGTACATAATGAGTGAGGTCGACGGACCAGCCGCGAAGAGCCACCATGGTTGACCCGAAGCGTAAGAAAATTTTCAAAAATAAACCCTGATTCTCTTTGATGTTGAGCAGTTTTTATTACTTTTTCCCTTCCATCTTTACATATTTTTTGGTTTTCCTTCCTAATTTTGCTCCCCCTTTCTTTGGTGCCGGAACCGCCCCCCCCCGTAAGGGCACAGCATTGACCTTAAGACAATAAGTTGAAACATGTCTGCAATATCAGTTGTCTCTTCACCCATGAGACAAGTTTGGCAGCTTTAATTTCTTCTATTATATTTTCACGGGGGACTTCTACCACAAATTACAATATTTCATTTGGAATTCTCTTTGAAGCCTCCTTAAATGCTGACGAACTGTCAAGGTAGAACCTCAATAAGGAATCTAGTTCAGTTGTATATTTAATCAACCCGATGAACACTCCTTGATTTTTCGGACCTTCAGACTCATCATTAACTTACAAACATAATGATTTAGAACACTGTATTTTAAACATATGTTAGATAAGTATATAACGAAAACATTCGTGTAAATGCGTTAGTAAACATTTAGTATAACCATGGTTATTAAAATATAAATTTGGGGCAAAGTAACCCCTTATATTCTACAGGTGACGATACTTTGCACAACGTCAAAAAATTGTGTTTAATCTACGAACATAATGTTTCTATCCAAAGCTTTCCCTGTAGCATTTATATACTTCTTCCCTGCACAAAACAGAACGCAGTCTAGAATAATGGTACCGGTAGCAGTACTTAGTAGTCTATGAATTACCGATATTAGTCTATGAATACCGATTATAAAAAAATGTATATTCTGTTAATGGCACGGGAAACACATTCTGATAGTTTAGCACATGTCCCATAAAAATGCCAACCCAGGAATAAAAATTAAAATCCGTTCAAGTAATTTCCCCTTGTTGTTTTTATGTCCAAGAATATCATCCCAATCGTAATCATTGGACGATTTACGGACTATGAGGCAATTTGAAGAATACCCAAATTTCAGGGTTTCTTTTCTTTTTCTTTTTCTTTTTTTTTCTTAGAAAAATCTACAATTAGTCATTTCTGTACGTATAAGCTTCAAAAAGTCTATTGAGTTTGAAAAAAACGAAGCCTTTTTGAGATCTTCTTAAACTATTTTTCTTTATCTGTCATTGTTCGTAATTTATTTTCCAACAAGAAACCCATTCCACCATATACCTAAATAGGAAATTTACCTATAATTAGAAGACAGGAGGTACCGGTAGTAGTAACTTCCAATTTTAGGGGTTACTTTAGACCAGTGCAAAGTAACTGCGATTAGAGCCTGAAGTCGCCTTCTCCCAGTTTTATATTTTCTATGACTTTCAAACGTTTCACACTTCGGTTTCAACTATTACTTCAAAGTCCCATTACACACAGTAGTGCTCTACGAAACTGACTTACTTAGGATGGAAATTCTTGTAGGTTATATCTTTCATATTTTGTCGGCCTTTACAGTAACTGCTTTCCATACGTCTAAAACAACAAACTCTCCGGGTAATTAGAACTGATATTAACAGCGAAGATTATAGCGAAAATACTGCTAGATGTCCTATTTTACGGTGGCAGTTGAAACTTTCTCTTAAAATTTCATGGTTTTACTGACAGAGGACTGTACAACTCTTTTTCCCATTTTGTGCTAAGTAACCTCTGAAAGTGCAAAGTAACTCCATCTTACGGTAGTTTAAATATAAAGATAAAATATTTCTAGGCTCCAGATGTCATTACATAAGGTTTCATGTTTTTGTCATTGACGGATTTTTTTTTTTTTTTTTCAAGCGGAAAGAGAAATTTCGCTATTTTGTGTTCACTATAAAATCTCTTCCCTAACCTCTTCCATTACAGTTTGTTTACTGTCTTTCGAGAAATTGTGTCAAATAAAGCACTTGTTCCTCTTAATTATTCAACGCCGTGTTTCTCATATGGGAATTGAAATTTGATAAAATGTTGATGAATGTATCCCGCATTGTGGTAGATTATTTTATCTGTATAAAAACTCCCCACATAGTATAACTATATCATATTTACTAATAACATCACTTAACAGTTGTTGTAGCTTTATCAAAAATAGAAACTTTTGGAGTCTCAAGTGCGATATACTATAATAATGATTTGATTAATAATTTTGTTTGTTAATTCAATTGCTGTATATTCAAAGTGTCTATCAGCGTTTTCTATTTTGTCAGTTACTTTAGACGTGAGCTGCTGAGCATTTTTTGCAATGAATACAAACACCTCCACAGCATTTAAACATCAAACTATAGCCTGAAATAGTTTATTTGTTTAACACAAGCCAATATTCTAAAGGATATAACATATGTATATCATATATCTTCAATATAATTTCCAGATCATTTTGTTTATTCCGAACTGGTTTCACTATCAATACTTCATTGAATTCTTTAACCCTTTCGGACCCAGTTCATTTTTGAAGTTTTTCTACATTTTCAGTTAGTGACTTATTGCTCAAAAAGTATTTACCCGATTGATATGGGTAAAGCCTTGTTTTCTAGAAGAAGGATATGAATGTTTTTTGGTGTAAGTCACATTGCTGTGTTGCCAACAAGAGGGAAATTATTTTGGAAAATGTAAGGGTGAAAATTTACAAAAATTCCATAACCGAATTTCAAGATTTGTGTAGCCGGCACCCTATTACCACACGGGTTCAAGTCACCTTTTTTTTATATATATATTGATAAAGTGCAGTTAGAATCTGAAGTCGCTGGCTACCATATAAAGAGAGAAAGAAAAATTCTCTGCCATCATACACATTAAATTTTGACACTTTTTACGCGTCAGAACCAAAAATCAACAAATATGCCGAGGCTACAGCTTATAAACATTATCCTGATGAAACTTTTTATGGTGCGTTCTGTAGATCAAAGAGAAAATTTTCAGACAGTGCGTGAATTCTCCCGTTTCTTTCCAGTTTCTTGCCGTTGAACGATAAGCAGTAATAGTTTCTCTTCGACACAGAAAGATATGATGGATTACCTCCACCATAAAACATCATAACATTAGCATCTTCTGCGGGCAGATGGTGGTTTTGGAAACCGTGTTCCTGAAGTGATCACGATCCAACGGTCCTGACCGTTTTCGATTGTTGTCTTAAGTCCTGATTGTTTACAATTGCACATCTATTTTTCACAATCTTATGCTGTAATGCTTCTCGGTTATTTCATACTCAGAGAATGGCATACCTTTTAACGGCGATATTAGCCGATGTCAACTCACGTAGCCATTAATCCAAATTTTTCTACTTGCTGATTGTGTGAAGCCACGAACGATAGAGTCATGATCTGTATCAAATTCTACTACAATTTTAGGAATACCTTTCCGAAGGTCTGCTTTCACAGTTGTCCTTAGGAGCTCATCAGAACATGCTGTTGGTCGGTGTACGCGGGGTTTATTTTTCAATATTTTCACTGGCACGAAAGTTTACAAACCAATACCATATAGTGTGTTTATTCACCACTCCTGGTGCAAACGCACTGTTTGTATTTCGCGGATGTGAAGAATGTTTTAACTTGAACTCTTCAACAAAAATACCAATCGCATTTATGCGTTCTCCATGATGCATTTTCACACGATCCCGTTCAACGACAAAGGACAGCGTGACTCAGTGATAGAGCATTCACTTTTAGTGCGTATGAGTGTTTGGTTCAATCCCAGCTCGCGCCAAGTGGCCTCTTGTGGTGAACAAATCTCATATGTATGGATTTTCTCGTTCCGTTTCTTTCCACTTTCTTTATACCAGTGTTTTATTTATTCTCATTATCATCATCTCCTTTAGCCTAACCGGCATAACCGTAAAACTGAAAACTTTCATTTCATTTCTGTTCAACGATAAGCTACTTCCATGCTTCTTTTCTGAACATGTACACATGATCTTGATTTGTTGATAATTTGAGCTGGAGAGAGTTGTTTCTGAGCAGACGTAATATCCAATATTTCAATCGCGAGTATTGTGTGAAATCTCTATAGTAGATAGATTTTAAAATGTAGCTAAAAGCTTATTACAACCAAGAGAGTCACTGACAGAAGGATGTAATAAAAGGGAGATATGAAACAAGTTGAGAATCGCTAATCTATACTGAAATATTCTGTGCCGATCACTGTATAGTCTTAACAAGAATAAAATAAATAAAAGCTCGGTTCCAAAACCAAAAAGAGTCTTACACGATCACGATTATTACACGATTTTGAAATATGTTGAAAAGCATGTTTTACCTCTGGTGTATGGGATCCCTGGTTCGATATACGCTCACGCCAAGTGAACTTTGTGGTGGACAAACCGGGGTTCCAAGTTTCACCTATTCAAGATTCGCCTAATACCTCCTAGCTATGCAAACGTCCATGAACACGATGACACAGCTAATTTTCTTATTAGGCGAAAGTTGAATTTTTCATAAACCTTGGTTTAGCTAGCATATGTTGATAGTCCTGCACCTCATTCATAATTAATAGTGTATAAAAGACAAAAATTAAACAATACTTGACACTGTGCACTATTGGGACATGAACGATACGGTTTGGGTTAGATCAGACCCACTGCTGCTTTAGATAAAAAAAGGTCATTGAAACAATCAGTTTTAAGGAGAGGGTTTATGTTTTAATATTTTAGGTTTCATATAATAACCTCTGCGTCTTTCAGAACAGGAAATGTATCTAATACCTGAAAAACCAAAAACAATAAGAAAGAAACAACTTCGAAAGGTTCATAAGAGTTACGTATAATTCGAGGGTAGTTCAACACTAAGATAACGCCAACATGTCACTTTCATCTTGTTATTTGATTCTCAAAATGTGATTTCCCTACAATTAATGCACATGTCTGAGTAAAGCAATCTCGAACAAGATCAATTGAACTAAGAGCATGAGGGTTTTACATTTACAATACACTAGCTTCAGAAAAGAATTTGATACTGATATGTCCAAACAAGTGATTGGGTAGCATTCTTCATTTTCTCCTCCGATCCCCAATCAATTGTTGGAATATCTTACTCCGGCCGAGTTTGCTTTTGATAGCACACCTTCAATACGTGTCGTCTGCTCCCACGCTTTTTTTTTTGGTAGAACTGAGGGAGAGTGACCGGTGTGAAATAAACCTTCTGTATGTGAAATACCGACAGAATGCCAGTACCTTACTATCATGCGATGCATAAAGGTGCAATTGGAAAAATTATCCCACTTTTACGAGTTCTTCAGGATTCATAGTAGATGCATTAATTGACCGAGAGCATTAATTGTGATTTTCGAGATTTTTACATCAGTGAGTAAGAAACACTGTAAATAATGTAAAAATGGTTTGAAACCCTACATATTTGTTTAAATGTTCAGGAATAGCTATTCGACCAAGCGCCAAGTGCTGGATCGTAATGGGAACATGTTTTTATTTCCTTCAACATCTGAGAACCGTGTTTTGACGCTTGGTCAATTGATGCATAACACCGTCCAATTAACTGTCTATCTCTCGAGTAGTTTCTTACAAGTTTTCTTCTCTTTTTGGAACAGACAAAGTCGTGTCTCTTCCTAAAAAATTCATGTAAAATTATCACATCATCCATTCTTCCCCATGTATTTTCATGGATTCCTTCCTGTTTTGCCTATTCCTGATTAGCCTACTAGCCTCCCAGCAATATTTATCAATATTTCTACGTTATCAAGATTGTAGGCGAAACATGAATTCCTGTTTGGCAATTCCTGTTTCGCCTACTGTTAAGACAAATGGAAATTTTTGAGTTGGGGATTTTTTGAGGGGATTTTAGCTTTATGTGAATCCAGGATATTGATCAAATGCAAGTTAGCAAAAGGAAGTAAAAACATTTTAGCATGAAATAAAACTAAGTGATCAGGATTAAAAGAAATGAAAAATAGAGAAGAGCTATGTTATCGTACATGTTCATTTATTTGTATTTTTTTCTGTTGTACATTCATACTCAGTTTTTCAAATGTATGCAATAGGATACAGTTCCAACGTAATCCATTAAATCTATAGCTCTAGATTTTAATATCTCTTTCAAAGTATTAATTCGTTGATCTAAGCGTTTGTAGTTCTATTTCTGCAGTTTTTCTTGGTTCCCTAACTCTAGCAACAACATTTTACTTTCATTCTCCAGCTGTTCTTGCTTCAATAACTCCAACTATGTAAGTATATTGGGGAGATCATGACACAATTTTTATCCAGTTTTCAATGTCATTCCTCAACACTGTTAGTCGTTCTTGCCCTTTATCACATTTGTTAATATTTCATACAAAACAATAAAAAGAAATAGGTGAGTTGGGAGACTATGAAATTTTCTTCACTCTTCCACTTGGCTATTCCACTGTTCATTGGTAAAATCTGACAAATCAACTCTGTGCTTATGATACTACAAAAGTCTGTGGCTTGCACTACGATAGCAATAACCCCCTAATAAAAATAACGAAATGTCATTGTTTTGGGCCTTACAACAAAGAAATGAACGTACCTGTAAATTTTTGGAAGTAGTTGAATTGGATACTCGATTACCCTGTTCGTCATTTTATCCACAGAACGTCTGGCTTCAATTGACGTTCTTTGCGGCTCGAGCGAATGTATACCTGACGATTTATGGGTTCGTCTACAAGAACAACAACAGTGGCTTTGCATCCGAGTGTACATTTCATGTAAGTCTTCTCACCATTACGCCTTTAATCCGATATAAATAATCTTTATATTCAAACAGTTTGCCTCCAAGTTTAGTGTTAACAAAGCTCGACATATCCTAGAGGATAAAGACACTTCTTACAAAAATATTCTCACAAAACACTCAGAAGACAATTCTATCTATAATTTTAAAGATGTGCGTCACGGGCCTAGGACAAAGCCTAGGAAATTTCTGAGCTTCCACAATTCTGAGCTTTTATGCGTACCTTGGCTACATATCTAAATGAATTCTGTCCGGAAAAGGTTAAAAGAACTACCATAAGGAAGTAAAAGTATTGAAACAATTTTTAATTGGTATACGCCACATCTTAAATCACAACGGAATATAGTGATCATTTTGAATAATATTGCCACCACTATAGGATTACCCATTGGTAAATACAAATATAAAACTGTTAAAAAGATTATACAAAATGATTAAAGCAGCAAAAATTACTGCAAATAAAAACTTGATGATTAATTCAAAGAATAAATGTGCAGCAGCTTGGTCTGAAACTAATAAGGAAATTGGGTAACGCGCTGTCCGAGACCCGGTACTGATATCCATAAACGAGTTCAATGAATATTTTGTAAATAGTATAACAGAATTAAATGATAAATCAAAGGATGAAAATTGTTCCACCGAAAATCAAAATTGTGACTTGAGAAGTTTATTAGTACAGCAAATTGTAATTAACATTGAGTCAATTTTTTCATGGACTGCAATTAATACTAGAACAGTTTCATCAATCCTTAGTAAACTGAAACCTTCAAACAATGAGGCTTTCTATGGATTTTCTAACAACTTGTTAAAAAAAAAGTAAGTGATGTTATAATTGAACCTTTAATTTACCCATTTAGGTGGATGCATTTAGGAGAAATCTTCCCGACTGCCTTAAATTAACAGACAACCACTGTAACCATACATCAGAAAAGCGATAAAAGTAAATCTAACAACAATCATCTTATATCTTTAGTGCCAATTATATCCAAAGTTTTTGAGCAATGTATTAAAAATCAATTATTAAACTATCTAGAAACGAGTAAACTGATAGACACTTCTCAATTTGGATTCCAACTAAGGCTGTGGAAATATAGTAATTAGACAAATTTGAAAGCAATTTAAATACGTAAGCTGTACATCACTGCTAGATCTGAGCAAAGCTTTCGATACAGTATCACACGATTCATTGGTTGCAAAGTTATATTATCATGATATTAGGGAAATTTAATTGTCATTAATTTACTCCTATCTTAGTAATAGACGATAAAAGACGATAGGCTCTCCGTATTGCAAATAAAAGATCAAGTTTTTAGAATGTAACATCAGCCGTGACTCAGGGGAATGTGTTAGGATTTTTACTTTTTCTTATTTATGTAAATGACTTCCCAAGTTTTTTACCTTGTAAATCTGTTTTATATGCTGACAACACAAAACTTCTAAGTACAGATAAGACTTTAATGGGAGTTAAAATAACGAAACGTTAGAAATGCCATCAATATGATTAAAGTATAACAAACTTTATCTCAATGAATCTAAGACAGAAACCATTCATTTTTATCTTGGTAAGCACGTGACTGATCTAGATGCATGCAATTCTGTAAAACTTCTGGGAATCTATCTATATATAGATCAGAAGCTAAACTGGAATGTGAAAATTCATGTAAAAGGTATTCAGAATATTGTTTATAATTCGGAAACTAAGGACAACCCTTACTGAAACCGTGCTTCTTACAGTGTATTATGTTTACTTTCATTGTCATTTAAACTACGGTATATTATTATGAAGTAATTCATAAGGTGCTCAAATTGTCTTCCAATGGTAGAAGAAAGCTATAAGAGCAATAAAAGGTTTGCCAGATACTGTATCATGTAGACCATTCTTTAAGGAAATTCAGATCATGACAGTTCCTTCTTTGTACATTTTAAATGCCTTACGCACATAAGAGAAAATCAGGATGGTATTGGTTATCGCAATAATATTGACTCGTATACTGCAAAACGTAAAGATAATTTAAATACCCCACATGTTAGGCTAAATACAACCTAAAGAAGCTATAAATATAATGCCGTCAAATTATATAATGTATTACCAATATATTGTATATTCGAAAAATGTGTAGTGTCGATTTCGAAAACCAATGTTAAGCATTTTTGTAAGTAATTTTATTTATAGTCAGTGGCGTATTTAGGGGGTGGGCTTCCGGGCTTAAGCCCCCCCGAAATCTTACTATAGTAAACTATATGGAATATCTTGCAAAATTTTCACATTTTCAGGCAAAGCGCCCCCGAAAGCTAGTAAAGCACTCCTCGAAACAAAATCGTAAATACGCCACTGTTTATAGTATTTAATGAATTCGAATAAAAATGTCAGTTATGACAATCTGGTTTTTGTATATTATTGACGCTGTCTCTTACAACATTCGTTGTTTAATGGCAATGGAAATATATTCTATTCTACTTATATGACACAAACGAAGTTCAACACAAGACTAACACATACGTCACATTCCCGTTGGCTCATTAAAAGTTTCTATTCAAACGAAACGCCAATCAGAGCGAAATATTTGTTTCAACTGGCTAGGATGACTTTTGGTAAAAGTGAAAGTACGCACATTGACTGTTGTTCGTACTGTAGTTGTTTAAATCGCGACTAATGATGCGTTTTAGTTAATATTAAATTATTTTACGAAATAGGCCTAACTGAATTCACATTTCAAATAAAATTCCCAGGAAGAATAACAAACTAAAAAAAAAAAATCCCTGTATCTTAACAGTAGGCGAAAAAGCAATTGGCGTAACAAGAACTCCTGTTTCGCCTATAATTTTGATTACGTAGGAATCTTGAAAATTATTGCTGGCAGACTAGTAGGCGGAACAGGAATAGGCAAAAGAGGAAGACACATTTTCCTGGTCATTATTTAAACATTTTGGCTTTTGACAATTACACGCACACACTTGATTAACTAGTCATATATTTAGATTAAAATAAATGTTGAAATTCAATTAATATTGAAATTCAAGAAACATATTTTATTTTGTGTCATTTCTTCTGCAAAGCGAATCCTTTATTTTTCGCAGGTAGATATTTTTTGCAGTTCAAAAAAAAAAAAAAAAAAAAGAGAGAGAGAGAGAGAGGGAGCTATTAAAGCCGCAGCCGATACTCTTCAATTTTTGCCTCTACTCGCGCAAAGACCACCCACCATAGCGCCTCTCAACACATCGCTAATGGACTACCACTGTTAGTGAAGGTGGAGTTTCGCGGCACATAAGAAAAGGAATCTTGTGGATCTCACGCAGTAGACAACCAGGAACCAAAAATTTTTATCTTGCATCTTCCCATGTTCATATGAAGTTCATCAAAATCATGTAGTAGCAAGAAAATGACGCTAGAAAGCCAAGCCACACCACTAACCGATTTTTTGGAAAATGGTGTCACGGACCCACGACAGCGAATCAGAAAAAAAAATTGTCAAAGAGAAGAAAGAAGCGTCTATATTATTTTGTAGAAAACTTCGGAAAACGCCTCAGGAGAGGACGATAACACTCGAAGATCGTCTTTCGTACAGAGAATATGAATAGTACGCCACATTATAATCGAGCATAGACTTATATTTTTTTACGTGTTTAATACGATGACCATAGAAGGCTAACACCTTATTAGCTGCCGGATCAGTGCCCGCACTTTCTCCACGATATCGATTCTTTTTCTAAATATTTTATGCGTTATTACGGTCATCTCATTATTATTATTTAATTGTGACGCTTCATGTTGTTATTTGAACTAAGTGATTTTGGTGACTGTGAGCTGCTTGCATCGGAGAAGTTTAGCATTATGCAATAAGTAAAAAAGGAATAGGCAAAAGAATGTGGTGCTGTCGTCCTTGATAAAAACTGTGTTATTTTAATGAAGATTTACGTGCAAATGGATAAATACTTGCAAGTTCACGTATCGCTGTATCCCAACACCATGGAAATAAAGAGGGATATAGACACGAGTTCGAAGCCCACCAACCGAGACAGATGCCCTCCCATAAGAAGAGATGCACGCTCCTGGCAGACGAGGACTTCTTCTTTGGGATTTGAACACAGAAAACTGAACGGGGGACGCTACCGCAAGACTTGGAAATGGATACTACTAACCACTATGGTACTCAGGAAAGTAAAGTGCAGCTTTCATATAAAGTGTGGATATATAAACGGAGGAGGAAAGTCTTCATAAGGAAGGATGAACAGTTCTAATATTTTCGTTATTGAGGAAAAATACAGGCCAATATTTCCGGGACTCGTGATCTCCATACCTAAATTAAAAAAAAAAAAATCGGGTCATTGCTTATCTATACGTAACTATGCGCAAATTTTAAGAACATTATTCTTTTTAAGATACAGAGAAATAACCTAATGCCTTGATTGCATTTCTAAAATTAATTTATTGGTTTGGGAATTATTAATTTAATTCTTGAATGAATTTTTGATTATTTTACTGGTGAAATCCGAACACCTTGATTTAATATTTAATCGTGCAGTTATTTGAAATTGTCATTTGTAAATATTAAAATTCTCGAAGGTGTCATTACGATCATTAATATGTAACCGATTATTTATTAATATCAAATGTGAGTAATTTTCCTTCTTTTTAATATAAATTGCGTGTAAGATATCTGCATATAGTATAACTTTCATCTTGATAAAATGATAATCTAGTGTAAAAATGTAGTTGTTCAGATTTTATTTTTTTTTTTGTGTAGGTTGTGCTATGGAAATTGGTGCTAAAGCATCAAGCAAGCTTAATATCATTTTATTGTAAATCGTCTATTGTTATTATTATTAAAAATAACTATTGCTAAGGAATTTCCAAAGTCGTGCTATTTCAAGCTAGTTGTAGACAAATAAGTGTATATCTTCTTATCACGTAATATCTTAAGCATTCTTAAATAACGTAAACAAGTTAAGACATTCGAGTAAAGTTACATTATATGTCATGCTAAAACCATCTTCTTATGTATTCGTAAACAAAAATGAAATAAACTAATAAAATCGTAATACTCATCTTCAATAGACCTACAACAAGTACATTGATCCTCATGGCCATAGAGAAGGCGTTACCTTCTACTGCCCGCACATCTCGGATGGGAATGTAATTCCTCTTTATAAACGAAGTGGTGGCGGAATTACAGTATTTAAATGAGCAATTATCCCTCTTTGAAGCCTCAAGTGACTCCAGTGTAAGGGAAGGTGAGATTTACATCGCAAAATTTGACGCAACTAGATTTCTCTCACGAAGTTTTAAGAGTAGAATTTTGCAATTAAATATGGTGCACATAAAATTTCATAACTTTATTAACATTCTTATTGTTTAAAACTACAAACTAAAGAAAAAAATATTTATTACAATTTTAAAACTGCCTATTTCAGGTTGATTTGTTAATGGTATTAGTTCAGCACTGCAGATAGCAGAACATTAGGCTGGTAGAAAATGCTCAAACTTTTTGTCAACTTTTACAGCTATAAAATATTAATTCATTTCCAGTTTTTTTCTTAATAAAGTTCTTTAGAGGATACAAATAATGTGCCAATTCGTGAATTCTGTTATTAAAAATTAATTATGTGATTTAAAATACCCACTAGTTGTTTTAATGTATTAGGCTGCATATTTTTGGGGTCGGTACTTTGATGCATTTTTTCTCTCTTCATTCAATAATAATTACTCAAACTTTTTGAAGGAGCAGTAAGAGGTAACATATGCCTTTGCTCCAAAAACCGTTTAACTATCTTTCATGTTTCGTTACTTAAAAAAAAAGGACAAGAAATGTGATTGTTATTGTATTAAAGAGAAGTATTGCTATACCGATGTCAAGCACTTACGAGTGGAAATTTGCGATTGAATTTCTCATCTGCTCAAAACAACGACCCTCATGTTTATTATTTTTTATCTATCGGTTGAGCGGAAACTCTGCACTCAATACGGAAATAGTTTTGACAAAAATACGATGCATGATTTTCAAATGTGTACGTAGCTACTAAAACAAAGAAATAAACCAGTTGAGAATGTTCCATGAGCATTGCTGAAACTAACTTAAAAAGAATTAATTTGTCTTATTAACATCTACAGATTTTATACCAATTGTTCTATGTATTTTATTATTATACTCAATAAACATTTCTGATAAATATATCTATCTATTTACAATTTCCTTGAGTACTAATTTTTTCCACATGTTTTCTTGAAAAGTTCTGTTAAAACGATTTACGGTATATTGTTTTACGAAGACACATGTTCAAAATGTAGGTGCTTCAGGTTGAAAAAATCACAAAAGATCATCTGTCTATGACTTGTGTTCCCGAGGTATAACCCTAGGTCCTAAAATCCCCTAAAATCGGAAATGTTTTGCCCAATATCTCAGGAACGGTAAAAGTTGCGCGAATAATTCCATCGCTTTTTTCAAATAGATTTTTATGCTCTATCGAATGGAGGACTCAATATTGTAAAAATCGATAATAACACACACACACACAGAGACAGAGAATTTAGTAACGACCCCAAGGTTCGTTGATAAGTAAAAGTATTTAAAGCGTCTTTGAATTCTTTTTACAATGCTAGCAAAGGCAAGCTAGCATTTACAGGGTTACGCCTTGTTTTAGGGAAGTGGTGTGAGAATAATGAGGTTTCAAGGTCTGGGGATGGCCTAAGGGGAATGCGGCGTAGGATAAACACTGCGTGCGATCCAAACTGCGTAGCATAAAAAAATTCAGCTCAAAACCTGTTTGGATCCTACACAGTTTGGATCCTACGCAGTGTGGACCCTACGCAGTGTGGATTCTATGCAGTTTGTATCCTACGCAGTTTTAGTCTTACGCCCTTGCCCTGAAATAATTTAAGTTTTAATCATTCGCTCAAAAAATATATTTATATCATCCCTTTAATTTGTTTAACCTGTACAGCTATCAATTAGGGTTATATTCATGGACTCCGCACGACCTAAACTGCGTAGAATCCAAACTGCGTAGGATCCAAACTGCGTAGAATCCACACTGCGTAGGATCCAAACTGCGGACGATCCACATTGCATAGGATCCAAACTGCGTAGGATCCACACTGCATACGACCAGGGGCGTCGCTAAGGGGGGGAAAGGGGGGAGCAAGTCATCGTCTTCTAATCGAGTTGGCATTTTCTTAGTTAACCAGTTGTTGTGAATTATCAATTCTTTTACGGACTTGGCAGTTGGCACAATTGAAGATTTATGTAATTAGTCTAGGTTTTTGGCTAGGTGGGGCTTCGTCCCAAATTTACCAACTTCTGAACAAGTTGGCAAATTAAAATGCCTAGTTGCCAGTTATTACATTGAAGACTGTCGTCACCTTCAATCAGAGCCATAGCTAGAGGGGGGCCAGCGGGACGCTTGTCCCGGGCGCTGATAACAAGGGGCGCCGAACGAGCAAGAAGAAAGGAAAAGTGTTGAAAATGAATAAACGACGCGGCGCCCCGTAAAAGTTCTGGTGCCCTATTAAACCAATATTGTCGGTTAGCAAAGAAATGGATTTGCTAAAGATTTTCTTGCTCGCTCCGCTCGCAACTCAAACGTTTCATAAAAATCACAAGTTTTTCACTTATTAAAGAAAGTTATTATATATTATTTATTAATGACGATGTGATATCAAGGTGCCGAGTAATGTATTATAGATTATGCAGGAGCATTTTCAAAGTCAAACGGTCAAAGTCTGAAATGTGTTTTGATTGTAATGAATTTGCTTAGTTAATCACGCCTTTCTACCCAATCGGGTTTATCACGATGGTGAGAATGAAGGTATGAGAACATGCAAGCTGCTGTTTGCGCGGGAATATTAAAAATGAAAGTAAACAAGAATAATAACATTTTCAAACTTGAAGAAGTTCTAAAATAGAGGCTTAAGAGGCCAGAACTTAGCCAACGATTTTGTCTTTTCCAAAGACTGATCACTACCAGTGATTTTTAAAAATTCAATTGACATATGAATTGCTTTAAATGTTTTTATTCGAATCATTTCTCCATGGATATTTTTTCTGCGTATGCATCTAGTTGTGATATTTTTACCTATCTACATACATACAAAATATACACACATTATATATCCGTATGTTGTAATGCGCTGTTAATCTGTACCTGTACCTCAGCGCATTACTTCATATTTGGACAAGGGGCGATTCGGATATTGGTCTGTACCCTCGGATATTAAAATTAAAACTTAAGGAAACTTTTTCGAATCGATAATAGAATATAACCGGATTGATTATAAATATGTGAGTTTGTTATTTTGTGATCGGTAATTTTATTTTAAAATATGTGGCTGTAATTATATCAAACCAGTAGCGTAGCGTGGTATTCTGAAATGGGGATGCCAAAGTTAGTCAATTGTGCGATACAATACTACTAAAATCAGCAATACATAGCTATACCGATGGGAAATATAAGGTTATAAAAAATTAAGGGGGAGGACCCCTAATTGGTGGCCTAGTGGGGCATACAGAAACAAATGCGTGGATTACGTTAGAAGCCAATAAGCAATTGTCTCAGCTCCTTCTTACCACTACCATGTGACAAGAAAACTTGGCCCCGCTATTGTATCAACATTGTTTCCAGTATAGTTCCCTTTATTTCTTTATCGTGGGCAGCTTCTTTCTCCGCATACCATACTTCAATCTCGTTCTTGAAAAAGTCGCCCCTAGAAATTTGTCATTTTGAGCCCGGAACTCAGACGCCCATTCGTGAATATGGGCCTGAGTGTATACGTATATCATTTGAAGATGCAAATGGAAAGCACTTAAACCAACTCTGGGGGCCTGTTTCTGTGTATGTATTTCGTTGTCAGATATCCAGATACTGAAGGCATATGCGCAAATCTGTCTTCAACATTCGAGGAACGGGTAAGACTAGTGCTCTCAACGGGTCGGGTCGGGTCGGGTTGAAGACCGACCCGACCCGACCCGTGACCCGAATTGACTGACCCGACCCGACCCGACCCGACTGACCCGAACCGTGATCCGATCTGATGGACCTGACCCGATAACCCGACCCGAGCTGACCCGAATAACCCGACACGACAACCCGACCCGAGCTGACCCGATTGACCAGACCCGACAACCCGACCCGAGCTGACCCGACTGACCCGACCCGACAACCCGACCCGAATAGCCTGACCCGACAACCCGACCCGAACTGACCCGACCCGACAACCCGACCCGAGTTGACCCGACCCGTTTGAGAGCACTATGGTCACGACACTGGGTGAGCGCCAAAATGCACTCGCATTGGGAAACTAGTTTTAAAAGCATTATTTTAGAAAATAAAGCATAAAGCATAATTTAAAATATATAGCACAATTCTTGGAAAATTCTCTTTAACTGAAAGTTTAACATACTGTGTTAATATTTTTTAAAGCCAATATTTACAATGCAAAATCATTGAGAACATAACAATGCAACAATGAAAAGCTTATTTTCATTTCTGTAAACTTTTCGGTGAAATCCTTTGATGTGGAGAAAAGAAAAAAGTAAAAGAAGAAATTTTTCTGCCAACAATGAATAGTATGCAAGAACTCCATACTATATTGTTACAGTGACGACGCCGGCTTTAAGTTCTTAGGGGGGCAAAGGAGGGGCAGATACATTTTCGGGGGGGGGTTATTTGCCATACCAAAAATGACATATTTATTACGTTTGACTTATTTTACATTACATTGTGTATTTCGTTGCTGTTTTTATGTTAGATCTATATGATTATAAATTAAACTTATTTCAAATAAAATTTGTAACTAACAAATAAGTAACGTCTGCACATGAAATATTTTTCAATGAAACTTTTGAAGCCTAAACATAAATTGAATTACTTTCGCGTATGCTACAAGTAACACATTCGTCTATATGCTACGTCTCTCTCTCTCTCTCTCTCTCTCTCTCTCTATATATATATATATATATATATATATATATATATATATATATATTATATATATATATATATATAGCCAGAGAGAGAATTTACGAGGAGCTGCTGAAAATGTCGTAGTCCAATCCAGAAGGAGTGTAGGTACTAGGTAGAAAAATGAAACCGTAGTTTAGAAAAACATATCTCTGTATATACAAATATAAATTTTCATATTAATAATGAAATTCTTATTGTTTCTCACGCCTCTGAAGTGATTCTGTGTGCCCAAACAGATAATTTCACGAACATCCAGATCGTTACTGTTATAACATTTTTGTTCCACCAAGGAAAGTCACCGAAGTAAATTAATTAGGAAATCAGTGAAACACCACGGGACTCTCCTCCGTTATATATGGTGGTGAAGAAGTAAGTGGCTTAGTATAAACGTAGCAATTTCTCAACAAATTATGCTTTACATCCAGGATGATTAAAAGCAATGACTCTTCCTGGAATCATGGATGCAATTTGTGACATTATTCTTGAAAATTGCAGCATTTCAGCCAGTGGTGGATATAGCCCGGGGCCGGAGGGCCTAGGTCACCCCAGTTTTTGTGTGACAAAAATAATTTAAGCTACTATTTATATAGTTTTTAAAGTGTATAGTAAACTCACGATATATTTATTATAGTCTGAGGTCTGCACCCCGCTTTCTCAGTTTTTACCTTCTCAGCAAAACTTGTGTCAGAGATTCTGGGCATTTCTTTGGAACTCGTCGGTAGCATAATTCAGAATGGCTTGGGTATGCGCAAGTTCTCGGCATAATGGGTTCCCAAAATATATGTCAGGGGAATAAAAGGGTAACGGCATTAAGAGAAGTCTTCTTCCAGTTTGACCGTAATGCTGATCAATTTCGCTGACGAATAGTAACCATAGATGAAATATGGTTGTACCACTATGATCCTGAATCGGAACAACAGTCAATGGAGTAGTAGCACTCATTTCTCCATCGCCCCAAAAAGTTCAAGACACAGAAGTAGGTTGAGAAACTGTTTGGAACATTCTTCTGGTATAAGTATGGAGTGGTAGACTACCTCCTCAAATGTCAGATATTTAATCCAGAATCTATACATTACTTACAAAAGTGAAAGAAAAATTCAAAGTTCAACGCTGCGGAAAATGAAAAGAAATGAATTCTGTTCCTTCAGGAGAATACACCTGTCCATCAAGCCCCTGCGAACATAACTGACATTGCATAATCTAGGATTTCAATGTCTAGATCATCATTCTTATTCCGCAGATTTAGCTCCATCTAACTATTACGTGTACTTATTTCCCAAACTTAAATAACACTTGAAAGACGCCATTTTAGATCTGATAGGGGTAGTGCTACGAACAGTGGTGCGAGGAAATCTAGATTTTTTTAACTTTTCTGCAAAAGCTGGAGCACTGTACAAGGTAGTATATTGACTCTCGGAGGAAGAGAAGAAGAAGTAAAACTTCACCAATCCACGTGCACTCCTTCTAGGTTGGGCTACGAATTTTTCAGCAGTTCCTAGTCAATATGGTAGACGTCACGTCAGTACTTTGAAACAAAATAAGTAAAGGAGCACTAGTATAAACTAAAGATCAGCACTCTGACAATACATTTTATTGGGAATCAATTTCTTCCATAATTTTATTATTATAATTTGCAGCAAGGGAAAACACAACTCTTTTTATCTCCTTCAAAAAATTAAGCCCTGGTAGTTGCAAACTAAGCTGTTATAAGCACATCCTCTGAATATTGGAAGCCGAGAATAATGTTTCAGAAAAAAGAAGTTTTAAATAAAACAAAATATGAAACTGAAAACTTCAAACCTTGATAAATACAAACAAGTTACGTAACTGATTTTACTATTCTTTTGTTTCCAATCGAAGTTGATCCAATGAGAAGAAAACAAGTCGACCAAATCTACTATTGTTCGCTAGGCACAATTATTAAAAATCATAAGAAAGAAGTATAACTAAAATTTACCTCAAAAGGGGCTAAATTAGAAAACAGAAATATGCGTGCATACCCAGACGCTCAAAGAAGAAAGCTTGAGGATTAATCTGCCACATAGTAAATTCATGGAAAGTAGACTACAATTTGTCAATGAGATTGGTTATCATACTGATATAAAATACTACGTGAAGAATGTTTAAAGATTGTACGAGTCTGGAGGGGCAGTCTAAGTGGCAGTCAGGGGGGCAAAAGTAGCTACTAGGGGGGCGCTCGTCCCCCTTGCCCCCCTCTGGCGTCGTCACCGTATTGTTATGTTTACTTTTTGAACTTAAGCACTTTCTGTACTTTTTGGTGGCATCTTTTACTTTCCCTTTCTGTATATATGTACCTGTAAGGCGCACACAAATGATAGAAAAAATTTATTCGAGCAAAGCACATCTCTTTACAATGAATTAAGTAGGAAGTTCATTAAATATGAGAGAAACTAGTTGCAAAAAAATATCAATAAATAAATCAAGATATTTAGAATATTTAATGTATAATAAATATACATTATACACGATTAATGTAAAATAATCATTGAAATTAACAATAAAGCATAATTTAAAAAAAGCATAATTAAACAAGAAATAAAGCATAATGTGGGTTGCTCTAACAATTAAGTTGTATGAAGACGAGAAGAAAACGAAAGCTGGTTCCTTAACGAATTTCGTTGATCTTCTTTGTGTCTACAAAAACGCATTCCTAGAAACCTACAAGCTAGGTATCATCTCTGTGATTATATCAGTTTCTAGTGCTACATGTGAAAGATCATTCTCTTCTTTGAAAAGATTAAAGACTTGTATACGCAATTCAATGACTCATGATAGGTTGAAAAACTTAGTGTTACTTTATTTTGAGAAGAAATTTGCTAAATCGTTAGATCTTTAACAAGTTGTGGATATGTTTGCTGCTGCCCATACGAATAGAAAAATCCTCTTCAAGTAGAGGCATGAACCTATAAGTTATTTTCTTTACCTGTAAAAGTGTATTTGCTTCCACTTAAGTCAACCAGCTACACATATTTTAAACGCCATGATTAAATAACTATTTACTTATATTAGAAATCAATTGCATTAATGAATCGTAGTTGTTTGAGGTACTAAATTCTTATATTTTCACTGTTTTCCAAAGAGTAAAATCATGAACAATAAAGATGGAAACAAACATTCACCTTGAATACACACACACACACACACACACACATATATATATATATATATATATATATATATATATTGGAGATGTCCCCCTCAAAATCCTCTTGGGCCCTTCATTGCCCCCCCTGAAAAAAACTCTAGCTACGCTACTGGACACCATGCACCAGAGATGAATTCTCTACCACTGAGCCACCGCGGCCCTGCTTGGGCTTGGTCGTCCATATCCAATATCTCTTTTGGCGTTGCTTAAACAACTTCTAGTTTTCTTCTAAATCCAAACTCCATATTGGCGTGGATATTAATATTACAGTCGATTGGTAAAATCAATCTTCCACATTTAAAAATTAAAGTACACACAAGTAGAAAAATAAGCATTTATCATAAAAACACTAGCTGCAAGTGTTCAAAATAGATTTATGGTTTCTATAAAATCAATTGAAAATTGCTATTTTTAATTAGGCAGCACGTGAAAAACAGCAGCTTTCGACTCCAGCCGAGTTTAAACTCAACCTAAACTCAGTTGACCAAAGTGAACTGACCCGACAACCCGACCCGACAACCCGACCCGATAACCCGACCCAATAACCCGACCCGACAACCCGACCAGATAACCCGACCCGACCTGACCCGATTGACCCGACAACCCGACCCGAGCTGACCCGATTGACCCGACCCGACAACCCGACCCGAGCTGACCCGACTGACCCGACCCGACAACCCGACCCGAGTAGCCTGACCCGACAACCCGACCCGAACTGACCCGACTGACCCGACCCGATAACCCGACCCGAGTTGACCTGACCCGACCCGACCCGTTTGAGAGCACTAGGTAAGACCTTTCCCATTTTTTAAAGCGATGTTCAAAATATTTATGAAGTTGAAAAACAATGTTGTGGAGGATCAGAGGAGCAGAGTTGTCTTCAACATTGGGAGGAGGGCATATCTGAGGTTTATTCTGGGGGAGGGGAGATGAGACTCATATTATGGTAGATGAATCTGATTTCTGAGGTGAAACAGTTGTGTATTATATGCCAGGGGATGTAGATGAAATTGTGATATGTATCAGTATTACAAATCAGTACCGTGAACACATTCTGAATTCTGAATATATGCATATTTATAATTGATATGTTTCTATTTACGCATCCACAATGATCCACATTAAAATTTTAGAACATTTGTTTTGTAATAATATAAATAATGACTTCCCCAAAACTATGAAAGAAAATCAACTATGTATAGCGCAACAATACTCTTATTTGAGTAAAATTATGATGATCACAATAACATTATAGAAATCGTTACAGTAATTAAACAAATAGTTGAAAATAGACTAACAATAATTAATGACAATGAAATATTAAAGAATACGATTTTTTTTTTAAATGAAACAATCAAGGGACCTCAATTTCATTTCACTTTCTTTTGTGGCATTCGGATACAAATCATCACAATTTCCAATCGGATGAAGGAAACATGTCCCCCTTATCTCCTCGGGATTAGTGCCAATGACTGAAGGGCCCAAGCAATCTTTGCTAGGGGCGGGGGAATGCTGGCTCTCTTGGTCTACCAGATCGGTGACCGTGATTCTACAGAGTGCTTTATATTTATGATTGTGTGTGTGAACTCCCACAAAGAGTTTCTGTCCACGCCAGTGGACATACTATGTATTTATGATGAAGATTAATAGTTTGCCTTTAATTACGATTACAATTACGATGCATTTAATTACTACTAAAGCATAACTATTTTTATACTATTATTTACATAACCGGCATTGAATTAACCATTTCTGTTTTGTTCTATTTCCTTGATGTTAGCACTCGTACGTTCTGTACAGAAACTATAACTTAGTTCAAGATATATAGAGTTGGAAATACTTGAATACGCCAGCGTATATCTAAAGCAAAATGTAGAGTTGCAAGGGATGAAGAGAGTAAAAATAAAGCAAGTAGTTGGGCATGCGCATTCGACAGAAAGCAGACGAAAACCCCGTTGCTTGCAATATTCCTGGATGCCCTGTAGGAACATAGCATACGACAAGAGGAAAGATAGAAAATGTGTATCTAAGTGAAGGGCATGCGTAGGTTCCGCTTATCAAAGTATGGCGAGAGAGCACATCCAGAAGATTGCAGTGGAAATAATTGTGATAATTACAAGCAAATAATTTATATATAATAAAATACGTATTTTTTCTTATTAACAGGGGATGCCGGGCATACAGACGTTCCCTTACGCTACGCCGCTGTAATCAAACCTCGGATCAAAATATCTAATGCTAATTCCGACTATTTTAGTATTTATAAATGGATAACTGTGTTTGAATTAACTGACCAGATGAATATTTAAATATTGAGAGACTATTGCAAACTTCGTTTCAAAGAATGGACAAGTTACAGGCGTATAGATTGAGAATCAATTATGATTTGTAATGATGACTATGTCAGAAGTATAATACTAACTTTGAAACAGCTTCGACGGAATATAATGTAAGATAGTTAATATTATGTAATATGAAGAATTTAAAGTAATGAAGAATACGATGTATGATGAATATTGAAGGATAAGAATAATAATAATGTTTAACGAATATTTCGAATGTAAAGATATTATTTAATAAAGGCTGTCAGAAAGTTAGAAGAAACAAAATAAAAGTCAAATAAACATTCATCTGTGTGTACTTGTCTGCGTAATATGAATGAAAATTTATATGATTTTATGTACAGCTTAACGACCTAATCACCAGTTATTCATATGTATGTCAACAACGTTACAACATTGTACTTCGCTTTGGGAATTTCTCATTTGTACACCGAACCTCAAATCGATTTATAATTGGAACACGTACCCGTGGGAGTAGGAGAATTTTAATGTATTCCGTTACATTTCACAAAAATATTTTTTACCGTAAAAAATTCGAAATTAAACTACTATTCAAATAGAGAATAAAATTACGAAAGTTTACAATTATTACTGGAAAACAATGCTGTCACCCATTTTGAACATTTTAAAAGAACATAGTTTCTAATGTATTGAAATTTCATTTCTTATGAATAGTTTGAAACGTTGTAAATAGTTGTAAAGAGCCTGGAAAAAATTCCATCAAAATCCTCCTACAATGGGGAAGCCGTGTTAGACATGGAGTTAGTGGATGCAGATGGTGGCATTGGAAAAGTCCGGGTCTCCCGAGCACAGTGGTGATATCAGAAACCGGGCCCCAGCCATGAGGCTCCAGAAAAATGGGGTAACGAAGTTTTGGGCGCCGGTTCTTTTTATACGCCTATTAAACATGGAATTGTACGTGGGTGGTGAAGTTGGAAAGGTTCGTGTCGTCTGAGCACAGTGGTAACGTCAGAAATTCGGCCCTTGTCTCAAAGGACCAAAAATGGTGTCCCGAAATTTTGAGCTTGGCTTCGTTCTATTTTTCTTTTAAGCATGGAGTTATTGGATACAGATTGTGGTGTTGGAAAGCTCCGGGACCTGAGATTCCAGAAATGAGGTCCCAAAAGTTTGGGTTCGGGTCTCTTTTATTTGCCTATTTAACATGGTGTTGTACTATAGTGTTAGCGTTTGAAAGGTCGGGGTCGATTAACGAAAGCTGTAATGTCAGAAATTGGGCCCTGGCCTCGAAGCTCCAGAAAATGTGGTTCCGAAATGTTGGGCTCGAGTCCACTCTATTTCTCGTTTATGCATGGAGTTGTTGCATACAGATGGTGACGTTGGAAATATCCGATTCCCGTCAGCACAGTGGTGGTCAGGAACCGGGCCCCCACCATGAGGTCCCAGAAATGGGGTCCCAATATTTTGGGCATGAGCCCCTTCTATACGCCTATTAAACACGAATTGTTGTATGAGGGTGAAGAAAAACTTGTATCTTCCTAAAAAAAAAAGAAAAAAAAACTTGTATCTTCCTTATAATTATTAGATAATAATCTCAGCTCCTCAACACGTATAAAATATATCGAAGTTATATTTCAGCAAAAGAAAAAAAACGATTACCATAAAACATCTATTTGCATGTGTAATGATTGAAATGTATTATACTTTGCTTCCCTCCCAAATAAATAAATAAATAAACGAATACAGCCGATAAGCGTAAATCTGGCAGAACCTATTTTCCGAAATCTAAAGCAAATCACGCAGATTGTTTATTGCTTGTTCGAGATTGTCTACATTACATTTTCGGTTTTTCATTGTTTGTAATTAACTTATACCATAACAGAATTTCCCGCTACGAACAAATTACACGTAGGTATGCGCCTATGTGTCTCGTCTCGAAGACTTCTGGGCCGCGGTGGCTTAGTGGCTGAGGGTTCACACATGATGCGTGGGCACGCGTTCTATACCAACTTGCGCCAATTGGGGTTTGTAGTGAACAAACACCATGTGTGAGGGCTTCCTCGGAGTTCCTTTTACCCACAACTTTTTCATTTCACCATTCCATTTATTCTCATCATCTCCGTCTCGTTTAGCCTACCCTGGATGACAGTCGGACATAAAACTTGAATTTTTCATTTTCACATTTAGGGACCCTGTGTCTGTGTTCCTTGAGTGCCCCAAATGCTAAATAATAATCGGTTGGAAGGCCCATGAAATGTACTACCTGGTATACCCATTATCTCAACTTGCCCAAAAAGTTAAGGGCTCACGTTAAGTTAGCGCCCCAAATGTTTGGTTTTCACACCTTATTAACTATATTGGCCCAAAAGATGAAATTTGTTAGCCCGTCGATCTTTATCTCGACTAGTCCAGAAAGTTGGGAGGCTCTGGTGGATTAGCCCCCAAATTTTCGGCGCCCATATCTCATTAACTATGGGAGAACGAAAGCTGAAATTTGGTAGCCCATCCAGCCCGCAGACAGTACTATGTGGACCATTCATTCCCTGGACCAGCCCAGAAAGTTGGGGGGGAGGAGGGAGAGCTCACGTTAAATTAGTGCCCGAAATCTTTGGCGCGCATATCTCATTAACCCTTTCGGGACAAAATCGATTTTGGAGTTTTCGTGGACTTTCAGTTAATGATTTATTGCCCAAACACTGTTAGTCCGATTGATATCGTTTGTATTTTAGAAGAGGCACATGACTATTTTTTGGTGTAAGTTAGATTGCAGTGTTGCAAACGGGAGGGATTATTGAGAAAAATGTAGGAGTGAAATTTTAAAAAAATCCCTAGCCGAATTTCATGATTTTTCTAGCTGGCAACACTGAAGCCACATGGGTTCAAGTCATCTAAAAAGAATTCTTTAGTATGTTGAGAAGGTAAAGTAAAAACCTGAAGTCGCTGGCTGCCATACAAAGAGAGAAAGAAAAAATTCTCTCTCATAATTAGTGCTCTCAACGGGTCGGGTTGAAGACCGACCCGACCCGACCCGTGACCCAAATTGACTGACCGGACCCGATGACCCGACCCGACCCGACCCGACTGACCCGAACCGAGATCCGATCTGATTGACCTGACCCGACAACCCGACCCGAGCTGACCCGATTGACCCGACCCGAATAACCCGACAACCCGACCCGAGCTGACCCGATTGACCCGACCCGACAACCCGACCCGTTTGAGAGCACTATAGGTCACGACACTGGGTGAACGCCAAAATGTACTCACATTGGGAATTAAACCCGGACCACGTGTACCGAAGTCTTACACGTTAACCACTAGCTAGATCAAGCAGGGGTTTTTATATGCATCTTAATGAATATTTGGCACTTTTGAGGTTTAGTTATTTCTTTTTATAACTGATACCAGTGTCCGACGTGGGAGAATTTTTTCTTGCTTTAGTTCTATGTGACAAAATTTTTATTCAAGGTCAGTGTTCTCACCTGCTCGGACGGCAGGGGGTCTTCTTGAAAGGCAGTAGCAAGAGTATCTTGGCGGAGACAAAAGGAAATCGTTTAACTACAATGATAAGAGTTGAGGAAACGGGAGAATAACTGTGATTTTTTCGAACCCTTCAACTTTCATTCCAAAATAGGTTCCTATGATTCTGGGACCCGTGCCACTTTGATTTTTCTTTCTCGGTAATTAAAACGTATTTTACAGTATATATAGTTGCACGTAAGAAAATACATAATATGAATTTTGTAGTTTAAAATTAAAAAATACAGTATGATAATTAATTATAAAGTACTAATTTTATTTCATCACTTTCAGCCCAACAAATGAACTTCAAACAATTCGCTCCCTGGGTCTTGGTCATCAATACTGCGTCTTATCCTTTGTCTTGCAGTCAAGTCTTGGTCCTGCATTTCATAGTCTTGGTTATCTTTCATGCTATACAAGAGCCAAGAATGCTCGCCTCATCGGTACAAATGAAGGAAAAGTGTGATTTTGATTATGGTCTTTCACACTAGTCTTAATACGCTCATCGCTACTTGGTGATCACCAAAACAAGGCCAAGAGCAAGATTACTATGCACTTCGTCTTGCATATCCAATCTTTATCTTGTTCTTGTATCGGTGTCCTTGGGCTTGGTGAAATAAAATGAAATATTCAGTTTAAGGTCCCTCGATTCTGCACCGAGGCTAAGGGATATGGTGACCATGAGAAATGAATGAAATGGTGGAATGAAGAAAGTGGGAGGTAACAGGAGAATCCCGAGAAAACCCATTACACGGCGTTTTTCCACCACAAAGCCCACTTAGCACAAGCTGGGATCGAACCATGGACAACATCAGTGGCGGAGCCAAGGGAGGGCCAAGGGGGGCCAGGCCCCCTTGCTCAAATTCTTGGCCCCCTAATGCCCCCCCCACACACACACAGATGATGCTATTATAGGTCGACAAACGGTTAGTTGCCAGTGGCTACAAGTGAAGCTACTTCCAAAACATCTCTCGACAACAAAGTTACGAACTGCAGAATACCGTTGCGTTCCGAATAAAATAGCTCCACTCGTTTTAGTTTGTAGTACGGGAAGATCTAATTCACGGAAATCTGTGGGATGCTTGCATTGACCTCGCCACCTGGACATTCATTTTAACCTCTGTCCATTATCTAGTTATCTCCTTTGTTTTTGACAAACAACCAGAAAAATAGAAAATCAGTCGGCATTCTCATTCGCTTCAATGTTGAAAGTCATACTAAAATATGATATGCATACTTACAAATATGCGTACTGGCTACACTGGCGATGGGAAGGTAACACGTATTCGTTTGTGCTCCGAAGTTTTTATGTAAATGTGATGGTTTTTCTGTGTTGTGATCTCAAATGAAGTGAAGTAGCATAAACAGTAAGTAATGTAGATTTGTTTGAAGACGTCATTTGTCTAGTTTATCTACATTTAAACATTGAAAACCATGCTGCTGGTTAGCTGCGAAGTGAAAATGTAAACAAACAATTGATAGTTACAATCATAGTTGCCAGCACCGAGTTAATATATTCGGAGTGCGTCCTAATATCACTAGGTTGTCGGTTGTAGAAGAAACAAAAACACGATAATAAAATGAGTGCATGTATTGAATGTGAAAAATCTATACCAAGACAAGAATCATCCAAAGTTCAGTGCACAGACTGTTATAATCTATGCCATTTGAAATGTGCAAAATTAACCAATACTGATATTGAATGCATGAAATCTATGAATCAACCATGGAGGTGTAAAAATTGCTCAAAAAACAGACGCACTAGTATGCACGCGGAAGTTGCTCAAGATCCCGATATTCCATCTTTGAGAGATATCTACAAATTGCTTAAGGATCTCAAAGACGAAATGACGAAATTAAAAAGCTCTAATAAAGAACTTGAACGTGAACTGGGAAAATCATTAGAATTTGCTCACCAGAAACTAGATGAAAGTACAGCCCTAATAAAAACTCAAACTGAGACAATAAATGAGTGTGTTGTTAAAATTGATCAACTAAAGGAAGAAAATTCACTCTTAAAGAAAGAATTAAATGAAACGCACTTATTGCTTGATGATGTAGATCAATATAACAGGAGAAATACTATTGAAATATATGGAATATATAGAATTACCGAATGAAAATACTTATGAAATTGTAAAAAGTGTCGGTCATGCTTTGGACTTAGATGTTAAAAGGGAAGCAGTTGATGTATGTCATAGGTTGAAACAGACTCCAAATCAGCCTAAAAGTGGTATTATTGTTAAGTTTGTTAGGAGGGTTGATAAAGAGGAATTCTTGCGAAAAAGGAAGGTTAAAAGAAATTTGAACGTAATTCAAGTTGGCTTCAGTAAAGACCAACCCGTGTACATCAATCAAAGTCTAACACGATATAGAAAGGATATTATGAGACAGGCTAGGAAAGTTAAACGGGAAAAGGGTTATGCTTATTTGTGGGTGGATGATGCAGGTACGATAAAACTGAGAAAAAGGGTAGATGATAGGAATGTATTTGTATTAAAAACACTTGAAGATGTTTTAAATGTATAATAGATGGATTGTCATAACGGCGTGACTGTTTATTAGGGTGTATCGAAAAAAACTTTTTTTCGAAATCCGGTTACGGCTAGTGCGGATTTTTGGCCAAATGGCATCAATAAAACGTATAAAAAATTTCAACTCGATCAGACAACTCCTTCTGCTGCCGAGTAGAGTCCAAATATTAGAAAAATCAACAAAAGATTCAATTTTCAACTGATTTTCCAAAAAATATTTTTTAAAATATTTCCTATATTTTTCGGTCTTTTAAACTATTGAAATAGCATTGGAAAGGAGAAATAAATACATAAAACAAATTTATTACGGTTATTTCTGTACACCACAAGCATAAAAACCTAGTTAATTATTTGTAAAAATGCACTGATTTTCTGGCGTATCGTACAATTAAATTTTAATATAAAATTATTGAAGTCTCTTGAAAAACGAAGAAAACACTTTAGTGCTAAATTCTAAGAGCAGTAATAGTATAAATAATTTGCTCCTAATGCCGTATGCATCTGCTTGTCACACTAGATCACCTGCCGCCCACCTCTCCCCGAACGTCTCTTCTCTTGTACTTGCCCAGCTGAAAGGATCGGTCTTATCAGTCGCCAGTAGTCAACCAGCTGTGTCGAACGTGATTGTCGCTGCTTGAATTATTTATTATTGCTGTAGGAAATTTTAACTAAATAATTTGTTTTCGTGTGAAGTGCAGTATGTAGAAGTGAGAACAGTGTTTCAGTTGTGTTAAGTACTTTTTATTAGGAAGAGAGTGACAGATACGCTGACGTTATGGCATCGACAAGTTTGTTACGGTCTGACGTTAGGAATAGCATTATTGGGACACCCAAGGAATTGGGTAGAACACAGCTACCAACTGTTGAAATGTATTGAGACAATACCTATGGGAGCGAGAAGAAAAAATGAGAATTTTGGGATCCCGGAAAGAGCCTTCAACAGAGGATTTATCTTCTATCGTCGCCAGGAAGATTGTAGAAAATTGAGATTACGCCTGAATCTTGTGGTTCTTTGATCTAGAAGAAAAGGCGCCTCTAGCACTGGTACTTTCCTTCCTTTTTCGCAGTTGCAGGCAAAAGGATCGGAAAACTTACAAAAGGCTATATCAAATGAAATATTTTTGGCAGACTGTTGAAAATCAGCAATTCGTTTCGCAGAAGTTTGGAAACCGGAATTTGCTGAGTTTTGCAAGTCACGGACAATATTATGGTACTTCAATATCATTGCAACAATCCTTCTGACACTGAAAATTGCTTCGCCGCTGATTGAGGCGTAATCTCAATTTTCTACAATCTTCCTGGCGACGATAGAAGATAAATCCTCTGTTGAAGGCTCTTTCCGGGATCTCGAAATTCTCATTTTTTCTTCTCGCTCCCATAGGTATTGTCTCAATACATTTCAACGGTTGGTAGCTGTGTTCTACCCAATTCCTTGGGTGTCCCAATAATGCTATTCCTAACGTCAGACCGTAACAAACTTTTCGATGCCATAACGTCAGCGTATCTGTCACTCTCTTCCTAATAAAAAGTAATTAACACAACTGAAACACTGTTCTTACTTCTACATACTGCACTTCACACGTAAACAAATTATTTAGTTAAAATTTCCTACAGCACTAATAAATAATTCAAGCAGCGACAATCACGTTCGACACAGCTGGTTGACTACTGGCGACTGATAAAACCGATCCTTTCAGCTGGGCAAGTACAAGAGAAGAGGCGTTCGGGGAGAGGTGGGCGGCAGGTGATCTAGTGTGATAAGCAGATGCATACGGCATTGCGAGCAAATTATTTATACTATTACTGCTCTTAGAATTTAGCACTAAAGTGTTTTCTTCGTTTTTCAAGAGACTTCAATAATTTTATATTAAAATTTAATTGTACGATACGCCAGAAAATCAGTGCATTTTTACAAATAATTAACTAGGTTTTTATGCTTATGGTGTACAGAAATAACCGTAATAAATTTGTTTTATGTATTTATTTCTCCTTTCCAAAGCTATTTCAATAATTTAAAAGACCGAAAAATATAGGAAATATTTAAAAAATATTTTTTTGGAAAATCAGTTGAAAAGTGAATCTTTTGTTGATTTTTCTAATATTTGGGCTCTACTCGGCAGCAGAAGGAGTTGTCTGATCGAGTTGAAATTTTTTATACGTTTTATTGATGCCATTTGGCCAAAAATCCGCACTAGCCGTAACCGGATTTCGAAAAAAAGTTTTTTTCGATACACCCTACTGTTTATTATCAAAATGTAAAAGGTTTGAATACTAAAATTAATGAGTTTTATCTGAATAGCTTGTCTTGTGAATATGATATTATTGTATTAACAGAAACATGGTTGCATGATGGAATTACAAATAATGAATTATTTACTGATTCTTACAAAGTTTATCGTACTGATAGATTAAATAAAAGAGGTGGTGGAGTGCTGATTGCAGTAAAAGAGGATATCAGCTCTTATAGAATTGATCTGGGTAATGCAAATGAAGTTATCTGTGTTAGAATAATTTTAAACCACCAAGTATATTACATTTTTGGAATTTGTTTTTGCCCTGCATCTAAAATTGAAAGTACATATCTTTTTATAATTTATTTGAAACAAATTACGAGTGGTTTAATGCAAATGTAATTGTAATAGGAGATTTTAATATACCTTTAATCACTGATTCTAAGTATGATCTTACAACAGGAGGGCCTTGTTATAAAACACTATCAGATTCTTTGAATATTTCTGGTTTGTGCTCACTGAATAATATTAGGAATTGTAATTATAGAACTCTTGACCTAGTTTTATCGAACTTTGAAGAAAGAATTGAAATCTTCAAAGAAAACGACCTAATGGTTAAACCGGATAAACACCATCCACCATTAATTATTAGGATTAAACAAGAAAGAGTAATTAACTATATAAAAAAAGAATATACTATTGAATGAAATTTTAAAAGAGCGGATTTTATGCAATTATATAAACTCTTAAGTGAAGCCAACTTTAACGTTGTAAGTACTTCCTGTAATGTAGAGGACGCAGTTTATAACTTTTATCAGATTTTGAACTCAATATTTGATGTAACTGTTCCCAGGAAAAGGATATATACTCAAAAGAAATATCCATATGGGTTCACAAAGAATATTATAGATAAAATAAAATTAAAAGAAAATTATAGAAAAAAGTCAAAATTTTCTGAATATTACAAATTTATGTTCGTACAGATCAGGAGAGAATTAAAGAAAATGATAAATATTGCATACTCTGATTTTGTAAAGCAAGTTGAAAAAGATATTAGATGTGATATTCGTTCTTTTTGGAATTTAGTTCAAAATAAAAAGGGAAAAATGAGAAATAATAATAGTATACTAAAATATCAAAATAATGTATTGGAAACTGGTAAAAGTATAGCTGACGGGTATGCCCAATTCTTTCAATCTGTATATGAAAACTCTCTCAATACCATGGTCTGCCCCACTAGTGATAATATGTTTGTTTCTCATAGTTTAACTTTAAATAATGTATCCATCAATGAATATAGAATTGCTATAAAGAAACTTAAACCAAAAAAGGCTGGTGGACATGATGATATACTTAAGGCATGCTCTGAACTCCTTATGAATCCACTTTGCTCCACTATGAATCTTTAATATGATTATAAAAACTAGTTGTTTCCCTACATTATGGAAAACAACTCGAGTATGTCCTGTTTTGAAATCAGGAGATAGCAAAGTAATTGAAAATTATCGGCCCATAGTAATATTATGTGCACCAGCAAAAATATTTGAACAAATTTTGTTTGATCGAATTCTAAAGCATGTCAAACCATATATTTCGGAATTTCAACACGGGTTTTACCCTGGCAGATCTACAATGACAAATTTAATTAATTACGTTCAATACATATATACTATTTTCCATAGGCGTTCGTCTGTCCACTCAGTCTATTTTGACTTTTCCAAAGCATTTGACAAGATTGATCATACAATACTAATGAATAAACTTGATAAATTTGTATTATGTTCACAATATATAAAACTCTTTCGTTCATACCTTACGGATCGAGTGCAATATGTGATGTACAAACAATTTAAGTACGTAGAATATAGATGTAATACTGGAGTACCTCAAGGATCCAACCTTGGACCTCTTCTTTTTATATTGTATATTAATGATATATTTAATACTGTTAAATATTCCAACTGCCAAATGTACGCAGATGACATTAAATTATTTATCGAAGTAAATAATCAAAGAGATAGCCTATATCTACAACAAGACATTGATGAATTGTATAACTGGTCAGTAAGAAATAGACTTCAATTTAATGTTAAGAAATGTAATTATATTGTGTTTAGTAATATTAAGCACAGCCCGGAAGTTCAATATACAATTAATAAACAGTTAGTTCAGAGGGTAAATTATATTAAAGATTTGGGTGTAATATTAGATTCAAAACTTACGTTTAACAATCACCTGGATTATATAGTTAAATGTGCATACAAACAATTAGGTTTTATTATCAGAAACGCTGCAAACTTTAGAACTATTAATTCTAGTAAAGTTTTATTTAATAGTCTAGTAAGAAGTAAGTTGGAATACGGATCCTTAATACGGAAAACTTCTACATTCTCCCATTCCAATAAAATAGAAGCAGTTCAGAAACGTTTTCTGCGTTATTTGTATTTCCGGAAATACCACATCTCAGCTACAAGACATAGAATATCATACCAGCATTTGCTAAATGAATTTGAGTATACTAAATTATCTAATAGACAAAAACTAAATGAACAAATATTTTTATACAAACTGGTTAAAGGTATATACGATAACAGTTCGTTTCTGGGACTATTAAAATTTAACACAAAAATAGCTAATACTCGACAGGGGTGCTTATTATTATTATATGATACACCTAGAACGGAGCATTACGGCAGTTCACCATTGATCCGAATGTGCAAAACATATAATATGATATCACAGAAATTGCCGTATTTAGATTTCAATATGTCATTTCGAACCTATTGTGAATTGCTGCGACAAAATGTTTTATGAATTCCTAAAAGCATATTTACATGTTTATGTATAAGCGTATTAATCTCATGTATTTTTGCTACTGTAGCTATTTCAGTCTTAAATAGTTTGTTAGATATCAATTCTATGTATTTATCTATATCCTTATTACTTTTTTATTCTTTTTCTTTTAAATCTATTACAATAGTAAACTTGTAAAAATATTGTACAGGTCTTCTGTAATTGGAGAATATATTCTCTGTTGAAGACAATAAATAAATAAATAAATAAATAAATAAACATGCACTGCAGTAAAACATTAAACTTGTGTTGGACGAAAAAAGTCTTCGTACACTAAGTAATTGATTTCCATTGATTATGGCAACATAGAACAAACGCATAGCATCCATTAAATGATTTGGTATTATTATTATTATTATTATTATTATTATTATTATGAGTTTATCTACCAAACAACTATTTATTGATTAATAAAAATGATTAATCAATTATATTTAGTTACGTATGGTAGATGACTTCAGATTATATTATTTACTGACCGACAGTATCCCAAGCTGTCGTATCTGTGCATAAGAGGTAAGTTCTAATCTTTTCTTTGTAGAAGTTAAGTAAAAGAACCTGTTTTACCTCGAAATGTTTAATTACAATTTTATTTACACAAAGACAATTCTAACATACAAGATGATATTAACGATGTTATTTGCATATACGAGAAACTAAAACTATGCTCAGACTGACTTTCTTAGCTAACTTTTACAAGTGGTAGCAATTGAAACTCACATGAGTACTCTTTGCACATGGCTTTAAAAAAAAGTCTCTGTTGCCTCCGTTTTCACTCTCCCCCTGTGCCAGCCTGAATCCCCATTATATTACCAAATGTTATCAATCTTTAATTTCAAATTAAGTGCTTTATGATTTTTTTTTTTTTTTTGCAATTATAAAGTCTCATTAGTTTCTATCACCGTTGTCTCTTAGGACAAGTTATTATAACAAAGGAAAAACATATTAATGGTTCTTCTTGATTACTTTTCAAAGCTTTTTCTTATAATTCACTTAAGCACTATCACTTTTTTTTTTACAAATTATCATATCCATTTATTCTTTTTTTTTCATAAAATCTGTTTTCAACACATTATATTATCATGCGGTATTAAAACAAATCTGGAACTTCTGATATTTATTTATCTCCATCATTCCACCCGGAAAATTAGTGTGATCTGTACACGAGGGAATATTTTCGGGCTGCTAAAATTAAGATTACTGGTGCCATGCTATAACTTTGAGTTTCGCCTTATCTCAAGTAGATGCAGACATGTCAGAAAGTTTGATCCTTGTAGATACACTAGGTCAAACGCTGTCCAAGATGAGGTCTGGTAAATATGACTCTCAGCAAACAATATTCGAACAAATTTATCAAGAATGTTTGGAGATGTGCAACGAAAATGGTCTCGAATTCCAGAGCCGGAAACAAATAGAATATAGGGGTTTCTCGTGGAAACGAACTAGACATCCGCCATCGAAATATCACAAATTCATTTTGGATGAATCTTTTCCTTCATTGGATGCAGAAAACGAATTTTCTAAATATAATATATCTATCAAGAGACATTTTTCTCCCTACTATTGATAGACAATCACTGATATGGAAAACCGCTTTGTATCATGTTGCAAAATCATCAGATCAATCACCACTCTACGTCCAAAACGTAAAAATGTTTTTAAATTACAACATTGTCGAGCCTATAACCCAGCATTATGGAGTGATCTGCAAACATTAAAGTGAGAACTCAAAATCCTCCCAAACACAATTAATACAGCAACCCAAAAGCATAGAAAGCATATAAAGCATAACAGCAATTTACACATATGGTTGGTACCTTGAACATGATTGTGATTATCTAAGAGTCCAGAAGAAACTAGTTTTAAAAGCATAATTTTAGAAAATAAAGCATAATTTAAAATATATAGCACAATTCTTGGAAAATTCTCTTTAACTGAAAGTTTAACATACTGTGTTAATATTTTTTAAAGCCAATATTTACAATGCAAAATCATTGAGAACATAGCAATGCAACAATGAAAAGCTTATTTTCATTTCTCCAAACTTTTCGGTGTAATCCTTTGATGTGGAGAAAAGAAAAAATAAAAGAAGAAATTTTTCCGCCAACAATGAATAGTATGCAAGAACTCCATACTATATTGTTATGTTTACTTTTTGAAATTAAGCACTTTCTATACTTTTTGGTGGCATTTTTTACTTTCCCTTTCTGTATATATGTACCTGTAAGGCGCACACAAATGATAGAAAAAATTTATTCGAACAAAGCACATCTCTTTACAATGAATTAAGTAGAAAGTTCATTAAATATGAGAGAAACTAGTTGCAAAAGATATCAATAAATAGATAGAAATATTTAGAATATTTAATGTATAATAAATATACATTATACACGATTAATGTAAAATAATCATTGAAATTAACAATAAAGCATAATTTAAAAAAGCATAATTAAACAAGAAATAAAGCATAATGTGGGTTGCTCTAACAATTAAGTTGTATGAAGACGAGAAGAAAACCAAAGCTGATTCCTTAACGAATTTCGTTGATCTTCTTTGTGTCTACAAAAACGCATTCCTAGAAACCTACAAGCTAGGTATCATCTCTGTGATTATATCAGTTTCTAGTGCTACATGTGAAAGGTCATTCTCTTCTTTGAAAAGATTAAAGACTTGTATACGCAAGTCAATGACTCATGATAGGTTGAAAAACTTTGTGTTACTTTACATTGAGAAGAAAATTGCTAAATCGTTAGATCTTTAACAAGTTGTGGATGAGTTTGCTGCTGCCCACACGAATAGAAAAATCCTCTTCAAGTAGAGGCATGAACCTATAAGTTATTTTCTTTACCTGTAAAAGTGTGTTTGCTTCCACTTAAGTCAACCAGCTACACATATTTTAAACGCCATGATTAAATAACTATTTACTTATATTAGAAATCAATTGCATTAATGAATCCTAGTTATTTGAGGTACTAAATTCTTATATTTTCACTGTTTTCCAAAGAGTAAAATCATGAACAACAAAGATGGAAACCTTCACCTTGAATACACACATACACACACATATATATATATTGCAGATGGCCCCCTCAAAATCCTCTTGGGCCCTTCATTGCCCCCCCTGAAAAAAACTCTAGCTACGCTACTGGACACCATGCACCAGAGATGAATTTTCTACCACTGAGCCACCGCGGCCCTGCTTGGGCTTGGTCGTCCATATCCAATATCTCTTTTGGTTTTGCTTAAACAACTTCTAGTTTTCTTCTAAATCCAGACTCCATATTGGCGTAGATATTAATATTACAGTCGATTGGTAAAATCAATCTTCCACATTTAAAAATTAAAGTACACACAAGTAGAAAAATAAGCATTTACCATAAAAACACTAGCTGCAAGTGTTCAAAATAGATTTATGGTTTCTATAAAATTAATTGAAAATTGCTATTTTTAATTAGGCAGCTAGTGAAAAACAGCAGCTTTCGACTCCAGCCGAGTTTAAACTCAACCTAAACTCAGTTGACCAAAGTGAACTGACCCGACTGACCTTACCCGACAACCCGAAGCGATAACCCGACCCGAGCTGACCCGATTGACCCGACCCGACCACCCGACCCGAATAACTCGACCAGACAACCCGACCCGAATAATCCGACCCGACAACCCGACCCGAGCTGACCCGTCTGACCCAACCCGACAACCCGACCCGAGTAGCCTGACCTGACCTGACCCGACCCGTAACCCAGCCCGTTTGAGGGCACTACTCACAATACACATGAAATTTTGGCACTTCTTACGCGTCAGAAGCAAAAATCAGCATACATGGTGGTTCGCCGGCTTTCCTAATTATCCAATCGTGCTCCTCTATGGTGCGTTTTGTAGGCCAAGAATGATTTCAGACAGTTGTGCATTGGTTCGAATATAGCCAACGACACTGAAATAATAGGGGGAAGTATAAATTTCCGAAATTTCTCAGAAAAATTAGAATTAACATTTTCTGTAGCTGGCAACATTGCTATCAGACAGACGCAAACAATTTTAAAGTAACATTTAGCCCACCACTAATATATTCAGCTAGTATCATGATGATATCTCTCAAATTAGCATGTAATTTTAAAAAATATATCATTTTACCTAGAAAGTCACTATTATCCTTAAAATTATGTAATATGGTATACTATAAGACCTGAATTGTAGGGTTCCTAATTATCCAAGTGAAACTTTTTATAGTGCGTTGTGCAGGTCAAGGATCAGGCTTCCAGAATCTGGTATGTTCGTTTCAATGTAGCCAATAGAAGAGAAGGAAATAAGAGGCAAATTTTAGAAGGGAAAAAGGGAATTTTTTACCAAAAGTCTGGAAATAAATAGTTCTATTGCTGGAAATACTGCTACGAGACAGATGCAAACTATCTTAAAACAAATCTGAGCCCACCACTAATATATCCTGAAAGTACCATGTTGATATTGAATAAACGAAGTTAGTAATTTAAAAAATAATAGATTATGGTAAATATAAAAGTAAAAAAATCAAGGATTAGGACCTTAATACGAAAATGAAATGAAATGATCTTTGAGTTTCACGTTCTACGGATATGCCGGTTAGGCTAAAGGAGACGGTGATGATGAGAAATGAATGAAATGGTGGAATGAAAAAAGTGAGAGGAAACGGGAGAACCCCGAGAAAACCCACGCACACGATGTTTAGAACTAAATACGAATTTATGGTGCGCCACCTAATTACCCAATTGCATCGATCTGTGCCCACATTTGTTCAGTAAGGACCGATGTTTGACTGACGTAGTTCACTTGCTCTCGGACGTATAGGTACGGAATTATAAACATAAACTTCGAAAATTTCGAATTTTTTGCCCACATTTAGAGAAATTTAGGATAATACATAGGTTCCAGGTCGCTTCCTTCTCTCCCCATTCCTTTCTCCTCCCCTTCCCCGATTGTGTGTTCGCCGAGGGACGTAATCTCTTCAACGTGACGGACTTAAGGTCAAAGATGCTGGTAATGTCCATAACTCTGTATAATAAATAAATATCCGAGATCTAAGACTTGGATGAATTATTGTTGCCCAGCAGACTCATGAAATTCGTTGGGGCTGAGTTTCTTGAAGCTCGTCAAAAAGTACAGTATTTCCATGTGTTTTGTTTCATCTTGAACATAAAAATGCGCTTCTCATATCTACCACCATACAAATTTTAGTCAAAATCAGATGACTCATTTCTCATGGGCATTCCTTGCCTCATGGGCAACACTAATTTCATCGATTGCGAAAAATACATATTATCATCCTTGTGACTGGTGTTCGTAATCAATGAAAGTACTAAAAAGTAATAAAACGATTCAACTATACTTAGTTACATAGGCGTAGCAAGAAATATGGGAAACATAACAAATACATTATTATTAATATTATTATTATTATCTTCCTATTTTGTAGAATAAATTTTCACTTCTTCCCGTACCTCAAGCAATCGTTTATACAGTTTCTTCGAGCTTCGGTTACGTTAGCAAAATTACTTCTGTAGATTAACTCAAATCGGTAGAAATGACACACTTCCAGGGACGTACTCAGGGGGTGTCGTCGTAGTCGGAACACCTCAACCCGAAATTACCACTTTTCTGTAAATTTAGTCTAATATTAGGGGTGATTTTACAAATTTGAAAATAATTTATCTTCACATTGAATTTGGACCCCTCCTCCGAAGTAAATTCCTGCGTAGGGTACGTGCCACCATACTACTATCTTTAATTTCAGTAAAAATCCTTTCGTTTCCTTGCCCCCCAGGATAACTATAGATTATTAACATCTCTATGAGATATTTAAAAATAATAAAAATGTAAAACCCAACAGAAAATATCTGATTAGTGTATAAGATCATTTTTAGGAAGATAAAGGATTGGATTATGAAAGACATAGAGAAGGTAGCAGTCAATGAACAAAAGCAACTACATTGAACTGCTGGATTTGATTTAAGATATGATTAGAAAGATGGAAATCATTTGTTGAACAAACTACGTTTGCTAGGACTTCCAATAGATTCCAAATTGACCTAAGTAGCGTTGTAAGAGAGGACACATTTAACGAAATAAGTCATACAATTTTTCAGTTCTCCCTTTGTCGCAGTATTACTTCTGAACACCGTTAGAGGTGGAAAAATGATATCCATGATTCTTAGATGATATTGGAAACCCATCAGCCGCAGGAACCTATTGGTCGAGCATCTGTAAAAGTAAAAAAAAAAGGAGTTTTTATCGTTTCAGGAATATGTCATTCAGGCTTGTAGTATGAAAAATATTTACCATAAATAAGTAGTATTAATAATAATATAATGGCCAAAAAAGATTATGGGAGACAGAATGTAAGACTCACTATCTAGTACTGCACTACTATAAAACCTTTAATTTTCTCTCTCACACCAGTCTTCTTCTAACTAAATCGAAAAGACAACATTTTACATAACTAAAAGATATAATACGAGATTAGTCCAATTAATCCTTCTTTACTAGCTTCTCCACAAAACTTAAATGCTAGGGGTGTGATTATAAATAGTCTAACTACGTCCGGGTACAGGGAAGTTTTTATTGTAAAGAACGAAACATTATCTTGATCTTTTATAACATTTATTCAAAAACTAGATATGAGACAAGACAAAAAATTATCTATGAAACGCAGCAAGAGTTCTCGTTTAAGACTTGGAAACTTTATTCGTGAAGGATCGAACTCAAAACCCATCACTTCGTAACTAGGGACAATTATATGCTAAAGTATGCTCTAAGTTTTAAGGGTCCTATGGCATAAGTTTCTTTCCCTTCGCTAGCGGCACAGCTCCACTTCGCCTTCACTTTAAAAGCAGTTCCTTTACTCAAAAGAAATGCTTGGCCTATCTACACAGAACTCCAGAACTAAAGAGAACTTGTGAAAAGAGGATACCTGACTAAAAACATTACAAAGTGAGAGTTTATGTTCAGAAAAAGCAACTCTCTTTCATAAAACTATAAACTGGCCCTTAATATGGACCTTGCCCTAACCAAGTCTCTCTGTGCGAGACAATAAACTGGCCACCAACAATTAGGACTTGCCCTAATAACGGTTCCGCTCAAAAAGAGACCAGAAATCTATCTCCTTTTCAAGAGGTAATCACTAATATAGGATTAGGATCAGGGAAAGAAAAAACGATAAACTTAACTCGAGAAACAATGTTCTCGAACCAGAGGGGCCTCGAACCCAACACCGTTGGAGTTCGAAAATAGAATTCTTTAATAAACATTTGAAAGAGATTAAAACATATCTCAAAATACAAAACCTACTTAATGCATATCCGCACGTCCTCTGCGGGATTAACAATCAACACCTAACAAACAAAAAGGAATTCTCTCCAGTAAACGATTCTTTAGTTATCTACCAAAATTTCCTATTCCCTATCCACGGACATTCCGAATGACCATTCCACTCTGCCAGCGTTAAACAGCATAGCGTAAAAAAAAATATGGTTGATCCAACAGACATTAGGACATTCAGTCGAACGTAACCATGTGGTTTAGAGTGTCAGAAGAACCCCTACCAAGCGAAAGAGCTCGGTTTATATACGATTCCGCTCGCAAGTGGCAGCACCCAAGAACGAAAAAATCCCCTGCCAAAATAAAGAAAGTACGTTACTAATTTGAAAAAAGCCTACGCTACCAACCTCCCCCCCCTTGAAGTTCTCTCACTTCATCAGCACGTATCCGGTTCTTAAACTATAGAAACAAATGGAACAGTGTATCTAGCTAAGAAGTAAAACTTTAGAAGCAATTTCTCTAAGATTATATGCAAAATTAAAAAAATTAAAATTATTACACAAATAATATAGAGATAAATTATACCAATTAAATAGATATTAGAACCGCTTATAAACTACATGAATATATATATGCATTTAAATAATTTTCCAGGGGTTGGAATTAATAAACCTTAACTTATTATCTATCTATCTATCTATCTATCTATCTATCTATCTATCTATCTATCTATCTATCTATCTATCTATCTATCTATCTATCTATCTATCTATCTATCTATCTATCTATCTATCTATCTATCTTCTATCTATCTATCTATCTATCTATCTATATATATATATATATCTTTATACAGTTAGCTTATTACAAGTAAGTGGAATGGAAATGTCCACTTACAGGCTAAAGAAGACGATGGTTATGAAATAATTCATGGAATGTTGAAGGAGACGGGAGAGCTCCCACAAAACCCAGGAACATAAACAGGGTGGCCCAAAAGTAGGTATACAGTACCGTACTGATCAGCTCATTGCATTTTATATCATTTCTTATTGTTATCCATCAGGTGGGCTTAGCTTCTTTATTATTTGTTCTTAATGTGTTTTTACTTACATCCCAAGCTCGGAAGAGCCGAAGCAAATAAACCCAAAAACTAGAATGTGATACTTGTGCACCTACTTTCGATCTACCCTGTATTTCCTCTGTTAAACGAATGCTAATATTACCTTATTTTTGACAATGCTGAAGGGTGTTACTATCCATGACCTGTTCTCCAATCGGAAACAGGACCGCACAAGACTGATTTTAACACTATAAAGTAAGAGAAGGAAAGTTACCTAATGCCCTAATCGTTGTATACAAGAGCTTCAATTGGAAATACAATCAATAATAATGGCGACTCTAAGCTATAAAAAATAGCGCCGAAAATCAGATACACTGTGTGCATTACATGAAGAGATAGACACGACGTACAGATTAATCTTTACGGACACTGCTAACTTTTTTACATTTATTTATTTATGTTTGGTTTAGTTCTCTTAATTCAGAAGAGTCTGGATGGTAATGATGAGCACTATACAACATGTCTTACACTTGTACGAGGGGGTATCGTAAAGTTTTAATTATCACCAGAAGTTATTAAGATATGATAATGTAATTTTGTCAATGTTATATTTGGTTATGTGCATGATGTTAAAGAAATTAGCTTCTAATTATTGTTATTTATTTGTTTCCTAGTGTGTGCCGAAAGTGAACAAAGTGCAAGATGGATAAGATTGGGGCTCACAGTGTGATAAAGTTAAAGCCGCAGTAATAATGCCAGACAAATTAATGACGAGATGAAGTTCTTTTTGTGGCAATGAATGCCCATCTTTTGACACCATTGTAAAGTGGAAAAGGAAATTCCAAACTGATCATACGTCCCTTACAGACGACCCAAGACCTGGAGGACCATCCCTGCGGATGATGCAGCCACTGTGAAGAAAGTGGAGTATTTAATCCAAGAAAGACAGACGTGTAACCATCTAAACGATTATGAATGAGATTGATCTGTTATGGTAGTGTGTGGTAAATTATCCATGACGAATTTCATATGTCTAAGGTATCTGTGCACTGGGTTCCTTCGTTTTCTGACTCCTTTTTGAAAGCACCAGCTCATACACCTCAAGTTGCTGTCGATAAAGCAAGGGCGTGTGGCTTCCAGATATCAACCTTATTCTCCCGATCTCACACCCAGTGACTTCTTCTTGTTTCACAAAATGAAGAATCCGTTACGTAGTCGCCATTTTGACAGCACAGATGACGTCATTCTTGAGGTGGAAGAGTGGTTTAAAGCACAATGTTAGCAATTTGACAGTTGACAAATTTCCTTTTGCCAATAACTCGGAAACAAATAAATTAATTTGGATATTTTTGTTGACATCCTTACAATAGTTATA
This sequence comes from Thermobia domestica, assembly GCF_964235325.1. Classification (NCBI taxonomy): domain Eukaryota; kingdom Metazoa; phylum Arthropoda; class Insecta; order Zygentoma; family Lepismatidae; genus Thermobia; species Thermobia domestica. The sequence goes on along the minus strand of NC_137467.1, from coordinate 147,895,237 downwards.
ATTTGATAACTTGATAAAATAAGTACTCTAATAGGTTAATTTTTTGTTGAGTTCTGTCAACTGAAGAATAGTTTATTTCGTGACTGTACCAAGGCGTTTAAAATATCCTTGCTCCGATGATAGTGATCGTGCCACGAGATGCGGAGTGGGAATTCAAGATTATTATTTGAAGTAACCATCTTCAATATCGACGTGAACTTTTTACCATTTAATGGCTCAAAGCTAGCTTCTTATGTATGACACAATGTCTTTTGATCAATATTTTAAGGAAATAACTGTAACTAATGAACTGACTATATATGCTGTAATCGTCAGTTGATTTTCGCCTCTGTTTTTACACGTAGTTGGCCATTATCCTCAGTAATAATAATAATAATAATAATAATAATAATAATAATAATAATAATAATAATAATAATAATAATAATAATAATAATAATAAATTTTATTTCTGTACTGCCCACTCGCGACGAGAAATCTGTACAGAGGAAGGACGAATTAAAGGGTCAAAAGAATGTAAAATCTATTTTCAAAATTTGGTAATGCAAAATGGCTTGAGTTTTCCGTGTGAAAGCGATCAGAAATCTCATTTCAAAACAGCATGTTCGTCGCGGGATGTCCGAATGAAAAAGCCTTCCCTGTAACTAGAGACGAAACATTTTCGTTAATGCGATATGTGCGAAACGTTAAAAAAAACTGCGTATATGTTTCAAGAAACGTCAAATTTTTCGTTTCAGAGCTAGTGTGATGAAAGTGCAGGTCTCTTTCTGGTTACTTTGCTCGTTAATTTCCACATATCATTGAGAACTGCTCACGCTATAATTTAGTGGGTGTCACAAAAGAATTATAATTAAATTACTCCATGATGTTCATGGGAAAAGTGGATTAATCTAGGGGAATAACAACATAATTTCTAAAATATTATTACATACTTAGAGTGGTAATATACAACAACATAGAATTTGAATAATTCAACAAGAGTAATTAGATCATTGGATAATATGTTTTATAGTTTGACAGTTTAGTATAGATTGATTGACAGATAAAACATTCAGGTAATTACGTTATTGGAGATGAATGATAAAATGCAAGTATGCGACAACAGTTCTTAATCTCGAAAGTTTTACTGTGGATAGACAGAACATTTTGGAGTACTGCATGACATCTCTGAACTTGAAATTACTTATGCAAGAAGTGCTCATACATACCTTGCAGTAGTATTCTTGTAACCTTTAGGAACTGTGACGATGCTTCTGTCAGCTCACAACCGACGTCTCGAATCTCCGAATCTCCGAATCTCTGAATCTCTGAGTCTCGGAATGTCAGAATGACTGAACAACCGTTTGAGACCTTGAGGTCCTTTAATATTAATTTCGAGGGACACACCCAAACCTCGTATCAGTCAGTTCATCCGTTTGCATTAGATCCCTAAATATGGAAACTTATTGCTCTTTTGCATTCTGATTGGTTCTTAGCGACTGCCGCACCCAGGATACGATGCATGATACACATGGACGGCGTGAACAGTCACAGCCGGAAGAATTCAATGGCATGATTTCTAGACTTATCCATAGATCCTTAACTATTCAACCAATTTCCGCACTTAATGCTGGTCACGTTGTCAAAATCGTGATAGTGTATCCTGTTGGTGAGTAAGCATAACCTTCAACAAGTAAACTTCCTACGAAAATTGCGCAGTAAAAGCAACATAAGTCACCTTCAGAAGTTTTGTGTATTTCCTTTCTCTGTTGCTAGCTTGTGGCAAACCAAGAGAGAAAAATGCCTTGTATAATCCATAATAATCCAAAATAGCCTTATCAATTCCTTCAATATGGAGCAATGTAACCATATTTTTGGACCCAGCGTCACACTAGATATCGCGTTTATATTATCGTGAATTTTTGCGAATTCGGCATTACTTGCAATAATTGGGAAAACTTGAAATTCTTGCTAATTATTGCTGATAAAAATAAAGTGCACATTTCCAATGTTATTTAACTTACAGATCATTACATTTTACCGAAAACGTGCAGGACGCTAAATTAAGTTTTCCATAAAATCAGTAAGCTTGCATGGTATGATGTCACTTTCTGGAATTTTCAAAGCCTTTTTGTGTCACTAAGGGCAGCCGGGACCCTTATGCTCACCTTATTGTCGGGAAAAAGAAAAACTTGCGAAATAAATTACTTAGCTCAAGCAGGAAAGTTTGAATCTGCTACTGTAGAGTTAATTAAAAAGGGCAGTGCTTCTCAGTAGATTGAAGCTGCAGTAAAGTTCAAAACCTACGTGTGAAAAGTATTGATCACGCTGGAAAATTACACGCAAGCAGTGACGACAATTCTGTGTGAAGAGTTTGCGAAAAGCTCGGCAAGTTATTTGATCCAGAAACTGTCTCACTTCATAAAGATGTAAACATCAACAAAACTGAACTGTTTAAATCGTTGACTGAGTTTCGTAGTGAAAATATTCGTTATATGTTGGTTGCTTACAGTGAATTTAAAAGTAAGGTTATTGGAATTCTCAATAGTGAGGATAAGGAAGTTGACATTGTATCGTAGTTAAACAGTTTAAAAGTTAACCACAGATCATTTGCTGTCAGCTCGTTACGTTCAATATGGTTGCCAGTCTCAGGTGTCGATGCCGAGAGATTCTTTTCCAAGTATAATATAATTGTTACTGACAGGAGAACAATTTAAAAAGAAGAATTGGTAATGTCTTGCTGCATGTTATCCTTTAACTAAGGATGAGGTTAGAGGAAGTGTTTAAATGTTTTTTGTTAATTTCTATATTTCAGTGTATACAGTAATTAGAATGTGCACCTAATTAAGGTATATTCTCATTTCTGTATTAGAAACACCTTACTACCAAAGATATTGTTTACAAGTACCATATTTTTTTTTAAAGTGCTACATTAAACAAATAAACGCGACATAAAATCCAAATTTATGAATATTTCTGTTTTTCTTTTGTGGGCGGGGAATATGTACTGAAACTATTGCTTGTAACCTCTGAAATAACATAATGACTTTTAAATCCACCAACAAAATGGTAGTGTGTCATATAAATATCATCGGCCTCAAATTGTTGATCATTACATTACCCGGTCTAATGCTAGAACAGCTTTCAATATCCTACTACTCTTAAAGTCGGTGCTCAACCACTCAGACCAAAAGAACTGCACCACCACTCAATTCTTGTAATGCTTGAAAATCAAATATCTAGATTACAGCCCAGTAAGGAAGCACATCTACGATAAGTTTGCCCTTAATTTTACTTGCGTTGGGAACAACATATCTCGTTAACAGCACTCTCGTCCCTTTATGTCTTCTTTGGAGTGTTATGTTTGAATGCGGTTAGGGTAAATATTCTGCTTGAGCACGAAGGAAGCTGGTTGGAGACAGTTAAACGTGGGAAATAAAAGACGTGCAATCTGAAAGCTCGGGAAAAAACCTTTGAGATGTTGGAATAGTCATCGAAAGTGCTCTGTAGCAGCCAATTTTCCTACAGGTATAGTTGCGGAAGTCGTTTCCCTCCCCTTAAAAGATGTGGATGCTTTATTTTGACTGCTCAGAGTACATTTACAGAAAAAAAGCCTTTGTTGAATTCGCCCTTCCTATCTGAAACGCCTCATATGATAATAAATAGAGGAAATAAACGATTTCGTACAACATCAATGCTTCGCCCTTACTATTAGGAAAGCCTTATATGATAACAATAAATCGAGGAGATAAATGATTCCGTAAAATAAGATATTCGAGGAAATAAATGATTACATCAATGCCTCGCCCTTACTACCAGGAACGCCTCATGTGATAACAATAAACCGAGGAAATAAACGGTTTCGTACATCAATACCTCACCCTTACTACCAGGAACGCTTAATATGGTAACGATAAATCGAGGAAATAAGGGATTTCGTATAACACCAATGCCTCGCCTTACTACCAGGAACGCCTTTTACGATACAATAAATAGAGGAAATAAAAGATTTTGTATAATCTTAATTTCTTTATAAGTGGGAATTTAATGAGACACCTGAATGGTTGGATACCCGACTTCAAGAATGATTAAAAGTATGATTGTTGAGAGGACGGACTAGGAAGTTTATAGTTCACCCATTGGCAAGCTAAGCCGAAGACACGAGTTCGATTCTTGGTCTAATCATGCATTGATTTCTATCCTATATAAAGAAGAATTTGTGTGGTTCGAAGTCGGTTACTTTCTCCATTTATCATATAAGAGGAATTGCTGAAAAATATGAAAACATTCCACGGTTATACCCTTAGACTGAAGAGATCGTTGATTATTTGTGCCCTCCCACCGGGAATCGAACCCGGGACCAAACGCACCAAAGGAACATGCGCTAGCCACTAGACGAGAGGAAAGAGCTATACTGGAATGGGTGTGATACAGAACAGGTTATTTCCTCCCATACCGTGTATAGAGGAATTGATGTAATATAAAACGAGTTATTTCCGCCCATTATCATGTATAGAGGAATTGGTGTGATATAAAGTCGGTTATTTCCTCAACTTACCACGCATGTACGTATAATCTGACTTGTGAAGTCCCTTCGGAGAATATTTTTATGTTGAATTCTGAATATACCTTTGTGACACTTTGCATATTAAAGGAAGGTTATGTATGATAATGGATGGTATCTTAAAGAAAACTAATGAACATTTTTTGTTATTTGTTTAGAATCTTTAATATACCTTTCTACATGTATAATTTTATTTTATTTATTTTTATATTTTTTTTTTACAAATACACAGCTTTATACCACCTCACTTTATTCATGCTTCCAAGGGCAGGGGGTATTAACAACAAGATTAAAAAAAAAAAAAAAAAAAAAAGCTGCCAAAATTTGGTAGTTGTAAGTAAATTTGACTTAAGTTAATCATGAAAAGCTATTAGTTGGTTACAAGAGATTGTCAGAGCTTTTCAGTACAATTTCAAATAGTTTCTGTTCCAAGCATCACTTAAAATAACAATAATAAAAAAAATATAATAATAAAAAGGAAAACTAAAACTATTAATACTGACACGTTACTTTTCGATTGTTTTATCGTTTGCATAAGAATGTATTCATATAATTTATCAATCATATAGAAAAAGTTGCAAGACCTTTAAATTATCATACAAGAAAGCAAACTTAGAATACTTTTCTGTTTGTAACGTACTTCTATTGGAAGTGTTTTACTGAAGAAGTTTATGTTGAAATTTACAACGACTTCCTTTTATTTCTTATAAAATACTAAAATAAAATTTAACTTTTCTACGTATTGAAAGAAGTTTTATTTATTTATTTATTTATCTATTTTTGGTTGTAAAATGTAAGTTTAGTTACTTAAGGGGGCAGACTACTAAATATTTTTGAAAAACTAATAATTTTTTTCTTTTGCCCGTTTATCATAAGTGGAAAGAGGTAATTAATTGTAACTTACCACAATAATAGATAATGTTATTCTGCACTCGAAAATACGAATCGGAATAATTTTCAGTGTTGCCATCCATAGAAATTACGGTGTGACTGGAATTTGAATTACTCAAAAATCTAGGTTAAGGCAGCGTCTAGAAAAATGAACTCAACGGTAATTGATGACTTACCTTACTGTCTATGTTCCTTGTTTACTACTTTTTAAATAATATTTGTATTTATTTTGTTATAATTTATGTAAGTTTTATTATAAAATAGATATAAATATTATTTAAAAAATAGTAAACAAGGAACATAGCATGATAGGTCATCAATTACCGTTGAGTTCATTTTTGTAGTCGGTGAATTAACCTAGATTTTTGAGTAATTCAAATTCCGATCACACTCTAATTTATATGGATGGCAACACTGAAAATTCTTCCGATTCGTATTTTCGGGCGTAGAATAACGTTTTCTATTATTGTGGTAAGATACATTTAATTATCTCTTTCCACTTACGATAAACGGATAAAAGAAAAATTATTAGCTTTCCAAAAATATTTAGGCATTGAAAAGGAAAATAAAAATCAATGGACTGTTTACTTATAACAATACAGTAAAACCTCGATTATCCGCAGAACTAGAGTGGCAAGGGCACCACGGATAGTGAAAATCGCGGATAATCCACAAAAAGACTAAAACTGAGGTGCAAACACGAGGAAAAAATACCATATTTCAGCATAAACACTGTTATATTGTTTTTATTGCCCGGGTCGTCGTCAGTCATCCACAAATTCCAAGAAGGCATATAGGACTACGATCCACAATAAACCGGTCGTAATTATAACGAAATACTTTGGATAGATTAATAATTACCTGTACCTTGGGCAGAAAGTGCTCATACATATGCACTGTACTTCATAGAATGTTAATTTAATAATAACAGAAGAAGAATGTTTTTAAGATATGTAAGATATTATTATGGGATAGTTGTTGCTATGTACATGTTTATGGATACCGAGTCAGCAAGTTTGTGAGCTTGACAGTCTGAAGGAAAATATATTATAAAGTATATCAACTAATAAACCATTTTTAACACTGTTTATCGACGTTATCATTCTGATAGAAAAGGTGAGAATAAATAGTCTATAATTATTAAAGATTAATACCACTCGAGATCTGTATATCATTAAACGAACCAGGTTGACGACTACTCTTAGTAAGTCGTTATATAATGCAGCACCTATTGTATTTTCGTGCTTGAAATAAAATTGTACTTTTTGAGGTTCCTAGTTAACCCTTCAGTGGTCGTCCGCGGAATCTCACTCCGCAGTGAAAATGAATGTAATTTACTACCACGCAAATCACTCTTCCTGATTCCCGTTTCTTTCATACCTTACAACAATCGGCTACTGCTCATCAGAGTAGAGTTGCACTCCAAAATGTGCACTATTGTTCGAAATATTTATTTTTATAATGCAATTTATTCTTGTGTTATGGAGCATACAGTACGTATTTACATGCGGAGTGTCAGTCCGCAGCGACTGTTATGAAAAATAATTGAGCCCGACTGCAGCAGGTTTAATTTTTTTTTGTAGCACCCATGAATAATCGTGGCTTTACTGTATTTGAATGCTATTAATTTATACATTTCATATTATTCTGACTTTTCTATTTTTTTTAGAATTTTTGTTTGTCTATTCAACTGACCCCTAATAATAATGAAGGCATTAAAATATAAGGATATTACTTAATTTGAGTATCTGACAACATTATATATAGGTATTTAAGCTTTACTTTTTTTATTTTCGGACTAGGAAATACGTAATAAAATTTAAGGCTGAAGAAAGTTTTTTTTTTTTTTTTTTTTTTTACCTGAAAAGATAATAAATTATTATTCAAGATGTATCAATATTTCCAAATGTATATTAGTCTTTTCAGCCATCCTCGCTACAAACAGAGAAAAATATACAGGAGAGAAGTGTATATTTAAGCTTGCTTTCTCTTTTCTTTTTAAGTTGCATATGATAACTAAAAAAATTTTTCTCAAATATAGGTATAATATGGAACTTTTAACAAACTACTTTTTATGTTTATGTATATTAAAAAAAATTCTTTGAAATAATGCAAATAATAATACTTATTCCATTTCAACACTTTTTAAAGTTACAATATTAATACTCTTTTACTTATAATATACCTCGTAATAAATCAGTATATATTTAAAAAAGACTAAACATTATAAACCTCTAGAATAGAAGAAATACATGAAAATAATAATGGTGTTAAAAATATTTGAAAATTCGAATAGTATTCTCTAATCTTTGAATATGTGAACATGAAAATTACTCATTTTTCAACAATACTACTATGTACTCTTTTATTTAGCATATACTCAGTTATTTGAGTATCATGTTTAATATTAGTATTAAAGCCATAATAAATTTTAGTTTCTGCTGTTAATGACTATATAATGTAATAATAGTAAGGTAAAAATGGGCAATTATCTATAATGTATATAATAGATGTATCAAAAAGACAATTCCATTATGAGTGAAAACACAGTAAAAAAATACAAAGAGAGTACTGTTGTTGGAATAGATAGTATTGAATCTAAAATGGCGGAATTTTTCCAACCATTCTATCCGTTTGGGCTCCACACTGATAAGGTTTCCAATGTTAAATTAAAAAGCGACGTTGCCAGTTCAGCAGGCTGTTCCCTTGAGTCTTCCGTCATACCAGCAATACAGCATTTTTTGGAAACTGATTGAAAGTGTTTCGAGTCCTCTTACACAACAATATACATGTATCCTGTACAGGGTGCGAAATCCTGGGGGGGATGAGGGGGAATTCCCCCTCACTTACTGATTTTTGAAAAATAATCCCCCTCACTGCAGAGTTACTGGGGGGGAAGAGAATATGCAGATATTTGTCAGAAGTCATACATATTTCTTGAAAATGTAACGTTAGTTTCCCTACAAAATACTTTCAAAGGCACATGTTTGCCATTAATACATGTTCAATACACTTATCAATATATTTGGAAATATTTCAGGAAGAAAAGTATAATGAAAATCATCGAAGTGCAGTTAACGTTAAGCAAAAATAAAAATGCAGTGAATAATTAAACTGTGATTTCATCTGGCAACTCTGAAAACAAAATAGAAATGGGATCTGAAGTAATTATTCTTTTTTTGTCCTTCTACTACTAAGATGATCATACTTGAGTGCGGTGTTATTGACTTCTTGAATGTAACAAAAATTAAACGTAGGAAGAGTGCTACGAATAACGTAATTACAAAGTACTTTAACGTTTATTCTGAGTCAGACAATAAAGTTCGCAAACTAAATAGTGACAATTCGCATGTTACTAATAATGGGTCGCTATTCACGAACAAAAGCAGTGACGAATGCAGTAGTGGTGAAACGGGTGAAGCTGAAAAGAAGTGTTTTAGTGCAAATGTGATGGAAGCTTCTAAAATACATTTATGAGAGAGTTTGTGTGATGGAAGTGATAAAAGAATGTCAAGTAAAATGAACCAAAATGTAACATTGTTAGAAGAAAGTCAACCACCCATGGAATGGAAAAGATTTCAGAATTCGTGGAATCAAGATAGATCATGGCTTGTTTTCGAAATGAAAGCAGGACAGGAGGTGGTGATGTGTAATGTTTGTAAACTGCATGCTTCTTTCATGTGTAAAAACAATAACATTAAAACTACCAATAATGACTTGCCGTGGTCATCGAAAGGTGTTTCTCGGAAAAATGAAAATTTGGATGCCGTATACAGACATGAACTAAGTTCAGTTCATCGGTTGTGCTTAGATGCAGAAGTTACTTGTCAGAAAAAGGCACTGGAAAAAACGCAGAAACAGAAGGAAAACGTGTCTGAGAAAGCAAGAACAGCAATTGGATGTAACGGTATAAAAGTATTTCGTACTGTGTATACTAGTGCAAAGCGAGGCTGGAGTTTCAGGAATCACCCAGAACTGATTAAATTACAACGTGCAAATGGTTTAGATATGGGAACTCATCTCCATACAGACAAAAGTGTTGCTTTGATAACACGTTTCATTGCAGACCAGCTATACAAGAAATTGGTAACATTTTTTGAAGTTTACTTATTGCTTCTCTATATCTGTTGATGAGTTTACAGATCAATTTTCTGAAATGCATTTGATTTTGTATATTACGTAGGCTACGTGGATGAGAGGAATATTGCTCGAAGCTGTTTTTATACCTAGGTAAACTAGCACGCATTGAGAAAGCAGACGCAGAAGGAATAGAAATGAAGATCAATGAAGCTTTCGCAAATTAGGTATTGATTCAGATATTATTAAAGAGAAGCTTTTGGGTCTTGAATCAGATGGCGCATCGGTTCTCGTAGCTAAGCGCGATAGAATTGCTGCTCGCATTAGAAGAAATTTTGTTCCCCACTTTGTCAGTATTCATTGCATGGCTCATAGGCTTGATTTAGTAACAGAAAATGTTTTTGGAGTCGTGAACATAGTACACCACTTCGAAAATCTGCTTAACGAACTTTATAAAGTCTTCAGAAAGCCTTCTGCATTTGCTCGCCTCGAAAACATTGCCAAAGTCATTGGCAAAGAAGGTATTTTGAAAGTAAAGAAACTGTTTTGAATCCGTTGGATTTCCAATGAAAATGATGTGCTCTTAGCCGTATATAGAGACTATCATCCATAATTGATTATTTGTCTTCTGCCGAAGTGAGAAAAGAGTGGAGTGAACAAACGGTGTTAAACTTTGAACGTTTGTATCGTAAGCCAACTTCAAGACAAACCATACTTATGTTAGGGTTGCTTTTAGACATTGTACATGTATTAACTACGGTCAGTACAACAATGCAAAAAAAAAAATCTGTATTATCATTGTGACGTTTATCTTACGAATTGCATCTGTGTTATTGTGTTGACAGTAACTCGACATCATTTCAATTCGAGCGAGTAAAATGTCAAATCTTACAAGGGATTTAGATTAACTACGAAGAAGATTTCCAGCAGATGAACTGATTTCCTGTTTTAAAGTATTTGATAAAACTTTAAATTCAAGAAACTTAACCCATTGTACGGCAATTCTAATGTCTATAACGCTGCTGAATTATTGGGTGGAGACATTTGAAATCTGGTCTCAAATCTATTGATGATCTACCCGTATTTAAACTGCTGTTGCGGAAAATAAAATCAGTTACACTGTCGACTGCAGAAGGTGAGCCTCGTTTCAGTGTTGCACATGACTTGAAAAACTATTAAAGAAATCGATTAACAATAGATACATTAGAAGCATTAATGACAGTTAAATTGTGTGGACCACCCTTGAATTTGTGGAATTCATTAAGTGTTTCACAGTTTTGGGTTAAGGAGGGGCACCATATGGCAGACAATAAATATAGCACTATACAGAAGAATGAAGATGAGTATGAACATAATTTATTTCTATAAAGAGTACTACAGGTTACCGATAGCCTCGTGTTTGTCAGATTTAACGGATGGCTGTAATTCTTATTTTTTATATACAGTTTCTCATTTCGGTATTGTTCTAACTTGAAACCTACCGAGCTCTAACCTAAACAGTATTCTTTTAAATTGTGGTTATATTAATAAAGGACATGAACCAATAGACTAGGATTTATATCTCAACAAAAATAAAATTAAATACTTAAATAGCCAATCATTTTTAGATGTAACAATAGATAATAATATAGCCTGGTAGGCCACCAATTAGAACAATAGCCTTATTTCTATTTTTGATGGTTTATTAATGCAAGCTTGTAGAACATATTGAAGGTCAATAAAATAAAGCACAACGTTTTAGTTCAGAGTACATTTTTCTTGTATTGTTTAAGTTTTATTCAATACGGAATAGCATAATTGGAAATGAGTGTGTTTTGCGATAAGCTAGTAAGCTTAGGTTAGCTTCTTTTCTTTCTGATAGGTTATGATTTTGTGTACAGGTATTATGTTTAAAAGAACTTCCCCCTCACTTTGAATGAGATGATTTCGCACCCTGATCCTGTACCATTTTTGCGTGTCCTTACGTTTTGTTCGAGCAATCTGATGTACTGGAAACTTTCTTTTCTTTATTTCTTTTTTTTCTTTTTGTAAACATAGAGCACATTATTACCTGACCAGGATATTAGTGCGGTTTTTCGTGGAGGGCGCTAGTGTTGTGTTTACATCAGTTTCTAGGTAAGCGCGGTGAGACAGGGGAACGGAGAGCGTCACTCTGCAGTGTATCCAACGATTTTCAAAAGTTGCAGTTTACATATTATAAGTAGCCTAATCTGTTTCGCTTAATAAAGAACGCCATAAATTATATAGTTGTTATTGAATGCAGTAATGGTTATTCCTGCAGTAATGCAGATGTATTGTGGATAATGGCATATGCATGGAAATTAACAATTCAAGAACAAGGTAGCACCCAAGTGAATTTCTACCGTGTATTAAGCAGATTATGTAAAAAAAAAAAAAAAAAAAAATGATTACGTTTTATTTGATTTCATTATAAAACAGTAGAAACCTGTAAAACTCAGTAATAAGATGTTAATGACTAAAAGATTAATTATGGGTTGGTAGCTTAGATACTTGCGCAATATCTTGTAACTGTAAGTTTAAATCAAGTTAAGGCTCGCGGTGCTTGTATTTGTTTTAATGTAGGTCTATCTATTGACAACTAAATTATTTTCTTGAGATGTAGCCAAGAAAGAATTCCGATACGTTTCCACTCGAGAACTGTGGAAGTTCTCTTCGTTGGTCTATTGGCTAGCGCATGTGTCTTTGTTGTACGTGGTTCTGTGAGAGTCCAACAATTAATTTTACAATCTTTCACTTTCATTAATCATCTGTCTCCTCTAGCATAAAGAGCATAATCATGGGACGTTAAACTAAAGAAATTTCATTTCATTTTTTCGATGAATGTAAACCCTTTGGGGGAAAAGGAAGTAAAGAAGAAATTTTTCCTGAATTTTTTAAAGGGCTACGGGATTGGATAGCTTGTCTTTCGGGATTGCCTTGGAAAACCTGATTACGATGCATCTTTCTTTTAGGATTATTATCGTAATCCAGCCTTTTGTTAAATGTGAAATAAAAGTATCGATAACACATCAGCGTATGGGTAATGTAAGCATAAATATCATTGGTTCAATACACAATAAATTCACAACTTTTATTTATGAGTATAGAAATTCCCTTTGAACTCCCTCTAAATTTCTTTCAGACGCTAGGTCTCTTGTGACAAAGAATTAATTCTACTATCTGTTTTCATACACAATATAATTTTGAAACTTGGGAGCCTAGTGTTGTCTTTGTGTCTGTAATACATAATCATTTGTCGATTGACTTCAGAAGACTGAGTTTAGCCCGTGAGCATAAGTTGCATATAGTTCAAACATATCAGATGTACGGTCTTGTTTAACAAATCCTGTGTGCACATATGAAATTCAAAGACAGAGGCAATCAATCGTCTTTAAACAACTGTATTTTTATTTCAGGTGTAAGTACTAAACTGAGCTACGTATAGTTCCAAGAGGGGATCCTTAAAAAAAAAAAAAAAAAAAACTGAACTTACGTACCTAACATTGGCACTCATCTTCATCTTCATGATTTGATGTAAGAAGCGGCCGCATGATTTCCGGCCAATTGTTTCATCGCCGGTATCTTTGAGCAATGAGATGGCAGTGGAAGACAAACTTCGTTCTTCTAACTTGATATTTTGAAAAACTTACGCAAGTAGTTTTGTTACTTAAATACATATCTATTCACTCTAATCAATTTCAAAAGTACCATTAACTTTATAATAACATAATGAATATAAGAGTTACCATGAAAATGTATTTTGTATTTCTTTTTTTAATATGAAATTCATTTTTTTTTCTGAATTTCACTGGAGCTATAAGAAATCAATTGTCAGGCTCCCCACTTTAAATTTTAATCGCTCCCCTACCGCCCCCAATGTAACATTGGGTTTATTTCTTTTAAATATATTTTTTTTCAAAATACGGTAGAAATACTGGATTTTTAAATTACCAAACCATGCTAAATAATGACAGGTTAGATATCAGAGAAAGTTATCTTTATCTACCATCTTAACTAGGGGCGGATCCGAATCTCCTTCGGAGGCGGTTAGATTATCAGTTTCTCTGTCACCAGTCTTTTGCAGCACATCCGAAAATGATCTCAATGTAAATTTGTTACTGAAGGTACTGTCAATCGATCGATCACATGGTCCAAATTGGTAGCGATTTCGAAGACGCCTTATCTCAAAACTACACAATAAAACTTGCTTTAAACAATGAAAGCGCAGTTGCCAAAGTATAACTTTGATTCACAAAGATGAACTTCGAGGTTTTGTTAACAGATGTTAGGTATTCCTTACACTCTAATGCTACGAAGTTTTCAGTGTTCCTTTGTACAACACTGAGGTTAGTTTATTCGCAAGTTATTGCCAAATTAATATGGAGGGGAGGGTGTATGTACTTTTTTTGCAGTCCCTTAAAATGTTCTGAAAATAACTTACATAACTTTTGAAATTGTGTTTGTCTTAACTTGAACATATGCGTGAAGTGGTTTATTATGAACAGGGCAAAAACAACTGTGATAGATTAATTACAAGTAATCCGGTTAGAAACACTGTTGTTTGTATTTTAGTTCCAAAACCGGCCGCCCGCACTCGTTCGCTGGTCAGGATATACCACTGTGGACCTTAAACGGCAAGTTTCCTCTCTTTCCATTTTTACGTATCATTACTCATAACAAAGTTACCCTATGACTTCAAACTTTTGATACACCCTGTATATATATTTAGCTTTAATTTTATGCATATAGATTCATCCTTATGTAAAAACAGTGAAACTGTAATGTATAAAACAAAGCTTAATGTTATTTCGGTCACTTTGGTCATCTTCAGGCAAAAAGACAAAATTTAAAAAAGAACCGCATTTGGCGTACAAGACACACTTCTTTTCTTTGAGAGTAAGCCCAAACATGGAATGCATCTTGTATGCCCATATAGAGATACTGATTATTGCAATTTCAATAGGTATTCCCAATTCCGAATTATTCGATGTTTTTCTTGAATCTCTAGTGTGTAACAGCATTTTAGCTGTTGTTTGTTGTCTTTCTTGTTTCCTTACAGTGTGCAACAGCATTCTAACTATTATTTGATGCTCTTTTTACCTTGCAGTTTTAAACAGCATTCTAGCTGTTGTTTGCCGTCTTTATTGTTTCCTTATAGTGTACAATTGTTTGATGTATTTCTTGGTTCCTTACAGTGTGCAACAGCATTTTAACTATATACTGTTAAGTAACTCAGTAAATGTAGTTTACATACAATCCTTTTACTTAATGTTTCATAGTATATATACATTGATTTGGACGCATATGCATTATAGACATTCCCAGATGCGTGTGCGGTTCTACATTTAATTAAGCATTGTTAACTTGACAAATATGTTTCTTGTTAAAATACCATTTTATATGAAAAAGATAATATCTTCATATCCTGCAGTAAGTTTCTTCTTTCCCCTCAAAACTGAATGCAGGAAATCGGAGGTTGTATGCGTTGGAAAATATGGTATCAATTTAAATGTCTATTAATATCCCTGTCTCTATGTTTGACGATGATTCTAAGGACCGAAAATATTTATTTATAAAAACAAAGTTTCCACTGAAAAATATTAATTTATGTACAATTTTAAGACTTACATTTTACTTCTCATAATGGTACTTCTTTGAGTACTTATTTGAGTGAATATATTTTTACAATATATTTCGCTGAACATGAGGGTTTATTAAAAGTGCAGATCATCGAACATTTGTGATACATATATAGACCAAAAGTACCACTCAACACCTCCAGCGAGAATAAAAATGCTCAATATTTACGTAGAGCCGCTGTTTCATAGAAACTTAGGTCTTAAACTCTAACGATTTATACTCTTAAACTAGAACGATTAACAAAAGATCAAGTAAGAGTGTAGCGATATCGTTGACACTCAGTAAAATGTTTCGTTAGTATTAGTCGAAAAAGACTGGGAACTACTAAGTAAAGGTGTCGTAGTTTGCATTTTAGTTAATTCTTGTTGGATTGAAGTGTTACCAGCAAAACTAGATATCTTCCTGTTAAATTTCTCTCATTTATAAATTCGAAATAAATAAGAATAAATAAATAAATAATGTAAAACTGTTCAAATGATTAAACTCTATATTTTTATAATAAGAATAATTTAAGCATTATTTTGTTTACACGTACGGAAAAAACAGCTTTCTTAACATGTGATTCTTCTTTTATTCACCGAAAAACAGTTTTTAGTTTTCTTCTCACGTAATTCTGTTTTAACTCAACGAAAAACAATTTTATTTACACGTAATTCTGTTTAACTCAACGAAAAACATTTTTTTCCCTATGCAATTCTGTTTAATTCAACGAAAAGCAACTTCTTTCAACGGAATTATGTTTAATTTACCAAAAAAGTTTCCATGTAGATATTTAACTCAAGGAAAAAATTGTTTTTTTTTTACACGGAATTTGTTTACCTCAGAGGAAAAAAGAATTGTGTATACATAATTTTGTTTGACTCATCAAAAAACTAAAATAACATAAAACCACTGACATATTTAAAATGGTAGCAATGGACTACATTAAGCACGTCCAAACGGTGTGCTCCGGCACACTGGTGTCCCGCTACGGGACCATTGATGTGCTGGGAAAAAGTTGACGCTTTATAGAAAGGTTTATTATTTATATCCTTAAAACGCTAACAATATTAATTTTTTCATTATTTGATACTCAAGCAGTTTCAGTTCTGTACGTAATGTTCCTTTATGATTAAAAGCAGAAAGCACTAACTGTAAAATTTTTATAATAGTACCACAGGATTTTAAATTACTCAGTTAGTTTACAAAAACTTTGAAACTTTAGGAAACGCTAGTCTACACTCTTAATTGCACCCTCAAGGTTCAGTGATTAAAATACTCTGCAGTTCTTCTAAAGAAAGGTTATCGTGACGTTTCTCATAGTCATTTTTGTTTCATTTCTTACTAAATAATAATGGTATTTATAAGTATAAATATATTCAGATATATGTATATATGCTTTATCACATATAGTCTACCACCATACATATACACATAATATATAACCACGTCTCATGTGTTACTACACATACATAAGCTGCAACTCAATCTTTCGAAGAAAAAGAGAACAGTACATACAGTTACTTACGTTAACAATCATTCTTCACATTTTTACATACAACACACTTCAAGTATAACAGATACCTTATTTTACTTCATTTTTAACAGAAATCAATACAAAGATAGGAAATATAAACATTTTTTTATCAGGGATTAGTTTGGTATGTGATAATTCATTTTCGAAAGTTTATATTAATACAACAATGTACTTCATATGTTATTCTTTCTCCATTACAAGAAAATACGAGTTGCACTAATTTAAATTTCGTAATTTAGCTCTTTCGATTAGGTTATGTCATTTTGGCGTTCTTCGTATTTTTCTTACTGCTCCTAGCATTAGAACGAAGTACTGTCTACTTGTGTTAACCCTAAGTTTATGACAAAGTTCTGTATAAGAGCTATTTAGTGGACTGTCTTAAAAGTTTGACTCCTATCGTGATCTTCGCGTAGTGAAGCTTTATTGTCGAACGATGTATATTTAAATCGCTAGCTTAAAAATTCTAAATAAAATTTCTTGTTGTTAATATCACGACTTTTGCTACCTATTTTCAAACTTTATCTGCCTTTTAAATAAAGCGCATTTTAAAATGAAATGAAATCTTCGAGTTTTAAATCCCACGATTATACCGTTTGGGCTAAAGGAGACGTTGTTGATGGGAAATGACTGAAATGGTGAAATGAAGAAAAGTGGAAGGAAACGGGAGAACCCCAAGCACACGTTGTTTGTCGACTACAAAGTCCACTTAGAGAGAGCTGGGATTGAACCAGGGACCCCACACACCAAAGGTGAACGCTCTACCACTGAGCCATCGTGGCGCCAAAACGCATTTCTAATACACAAAGAATATATAGCTCAAATTGATTTGTTTAATGTTTGTGTGTAGATGCCTATCACCTGGGGTTCCGCTTTTCGGTTTTGCTTACTTTAGAACAGCAACTTGCAACAGCCGGCCCACTGAACCTTTCAATCTGGCCTGCTTGACTCGTTATTCAAAATGAATTTCTTACGTAATCTTTCAATCTAGGCTGACAGTTTTTCGTGGATAACCGATGTAGGCTTTGAAAACATCCAGTGTAAAGTGTACCACCGAACATTGGCAGACTGGTCAACTCTTTCACAAAAATGGTAAATAAATAGATTTTTCTGCTTTGCTATAATAAGTAAATATTTTGGTTACCGTTATAACAGATTTCATGTTTTTGTGACATTAGTGTACGACGAACGATTTTCTAAATTGAATATCGCTCTTCAATTCATGTAAAAATGTTGTGCGTTATTTCGTACAGCCCTCGACGCTAGTAAGTCCTCTGTGGTTGTCCCACTTTCTGTTACAACTTGCACATGCTTGTCTTAGAATTTTTTCCCATTTGTTTAATGGACGCTGTCGATAAGAAAATGAATTTTTAAAAAATAAAAAAAATAATGACATAAAATTATTCGTTATTTCACTTATTCCATAATAATATACATGTTTATTTAATCTTACTATAATTTATATTTTTATTTTTGGATGTAAGATTTAAAAAAAAAACTATTATTCCTTTTACATTTTAAGATGTACTCAATTATTTGAAAATAAAAATAAAAATACTATTCAACACATACCTCTACATTTTTTTGCAAATTGATTGTTGAAATGACGTAAAATAACCAACAAAGTTTTATTATTGAACACTAATACATCATACGTGATTGGAACGAAAGATTCGGTGTCAAATAGAGAAGTAGAAGAGCAGAAAATAGAACCGGTGACTAGTTTTTGATACTTGGGTAGTGTTATTAGTGATGATATGAAATGTGAATGTGAAACAAAAGCAAGGTTAGGAATGGCGAAAGAAGCCTTTAGGAGGAAGAAAAGTCTGTTTTGTGGGACCTTGAATAAAGAGTTGACAAAAAGACTCATAAAATGTTTCGTGTGGAGTATTGCACTGTATGGGTCAGAAAATGTTCATTACACAAAAATGATTAAAAACGACTGGAAGCTTTCCAAACGTGGGTGGGAGAACAATAGAGAGAATTAGATGGGTCCAGCGAAAAAGTAATGAGGTGTTAGAAATAGTAGGGAAGGAAAGAACAATTTTTGATATTAAGAAGAGGAAGAGAAACTGGTCGGAACATTGGCTAGGAAGGAGCTTTAGTACGGGGGACGTGCTAGTTGGCATGGTGGAAGGAAAAAGAGGGAGAGGCGAAAAGGACTACAATTAATGGACGATATCAAAATAGAAAAATCAAACGTGAAGACGAAGAGATTAGTGGAAGACCCTGGAGTATGTAAACTTCTCAGTTACATGGGCAGTATAGCAAGTGACCTATCAACGATGGTAGGTTATCGATGATGATAATGATGATGATAAATACATCAAATCTAAGTCAATTTTTAATATATAGTCTAAATAAAAAATTTATTTCATTTATTGTATGGGACATTAAACTAAAATTTTCGTTTCATTTATTGTATGTTAATAAAACTTTTTATATTACAATTCTTATTCAAACTTTCTTTGTCTGTATTAAAGAAATGTGTCTCTTCAATATGAGACAAAAGCAGCAGAAATTATGGTATGTCTATTTTATCACAATAATGAATTACTTACAATTGAAACAGTGAGAGGAAAAGGAGAACATTTCACAATACATTACTTTTAGAAAACTAAAAAAGAAAAAACGAAACTGCTTGAACAGACACTGAGTGTTGGACATTTGTAGTGTGTGTTAAGACCTATATTTTCTGAAAATACAAAAAGTAATGAGTTCGGATATTTAGTTACCCAAAAATTGCTATCGTAGAATATTCTCTTTTCTTCACTCTCTGATTCAATTATAAAGGTTATCAATTGTAACAGTCCATATTCTGACACGGATTAAAAAAAAATAAATAGAGGAAAGTGAAACAACAAGATGTGGTAATAATACAAGCAATAATTCAGCATAGAAAATGAAATGAAACGAAATGAAATTTTTGAGTTTTACGTCTCACGGTTATGCCGGTTAGGCTAAAGGAGATGGTGATGATGACAGATGAATGAAGTGGTGGAATGAAGAAAGTGGGAGGAAACGGGAGAACCCCGAGAAAAACCACCCACACGGTGTTTGTCCTCCACAAAGTTCAATTGGCAGGAGCAGGGTTTGAACCCGAGAACCCAAGCACCAGAGGTGAACGCGCCCTACCACTGAGCCACCGCGGCCCCTCATTCAGCATAGAGTTGCTACAAAGAATGTACATTTACAAGGTAGATTTCCTTACCTACAAACGGCTTATCCAATTTGCCATAAGGACCAGACTGTGTCAATAATAAGCTTGCAATTAGACATTACCATATTATAGTTTTTGAGATATTTGGACGACCTTTTTTTTTTCCCACTGATTTTCCATTGACTTCAATGTTCATGTTTCGTGATTGTTTTTACTATGTTCCATCAATTTTAGGGCAATTTGCTTTTAAAACATAGAACCTACATAGTCTTTTCTATATTGAAGTTGGTTTTTGGGATAAGTAGAGCAGTTATTTTTTTTTCTTTGCTTTTCCATTGACATTAATGTTAGTTGTTTCGTGCTTTTTATGTTCCATCCATACTAGGACAAATTCTTTTTGGAATATGCAATCTATATAGTCTCTTCTACATTTAAGCTGAATATCAGCCATCTTCCCCAAAGTCTGTTCGCATCATTGCAACCGGATAGGCCCTTTACCTTAAGTAACTTCTAAGAATTTCCTTGTCCATCTTTCCTACTTCTTCTCATGGGAAGTTGACCCCTTAGAAATAGTTACCGACATATACGCAACAGAATACTCCATAGGTGAATTTATAATGCTTTATACGTGTACTGCTTATGTACAACACCATGATATTAAAATATTTTGTTCTATATTCAAATTTAAGCTCATACTTATTTCGTATTACATTACTTGTAAATACTCGCTTTGTTTCGCATAATGAATTTCATTTCGGCTCAGTTCTTGATTTGAATATTATAAACATATCATACCTAATATTTTCAATAAATCCACAAGGGACCATTCCGATTTGATGAATTCAAATGCTGAATATGATTGCTAGCACTGGATTCAGCACCAAAAGAAATAGAGAAAAAGAGGGTATTATTTACTGGCAGACCGTATACAGGGTGGGAGATAAGGGAGGGCGAAATGCGAAGATACAATGTAGAAAATGTCTAGAAATACCATTTAATTTTGAAACGAGTAGAGGGATAGAGATCAAATTTTGAATGCGAGGAATGTGTATAGAGCTCCACTGAATAGGCGTAATGTGAATAGTGTTTTAACTGTCAATTGTATGTAAATGGTTTTGAGAAGAGTCACCAGTGTTACAACCTGCACGTTTTGCTGAAGTTGTCATTAATATATCAGAACCCTGAATTTGACAGATGTCTTTGTGCAAGATAACACGCCAGCATTCATCCAGTGGAAGTACTACTCATTAAGTTACACGTTGGAAACATTCTTCTTGATGTTCCAGAATTCGATTCTATCTTTTTCTATCCCTCGTGCGTACAACTTACTCATGAAACGTACTGCAGGGTCTCTATTTCCGTATTCACGTCACCTTTACGACAGTATTGATACATTGCCACTGCGTGGAACGTCTCCTGTTACAGAGGTCTCAAACTGTATAGACCATTATTGATTTCAATAGATGGTGTGCGTCAAGATCTATAAGTTACATAACAGCTTTCCCGTATATTCTTTTTGCTCTAAGTCCACAGATGTCCCCCATGATCACATTCCTCATATCCAACGTGACCTCAATTCCTCTACTCACTTCAAAATTAACACAGCATTTCTAGACATTTTCTACGTTCCATTCTCGCACTTTCCCATCATTTGTCTCCCACCCTGTACACGGTCTGCCAATGAACACCCTCTTTTTTTCTGTTTCTTGTGATGCTGAATCCAGTGTTAGCAATCATTTTCAGATATTGAATTCACCAAATTGGAATGGTCTCTTGTCATAAAATTTCAAAAATGAATCAACACATACGAGGCCTGTCTAAAAAGTATCCGACCTTAATTTTTTTCACGCAAAGTAGTGATTCTCAGGCGGCGCCACCGTGCACGGTGGAAGGAGGAACCTTAATGCGCATGCTTGAATTTTTTCACCGCGTTCGCGTGTGCCAGTCGTGAGCTGGTGGTCGCGAAGTGAGGTGCTGTTGGTAGTGTTCGTCGGATTTAGTGTTTCTCGCAAGATGACTGAACGAATTGAGCAAAGATACTGCATCAAATTCTGTCAAAGGCTGGGTGATTCTCAAAGCCAAACAATTCGTAAGATTCAGCAGGTGTTTGGAGAAGATGCGATGGGTGTAACACAAATTAAACAATGGTTCAACCGATTCAAAGATGGCCGCACATCAGTCGAGAGTGAGCAGCGTAGCGGCAGGCTCCAAACTGCTCGGAATGCAGCTGTTGTTGAGCGGGTGCGAAATTTGGTGATGGCAGATAGCCGTTTGACAGTGCGGGAGATTGCAGAAGATGTTGGAGTGAGTAAAGATTCTGCACATGCAATTTTGCGTGACGACTTGAACATGAAACAAGTGGCTGCTAAATTTGTACCCAAGTTGTTGTCTCAGGAACAAAAAGACACCCGCTTTGACGTTGCACAGGACCTTCTGGACACCACCAACACTGATCCTGGGTATCTGATACCGTGATAACTGGAGATGAGTCATGGGTGTAAGGGTACGACCCAGAAACAAAACAACAATCGTCTCAATGGAAGCATCCCGATTCTCCAAGGCCTGAGAATCACTACTTTGCGTGGAAAAAATTAAGGTCGGATACTTTTTAGACAGGCCTCGTACCAACTTTAACTTCCTTTTCTTTTTCAAAGGAGTCCATTTTGTCAACAAAAACATGATGTAATAAAAATAAACATTTGCCCTAGGAACAGAATACAACTCTGGCATATTACAATGTATTTCTTTCTTTTACATATATTTTATATATTTATATATACATATATCTTAATAATAATAATAATCATAATCATAATAATACAACAACAGAAAGCTCTCATTAATAAACACATCACTAGCGTCGCTAATATATATAGCACATTTTTTCTTGATGTGATCATACCTCTATATATATATATATATATATATATATATATATATATAGATATATATATAGATAGATAGATCTACGAATAAAAAGAAACAAAGAGGCTACTATGCGTATACAAAACACATAAAATAAATACGATACACATATACGCCTTTATAGATGTAAAATTTCTTTTTGTTAATATTTTGGCTTTCCCTGTATAATTGTATAATGTTAGTTTATGAACATACTTGCTCTTCTTCTTTATAATATTACACACTTGTTTACTTTCTTAAATTTTATTTTATGATTACACAACATTTACTCTTTAACACATAAAATATTTATATTTTAAAAACTCATTTTACCTTATAATTCATTTTTTTATATATTTGTACAAGGCACCAATATACAAGAATTCAGAGAAGTGTGCTCTTTCAAGAATCACATTATGTAGCGACTTTATCATTCCTTTATGTTTTAAATATATCTTAATTGATTACTTTCTTTTTTTAATAACTACGAGGGGAGTAAGAAAATAAAATAAGTTTCCCCAGAATATCAAACAGGAGGAAATAAGATAGCGGTTGGACATTACCCAGACATAAATGGGTATCGTTCGTTCACAATCCTGCAGATTTCGCCGTCGCATTCCTGCGCAAAGCAGAGAGGAGTTCCTCAGTTTGAGTCTAGTAGCTATGGAGAGAAGGAAAAATCACTGCTGCGCGTTACCTCTGTGGAAATTGAAGGAGGTGATACGGAACAAGCGGGCTGGCCTTCTCACATATGATGTTCTGTTGTTGGACAACAATGCGAGACCATACTGAGTGACGACAACGCAAAATTATATTGCAATTCTTGGGGTGGAAGCGCCTTGCCCATCCGCAATACAGTCTTGATCTTTCATCTGTTTCCGACTTTGAAAAAGACTCTTGGCGGCAAGCGTTTTGGAAGCAATGCTGAAGTCACAGCTGTTAGACTCCTCTTCCCTATGCAGAGCCCTGAATTTTTCCTGGAAGAGTTTTTGAAGCTTATAGATAGGTATGACAAATGTCTGAATGTACGTGATACTTAGGTGAAAAAATAAAGATACGTCTGATCTTTAAAGTAACATGCTGTTTTTTGTCTTGCATTCCCACCTCTGTCCACAGTCGCCTGGATAGTCTTGTTTTTGGACTCCTCTTCGTAGAATTAAAAAAAAATATAGAAAACACATATTTTGCTAGCGTACAGACCTGTCAGATTTCTTTTCATTTTTTTTACTATTTCTCCCATCACATTAATATTTTTCTTAACCTGACACATCATAGAAGTGTTTTTTTAAATATTTTTTAATATTTGTTTTTGCAATGGATACATCAGCTGAGACATAAGGTTAAGCAAAGATTGGGGAGCCTCAGGTATAACATTATTATTTACTTATCTTTTCGTTGTTGTTTTTCTTGTAACAATAATTAGAACTACTTGATTATCAGCTAAATAATAACACAAATGCAGCACATTATCTTAACACCATTGCTTTTTCTGTAAAAATTCTTCGCTAAGAAAGACCATACTACCAGACTTTGGTAAGCATATCCTGTAAAAGAGAAAATGTATATCGATTAATGCAGGAATTTGAATTGGCTCAAGGGGGGTGACTGCGGCTCAGTGGTAGAGTGCTTACGTCTGGTGCGTGGTGTCCCTGATTCGATACTCGGCCAAGTAAGTTTGTGGTGGACAACATCGTGCTCGTGGGTTTACTCGGGGTACTCCTGTTTCCTCCCACTTTCTCATTCCACCAATTCTTCCATTATCATTCACTTGCTTTAATCATTATCTCCCTTAGCCTAACCGGGAGAATTGTGGAACGTTTAACTATAAAATTTCATTTTATATTTTTGAATCGCATCAACGAAATGGTACGCTAGAATGTGTGTGAAGTGCTGGGACATGAACTTATTTACTTTTTAGGGAGACTTTTTTTTAAATAATTAATATTTGCTGATCAAAGTGTATGCTTATTTATTAAAATTGAAATAAGGTGTAACAGTTTCAATTTGAATGTTATTAAAATTATATAGGCACATGAGAGGATGATTCAAATTAACGAAAAATTGGCAGCTTGCAATAATCTCTTCGGAAGCATAAATATTTTTCAAACGTTTCGGAACAACACGTTGATTTTGTCTTTAGTTGCAAGGTAACAAGATAAAAACGGATTGGAGATAAAAGGTGTAAAACAAGAAATATATGCTCTAAATAAATGTAATGCAAAGAATAGATCCTGGAATATCACGAGCAGAGAAAAGCGCAAAGAGATTCTTCTTCTTCGCTGCTTTCTTGCCCTGGCGCCAGACCTTTGGACAGTTCAGGTATATATGAGCCAGATGGTATAGGTGAAGTTTACAAGGACCACATGCGGAGTATATTCATTGAACTGTTATATAGGGAATAGTTATATCGAAATGTTGTTGACTATAATGTACTGGAGAAGATGATAAACTACAGGGCGTATATTGTTCGCTAAGATAAATGAAATGGTCACTGGGGAAGTGTTGTGAAAACGATGTATTATCATAAAGAGAATGTCCCGATAAGCTGGCGTTAATTTACACTGAAATATGAGATGAAGTAAGCTTCCGTCCGTGTCACCGCAGTAGCACAAGGGTGTATTGCGGTATCCTTGCTGATATAAACGGTACGGTGTTTGTGCGATACCTAGGTATAACCTAAAGAGTAAACATACGTGTCTCCTCGTCCATCCTTCGGGTGATGTCCACTTTTTGTTCGTCGCAAAGAGATTGGACTGAACCGAAGGAAGCGCGGTGTCTATGTAACGTCACTGTTGCCAGATTCAAAATATGCATCAAAGGTTGGGAACCAATTTCTGTCAATATTGCCAATATTCATATTTAAAGTGGGTTTATATTTATGAATAAAAAATGCACTTTGCTCCGCTCGTGACGTCTCAGGATCCATTCTTCACGTACACTTATTTAGTGGTATGCTCCGCTCGTGACATTTTACGATCCATTCTTTACGTTACACTTATTTAGTGATATATATTCCTTGTTTTTACCCCTTTTACCTCCTATCTGTTTTTATCCTTGTTACTTTGCCACTCAAGAAGGAACCAACGTTACGTTTCGAAACGTATGAACAACATTTACGCCTCACAAGGGAGGGTTAGTTCGTAAGAAGCCAATTTTTGGTTAAGTTAACGTTATCTTCATCAGACGTTACCTGGAAAATATATCATTATAATATTAAATTATTGTTACATAATTCTAATTCTTACAATTTATAATTTTAAATTTTAATATGAAACAATCAGATATTGTTATAATTTACTGCGGCAGGGATTTACTGTCATAAAAGAAGTGTTGTGGATATTAGCACAAAAAGAAACTTCGTAAGGAGTACAGAGACGAGAATAGAAGAAATAGATAGTGACGAAGAAAGAAGAAAGAAAGACTACATACAGAAATTTCACAATCTACTAAAAAGCATTGGGTACAACGAAAAGGAGATAAAGGAAAGCAGAATAGAACAAGAAAGAAAGGAGACAAGACAGAGACACTGACGAACTTATTAAGAAAGGGCAGTGTGAAGCCATACAGAAAAGTAGAGTTCTAGAAGTGGGTACTAAGTGAGAAATAGGAGGAAAGACATAAATGGAGAAGAAGAAAGAGTAATGTATGAAGCGAAATGTAAGAACTGTAATATGATACACATTGGAGGAACAGAAAAAAATAAGGATAGAGTGAAAAAACATGATGGTGATGTGAGGCTTAAAAGAGAAAAGAACGCTATATACTAGCATGATAAACAAACGCGGCATGATATAAAATCTTGAAGAAAAAAAGGGATAACAGAACCATAATAAGAACATGGAAAGAACCGCAAAGGATTAAGAAAGAAAGAAATGAAATATTAATAAACTGACAAATGAACTTCAAAATACATGAATTATGGAACAGATAGTTAGAATCAAATGAATTGTAAAAATCAAGGATATGAGAAATTATTAGAAGAAGCAATAGAAATAAAATTATATGATACAACACTGAATAGAGAGGAAACTTTAAAATTGACTGATATTTCGAATAATTTATTAAAATAATAATAATAAAAGGAGTAGCGTGAAAATAATAATGATTAAGGAAACAGTTATAAATTTAAAAGGAAACAGTAAATTATAACAATACGTGATTGTTTCGTACTAAAATTATAAAATGTAACAATTAGAATTATAGAATAATAATTTAATGTTATGAAGATATCTCTTCCAGGTAACGTGTAATGAAGATTACGTTAAGTTATTGAAAATATTACGACCCATTTTAATTCTAATAAACAAATATATATTAATTATTTACGTAATAGATCCCGAGTCAAAATGAGTGGAGTTACAGATGGTTTTGGTGTCATACAGTAGCAAAATAGATAAGTTTTGACTTCCAAAGTGGTAGAACCGAATAGCACCAATGCAAGTGCTAAGTGCCACTGCAACAGATAGTGACAGTATCTATTCAGCATATCAATACTATACTTCAAGATGCAATAAGTAAGTTCTGTGATTGGTGTAATACTTGGCGACTCGGAATCAATTCCACTAAAACACAGGCACTTGTCGTCATACCATTTGGACACACCAGTTGGGTTCGACGCAAGAGATCTCTTTTACATCTTACTATAGCTTTCACACGCATTTCCGTCACACGTACAGAGAGATATCTCGGTGTTATAAGTCTTAAGACCCTTTGTCGGAAACTTTTTGTTCTGGGAATGTTTCCTGGGCAGTGGATTGCTAAGATGAATATCGTAGTTCATGATTGTTTTAAAACGTGTTGGATTCCATTGATTGAACATAAGCTAATAACGGAAGCTTGTCATAGTATTTGATAATGTTTTCACAACGTAAGATGAAAAATTGTGTACTCAAGTCAACAGGAGGCGCTTGTATTGCATTCAAAAGTGTGATATGAAGAATCACATGAACGAAATTATGATGATGATGTCTGTAATGGCTAGTAATTAAAATCACTTATGCAGAGAATTCAAAGATCAAATTATATGAACGAATTTGCTGCTTATGTTGAAGTCGTGATGAGATATTGCTTTGAAACACATTTCCATAGCATGAACAGCTGCGTCATCGTAGTATTGATCATATTCCCTGATAAATATTGATTTGAAACACATTTCCATAGAGATGCCTGTATAAACAAAATGAAACACGACTTTCCCAAGTTCTGATGTGGAAGGTATTATGTGATGTTTGTATTGAAACCGTGATTAGATATGTTTTCGATGACTAGTATGCGACCCCAATTATTGACACGTGTGTGAACTTGTTATGACATATTTGTAGAAGGGATGAAAGATGGTACTGCGCTGCAGCCGGGAAACGTAACGCGCTGATATAGTTCCCGTGTGGAGCTAGATAATTTGATGCGATAAGCAATTCGGAAGGCATGACGTTCGAAAATAAGAAGTTCGTGATAGAATTTGTCTGATGCGGCAATCCAAACTGTAAAACCATAGGTGAGAGTAGGACGAAGAATGATTTTTTAGGTGTTCAAGACTGGATAATTTGAGAAACCATGTCGTTCCTGCGAGAAATTTAAGAACGTTGAGACGATTTTATGCTTTGTTCGAAATTGTTTTAAGGTGTTGCATCCAGGTGAGGTATGTGTCGAACGAGATGCTTAAGTATGTGACTGGTTTTGTAGCTTACAGAGGAAACTGGTCTACGTGGAGAAATAGGCAACGTCGATTTCGGCAGAATTTGGTTGTTTTCTTTGGTGGAATGAAGATGATAGCCTGTGTTTTTGTAGCATTGACAGTGAGTTTCGTTTACATTTGACAGTATCTGTGACCTTCTCAGCAGTGATAGGTGAAGTAACAGGTTGGTTTACACTGAGTTCATGCATGGTGTTATATTGCAAGAATGGTGAAGTGTCAGTTCTGTCTGCAACATGGGGTGTAGTTCCAGGTAGCGGTGGTGTCAAGATGTTCTGCAAATGATCTGCGAAAGCATTTGATTTCGCCGCATGTGTTTGAGCAGCAGAATTGTCGATCAGAATTGAGTGTGGAGTTCTTGTGAACTACCTTACAAAGCGTTAAACGTTTTCCAGAATTTGGTAAGATGACTGGTGTTAAACAGGTTATTGCAGGTTTTAACTCAACAACGAAGTTTATATGCCTGGATGTAGTTGCGCACAGTTCGTTGCAATTTTTGATTATTGCGTAAGGCTTCAGCATTTCTAGTGCGAATGTAATCTCGATAGAGTTGGCGAGAGCGTGAGATCACAGTCAGATAATGTGGGAACAGTGGAAGTTGATATGGGATATTTTTGCTCGCGGAAATGTACAGAGTGCTAGCTTCCTGTATAGTTTGAGTGAGTGTTTCAACCATGGTGTACAGATCGTTTTTTTTGGTGGGAGATTTCAGGTGCTAGCTGCGTTGAGCGAAGTAAGAGCGATAGTTGATCCAGTTACCTTTCTCAAATCGGAAGCAGCTACGGCAAGACATTTGCGAGCAAGCTTTTTAAGAGTGCATATCTTCGTGCTGTAAAATAGGAAACTGTTGTGAACGGTTTTGCGCAATGTGGAGTTAAGCCAATAAATGAAAATGTTTTTGATCACTCAGACTTCATGCCATGTCTAGCACCACCTAACAGTCACTGAGAATGAAATTATTCTTCCAAATGATTCAGCTTCTACGTTTAGGGATCAAACTACAGCAATGAGAATTATCAGGAAAATCATCTGGTTGAGCCTTTTGTACTTACGTATTTCAGGTAGGGATGCGCACCAGTCGAGATTTGAGGCTGTCTCGTCTCGAGAATGTTCTGTAAAAGTGATGTCTCGACTCGAAAAATATATAGTTCTCTATTGGAAGAGCTGTGTCTCGACTTGAATGTTGTCACGAAAATTCTGTCTCGTGTCGTCTCGAACGTATTCCTAATTTCAGGTGCGTCAACTCAAAAAAGTCATTGTGATTCTCCGCTACCAGTTGTCAATGTAGCAGATTTCCCCAGTGCCACGCAAGCAAAAGGCAACATGGAAACGTCAGGAAAACTGCTACGTCGAAGTGCTAACGAGTACTCCTGTGCAGTAGCTTTTTGAAGAACAACAACTCAAATGGACGAAGAAATCTCGCAAGGAGACACTATGCAATGTAGCGCAACTGTCACTTCTACAGATATTGCTTACAATTGTCTTATTTGTAATGAGAAATATGTAGATCCTCCACGTGAAGACTGGCTTGAATGTATGATTTTTCTCCGGTGGGCTCACGAAAATTGTTTGCACATTTGAGATCCTTCCATGATAACTTGTGATTTGTGTAGGTAAATGTTCAGCTGTTGGATGGTTGGTGCTTATGTAAAGAGGTAGTTTCTACACATGTACTGCTTTACAATTTTATATTCCATAGTCTTTCGTTTGTTACAGAGATCTTGATATCTTACAGTGTATTATAATTATGTACTTTCATACCACCAACTTACCATGCAATAATTACTACAGTGTGGCTTCAATGTATGATTTGTTTTTAGTGAGATAACGATAATTGTTCGGAGAGTCAAGATTCTTGAGTAGTAAACTGCCACATTTAGAATTACGTGAACATAATGAACTGTATTCTGAATATATTTCATGTCGTTTGAATAGACAAATATGGAAAAGCTGCTTCCATTTTCTTTTATTTTTAGTTTCCATTTCATTTCTTATAAATGTATTGTAAACATAGTCTTACAAATCCGGAACTTCACAATTTTGTTCTCCGAAGGTAATAGTTACGCAACTAATTTCTTAATTAAGTTTGCTATATCATCTCAGCAAACAGCATCTTTCACCCCAGTGCATTTTTTAAGAAATCACTACTGGGTATCCAGGGACAAAAGGGGCCCTTGACACCATAACAAAATTCAAACGCTACACAACGTGAGAAAGGTTTACAATTTGTTACGCTTTATGACATAAAGGATTCTTTTTAACAATTTAACCATCGCAAACTTTCAATCATTTTGTAGCATCTCACTGATCGTAAAATTGCCAAAGAAAAGGAAACATTTTTGCCAATATTTAAGAAGTTGAAAAAGAAACGGAAAACTAGACAGTGATCTATAATCTGAGTATTAGAGCTCCTTATATTAGGGAATAAGGAGATGGGCACAAAAGTAACCAGATTTAGAAAATATTTTGGTAGGGACTTCTCTTAGGAATACTTCATGTTTAGAAATCCCAGAATTTTAGGGGGAGGGTTTGAAGGTTTATGAGTAACATTTGATTCGTTTTCTATAGAAATCCTAAAATTTTGGAGAAGTTCAGGCCCTTTCAGGAGTAAATCCGCCACTGAAGGGAACTCTAGCACTGAAGGTAACAAAGAGAGTTAAAAATGTTAAAAAATAGCGCTTTGTTCTGAATGGATAATCCCTTTCTTTCTTATATGTTTGTGCCATCTATTCATTATGTCAGAAAATGTGCCCGAAGAAATCTCAATTACCAATATTGCTCATAACAGACACAAAATGTTTGGTTGACAGGAAATGTTAGACCAGGATAAACCAGATTAGGTTAAAGAGAACAATCTTTGAGAAGGCTGGAATTAGGCGATAATGAGAATTGGGTATCTCTGGAAAGCGAACAAAATTACGAATGCACAAGTGTAGCCAGGAATAGCTGAAAGCTAATCTCAACAGGCTTCTAAAATAACGACTCAAAATTATGTATATGCACTCAACACAACCCAATCTAAGTAAAAAGTCAAAATTAGTTTTATCAAAGTTTGTAAGTTAATATGCATCACATCAAATGAATATCAGCAATATAGTGCACAGCAGATCGGTGTGATGGTAGGATATGTGTAACAATCATGTGGTGGTAGAGAATAAAAAGCAATGTGACTTTAAAGGAAAAATCGTCTGTGATAGCTTCTTCTGAATAAAACGGAAATGGATTCTAGGAGACTCGATATTCAATTTTCGCCAGAAAACATACAAGCTGCCAAAGAAAACAAACATGGTAAGCCTAACTAATTTGGTCGCTCTAGTTCCTTTCTATTTACCATAGCCTCCGCTTCAAGAGAATAGTTAGCTTAGCCTCAAATTGTTCTAACACGTGGACCTACCGTATAGATGACAGACAACAAGCCTGGCTTTGACTTCACGTAGCTACATTAATCATTCGGCGTGAGAGATTTTCACTAAAAAGCCATCGGCGTCGAAACTCTGAATCAGCAACTCTTTCTTGCTGTACATCTCGCCGTTTTTGATCGAAGGTTGCCAGGTCAAAAACACAATTGGCTATCGTCGTAAGGCAGTGTTCCAAAAAGTGTGAAAGTTCTATTCATAATATTTTATCAGAAATAATCAGCCCGGCTTTAGGATTTTGATTTTGGGTAGGCCTGCTCCCTCACCTATGGATACATATACACATTTCATTGATTAATGACAGTAGGAAATTATTTTACAGTAGTGGTTGATGTTATTTTGTTAAATAATTATTTATCATTAATATAAATACTGGAAAATATAATTACTCTTTATTGTATCTTTTAGCGTTTATATAGTTATCAAAATTTTTGTGTAGCCTCGTGCCTACCCGACCTACCCGCTAAAGCCGCCACTGGAAATAATGTCTTAATTGTAACGAACCAAAACATTGGGTGATATCAATAAAAATAAGTAACTACTCCTGAGAAGTCCTGCTCGAGAATCGGAGTAGCTACACCTGGAGTAATCTCCTCCCTCAATTTCGTATCAATAAAACAAGCCACTACTCAGGTCTAGTCTGCTCCAGATTTATGAACGTTTACTCGCGCTTCCTCTGCACGTAGCACTGAGTCGTATCAATAAAAGAAGTAGTTACTCATTTCTCCCATCCGTCGCGTGGTCATTTCGTTGATTTTAACTTATGGCGTAATATCCTAAACGCCATGGAAGGGACAAGTAGCAACGACAGTTTCTATTAAAGTGCATTTGTGGATATTATAAAAGTTCCAGTGGTACTTTCAAAGTCACAGTTACCAGAAAGTAAACGAAGGAAAGCCGAAGCTTTGAAGGCAATTACAGTGAAATGCAACGAAATATCAGATACATCTACAAATGAGACACAAATCCAAAAGAGAATCTTTAATATCCGAGTGAGCATTAAGAAAAAAAAACTAATTTGAAAAAGAAAACTGGAAACAAGCAAGTAATACTGAAACCACGGGAACGAACTTCTTGGAACTGATGGATGTTAGCACGACAAGTGCATATCACGTGCTGTCCAAGGTCTTTGTAGATTGTTTGGCTTTAAGAACGAAATCAGACACTTGGTCCCTTTGTTTCCTTTTTTAAATAGTCCAGCCAGTCACGTCATAAAGCACATCTATCTGATTGCGTTTTCAACACCATACGTGTCCCCTTTCACCTTGGCATAAAAAAATATACATTCTCATGTATACACCCTTCCTATCAGCGTTGAGTTGAGTTGATTTCGAGTTTAATGTCCTTTTCAGTAGCGAGGCTATATGAGACGGGACCCACTGAGTAACTTGGAATCCGAATCATATGAACTCCCGCCGGAAATCGAACGCGGGTCTCTCATGCCAAAGGCATGTACGCTATCCGCTTAGCCACGAACTAGCTCTTCCTATTAGCGTATTCGTCTCTAAAATACTAGGTTTCTTTATTGCCACGTGTTTATAGTCAAGTGCTCCGATAGCGCCCGGAAATGTATATTGTTCTTGCCACTTTGCCTTTGCTGTTTGAATATTACACACACCTCCGGAAACAATCAATTTTCAGATTTCGCAATAATCGCATCCATTACACTTGTAGTAGTCATAGACACAGTACTTTGAGCCACAACAGAATCCCCTGACATTCAATTCAGACCTGGAATCCCGGATCACTCACGTAAAGCAAGAAAACCAGCATCTTTTCGTCATTACGTAGTGCACCACCCCAAATTTCCGTTGATTCTCCTAAAAAAATGTTGTGCTAACTACTTTACATTTTCTTTCATGAACCTATGTTTTTTTGTAATCTCCATTTGCAACATTTCTATGCAATTTATAAGTTTTACTACATAGCAAAACAATCATATACTCTGCCATATTTCGCACGGAGTCACCTATTTAGCTTGCTCCACAAATTTGGAGAAGTTGCTAGCATCACAGAAGAGTCTTGATTTTTATTGATATCAAACGCGGAGTAGTTATTCGGCTCGAGAATAGAGGTGTGGTTACTTCAAAAGGGCGGGGCTTCTCCGAGGTCAGCCGAGACGAATAGTGCTCAGTTCTCTTTTTATTGATACCAATGCGAGTAACTACTTCAAAATTGGGCGTAATGAGTAACTTCTCCGTTTTATTGATATCACCCATTGTTTTAAGCTAAAGATAAGTAAAAACTCCATTACATAAAAATTAAATATACAAATAGCAAGTTGTTTTCTTCTGTTATTTTCTCTCAGAGACTATTCAAAAGGTATATAAGCCAAATGTCATTTAGACCGTTACATGTGAGAATTCGGCTTCAATCTTTCTACTATTTTAGTTGGTCTATTAACTTTCTTTGCATTAGAGTAGAATGAAAATGCTGAAGAACAGATGAATATCTGAAATTTCAAGAATGAATCTCTCCAATTTTATACTTATCCACAGAATACAAGGTAA
Organism: Thermobia domestica; assembly: GCF_964235325.1. Lineage (NCBI taxonomy): Eukaryota > Metazoa > Arthropoda > Insecta > Zygentoma > Lepismatidae > Thermobia > Thermobia domestica. Next base: position 147,860,891 of record NC_137467.1, on the reverse strand, counting down.
CACATATAGTCACAAAACCAAAATATATTGGAGTAATTTAAAATTACAGTAGGCCTAATTCAAGTAATTTATTGTTTAAGTACTCTTCCAGTAATTTAAAGATTTATGAATTACACTGGGTATCCAAACTGGTAGGCCTGGGTATCCAAGTGCTGGGCCTGGGTATCCATTTGGATACAAAAAGGCAGCTTAAAAAATGCCCTGTTTCACCCTACATACATGTACATTCCAATTTGCCCGCTTATAAGCGGGCAAAGTGGACTTTGTTGTAACGACATTAAATCTAGTCTATCATCAATATGTTTAATTGTTTATTTTCGTTCTGTTGTATAATATGGCAAAAGGTCCAAGCTTTCCACACGTGTATCAAACATTCTGTTATTGTGTTTTGTTCCGACAATATTACGCCATATATTACTTGTGTGTCACTTTGATCGCCCTTCTTATATATATATATATATTTCAATTGCACCTCCTCAGTGTTTGAGATATCTATCTATCTATTTAGATAGATAGATAGATAGATAGATAGATAGATAGATAGATAGATAGATAGATAGATAGATAGATTGATAGATAGATAGATATTTCAAACACTGAAGAGGTGCAATTGACTAATTAAATGCGCAGTTGGCCTGTTTCGAAGCTCCACATGACTATCATTTCAGGTGTGAATTTTGCGGTTTATTTCAGACATAAAATTTATAATTTAATTGACATTCTTATTATTCAGCACTAGAAATTATGCAGAAATAAATTATCATATTCTTTTTTTTTAAAAAAAAGTGTTATTAAAGGATATTTTTATTTATTAATAGTATTATTTCTGTACCATAGATGGCAGAATGTTGGCTTTGAAATAGAATTTCCAAATCTGTAAACATTTTTTACAACTAAAGAAAATTAACTTATCGTAACCGATTTCATTTAATAGACTTCGTTAAAAGATAGGAATAAAAATGCTAATTTGTGAGTGTTGTGAACATATTAGAAATGTCTTTTAAAACAGCCGGTGTTCTAACGAGAGATTGAAGATACTAATTGCCAGGACACGCAACACAAGATACTTCACAAGACACTTGCAAAGCTCAACCTAAGTGTGTCAAGTGTGGGCAAAGTCATTTTACGAAAGCCTGTGCCAAACCAGATGCATCTACGCCAGCAACCTGTGCAAACTGCGGAGGGGACCATCCAGCCAATTATCGCGGTTGTCCCGTCTTTCGCTCCTACTCAGATGCTCTCAAGAAATCAACTCCTTCTGGCCGCAGCTCCGGTCCTACTGTACCAACTTCACTGGACAATAAGGCACCTCGCAGCGACCGACCTCCACAACCAAATCAAGATGCTCCCTCTACGTCTAGCACACCAGATATTGCGTCTACACCATCCGATAATGACTTTAATCTCAATTCACTTCTCACTTACATCAAAACCTTCAACTTTGGCCGCATCATCTCTCATATCAAGAAAGGATTTACTAGACTTCGGGAAGCCACGGATCTTGCGTCCAAGGCTGCTGTCGTCATAGAGACATTTGCTGACATGATTGCTGATGGCTGCTTCTAACCAACCACTCATTCATCACACTATAACTGTTGTAACCTGGAATGCAGATGGTCTTACCGACCAGAAGCGTCTCCTAATTCGTTTTCTAGCAGAACATCAGGTAGATATCATACTTATCCAGGAAACTCACTTCACTGCCCAGGTTACACACTGGAGACTGCCCAACTACCAATTATTTCGCCTCGATCGAGTTCAAGGACGGAAAGGAGGTTTACTGATTGCCCTGAAACGAAGTTTCAAGGCTAGACAACTCCTTTTACCCCCGTTACACACACTAGAAGCTCTTGCTATAGAAGTCTTCCTCCCCGGGATTCCTCTCATATTGGTCACGGGCTACCGTTCTCCAGCACATGACTTAGATCCCAATGATTTCGACGTCATCTCGACCTTGGGACCCAAAATCATATTGGCAGGGGACTTCAATGCAAAACATGGGGAATGGCACTCCAGACGTTCCAACGAAAACGGACGAATATTACACCGGTATCTGCACACATCTCCATTCATTGCCTATGGGCCACCTGATCCAACTCACCATCCTAAAGCAGGCGGAGAACCGGATGTGTTGGACATAGTTCTAAGCAAAGATACCATCTTAGCTACACGTCCTTACGTGATCTCAGCACTAGACTCAGATCATGATCCGGTCCTTTTCAAAATTTCACATCGTCATATCTCCCGTCCTGCACCCGCTCATATCTCCCGAACTACGAACTGGGATGTCTATAAGCAGGAATTAAACTCTTTGCTCGACATAGCCGCTCGACCAACTTCTCCTGCGGAAATTGATCAGGCGGTCGCCCATCTCACACTTGCTCTACGTACGGCTGACTCCCTCAGCACATCAATAATTCCTGACTCGCAGTCCGATCCACACTGTGACTCTCCATTACTTCGTCTTTATATCCATCTCAAACGCTGGGCTCGAAGTACTTGGCAGCGCACCAGACATCCACTCTACAAAACACTATGGAACACCTTAAGCCGCAAAATCAAGACCATCACTAGACGACAAACCGAGCAGTACTGGGAGACACTTTTTCGTGGGGTCACACTTAATGACACCAAAATCTGGCAGTATTCCCGCCTTTTCCAGCGCCGAGAGACTTCTCGTCAAACTCAAATACTGCACGGTCCGCATGGGGTCATACATGACGACCAAGGGCAAGCAGACTTATTTGCTGCATCTCTAGAGCGCCAGTTTACACCTAATGCGACTCCTGTCGTTCCTCACATTCGGCAGGACGTTCGGGCCACTATGCGCATGCTCCATTTTCAACCAATACTTCCCCTGCCTGAGGTCGTAACACCAAGGGAAGTTGAGCGTCAAATTTGTCACTTGCCCAACAAAAAAGCGCCTGGAGTTGATCAGATCCGCCCAGAACTACTGAAACATGGGACACGGAAGCTACTCCTCTATCTTGCTGCTTTATTTACAGGCATCCTTCAGGTTTGCTACTTTCCCCGTGCTTGGAAAGAAGCGAAAGTCATTCTTCTCCCTAAACCAGGTAAAAATCCGACTCTCCCAGAAAACTATAGACCAATTAGCCTATTATCTCATGTGAGCAAACTCTTCGAACGAGTGCTTCTCGCCCGACTTCACGAGCACGTCACCACTCTAGATATACTCCCCCACCATCAATTTGGTTTTCGTGCTAACCACAGCACAACAAGTCAATTAGTGAGGGTAGTCGACCACCTGACTACCTCTTTTAATCGACGACAATATGTTGTGGGTGTATACCTTGATATCTCGAAGGCGTTTGATAAAGTGTGGTTACCAGGCCTCATTTATAAACTTCGGTTACAAGGCTTCTCTTTACCTTATCTCAAACTCCTCACTTCATACCTCTTTCATCGCTTTTTCCATGTCTCTGTGGGACAGGCCAAGTCTGCTCCCAAACCAATTCAAGCTGGTGTGCCTCAAGGCGCGGTTCTTTCGCCTCTGCTTTACACTTTATACACCGCAGACTTACCCATTGTGCCACACTGTTTTCCTGCAACATACGCCGATGACACTGCTTTCTTTACGAACAGCAGCAATCTTCGTCTTTCCTACCGCTACATGCAGCGACAACTCAATGTCTTTCAACGTTGGGCTACCATCTGGCGGCTAAAAATCAACGCGGATAAGAGCGTTGCAGTCTGCTATAGCAAAAGACGCAGCAGAGCCATCCATCGTTTATACTATGACAACATTGAAGTTCCGCACCGTCTGCATGCTAAATACTTGGGAGTTATATTAGATCGAGGCCTTACTTTTGGTCTTCATATCAGGGACATTAAACACCGAGCCCTTCGAAAATTGTCTGCCCTCTATACTATTCTGCGTTGCAGTGCCTTAAGTCATGAAACAAGACTCCACGTCTTTAAAATGGTAATTTTGTCCACAATCACCTACGCATGTCCAGCATGGCAACATGCGGCACTCAGTCACTTGCGCACGGTCGAGAGTGTGCAAACCAGGGCAGCTCGTATCATAACAGGCCATGACCGATATACGCGTAATCGTCAACTTTTAGAGGACTTAAACATATATCCTATCCGGGACGTGTTACATCAACACCATACTCGTTTTTGGGCCAACCTCCCCCGCCACGTCAACCCCGCTATAGCAGCCATTGGCACAGCGCATACACACCGACGAATTTACAGGACGCCACGGTTGTAGCATAACTCTTTACCCACACTCTCCCCCTCACTGCGACAGTTGCAGCTGAAGGTCACATGACGTCGTCGTATCTCATATTCTAACTCACCCCCCACAGGTCTATTCATTTTCTTTTCTATAGCTGTCATCGAGTCAGGGACTTTTGTCCGATACTCGACCCAAAACTACACTTTCAAGCTAAGCTAAGCTAAGCTAAGCTACAAGATACATACTCACCCAGAGCCTTGCTCTGAAGCGCCACTGAGTGAACAGTGACGATTTTTGAGAAAAACCTTCCTTTTCCTGCTCCTGAGCTCTTTCTCTGTCTCTTTCGTGGCGAACCGTCTGTCAGACTCATCTAGCCAAGGGCAGCCGGTTCTACAGATCGAGATAGGGGAATTGCTCCCCCTGGACAACTATCCGAACGGGTTGTCCGACCTGCACATCAATACATTTCATTCTTAGTCTCATTACATCGTGTTTGAGGACAGAAGGCTTGTGCCAGCAATTGGCCTTTACGATGACCGACCCAGGCTCAGCCAGTGGATTACCTCTGGAATGCAGGCACGGAGGATTACCCCCAGTCTTCGCTAGCCCATCTGCTCCCTCCACGAAGGTGGAGAAGCGGAAGGACTATGTTGAAAGACAGCGACGGGCTTCAGAACGCTCGAATGCCTCCAGTGTGTCAACTGCTTCTAATAGATCTCGATCCAGATCTCCACATGGACGCCGATGTTACACCAACTGCACGCCGACCATCCTCATCATCTCATCCTAGTTCATCACTTCATTGCTTCTTACTGCAAAATTTTGACGCCAAGTTCACAAACGAAAAGTTTATCATTCTGCAACTTCGAAAATACCTTCCCAGTATTCCCATTACCGAAGTCGTCAAGACACGCAATGGTTTCATTTTCAAATCTACAGATGAAAATTTCTTAACTACCGTCCGAAATAAGGCCTCCTTTGAGATATTCGGCAAAAACTCCACACTGGTTTCTCTCAACACCGCTCGCCGTAAGCAACCTCCTCCACCCAAACGTTCTCCGCTGCTCTCTGTGGTTATCCGAGGAATCGATCCCTTCTATTCTGATGAAGAAATACTCGAGGAATTGAAGCAGGAAGGGCACACCATAGACAGAGTAATTCGCATACGCAACAATACTGGCCCCACTTATATGGTACGAGTGCTGACTATGTCTCAAGATACGATCGATTTCCTGCTCACTAATTGAGCATTCATTTACAAGAGAAAACATCGAGTTGAGCCTTCTCGCTCTTCTCCGCCTCTACCACTCCGTTGCGAAAAGTGCCAGACCTATAACAATCATGCAACTGTTAATTGCACAAACCCTACAGTTTGTGGGTACTGCTCTGGATCACATCTCACTAGAGTTTGTCCAAACATGCAGCTTCCACCCCAATGCTCCACCTGCGCAGAACGCCATCCTGCCTACAGTTATAAATGTAAACGCAAACCTTCACCGGACGAAACACACCCAGAACTAGTGGTTCCGTTACGAACACAGTCTACTTCCACAAATACGGAGACTACTATCAATGACCCAGTTACCATCGGTAAATTGCTAGAATTTCTCACCCTTGCACTTCAAAACATTCATCCTTTTCATCGTCCGCACATCCTTCAACAGCTCACTCTAGCCGCCAAATCGACTTTTAATGTCGCTCTTTACGCCACATATTCTAACAATTATGTTCACATTCATACTACTCCACTTGAAACATCAGTGTAACCTTCTGCTAATCATGGATTTAGGTTTTCTGTTCTTGAATATCCGTTCTCTTCCGAAAAACAAAGTCCTTTTCCAAGCACTTTTACTAGAAGAACACATCACCGCATTTCTCTTGAACGAAACTTTCCTCACTCCGTCCACACAGTGCAGACTTCCAAATTTCACTTTACTCCGACACGATAACCTCTTACCTACGTTACGGGCAAACGGCGGAGCTGCCATAGGCTTCCAGCATCATCTTCCTTTCAGACAGCATACTAGCCCTGTACTAAACATACCAGAATATGTTATTACTACTCTATACTTTAAATCCATTGCTATCACTCTTGCTACTATTTATATCCGGCCCGGCGTACCCATACCATACGATTTCTTCTCTCATATCTCCAGCACCTATAAGCATTTCATTATTCTCGCAGATATTAATATGCATAGTCGCACTGATCAGGAACGTACACACTTCAAAGATTTCATACTGACCAACACTACTGGTGTTCTACTTGACTTACCTTCACCAACTCGCCCAGCTTCTAATACCACACCCGATGTAGCAATTACTTCAAATACAATAGTTACGCATTGCACAGTTACAGTCCTGGATTTGCTTGGCAGTGATCACGCCCCAATTAAACTTACTTACCATACTGGTCTTGCTCACTCGCCATCCGCACGATCACCTCGTTTTTCTCCACGCTATGATAAAGCAAACTGGGATAATTATCGCTCTTACCTTTCTTCCGCCATCGAACCATATCATTCACCTACCACTTCCGATGAACTTACTACGCAAGTTGATGCTCTAACCACCGCTATTTAACAGGCCTCCACACTCTACATTCCACAAACTGAGTCCATACCTTTTCGGCCTAAATTACCACCTCAATACCTTGCTATGGTACGTCGTTCACGTCAATGCTATCGGGAATATCTGCAAACTAAAAATCCTGCTACTTTACGTCTTCACCACCAACTCCAACGGACCGTTCGCAACTACATTACCACCTACAAGCAACGTCAATGGATAAAGACATGCAATCACCTTGCAGACACAGCACATCCCACGTTATACTGGAAACGTTTTAATGCTCTATGTGGCAAATTCACTAAGACACCTTATCCAATTCTTATCAATAATACGCCTGCCCATTCTGATCAAGACAAAGCCAACGCTTTCGCTTCTCACCTTCAATTTATCTTTACTCCACCTGCACCAGATCCTACTACTCGCACTCATCCCGCCAATACAGTTAATACTCAGTCTCCACATCTCCAACCAGCTGATACTCATACACTACCTACCCACGCACTCACCAATCCTATTACAGTGGAGGAGATTACTTCTGTCGTTCGGCGAAAACGTAATACCGCTCCAGGTTTTGATGGTATAACTTATCGCCATGTAAAAGAAAGTCCCCATTCATTCCTCACTCTTCTTTCATTAATCTACACCTTCATACTCCGCACTGGCTTTTACCCATTGGACTGGAAAGTCTCCAAAACTCTTATGTTTCCCAAGGCGAATAAACCGCCATCTGATATTTCATCCTACAGACCAATCCAGTTAACATCCACCTTCAGCAAGATCTTTGAAAGGATTATTGTTAAACGCCTACACCCATACTTAGCCTCTCGAAACATAATCCCCACTCATCAGGCTGGATTCCGACCTTCGTATTCCATAAACGACCAATTACTTCGTCTTACTACACTCATTACCAACCACTATAACTCTGTTCACCCATCTTGTCTCATTCTCTTTGATCTAGAGAAAGCCTTTGATAAAATCTGGCATATAGCTCTCATCTACAAACTTACCAAGCTGAAACTTCCTGTTACATATATCCGTCTCATCTACCATTTTCTTACCTGCCGTCTGTCATATGTAGCAATCAATGATTCACTCTCGCACCCTGTTTTCCTCATGTGTGGTGTACCACAAGGGTCAGCATTATCGCCTCTACTGTATATTCTTTTTGTGGCCGATTTTCGAGACTTGCCTCCGAATATTCACCTGTTTCAGTATGCAGACGATACAGCTTTTCTCGCTCTCTGCCGAACCATCCAACAGATCAATATCTCTCTTCAGGAAGCCATTAATCGCTTCACACGCTGGTGTCGCAAGTGGAATCTCTCAATCAATGCAGGCAAAACTCAAAGCATAATTTTCATCCCGCCTCGACAACGATCCAAAGTTCATCGCAATCCATCTTTGCTTTCATTAACAGTTAACGATATCCCCATTCGGCCTTCTAAAACTGTCACGTACCTTGGAATAGTTTTTGATCATCATCTTACTTGGGCACCTCATCTCAAATCTCTCAAGACCAAAGTCACAAATAGACTCAATCTGCTGAAACGACTAACCGGCACTACCTGGGGACTATCTTCACATCTCGTCCTGAATACTTACAAAGCGTTCCTCCGACCAGTCCTCACCTATGGCTTTCCTGCTTGGATCTCCGCTCCACTCTCCTACTATAAAAAACTGGACATTTTCGAACGACATGCCTTCCGTATGGCTTTTCGCATTTCTCTCCCTAGCCCTACTCGTGATCTGTACACTCTTATTTCCTTCCCGATTCTCAAATTTCACCTTGAATCACTCCGCCTCAAGTTTATTACTGGACGTTATGTTAATCATCAGCCTCTTCTTCTTGAAACTATGCACTACCTCGCACTTCATCCATGCCGCTCTCGTTATTATCACACACCGTTACACCTCCTCTTTACGCTTTATTGTTACACACTTCCCCCTGATCATCCGGACCTTGCGCTGCTCGAGGACTATCATTTGCATGATCATCTTCCGCATCTTTTCCCATCATATAGCGCACAGTAACTACCTTTGTAATTAACAGGGCTCCCCATGTCTTCATCAGCCTAGCGTCGCCCCTAGGCAGAAGATAATCGCATTTGTCATACTAACTTCTCCTAAGTGTTGTGCCGTGCTTTGCACCTCACCTCATCCCTCATGCCCATTATCATTCAGTCTTTCTTTTTCTCATTATACTTTCTTAACTCAGAACTTATACTTTCCCATCTCCATGCCTTTTCGTAATCGTTTATCTGCACTATTTAGTATTAATAATGCTTGTTATAATATATATTATTTAATATCTGCTTTGTATGTTACATATGTTGTACTTTCGTCCCACCTTACAGAATGATTATGATCGCAAAGATCATAATGACCTTATGGAATAATGAATAATAAAGAATAAATAAATACTGAATAACCTAACCTCACTTAGACCATCCATGAATTTTCATTCCTCTCAGTCCTTCACTTCCTTTCCTGGAAGAGGGTGTACCCCTCTAAGAGGTGGCTAGCTTTCAGCTAGCCTTAAAAAAACACAAGATAGATACTCACGATCGATGTTTCAGTCGATCTTAACAGCTGTGACGTACCAGACGTCAGAACAGCTGCATTGTGATATCCTGCCTGTTCCTCATCCCGGGCTTTTTTCTGCGTCATTCCTTTGAGCACTACTCTCCAGACTAATCAAGCCAAGGGTGTGTAGTGCTACGGGTTTGTCCAGAGAACTGTTCCAACCTTGGTGGCTATCCAAACGGGTCACCTTACCTACATCAACTTTCATAATCATCACACACTCCATCTCGTTCGTTTTTCAATCTAGGGGCTTCGGCCCGGTTCCTGCTCTCCATGGCGGATCCACCTCAGATCACTGGGGCTTCGATGGATGGTCGGCATGGCGGACTACCTCCAGTCTTCCTCGCCCCACCGGCTCAAGCCACAAAGGTGGAAAAGCGAAAGGATAGCACACGACATCGCAGAGCTTCAGAACGCTCAACTGCCTCCACCGTCTCGAACGCCTCCAGTCGATCGCGATCGCCAATCCGTTCCGAGAGCTATGCTGAGCGTTTAGTAAACTCACCACCAGCTAAAAAACAGCATCTAAGTCAAACAACTTCAGCTGTCATGGACGCCGAAATTGCTCATTCTTCATCGTCATTTCACCATCCGAACCATCATCAAGTCATCCCGCCAGGACCAGAGCTTCATTGTTTTCTTCTTCAAAACTTTGATCCGAAATACGACAATGTCAAGTACGTAGTTCTTCAACTTCGTAAATATCTCCCAAGTATCAATCTCACTCAGGTTGTCAAATCCCGCAATGGAATAATCTTGAAATCTACGGACCCACATTTCGCTACTACTGTACGAAACAAGGCTTCTTTCGAAATCTTTGGGAAAACAGCCAAAATTGACACCCTCAGTTCCTCTCGCCGGAAACAACCACCACCTCCGAAAAAGCCTCCTCTTCTCTCCGTTGTTATCAGGGGCGTTGATCCCACATACACGGATGAGGAAGTTTCTGAAGAGCTGAAACTGGAAGGCTTCACCATCACCAAAGTACTCCGCATCCGGAACGATCAGGGACCCACTTACATGATGCGAGTCTTAACAACATCGCAAGAAACAATTGACACCATGCTCGCACATGGCGCCATGATCTATAAAAAACGTCATCGTGTAGAACCCTCCCGATCATCCCCGCCACTTCCAATTCGTTGCGAAAGGTGCCAAGCCTACAATCAACACACCACTGCCAACTGTCGCAACACTGCCATCTGTGGCTACTGCACAGGCACCCACCCTACCCGTACTTGTCCGAATTTAGAACTTCCACCCCGTTGTGCTACCTGTAACGAACAACATCCCACATACAGTTACAAGTGCAAAGGAAAACCTCAACCTGAAAGTACTCGACCTGAATTAGTTGCCCCACTTCGCACTCATGATTCTTCTACCAACACGGATTTCCCCATTGACTCCACTCCTGTTACTATAGATAAACTTCTCGCTTTTACTACACTTGCCTTGCAAAACATCCACCCCTTTATACGTCCTCACATCCTTCAACAAATCATACACGCAGCTCGTATCATTTTTCACGTCTCTTTCAACGCAACATACTCTAATACCGATGCTCATTTTCATACGTCGCACCTTCCGTCTTATTCTTAACAGCCAACTCTTCCAGCATATCATCATGGCTTTAGTGTTTCTATTTCTCAATATCCGATCCTTTTTCAAAAACAAACTTCTCTTCGAAGCGCTTCTACTCGAGGAAAAAGTAAATGCATTTCTGCTCAATGAGACTTTTTTCAAACGATCGGATACTTGCCATATCGCACGCTATAACATCCTTCGTTGTGACAACACTCTTCCAGCTCAGAGAGCAAACGGTGGGGCAGCAATTGGCTTTTACCACAACCTTCCATATAGACGTCATTCTAGCCCAATTCTCAATCTCCCTGAGTATGTAATAACTACATTATATTTCCCGAATATAGCCATCACACTCATTACCATTTACGTCCGACCGGGTCATCCGATCCCACTTCATTTTCTATACGATATATCCAATACATACAAGCATTACATCATCATGGCAGATATCAATCTTCATAGTCGTACAGACAACGAACGTACCATGTTCATGCAATTTGTGGCTTCAAATACAACAGGCATCATCCACGCTTTACCATCCCCATCTCGCCCTATTTCTCAGACAACTCCCGATATAGTCATCACTTCCAATACTCTTGCTTCCCATTGCACTGTTGACGTTCTAGCACTACTTGGCAGCGATCACGCACCTATTAAGCTGACGTATCGTCATACCCAGGCCACTAAAACTGCTAATCTACCACCTCCGCGGCCAACACTTCGATACGATAAAGCTGATTGGCAAAAATACCGTGACTACATTTCTCAGTCTTTACATCATCACACACCACCTGCTACTGAAGAGCAATTATACGACAGCCTCTCTACCATAAACTCGACTCTTAGCCATGCCTCCGAACTGTATATTCCAACTACATACTCTACTCCTTATAAACCACATCTTCCACCTCAATATTTATCCATGATCCGTCGCTCCCGTCAGCTATACCGTCATTACCTCCGCACTAGAAACCCTGACACCCTCCATCATCATACTCAACTACAGCGCACTGTTCGCAATTACATCAAAGCGTACAAACTGCGGAATTGGGTTAAGACCTGCAATGATCTCAACGAAACCAGTCATCCAACCAAATTCTGGAAACGATTCAATGCTCTCTGTGGCAAGTACACCAAGCCTTCTTACCCTCTTCTTCATAATAATATACCACTCCAAACTGATCTGGAGAAAGCTAACGCCTTTGCAGACTATTTGCAAGATATTTTTACACCTGCGGCGTCCTCCACTCTCATCACTCCACATCCAACAGATCGCCTGAATCTCGCATCTCCTCACTTACAGCCCGATGTCACTCATTCCCTTCCGCATCATCCTCTTACTACATCTGTTACTACCGCTGAAATCCTGGCTGTTGTTAATCGTAAAAGAAATTCCGCCCCAGGCTTTGATAATATCACATATCGCCACATTAAAGAAAGTCCATTATTGCTTCTCAATCTTCTTGCACTCATCTACACATTCATCCTTCGAACCGGCTTTTTCCCGACAGACTGGAAAACTTCCAAAACACTCATGTTTCTGAAGCCTAACAAGCCTCCTAGTGATACATCCTCTTACCGTCCTATTCAGCTGACATCCACTTTTAGTAAAGTCTTGGAGTGCATCATCGTTAAAAGATTACATCCATATCTCGAAACTAAACATTTTCTTCCCATTCACCAAGCAGGATTTCGCCCTTCATATTCAATTAACGATCAGCTTCTTCGCCTCACCAGTCTCATCACCTCACATTATAATTCCATCAAGCCATCTTGCCTTCTGTTGTTTGACCTGGAAAAAGCCTTTGACAAAGTTTGGCACCTGGCACTTCTTTACAAGCTCAATCATCTTAAACTTCCCGTTGCTTATATTCGTTTCATCTATCACTTTCTTGTTGGTCGCATCTCCTACGTCTCCATTAATGGGCAGTTATCTCATCCCATTTTTCTTTTGTCGGGTGTACCTCAAGGTTCAGCTCTCTCACCTCTTTTATATATACTTTTTGTAGCAGATTTTCCTCCACTTCCTCCTGATATATATCTTTTTCAATATGCAGATGACACAGCATTGCTGGCCTTAGGAAAGACTATTCGCCAGATAAATCAGGACCTGCAGGAAGCTATTAACCGTTTCACTTGCTGGTGCACTAAGTGGAGTCTCTCTATAAATGCGACCAAAACACAAGCCATCACTTTCATTCCACCACGCAAACGCTCCAAAGTCCACAGAAACCCATCATTGCTTACTCTTCACGTTCATGATACTCTCATAGCTCCTACTCGCACAGTTACCTATCTTGGCATAATCTATGATACACATCTCACATGGAAACCATATCTTCAGAAAGTCGCGGCCAAAGCTTACCAACGTTTGAATCTTCTCAAGCGCCTCACCGGCACTACCTGGGGCCTTAAACCACATACAGTTCTCAATACATACAAAGCTTTCCTGCGCCCGGTTCTTACGTACGGTTTTCCTGCTTGGATTGCTGCACCACCCACCTTTTACGAAAAACTGCGCATACTAGAACGTCATGCATTCCGAATCGCACACCGCATACAGCTCCCCAGTCCGACCCGAGCACTATATGATCTTATCACTTTTCCAAGCATCACACACCATATTGAATCTCTTAGGCTGAAATTCATCACTGTCCGATATACCTCTCACCATCCTTTACTCATGGATACTATGCGCCATCATGAACTCCACCCTGTCCACACTCGCTATGCCCATTCTCCACTCAGCCTGCTTTTCACTTTATACCACTACACTCTACCACCTGACCATCCGGATTTGTATCTGCTCGAAGACTACCAAGCCCATGCTCATCTACCTCACATCTTTCCATCCTTCACTGCACAGTGACACCTCTTGTTTCTAACAGGGCTCCCTCCGTCTTCATCAGCCTAGAGATGCCCCTAGGCAGAAGATAACACACATTTGTCTTACTAACGTACCCTGTGTTGTCCTGTGTATCGCACATCGCCCCATCTCTCATTCTAAATTCCATCAATTTGGTAGTCTAACTTTCCAGGATCATTTCACTTAATCAATAATCATATACCTGTATAGTAACGTTTTACTCTTTGTCTACTTATATACTTTATCTCATTCTAATCTTTGTGCTTCAAATTTTCTCGTGATTTGCTCTCTTATCTCATTTATGTATATTTCTATCATTTCCTTATTTATGTTCTGTCCAATAATATGCTATGTTCTTTATGTTATGTTATTTACGTTATGTTCATATGTTAATGTAGAACTCCTCCTACCATTTATATATGATTATGATCGTAAAGATCATAATGTCCTAGTTCTGGAACCAAAAATAAATAAAATTAATTCATTCCCCTTAGCCCAGCCATGCCTTATTCCTCTACCACAATTCCTCCACTTCTCTCACCTCAGAGAGGGTGTAGCCCTCTAAAAGGACGCTAGCCTATGGCTAGCACTAAAAAAAAAAAAACACACAAGATACATACTTTACCAGAGCCTTGCTCTGAAGCGCCACTGAAAGAGCAGTGACGAGTTTTGTAAAGATCCTTCCTTTTCCTGATCCTGAGCTTTTTCTCTGTCTCTTTTGCGCGAACCGCCTGTCAGACTGATCAAGTCAAGGGCAGCCGGTTCTACAGATCGAGGCAGGGGACCTGCTCCCCCTGGGCAACTATCCAAACGGGTTGTCCTACCTTCATTATCATCAAGAGCTTCCACTCCATCATTCATTTTTTCAATTTCAAGCCTTTCGGTTTTCCAGCACACATCGGTTTTTTGCGATGGGAGATACAGATACTCATCCTGGGTCCTTGGTGGATGGACGCCACTCTGGCTTACCTCCTGTCTTTGTCACTCCGTCCGCTTCGACCGCGAAGGTGGTCAAGCGGAAGGAAAAGAGCAATAGACAGAGAACCCAATCGGGCAGTTCCACAGCATCCAATGCTTCAAATGTCTCCACAAGGTCCAGGTCTCCAAGACAGCAACTCTATGCTGACACCATCAAAGAGCCTCGCCATCAAGCCAAGAAACCGCACAAAGATAATGCTTCAGACTGTTCTGATATGGAAACCGGAAACATGAACTCTTCTGCAATCACTCCAACTCAATATTCGCCTATCAACAAACCTGATAAACCTATACTTCATTCATTTCTATTACAAAACTACGACACTAGGTATAGCAATGAGAAATTCGTAACTCTCCAAATTCGGAAATATCTTCCAAGTATACCGATCACAGAAGTAATCAAAACTAGAAATGGCTACATCTTCAAATCCACAGATCCGCAGTTTCTCATCACTGTCAGGAATAAGGCTTCATATGAAATATTTGGCAAGAATGCCACAATGTCATCTCTTTCTTCTGCACGCCAGAAACAACCGACACCCCCCAAACGTCCACCATTTCTGTCCGTCGTGATCCGTGGGGTTGATCCATCATATTCTGATGACGAAATCCACGAAGAACTTCAACTCGCTGGTCATACCATTCACAAAGTAATACGCATACGTAACAATAATGGTGCCACATTTATGGTTCGTGTTCTTACTTCCTCACAAAACACCATCGATTCCTTGCTCACTACTGGCGCTTACATCTATCATCGTCGGCACAGAGTCGAGCCCTCACGCTCGCCCGCTCCTCTTCCTGTGCGGTGCGAAAATTGCCAGACTTACAATAATCATAGTACCAGTAATTGCAAGAATCCGCCTGTTTGTGGGTACTGCGCAGGATCTCATCAAACACGTTCTTGTCAGAATCTCCAACGGCCACCTGAATGTCCAACTTGTCACGACCAACATCCGGCATACAGCTATAAGTGCAAAAATAAACCGCAACCTGACCAACAATACCCAGATTTAGTAGTTCCACTTCGCATCCCAGACTCTTCATCTCATCCCCCCCAACAAACTACAGATCCAGTTACCATTCAACAACTACTTCAATTTCTTACACTTACTTTACAGAACATCCATCCCTTCCAGCGTACTCACATTCTGCAACAACTCACCAAGGCCGCAAAGTCTGTTTTTAATGTCAACTTTTACGCCACATACACCAACAACTTTGTTCATTTTCATACATCACCACAAGAAACAGCCGTTTAAACATGCTTATCATGGACTTAGTCTTCCTGTTTCTTAATATTCGCTCTCTACCAACAAACAAAACTCTATTCGAAGCACTGCTACTTGAGGAACACGTATCCGTTTTCTTACTAAATGAAACGTTCCTAACGAAAACCATTCCCTGCAGCATTCCTCGCTTTACGCTTCTCCGTCAGGACAACACAGCACCAGCATTACGGGCAAATGGTGGCGTAGCGATCGGTTTTCGCAATCATATACCTTACCGTCAACAAATTTGTCCCATTCCTCACCTACCCGAACATCTCATTTCTACATTATACTTCAAGTCTATCATGATCACCTTTGCCACTATTTATGTTCGACCTGGTCACCCTATTCCTCTTGCTTTTTTCAGTCACATATCCCATAACTTTAAACATTATATCATCCTCGCCGATATCAACTATCATAGTCGCACTCTTCCAGAACGCACACAGTTCAGTGACCATATTACCACTCATACTACTGGCATTCTGCATATTCCTCCGACTCCTACTAGGCCTATTTCAAATACCACCCCTGATGTAGCTATCACGTCCAATACACTTGCTGCTCACATCACCCTTACAGTTCTCGACCTCCTCGGCAGTGATCATGCTCCACTCAAGCTTTCTTATCATATGGGCCCTGCTCGGTCCCATGCAGTCCCTCCGCCGATTGAAACACCACGTTTTGACAAAGCCGACTGGGAACATTATCGCACCTATCTTACTACTGCCATAGCACATTTACATCCTCCCACTACATCAGAAGAGCTTTTCGCCCATGTTGACACTATAACTTCAGAAATTACGCATGCATCAGAGCTGTATATCCCTACTAATAGTTCAACACCATATAAGCCTAAATTGCCTCCGAATTATCTCGTTCAAGTCAAACGCTCCCGACAAGCTTATCGAGGCTACATCAGAACACAGAATCCCGAAGCTCTTCGTCTCCATCGTCAGCTGCAACGTTCAGTCAAAAATTACATCCAAGCGTACAAACGTCGTCAGTGGATAAAAACTTGCAATAACCTGGCTGAAAGTGCTCATCCTTCACGTTATTGGAAACGTCTTAACGCACTCTGTGGCAAGTACAGCAAAACCTCATACCCTATCATCATCAACAATAGCCACGCACCTTCTGACCAAGATAAAGCCAATGCCTTTGCCGATTATCTGCAAGACATCTTTACACCATCCCCTCATACCCACATCTTTGGTCATCCAGTCGATCATGTAAACACCACAAATCCAATCCTCCAACCAAATCTTAATCATCCTTTGCCGCCACACGAACTTACATCTCCCATCACCATTACTGACATAACCACGGTTGTACAACATAAACGCAACTCTGCTCCTGGCTTTGATTCCATCACATATCGCCATATTAAAGAAAGTCCTATTTCTCTACTTCTTCTCCTTGCCTCCATTTACACTTTTATTCTTAGAACCGGCTTTTTTCCTGCTGAATGGAAAATGTCCAAAACCCTCATGTTCCCGAAACCGAACAAACCTCCCAGCGACGTCTCTTCGTATCGACCAATACAACTAACATCCACTTTCAGCAAAATCCTTGAACGCATCCTTGTCAACAGACTTCATCCATACCTTCGTACACGTCATCTCTTACCATCTTTTCAAGCTGGATTTCGACCGTCATATTCCATTAACGATCAACTTCAACGCCTAACCACACTCATTACAAACCACTATAATTCAGTCCGTCCCTCCTGCCTTGTTCTATTTGACCTAGAAAAAGCATTTGATAAAGTCTGGCACCTTGCACTCATTTTCAAACTCATCAAATGTAAATTGCCCATGTCTTACATCCGCTTTATTTTTCATTTTTTGGCCTGCCGTATCACCTATGTTCATATCAACAATCATCTGTCACATCCTATATTCTTGAACTCTGGTGTTCCTCAAGGCTCAGCTCTATCTCCTTTGCTCTATTTACTGTTTGTTTCCGACTTTCCTTCTCTTCCAGACGCTGTGTATCCTTTTCAATATGCAGATGACACCGCCTTCCTTGCCCTTGGACGCACCATTAGTCATATCAACATCATCTTGCAGGAATCTATAAATCGTTTCTCTCATTGGTGTAGTAAATGGCACCTCACCATTAACGCTTCCAAGACACAGGCCATAGTATTTCTGCCCCCACGAAAACGTTCCAGGACCCACAGGAATCCTTCGCTTCTTTCTTTGTCAGTTCAAGGTACGCCGATCCGTCCATCTAAAACAGTCACATATCTTGGTATTGTTTTTGACCACCATCTCACCTGGGTTCCTCATCTTAACTACACGAAAACCAAAGTCTATAATCGTCTAAATCTTCTTAAACGACTCACTGGAACTACCTGGGGCCCCAGCTCCAAACTCATACTCAACACCTACAAAGCCTTTCTCCGGCCCGTGCTTACATACGGTTTCACTGCCTGGATATCAGCTCCCGTGTCCTACTACTACAAACTTGCCACCTTTGAACGTCATGCCTTCCGTATTGCTCATCGCATATCTCTTCCCAGTCCCACTAGATACCTATATTCACTCATCACTTTTCCTACACTACTTTATCACCTCGAATCTCTTCGCCAAAAGTTCATTACTGTCCGCTATATGCAGCAACAACCACTCCTGTTAGCCACCATGCACTACCTTGCACTTTCATCGGCACCCCCTCGATATTACCACCTCCCTCTAAATTTGCTGTTTACCTTGTATTGTTATACTTTGCCACCAAATCATCCAGACTCAGAACTCTTGCAGGACCATCAATTGCATGTTCATCTTCCGCATATATATCCATCACATCAAGCACAGTGATCAACCTCTGTCTCTAACAGGGCTTCCCCCGTCTTCATCGGCCTAGCGTCGCCCCTAGGCAGAAGATAACCTGCATTTGTCCTTACTAATATTTCCCATGTGTTGTGACGTCATCTGCACCTCATTCCATCCCTCATCTTCATCTTTGAAAAAAAAAACCTGCATTCCTTAATGTTCTTGTAATTGTTATTACTATTTATTATATGATAGTTAACCTTGCAATGTTTTCTACATGTGTTATGTATTACCTTCCGCACTAATGATTATGGTCGCAAAGCCCATAATGACCCACAAATTGAAGTATTTATTAATAAAGGAACATCCCATAGTCCACCGCCAGTCCTACCACATCCAAATAGCTTCCTTTGCAACCCTTCCCTCAAAGAGGGTGTAGCCCTCTACAGGGTAGCTAGCCTCCTGGCTAGCATATAAAAAAAAACACAAGATACCAACACTTGAAGTAGCACATGTAAATCATTTGTAAAACTTTTTGTAGGAGCAGTAATAGGTAATATAAGCCTTTGCTCTGTCAGTGATGTTAACGTGCTTTGTTTCTAGGGGAACAATAGTATTTAATAAGAATTGTTTTCATTACGCAGTAAAACACTTCTTATCCCTATGCGATGATTTTACTAATCGGAATTTGTTATTGAATTTCAGCCTGTTACTCATGTGCTTAAAGCAATGACCGCTATGTTTATTACACGTAATCTGTTGGTTCAGGGAAAACTGTGCCGCTCAATAGGAAAATGGCTTACACAAAGGTACGATGCATGTTTTTCAAGTGTGTACGAAGTTGTGAATAGACCAAAGAATAAAAAAATACCAGTATTTAAGGTTTCTTTAAAAAGGAAACTATTTCTAATATTTATTTATTTATTTATTTATTCGTGTATTGATGTATTGCCAGTTATTGAGTATACTTGAATATTTAGCGATAAAATTGTAGTGTACTAATTTACAACATGATACAGTTAAACTTTTAACATATATTACTACTCACTAGGGATGATTCCATTCCTGGACCAAGTACCTGGGAAAAACCTATATATCGTCTGAAAGCTCTTACCATGAGAAGTACGAAACCGTTTTCAAATCACGGGCAAACCGTGTTGGTGTTTGTGACCCTATGTATGGTATATTCGACAGAAATAAAAATTAATGTTTCGATGCATCACACATAAGCCCCTGAGCCAATCATGTTCCTGTTTGGCTCATTGCTAGAACTTGATTCGGGTAAGGGTTTGATAATATCAATTTGCACCCAAACGTACCAATTTCGTCAGTGTTGCCAACGAATTGTAAATACAAAGTGGCAGGTGGTTTCTGTACCACTAGATATATATCAATGAAAACGCGGCATAAATATCATTCGTCACTAGAGAAAATATATTTCAGATATATTCCTCTCCCAAGAACCCCAGTTTGTCAGTGTTGCCAACCAAGTATAAAAACAAGAAATTGTAAAACAGGTTCCATACGATGAGACGTTTATACACCAAGCTTTGCAGAAACATCACACGAACTATAGCAAAAAGATGTTGAGTGTGACCGTCTCCGAACCATTCTAGGTTTTTCAATGTTGCCAACAAGTGTAAACATCACAATGTTGAAAATGGCGTGAATGTCATTGAACGAATATATGACAAAAGTGATAGAAGCAGCATTGAACAATGGAGAGTGTCCCCATCTTCCAAGCATCTCAGTGTTGCGGATATAATTAAACTATGGTCCATACTAGGTTTGTAGTATGTTAGTGAACCCACAAGCACCCATGTTGTCAATTATTATATGTTTGCCAATGCGGTAGAGTTCATGCGAAAATCTTGAATGTTCGCATTGGTTGGCAACACTGTCGCACTGGTGGGTTCGGGAGACGGGGACATACACTGTGTTTTCCATTGCCCAATGCTGCTTCTGTCACATTTGTCACATATTCTTTCAATATCAGTCATGCCATTTTCAACATTGTGATGTTTACACTTGTTGGCAACACTGACAACCTAGAATGGTTCGGAGACGGCCACACTCAACATCATTTTGCTATAGTTCGTGTGATGTTTCTGCAAAGATTGGTTTATAAACGTCTCATCGTACGGAACCTGTTTTACAATTTCTTATTTCTATGCTTGGTTGGCAACACTGATTAAATGGGGTCCTTGGAAGAGGAATATGTTTGAAGTATATTTTCTATAGTGACGAAAGGTGTTTATGCCGCGTTTTCATGGCTATACATCGAGTGGTACAGAAACCATCTGCCACGTTGTATTTACAATTCGTTGCCAACACTGACGAAATGGGTACAAAGTGATATGATCTAACCCTTACCTGAGTCACTTTCTACCAGTAAACCAAACAGGAATATGATGGTCAGTTTGCGGGTTTGCCCATGATTTGAAAACGATTTCGTACTTCTCACAGCAAGAGCTTTCAGACGATATATAGGTTTTCCTCAGGTACTTGGTCCCGGTATGGTTCATCCCTAGTCAGTAATAAAGTCAATGCATTGATTCAGCTCAGTAGTTCTCAAGCTAATTCCTATCACGAACCCATTTAAAAACACCCTCTTGCCAGCGACCCCCCTTTTAATTTCTGGTTTGCAATAAACTTGTGGATTTCAAGTACACCTATTGCGGAGATCTCAGGATATTCATCTATTTTTATATTCGTAGAATCCATTTCTTGTACTGTATATAGTGGATAGAGTAACTTCCATAAAAGCGAATAGATTAAAACAAAATTTGGTCAGTTCATTCAAATATCGAATCCGATTAGTCATATTGTTTCCAAATGGAAGCTATTTGACAATTTTAAACTTCATAACCATCTTAATTTTATGCCATAAGATGAAAAAATCCTGTTGAAAATGTTCAGTACACTTTTCCTGTTTTGTTTTTGTTCTTACCAGTATGTATATAAATAAAAATATGCCTATCAAAACAAAATTCAAAATAATGATTAAAAATATTTTTCGGAATTTGAAGCTTATTTTCACTACAGGGGCGTCATGTAGGGGGGCAGGGAGGGGCATTTGCCCCCCTGAGTTTGAGATTTATATAGATTTAATCAATAGAATAGTAGTAACTCAGTAAAAAACGCGAAATTTTACTTACATCAAGGGGACCTGCCCCCCCCAAGCCAAATTTGAAATGACGATACTGCTACACTACCGGCATGAAACTCTCTCGCGGTCCCCAAGATGAGAAAACCTGATTTAACTAAACTATATAGGGGTCGTCCACATATTACGTAACACGGCTAAGGGCGGAGGGTTCTCATGTTTTCGTTACCTAACGCGTTTTTTTTTTTTTTTTTTTTTGCTGTAATTTTATTTTTATTCTCAGTGTTATATGCAGTCTTTTAGACAAGTACTTTATTTATTTCTTTTCTTTTTATATAAATAAATAAACATTTCTATTGTTTCGGGAAATTCCGAACTATAGACTATATAAATTGAATCATGTAGAAGGGATTAGAAGATGCTACTAGATACCAGCATGACTGGTGATAAACCTTGCGGGTATTACAATGCAATAAAACTACGTGTTGTGGCTATCCAGCAAAGCATTTATGGCACACGCTTTTCTGAAGTTAGTTGTTAGTGATTGTAACCACCGCTTGAAAATGCCCTCGCGTTCCTACTCCTATTAATATTTCTGAGAATATTATTTAAAACTTTTGATTTAAATCATTACCCTCTGTATTCTTCTAATGGGTGTCGCATGTGAAACAGAAGACTCTTTTTCGTGAAATATTTTCCGCAACGGAATGATCCATGATTTCCAGAAGAAAATAACATATTAAAAACTTTATTCTTCGGATATTCATCTCTTACTTTTTTTTTTTTTTTTTGAGTTGAATATTTGTGGAGAAATTGAGTTTATTCGCATTCTTGCACTGATTTAAGAAAACCACAATTTGAAAAGAGGTAAACTTAAGTCCAAAGAAGATGCTCGAAAGCTTGTTCAGAAACGAGATATCTCTCCTCCTTTACGTGTACAGCCACTTCTATTCTCTGGTCGACAAAGAAGACAACTTCTTTCCATCTTCGCCACTGGCGAACTTCAAATGGATGAAGCATCCTGGATCCCAGAAAAAGAGGTCCAAGTCTGTTCTTAAGATCTTATTTCACCTGCATATTCCTGCAGTATGAGTGCTGGTCTCTAGAAAAACGACAGTAGCGGTATCCAATTTCGAAAATTAAGACTGGTAAATTAAACAACTTTATGAGGTTAAAATATTATTACAGTACTACTATTTAAAACACCATTTGTTGGCTAAGGAAAATGCAAATACAAGCATTTTGTAGTAAATAGTTCTACCATTAAAAATAGCTTTTTATTGTAATAACCCTCAAAATAAGCAAAATAAGCATAAACAAAAATCAAAAAGTGTTACGTAACAAACGGGGGAGGGGTTTGGTCTTGCGTTACGAAGTGTGACAAGGGGGAGGGAGATGTAAAATGGGTCGAAAATAGCGTTACGTAATATGTGGACAGCCCCTTAATACGCAACAAGTGTTACTTTTCTTAGCAGCGCAGCAGAATCAATACCTACAGAAATTCGTACTCATGAAGCTATTACGAAAGTTATAATTAAGCTACTCGTGAAAGGACACAAAGGCTGTTGTTATAATAATTTCATTCAGTAGCTTTAAGTAAATGGGCATTGTTTGAAGCCTGAGTTTATACAGTAACAAATGCCTTCATGTTTGAATCAACAATATGAAATCTCTCTCTCTCTCTCTCTCTCTCTCTCTCTCTCTCTCTCTCTCTCTCTCTCTCTCTCTCTCTGTATATATATATATATATATATATATATATATATATGGGTGATAGGGGCTAATTGCAATACTTTTCAAATTTTAAAACTCGAAAAATTATAGGCCTATAATTTTCGGTTTTGAACATACATCCACCAAGCTCTGTAGCTGTAGCGAGATATATTGTACTTGCATAGGAAACTTGAGAAGTTCGACACTCTTGTACTTTTCTCTCGAAAATTAAAAATTTCCAAACACTAAACTTTTGTTGCAACACATAGAAATACTAATCAAATCATGAACGTGAAATACATTTATAAAACAAATGATACAAAGAACAATGTAAATATTATGTTAGACACGGGTCAGCATATGCTGACATTGTACTTAGCACCTACAACGGAAATTGTCTTTTCTAACACAACTAAGTAAAATATTTTTATTCTTTAAAAAATATAATATTATTATTCTAATCTGCACTGAATGTATCATGTGGTGCCATCATCTTACACATAGCCCTACCAAACAGACTAAATAATATTTTGAAGTTTAAGTAGGCTTACACCTAAAAGTTTCATAAGCTATTTGTAGGTTACAAATGTAGGACAGAAAAATAATGTATACAAGCAGAAGAATCACTTCGATTAATCTCGGAAACAATGATGACAAACATAAAACTGATCCTCTTTCGCACGTTTCTTAAAATGAGCCCACCCGTCACACTTCAAGCACTGTAGTCTCTGTCTTCCATTATCTTCACATGTTTTGAGACATACTAAACATAAGTACTCATCATCATCCAATGAACTATCAGTGCTCTTACAATGCGATGTTTCCTGTCTTGTTTCTCTTCGGACTGTCTTTCCGTCTCCTTTTCTGGGTCAGTCCTCTCTGTTTTTCATAATGCTTCTATTTAACTTTTGTTTCATTATACCAAGGCGTGTTTTGACACCTGTTGGAACTTACCCGTTACCAACTTTACTTCACAAAGGGAAGAAAATATCTTCGACATAAACCTCACTGTAAAAACATGGCTGTTATTATTATACAAGTAAAAGTACATCTGTTTTGTTAGCAACATTATAGTTAATTTAAAAGTTACTTGTACTAGTCGCCAGTCACTTCAAAATACATTCTTTATCTTTCACTAACCTACTCTGAAAATAAATATTCCTCTCTGTCAACAATTACAAGTTTGCGAGAACCAACACTCCATCACGCTTGTTCTTCCACAAAATGTGCATGCGTCAAGGACAGGGCCGTTCACGTAACTGTTCGCGTTGAGAAGATATTAACAGTATTGCAAGATGTCCCTGTTGCAACTAACCTCCGCTTCTCCTATACATCGATGTAAAAGAACGATAGTTTGATAACAGAGTGCTAATTTCTGGTATACAAGTTCGCCATAGATTCGGCAAAAAATGCGTTCAGGGAAGAGTAGGAGGGAATTTATCCTGGAGAAAACATTTCCCCAAATAAAAATAATATAAATTCTCTACCGAATTCAATAAGTTTCGCATTCAGCAAGTTAACACGATAATCATGTCTTTTAGTTCTCTTGGAATTGTCAACTGCCATTATGGAAGTATTTTATACACTAACAAGATGATTTCACCTTTGCTTTCTTTAGCCAATGAAAGTTAATCTTTAATTGATTATATTAGTGCATGAAATGTACATAACTGACACAGTTTGGTAACTAGTGGCTCATGTTAAAAATTTAGATACCAACTGAAGTGTTTTGAACACAAGAGTTAACATTTAAATAAAAAGCTAAACAGATATAATGACACAGTAATGATAAAAAAGAAATATTTCTAATTGGCTAATTACTAAATGAAATGAAATAAAATTCCTAATTTTATGTCCCACATTAAAACCATGTAATGATAAGAGTGACGGATAACTAATGAAGGTGAATGTTTGGTGAAATAGTCATGTGGAAGGAAAGAGCATAACTGAGGGAAACTCAGGACAAGTTGTTGGTAATTATAAATTTACATGGTCTGGGATTGAACCGTGACCTATCGAACCAGAGGTTAGAAGTCCACAACATATTCACTGTGTCCCCTGGTTACTAAATGAGTACAAATGCATGTCATATTTTATGAAGAGTAACATCCATCATATTCTGTTCTAATGATTAAAGAAATGCAAGGGAAACCAATGCATGTTAACGAGACTTAAACATAGGATTTTAACTCTTTTTCCGCTTGGTTTTTTTATCTTTTTCCTTGTCTATCTGAGGATATATACAAAACACAAACGCTTTCACGATCTACCCTTTGCAAGTATGCCATCATATTCCAAACTTTACTCGCAATCAGAGCTGACGAAAGAAAAACTACAAATATGTCTGTTTGTTCAGAACACTATGTCCTGTAAGGGAGTTGAAATAAAATAGAACACACCTTATTTAAAAATCAATTCCACATGATGGTTCTTCCTTGTAGCAAACTTGTTGATAACTCTATCATTGAAGATAGAGATCTTTTTTACCATTTCCTTGTCTATTGATAGTATGGCAAGTTTCGCTAACCATTCTTTTTCCATTGTATTTCTTAGAATATTTTTCACTCTTTTAAAGATAGAAAAGGATCATTTAGTCTCACTTGTAGTTAGGGGCAGCATTCTGAATATTATCAACAGTTTTAATACTTCAGAAAAAGTGAAAGCAAGACTCGTTTATAATGTACTGGACGAAATTCACAGCACCAAGAAGTTTTCTGAACTCTTCTCTCGCATAAACTTCACTAAGTTTAGTATTAAGTTTGACAGAAGCAGAGAAGAACTTTGTAGATTTATAGAAAGTTTATCAGGAAAGGATGTACTAAGCTGATCAAATTCAGATTCCTGCAGAACTGAAGATACAGGTAAGTATTCTGTAAAATGGAAGCGCAGATTATTTGGTTTAAAACAATGTACCACATTTCTTTCGCTTGTACTACTCTTCATTATCTATTTGAAACAATTCTAATTTTGTTTCGACTTTACATTTTAGTGTCAATTACTCCAGTGATTCCTTCATTTTAGCAGCGAAGGCATATAAATATGATTGAACTTTTTCTTCATCCATATGAGGACTCTATGGTTGGTTATATAGAATATCTTGATGTCTCATAACTAAGTAAAGAAAACAATAAAACAAAACAAAGAAAAGTTTCCTGGTTTTAGAGTTGTTCTGGAGTCTCTTTTCATTACAGGATTTGATTACTATCAAGACAGTACATAATATAAGCATCAAGGTATATCTATATCCCCTTGGCCTGGACTCCATTTCTAACCCACTCATTATAAATGCGTCATCATAGCTTTGATCAATAACTTTAATTTCTTCTTTCGAGATTTGATTAATCTCAGAGAGTACTCATTGCTTTGGTTTAGAAAAGCACCAGAATCATTTGACACTAACAATTTCAGCAGTGCCGTGCCGTGGAAAATCAGCGTTCGGTGCGAGATTATACGATGGCGCCCCGTACATAATGAGTGAGGTCGACGGACCAGCCGCGAAGAGCCACCATGGTTGACCCGAAGCGTAAGAAAATTTTCAAAAATAAACCCTGATTCTCTTTGATGTTGAGCAGTTTTTATTACTTTTTCCCTTCCATCTTTACATATTTTTTGGTTTTCCTTCCTAATTTTGCTCCCCCTTTCTTTGGTGCCGGAACCGCCCCCCCCCCCGTAAGGGCACAGCATTGACCTTAAGACAATAAGTTGAAACATGTCTGCAATATCAGTTGTCTCTTCACCCATGAGACAAGTTTGGCAGCTTTAATTTCTTCTATTATATTTTCACGGGGGACTTCTACCACAAATTACAATATTTCATTTGGAATTCTCTTTGAAGCCTCCTTAAATGCTGACGAACTGTCAAGGTAGAACCTCAATAAGGAATCTAGTTCAGTTGTATATTTAATCAACCCGATGAACACTCCTTGATTTTTCGGACCTTCAGACTCATCATTAACTTACAAACATAATGATTTAGAACACTGTATTTTAAACATATGTTAGATAAGTATATAACGAAAACATTCGTGTAAATGCGTTAGTAAACATTTAGTATAACCATGGTTATTAAAATATAAATTTGGGGCAAAGTAACCCCTTATATTCTACAGGTGACGATACTTTGCACAACGTCAAAAAATTGTGTTTAATCTACGAACATAATGTTTCTATCCAAAGCTTTCCCTGTAGCATTTATATACTTCTTCCCTGCACAAAACAGAACGCAGTCTAGAATAATGGTACCGGTAGCAGTACTTAGTAGTCTATGAATTACCGATATTAGTCTATGAATACCGATTATAAAAAAAATGTATATTCTGTTAATGGCACGGGAAACACATTCTGATAGTTTAGCACATGTCCCATAAAAATGCCAACCCAGGAATAAAAATTAAAATCCGTTCAAGTAATTTCCCCTTGTTGTTTTTATGTCCAAGAATATCATCCCAATCGTAATCATTGGACGATTTACGGACTATGAGGCAATTTGAAGAATACCCAAATTTCAGGGTTTCTTTTTCTTTTTTTTCTTAGAAAAATCTACAATTAGTCATTTCTGTACGTATAAGCTTCAAAAAGTCTATTGAGTTTGAAAAAAACGAAGCCTTTTTGAGATCTTCTTAAACTATTTTTCTTTATCTGTCATTGTTCGTAATTTATTTTCCAACAAGAAACCCATTCCACCATATACCTAAATAGGAAATTTACCTATAATTAGAAGACAGGAGGTACCGGTAGTAGTAACTTCCAATTTTAGGGGTTACTTTAGACCAGTGCAAAGTAACTGCGATTAGAGCCTGAAGTCGCCTTCTCCCAGTTTTATTTTTTCTATGACTTTCAAACGTTTCACACTTCGGTTTCAACTATTACTTCAAAGTCCCATTACACACAGTAGTGCTCTACGAAACTGACTTACTTAGGATGGAAATTCTTGTAGGTTATATCTTTCATATTTTGTCGGCCTTTACAGTAACTGCTTTCCATACGTCTAAAACAACAAACTCTCCGGGTAATTAGAACTGATATTAACAGCGAAGATTATAGCGAAAATACTGCTAGATGTCCTATTTTACGGTGGCAGTTGAAACTTTCTCTTAAAATTTCATGGTTTTACTGACAGAGGACTGTACAACTCTTTTTCCCATTTTGTGCTAAGTAACCTCTGAAAGTGCAAAGTAACTCCATCTTACGGTAGTTTAAATATAAAGATAAAATATTTCTAGGCTCCAGATGTCATTACATAAGGTTTCATGTTTTTGTCATTGACGGATTTTTTTTTTTTTTTTTTCAAGCGGAAAGAGAAATTTCGCTATTTTGTGTTCACTATAATAATCTCTTCCCTAACCTCTTCCATTACAGTTTGTTTACTGTCTTTCGAGAAATTGTGTCAAATAAAGCACTTGTTCCTCTTAATTATTCAACGCCGTGTTTCTCATATGGGAATTGAAATTTGATAAAATGTTGATGAATGTATCCCGCATTGTGGTAGATTATTTTATCTGTATAAAAACTCCCCACATAGTATAACTATATCATATTTACTAATAACATCACTTAACAGTTGTTGTAGCTTTATCAAAAATAGAAACTTTTGGAGTCTCAAGTGCGATATACTATAATAATGATTTGATTAATAATTTTGTTTGTTAATTCAATTGCTGTATATTCAAAGTGTCTATCAGCGTTTTCTATTTTGTCAGTTACTTTAGACGTGAGCTGCTGAGCATTGTTTGCAATGAATACAAACACCTCTACAGTATTTAAACATCAAACTATAGCCTGAAATAGTTTATTTGTTTAACACAAGCCAATATTCTAAAGGATATAACATATGTATATCATATATCTTCAATATAATTTCCAGATCATTTTGTTTATTCCGAACTGGTTTCACTATCAATACTTCATTGAATTCTTTAACCCTTTCGGACCCAGTTCATTTTTGAAGTTTTTCTACATTTTCAGTTAGTGACTTATTGCTCAAAAAGTATTTACCCGATTGATATGGGTAAAGCCTTGTTTTCTAGAAGAAGGATATGAATGTTTTTTGGTGTAAGTCACATTGCTGTGTTGCCAACAAGAGGGAAATTATTTTGGAAAATGTAAGGGTGAAAATTTACAAAAATTCCATAACCGAATTTCAAGATTTGTGTAGCCGGCACCCTATTACCACACGGGTTCAAGTCACCTTTTTTTTTATATATATATATTGATAAAGTGCAGTTAGAATCTGAAGTCGCTGGCTACCATATAAAGAGAGAAAGAAAAATTCTCTGCCATCATACACATTAAATTTTGACACTTTTTACGCGTCAGAACCAAAAATCAACAAATATGCCGAGGCTACAGCTTATAAACATTATCCTGATGAAACTTTTTATGGTGCGTTCTGTAGATCAAAGAGAAAACTTTCAGACAGTGCGTGAATTCTCCCGTTTCTTTCCACTTTCTTGCCGTTGAACGATAAGCAATAATAGTTTCTCTTCGACACAGAAAGATATGATGGATTACCTCCACCATAAAACATCATAACATTAGCATCTTCTGCGGGCAGATGGTGGTTTTGGAAACCGTGTTCCTGAAGTGATCACGATCCAACGGTCCTGACCGTTTTCGATTGTTGTCTTAAGTCCTGATTGTTTACAATTGCACATCTATTTTTCACAATCTTATGCTGTAATGCTTCTCGGTTATTCCATACTCAGAGAATGGCATAACTTTTAACGGCGATATTAGCCGATGTCAACTCACGTAGCCATTAATCCAAATTTTTCTACTTGCTGATTGTGTGAAGCCACGAACGATAGAGTCATGATCTGTATCAAATTCTACTACAATTTTAGGAATACCTTTCCGAAGGTCTGCTTTCACAGTTGTCCTTAGGAGCTCATCAGAACATGCTGTTGGTCGGTGTACGCGGGGTTTAT
Organism: Thermobia domestica; assembly: GCF_964235325.1. Taxonomy (NCBI): domain Eukaryota; kingdom Metazoa; phylum Arthropoda; class Insecta; order Zygentoma; family Lepismatidae; genus Thermobia; species Thermobia domestica. The sequence continues at coordinate 147,830,306 of NC_137467.1, read as the reverse complement.
TTTTCAATATTTTCACTGGCACGAAAGTTTACAAACCAATACCATATAGTGTGTTTATTCACCACTCCTGGTGCAAACGCACTGTTTGTATTTCGCGGATGTGAAGAATGTTTTAACTTGAACTCTTCAACAAAAATACCAATCGCATTTATGCGTTCTCCATGATGCATTTTCACACGATCCCGTTCAACGACAAAGGACAGCGTGACTCAGTGATAGAGCATTCACTTTTAGTGCGTATGAGTGTTTGGTTCAATCCCAGCTCGCGCCAAGTGGCCTCTTGTGGTGAACAAATCTCATATGTATGGATTTTCTCGTTCCGTTTCTTTCCACTTTCTTTATACCAGTGTTTTATTTATTCTCATTATCATCATCTCCTTTAGCCTAACCGGCATAACCGTAAAACTGAAAACTTTCATTTCATTTCTGTTCAACGATAAGCTACTTCCATGCTTCTTTTCTGAACATGTACACATGATCTTGATTTGTTGATAATTTGAGCTGGAGAGAGTTGTTTCTGAGCAGACGTAATATCCAATATTTCAATCGCGAGTATTGTGTGAAATCTCTATAGTAGATAGATTTTAAAATGTAGCTAAAAGCTTATTACAACCAAGAGAGTCACTGACAGAAGGATGTAATAAAAGGGAGATATGAAACAAGTTGAGAATCGCTAATCTATACTGAAATATTCTGTGCCGATCACTGTATAGTCTTAACAAGAATAAAATAAATAAAAGCTCGGTTCCAAAACCAAAAAGAGTCTTACACGATCACGATTATTACACGATTTTGAAATATGTTGAAAAGCATGTTTTACCTGTGGTGTATGGGATCCCTGGTTCGATATACGCTCACGCCAAGTGAACTTTGTGGTGGACAAACCGGGGTTCCAAGTTTCACCTATTCAAGATTCGCCTAATACCTCCTAGCTATGCAAACGTCCATGAACACGATGACACAGCTAATTTTCTTATTAGGCGAAAGTTGAATTTTTCATAAACCTTTATTTAGCTAGCATATGTTGATAGTCCTGCACCTCATTCATAATTAATAGTGTATAAAAGACAAAAATTAAACAATACTTGACACTGTGCACTATTGGGACATGAACGATACCGTTTGGGTTAGATCAGACCCACTGCTGCTTTAGATAAAAAAAGGTCATTGAAACAATCAGTTTTAAGGAGAGGGTTTATGTTTTAATATTTTAGGTTTCATATAATAACCTCTGCCTCTTTCAGAACAGGAAATGTATCTATTACCTGAAAAACCAAAAACAATAAGAAAGAAACAACTTCGAAAGGTTCATAAGAGTTACGTATAATTCGAGGGTAGTTCAACACTAAGATAACGCCAACATGTCACTTTCATCTTGTTATTTGATTCTCAAAATGTGATTTCCCTACAATTAATGCACATGTCTGAGTAAAACAATCTCGAACAAGATCAATTGAACTAAGAGCATGAGGGTTTTACATTTACAATACACTAGCTTCAGAAAAGAATTTGATACTGATATGTCCAAACAAGTGATTGGGTAGCATTCTTCATTTTCTCCTCCGATCCCCAATCAATTGTTGGAATATCTTACTCCGGCCGAGTTTGCTTTTGATAGCACACCTTCAATACGTGTCGTCTGCTCCCACGCTTTTTTTTTTTGGTAGAACTGAGGGAGAGTGACCGGTGTGAAATAAACCTTCTGTATGTGAAATACCGACAGAATGCCAGTACCTTACTATCATGCGATGCATAAAGGTGCAATTGGAAAAATTATCCCACTTTTACGAGTTCTTCAGGATTCATAGTAGATGCATTAATTGACCGAGAGCATTAATTGCGATTTTCGAGATTTTTACATCAGTGAGTAAGAAACACTGTAAATAATGTAAAAATGGTTTGAAACCCTACATATTTGTTTAAATGTTCAGGAATAGCTATTCGACCAAGCGCCAAGTGCTGGATCGTAATGGGAACATGTTTTTATTTCCTTCAACATCTGAGAACCGTGTTTTGACGCTTGGTCAATTGATGCATAACACCGTCCAATTAACTGTCTATCTCTCGAGTAGTTTCTTACAAGTTTTCTTCTCTTTTTGGAACAGACAAAGTCGTGTCTCTTCCTAAAAAATTCATGTAAAATTATCACATCATCCATTCTTCCCCATGTATTTTCATGGATTCCTTCCTGTTTTGCCTATTCCTGATTAGCCTACTAGCCTCCCAGCAATATTTATCAATATTTCTACGTTATCAAGATTGTAGGCGAAACATGAATTCCTGTTTGGCAATTCCTGTTTCGCCTACTGTTAAGACAAATGGAAATTTTTGAGTTGGGGATTTTTTGAGGGGATTTTAGCTTTATG